>NC_064616.1:196186002-196805775 GCF_023898315.1 Schistocerca nitens
TCACCCTCCATACGGCGCCACAACCAGGACTGATTGTTTGCGGTGCCATTTAGTTGTCATCCACGCTCAGCGGTAACTCGACGATATTCGTCGCCACTTGATGTTGCCCTTCATGGCAAGCCATCCTGGGGTTACATTTCTGCAAGATAACGCCCACCCGCATACGGCGAGTGTTCTACTGCTTATCTTCGTGCAGAATTTAGTTTACCAGCTGGACAAGTATCATGCACAGCGGTTTGTTGTCCCCACCTAAGGTGTTGCAGGTACCGTTCTGCTGCAGGAAGTACTGGTGGAGTTCTTGTAGGACGTGCCACTGAAAATTCATGTAGGAATGTGGTACAACAAGTTGGCGTCTCAATACATTTTTGTTCTGCCCGTCTGAGAACGTTCACACGCACATTACGGTGAAGTTCGCAGGTCGGAGTGGACCAGCTAACTGCGTGGCAAGGTTTCTGAATTTGAATTCCTTCTGATGTTTTCTTGTGGGTTTACGCGAGGAATATCAGTTACGAGATCCCTCTGCCGGCTGAGGAATACGTCGCTGAAATGCTTACGATCGTGATTCAGGACATCGCAAGTGTTGTTCATCAAGCTTTCTAGAACTTGCTATGCAGATACAATTTGTGCAACTAATATGGCTATCATCTCATGCAACAATTTTTGTACTTAACAACGTCAGAAGCATCGAGATCAGCGCAAGAGTGAAAAACTCAAGTCGATTCACTTTTCCGGGTAATATTTTAGGTGAAGCTACTGGGCACAGTGTTCCTAATATAAAGATTATCTGCAAAGTCCCCCCCCCCCCCCCCCCCCCCCCTAGAAACTCTAGAGGTAGAATCGTGTAGCGTTCTGAAGAGACGGTTTCCCTTTGAAATACGACCTCTACCGTCAACGGGGCTTGATGTGAGAGAAGAAAGCTTGTTTAATACCTGGTGTCGTTCTAATGTGTACGTTTCAAAGACCGGTAAGCAAGGCTATTGAGAGCGTACTGCAGCTCTCAGTAATTAACTGCGTAGCGGGTCAGCTTTGTCAAAAGGTCAACTTCTGTTAATGCTGGGAACAATTACCAGGCGGTCACACAATTCGATGGGTAATCTGGTATCTTCAGTATCCTCATTAGAGCTACAAATCCGAGCTCCAGACTTACAAATAGGAAAAGCAGAACTCTCACTGTTTTCTTTAGTTCTGCAGCCACCTACATTTACTGTTTAGTTCATATCCTAATACCTCTATAGAGTAACTTTTCTTTATCGGTTCTTCGCCGTTTTTTCTTTCATCATTGCAGATTATTATTCAAATTAATAACACAATGTAATTTAATTAGCATCAATAATTCAGAATCGGTTCAAGGTATCACCACTAAGTTTATATTTGAAGCAGCACATAAAAGGGTGATTATTTTACTAAACATACTCAATTTTTTTTACATAGATACTACAGCAACAGATTTTTTGATGGAACGATATACTTTTTAAACAAGCTTTTGAAAAAAGGAAAAGTTTGATAACTTGCACATCGATGTGCGAAACATGACATTTTGCAGACTCGGAGATGTGTTTAAAAGTAGGCTATAGTCTTCAGTCACAGTGTGTTTACAGCCATGTTACATTATTGTTTGTGTGGATATGACCTGTGCCAGAAGGCGTAGCAAAATATGCACCAAAACGAATATACTCATTTTTTTAAAAAAGAAACTGGAAACAGTTATCATCATTATATTTGAATAAATGTGAATATATTGGTTAAAACGTTGAAAAATTATTTATTCTACTTTAAGGAATCCCCAATAACATAACATGTACGGCACTTTGTAAGCTTACAATATTCAAAAGAACATAGTATCTTTTATAACGAGTTAGAACACACTTATTCCTGCTGATGTTTGAATAGAGTTCTGAACGGCTTCTGTCTATACTACAATTTTGCGAAGTAAACGAGTCATGTTCTTTTCTGGCAGAGGTCGAAAACGTGAAAGAAGTACAAAAAGACGGGAAATCCATTCATTTTACGAAGAAGTAAACATTAATAAAAATGCGTTCACAAGACTTTATGGTGGGTCTTTTCATTCATATATAACAACTGAAAACTCGATTGCGTGGTAAAAATTATGTTACTTGAATAAAAAGCTTAAACCGGTTTCAGGGAAGCCGAAAACAGTTAACGAACTCCATAGTCGATGAATCGTTGCTATTGAATATCAGACGGGTGAAAGCGAAAATGCTGGGGAAAGGGGAGTGGGGGCGACAGAGAGGAGTGAGAGAAAGCAGGCGGGACGCAGCGAGGGTGGGGGGGAGAGAATCGAGGAAATGACGCAAATTGTATTTTGAACCGTCATTTGCATATATAAAGCAGAGAGCTGATAGGTGACTTGCGCATCTCTTAACAATAGCTTCAATTTATGCTCCAATCACTGTTTGAGCTGTGTCAAGTTATTTTAAAGCATCACGTAAAGACTTTATACAGGGAGGATTTTTCTGTGAAGGTTTAAAACTGATTCAATTTTAGGAACAAGTAAATAATTGCGAAAGTCGAAGTTAAGTTCAAACGAACAGAAAGAGCCGTATAAAAAAGCGTATTAAAATACTACAACCTACGGCTCAATGCCACTGGGTACCGTTTTTACAATCATACCATTTGCTGGCATTAGTCACACATTCATTTACTTAATTCGTCTTCAATAAGAAGCGTATTAGGAAATATTTCCCACTGTAAAATTTATTTTTATTACACTGTGACGCATTAAATTTGATGCTTGCTGCATGTGAGCTATAGTACTGTTGTGGCAAATTCGCTACAATGCAAAATCTTGAGAACTCTTGTTTGTCCATAAAGTACTGGAAGAAGTGGAACATAATTTAATTTCGGAATTTTTACTGGCGTGGAACTGACGTATATACACTGTACACAATTAAGAATTAACAACACAATACACAAACAATAGGTCGAAAAGACAATGTATTACCTATTCAACGAGGTAAAAAAATTAATAATAACCAAAACAAAAGCATCAAAATCTGCTTCTGAGAAACATTCACCACTATGCTCACTTAACATATGTACTTGGATGCTTGCGTCTTCCCTGGCACCGAGTCCATCAGCTGGTGACGTTGACCGCGAGCAACCACTAAGACGATGATTTTCGAGGTTTCGTGTCTTTTGATAGCTTCTGAATGTTGGCAGGACGCGGTCAGGGTGTACTCCGTTTCGTCGGAATACTTCCCCTAATGGAAGCCCTGTTCGTCAAAGTTACAACGCGCTTACGGTCAGAAGCATGAAATGACCCTTCGATACATCAAGACAGAATGATCTTTCAGGACAAGGCGCACTGTTCCATTAGCTACGGACGACAACGCTCTCCACTGAACTGCTCCGAGAATTCAGATATATTATTTACCTCTATTTACACAGGTAAAGTGATTTCCTGCCGCTAAAGCGGTTTACAAGCACCTCCTTCGCATACAGCCCATTTTTAGCATAAAGAAACCAATATTTTGTTATTCACTGATGAGCCAAAACATTATGACCATCTGCTTAAGAGCGTGTTGATCAACCTCTAGAACGCAACTGAGCAGGATTCCGTGTGCCATGGATTCAACAAGTGCTTGCCAGGTTTCCAGAGGTTTGTAGCACCAGATGCCTACCCACAGATCACACGCTTCCCGTAATTTACGGGCGGTTGGCTTACGGGCGCGGAACTGGCGCCCGAGAGCGTCCCAGTTGGATTTCATCGAATTTAGATAATCCGAATTTGATGGCCAAGAAATCAACTTGAGTTCGCTATCATGCTCCTTAAACCATTGCGGCACTATTCTGGCCTCGTGGCACCGACAGTTATCCTGTTGGAAGATGCCATCCCACTGTTGAGGCATAAGGGGTTGCAGGCCGTATTTGGACTCGACCATCGACCTGGTTTAACAATAAACGACATTCATCCGACCAGGCGACACTTGTACAGCTGCCTGAGTGCTCTGGAGAATTCTCGCTTAAACTGTAAGTACAAGTTCTTCGCGGTCTGATGCGCTGCAGTCATGGACTGAGCGGCTGGTCCCGGCGGAGGTTCGAGTCCTCCCTCGGGCATGGGTGTGTGTGTTTGTCCTTAGTATAATTTAGGTTAAGTAGTGTGTAAGCTTAAAGACTGATGACTTTAGCAGATAAGTCCCATAAGATTTCACACACATTTGAACATTTTTACAAGTTCTTCCAAATTTCGCCACTAACTACATACAAAAATCGCGTTATTTATATATTGTAGTAAAGTCAACAAAGGAAGGGAGAATCTTACACACCAAAAACGTAGTAAAAAGAAATACACACTTCAAAATGGGAATTATTTCGCTACAAGCGTCGTCTAAAATATAAATAAAAGAAAATCGTGACTGGTAGCAGAAGGTTATACACAGGGTTTTACAAAAAGGTACGGCCAAACTTTCAGGAAACATTCCTCACACACAAAAAAAGAAAAGATGTTATGTGGACATGTGTCCGGAAACGCTTACTTTCCATGTTAGAGCTCATTTTATTACTTCTCTTCAAATCACATTAATCATGGAATGCAAACACACAGCAACAGAACGTGCCAGCATGACTTCGAACACTTTGATACAGGAAATGTTCAAAATGTCCTCCGTTAGCGAGGATACATGCATCCACCCTCCGTCGCATGGAATCTCTGATGCGCTGATGCTGCCCTGGAGAATGGCGTATTGTATCACAGCCTTCCACAATACGAGCACGAAGAGTCTCTACATTTGGTACCGGGGTTGCGTAGACAAGAGCTTTCAAACGCCCCCACAAATGAAAGTCAAGAGGGTTGAGGTCAGGAAAGCGTGGAGGCCATGTAATTGGTCCGCTTCTACCAATCCATCGGTCACCGAATCTGTTGTTGAGAAGCGTACGAACACTTCGACTGAAATGTGCAGGAGCTCCATCGTGCATGAACCACATGTCGTGTCTTTATTGTAAAGGCACATGTTCTAGCAGCACAGGTAGAGTATCCCGTGTGAAATCATGATAACGTGCTCCACTGAGCATAGGTGGAAGAACGTGGGGCCCAATCAAGACATCACCAACAATGCCTGCCCTAACGTTCACAGAAAATCTGTGTTGATGACGTGATTGCACAATTGCGTGCGGATTCTCGTCAGTTCACACATGTTGATTGTGAAAATTTACGATTTGATCACGTTGGAATGAAGCCTCATTCGTAAAGAGAACATTTGCACTGAAATGAGGATTGACATTGTTGGATGGACCATTCGCAGAAGTGTACCCGTGGAGGCCAAGCAGCTGCTGATAGTGCCTGCACACGCTGTACATGGTACGGAAACAACTGGTTCTCCCGTAGCACTCTCCATACAGTGACGTGGTCAACGTTACCTTGTACAGCAGCAACTTCTCTGACGCTGACATTAGGGTTATCGTCAACTGCACGAAGAATTGCCTCGTCCATTGCAGGTGTCCTCGTCCTTCCAAGTCTTCCCCAGTCGCGAGTCATAGGCTGGAATGTTCCGTGCTCCCTAACACGTCGATCAATTGCTTCGAACGTCTTCCTGTCGCGACACCTTTGTTCTGGAAATCTGTCTCGATACAAACGTACCGCGCCACGGCTATATACCCGTGCTAATCCATACATCAAATGGGCATCTGCCAACTCCGCATTTGTAAACATTGCACTGACTGCAAAACCACGTTCGTGATGAACACTAACCTGTTGATGCTACGTACTGATGTGCTTGATGCTAGTGCTGTAGAGCAATGAGTCGCATGTCAACACAAGCACCGAAGTCAACATTACCTTCCTTCAATTGGGCCAGCTGGCGGTGAATCGAGGAAGTACAGTACATACTGACGAAAGTAATATGAGCTCTAACATGGAAATTAAGCGTTTCCGGCCACATGTCCACATAACATCTTTTCTTTATTTGTGTGTGAGGAGTGTTTCCTGAAAGTTTGGCCGTACCTTTTTGTAACACCCTGTCTAAACACACTATTCTTGAACACTTACAAAATGGTTCAAATGGCTCTGAGCACTATGGGACTCAACTGCCGAGGTCATTAGTCCCCTAGAACTTAGAACTAGTTAAACCTAACTAACCTAAGGGCATCACAAACATCCAAGCCCGAGGCAGGATTCGAACCTGCGACCGTAGCGGTCTTGCGGTTCCAGACTGCAGCGCCTTTAACCGCACGGCCACTTCGGCCGGCGAACACTTACAAAACAAACAAATAATCAAGTTCCTTGCGCGATAGTATAACTGCTAGAACAAAAGTTAATGTTCCGACAAGTCACTACGGAACACACACACCTTGAACGCTAAGTCCGTCCCGAGTACGAGTAATGAAAAAGTTAATGTTCCTAGTAACAATCACGGAAACAATGACAAAACGCAGACACACACAGCTCGCAGATTCCGGCTCCCAGTCTCGGTCGAAGAGCGGTGGTTGACACAGACGGGACGGCAACAGCAGCGGCCAAATTCATCGATTGCTGGCTGGCGCTGTCACTGCCTTCTGCTGGCCCGACGCGAGCTTAAATCCTCAGTGTTGCGAGTATTACAGAATTCTGACTGGCTGCTTGCCTGGGTCGCGGAAGCAGAACATAGCATCGATCGGCGCACGCCTGTGCTATCTGCGTGCGACGATTGAGATTCTGGAGCGGCCGCGCGGCGTCGCCCTGTGATGGTCTACTCGCTGACTTCTTGGCCCTGGCACGGTTCGAGTAGAGCCGCGAGAATTTGAATTGGGCAACCGGGAGATATTTGACCGCCAGTGCTCCGCGGCAGGCGTGCCACAGCCAAAGTGATTTGGACGTTCCGCGACCTACACTCATGATAATACACTACTGGCCATTAAAATTGCTACACCACGTAGATGACGTGCTACAGACGCGCAATATAACCGACAGGAAGAAGATGCTGTGATATGCAAATGATTACCTTTTCAGAGCAGTCACACAATGCTGACGCCGGTGGCGACACCTACAACGTGCTGACATGAGGAAAGTTTCCAACCGAATTCTCAGACACAAACAGCAGTTGACCGGCGTTATCTGGTGAAACGTTGTTATAATGACTCGTGTAAGGAGGACAAGTGCGTACTATCACGTTTCGGACTTTAATAAAGGTCGGATTGCAGCCTATCGCGATTGCGGTATATCGTAACGCGACATTGCTGCTCGCGTTGGTCGAGATCCAATGACTGTTATCAGAATATGGAATCGGTGGGTTCAGGAGGGTACTACGGAACGCCGTGCTGGATCCCAACGGCCTCGTACCACTAACAGTCGAGATGACAGGCATCTTATCCGCATGGCTGTAACGGATCGTGCAGCCACGTCTCGACTCAACAGATTGGGACGTTTGCAAGACAACAATCATCTGCACAAACAGTTCGACAACGTTTGCAGCAGCACGGACTATCAGCTCTGAAACCGTGGCTGCGGTTACCCTTGACGCTGCATCACAGACAGGAACGCCGCGATGGTGTACTGAACGACGAACCTGGGTGCACGAATGGCACAACGTCGTTTATTCGGATGAATCCAGGTTTTGTTTACAGCATCATGATGGTAGTATCCGCGTTTTTCGACATCTCGGTGAACGTACATTGGAAAGCGTACGTTACATTTCAGATGTGTTACGACCCGTGGCTCTACCCTTCATTCGATCCCTGCGAAACCCTACATTTCAGCAGGATAATGCACGACCGCATGTTGCAGGTCCTGCACGGGCGTTTCTGGTTACAGAAAATGTTCGACTGCTGCCCTGGCCAGCACGTTCTCCAGATCTCTCACCAACTGAAAACGTCTGGTGAATGGTCGACGAGCAACTGGCTCCTCACAATACGCCAGTCACCACTCTTGATGAACTGTGGTATCGTGTTGAAGCTGCATGGTCAGCTGTACCTGTGCACGCTATCTAAGCTCTGTTTGACTCAATGCCCAGGCGTATCAAGGCCGTTATTACGGCCAGAGGTGGTTGTTCTTGGTACTGATTTCTCAGGATCTATGCACGTGAAAATGTAATCACATGTCAGTTCTAGTATAATATACTTGTCCAATGAATACCCGTTTATCATCTGCATTTCTTCTTGGTGTAGCAATTTTAATGGCCAGTAGTGTAGCACAGCTGGTTACTGTAGGAAATGCGGCACAGTCTATAGTAAGCTGTTGCCAACAGGGACGAACCAAGATTGGTGTATCGCAACAACAGTGCTAGGGCAAGAAGGTGGTTTAGTGTCCTCTAGAAACAGTGCGATCTCATAGTCGTTAATCCAAGTGATAAGGGATAACTTGAACATACACTATTTGATCAAAAGTATGTGGACACCCACAAAAACATACGTTTTTCATATTAGGTGCATTGTGCTGCCACCTACTGCCAGGTAATCCATATCAGCGACCTCAGTAGTCATTACACATCGTGAGAGAACAGAATGTCGCGTTCCACGGAACTCACGGAATTCGAACGTGGTCAGGTTATTGGGTGTCACTTGGGTCATACGACTGTATGCGAGATTCCCACTCTCCTAAGCATCCCTAGGTCCCCTGTTTCGGATCTGATAGTGAAGTGGAAACGTGAAAGGACACAAACAGCACAAAAGCGCACAGTTGAGTGACAGAGACCGCCGACAGTTGAAGAGGGTCGTAATGTGTAATAGGCATCAATTCCACACTGCATCAGGATCCATTGCAAGTACTATGACAGTTAGGCGGGAGGTGAGAAAACTTGGATTACATGGTCGAGCGGCTGCTCATAAGCCACACATCACGCCAGTAAAGGCCAAACGACGCCTCGCTTGGTGTAAGGAGCATTGGACGATTGAACAGTAGAAAAACGTTATGTGGAGTGAAGAATCCCGGTACACAATGTAGCGATCCGATGGCAGGGTGTGGTATGGCGAACGCCCGGTGAACGTCATCTGCCAGCGTGTGTAGTGCCAACAGTAAAATTCGGAGGCGGCGATGTTATGGTGTGGTCGTGTTTTGATGGAGGGGCTTGCACCACTTGTTGATTTGCGTGGCACTATCACAGTACAGGCCTACATTGATATTTTAAGCACCTTCTTGCTTCCCACTGCTGAAGAGCGATTCGGGGATGGCGACTACATCTTTCAACACGATCGAGCACCTGTTCATAATGCACGGCCTGTGGCGGAGTGGTTACACGACAATAGCATCCCTATAATGTACTGGCCTGCACAGAGTCCTGACCTGAATCTTACAGAACACCTTTGGGATGTTTTGGAATGCCGACTTAGTGACAGGCCTCACCGACCGACATCGATACCTCTCCCCAGTGCAGCACTCCGTGAAGAGAGCCCTGCCATTTCCCAAGAGACGTTCCAGCACCTGACTGAACGTGTTCCTGCGAGAGTGGAAGCTGTCATCAAGGCTAAGGATGGGCCAACATCATATTGAATTCCAGCATTACCGATGGAGAGCGCCACGAACTTGTAAGTCATTTTCAGCCAGGTGTCCTTATACTTTTGATCACATAGTGTAAGTAGTAATTGATATGAGTACAAGATTGAGAAGCGCCGCGTTGGATTAGCCGAGGGTCTAACGCGCTGCAGTCATGGACTGTGGGGCTGGTCCCGGCGGAGGTTCGAGTCCTCCCTCGGGTATGGGTGTGTGTGTGTTTGTCCTTTGGATAATTTAGTTTAAGTAGTGTGTAAGCTTAGGGACTGATGACCTCAGCAGTTAAGTCCCATAAGATTTCATACACATTTTCAAGATTGAGAAGCATCAAGTGGCATAGCCTAGTGCATTCGATGGTCTTTGCCGACGATCAAAATATCTTTCGTTTGCCAGATGACGTTTTTATGGACTGCTGGTGAGGCAACCGGGAAGGGGTGAAGACGGTGACACTCGAATTCACAATTTGCGCAAGAGACTGGTAATGGTATCTGCACATTTAGTGGTTATAAATACCGTGTCAGTTGTACCTTGGCAGCTGTATATTAGAGTGGCAGCGCTGACTCCTTTATGCGGAAATTATCTACACGGAAAGAGATGTCCGTTATTATCTGCAGAAAAGTCACGGCGGGCATTAGGTTAGGACTGAGCCTCCGCTGTAAACGGAATTGTGTAACAGTATGCAAACTGTTGAGATGTAATTGGGTTGCAAGCGTAGTGCGCAACTTGATTTGTAACGCTTTGGTTACTTCTAAAGTGGCGGTCAGACTTGACATCTCCTTGTGGTAAGTGACTATCCCACGCTGGTTCAAGTTCTTAAGTTGTTCTTATTGTTGTACCAACTCTGTAGCAACACTTCGTATTTTTCTTGTAGCGGCTAAGAGGTTATCTGCAATGTGCAATAGTCGTATGTGCTGGTGTACGAGAGTCTCGTGATTTTGAGCAGCAAGAGACCTAGTCCGATCGAGGGATCTGTTCCATCGATGGGCGTCGGCCTGATCGGGAGTACCAAGTATCACTTTTAGTGCAGCTCCACCTACGTTGAACCAGGCTCGCTTGACGCGATGGGGCGGTACTGCATCAGGAATACTTCACAATTGTCCACGGGTAGTGACAAGGACCTGTTTTAGGCACCACAAAATACGCAGAGTTCCACTCTGACCCGATCTCCGTAACAGGGGTTCACACACACTCATGTTCAGAAAAAACGGAACACCAAGAACAACTAGAGATAGGACGTTCATATTCACAGGACATGTACATTAGTATACTGATGTGGATATGGTGTCTGTTCTTTCGGACATGTCCGGAAGAACAGACACCATTGATGACCTGCAGCCGTCTAGAACGAAATTAGAATTATATTAATACCGTCAGTTGCTCACGGGCGTTGATATATGTCAACGAGGACAGGAGAAAATTTGTGCCCCGACCGGGACACGAACCCGGGATCTCCTGCTTATATGGCAGACACACTATCCATCTGAGCCACCGAGAACACAGAGGACAGTACGACTGACCTTGTATGTCCACACACTACATTCGTGGTGTCTCACCCCAACACACTCATTACTCGTGGAAGACATCCTTACCAAGTCCCGTAAGAATTCGGGGAATGTGTGTGCATCCACACAGAAGAAGGAGGTCATGGGTGTTACTGCCAGAACTATATACTTACATGGATATCCCCGTCGATATATATCAACGCCCGTTAGCAACTGACGGTATTAATATAATTCTAATTTCGTTCTAGACGTCTGCAGGTCAATAATGATATCTGTTCTTTCGGACATGTCCGAAAGAACAGACACCATATCCATATCAGTATATAGTTCTGGCAACACCGGCCATGACCTTCCTCTTCTGTGCGGATGCACACACATTCCCCGAACTCTTACGGAATTTGGTAAGAATGTCTTCCACGAGTAATGAGTGTGTTGGGGTGGTTCAAATGGCTCTGAGCACTATGGGACTTAACTTCTAAGGTCATCAGTCCCCTAGAACTTAGAACTACTTAAACCTAACTAACCTAAGGACAACACACACATCCATGCCCAAGGCAGGATTCGAACCTGCGACCGTAGCGGTCGCGCGGTTCCAGACTGTAGCGCCTAGAACCGCTCGGCCACACCGGCCGGCTGTTGGAGTGGGACACTACGAATGCAGAGTGTGGTAATACAAGGTGAGAATGTGCGTGTCGCGGGAGGCGTGCTGGAGATACTCCCTGCAGTCGCACTGTCCCCTGTGCCCTCGCGAGCTCAGATGGATAGTGTGCCTGCCATGTAAGAAGGAGATCCCGGGTTTGTGTTTCGGTCGGGGCGCCCATTTTCACCTGTCCCCGTTGACATATATCATCGCCCGTGAGCATCTGACGGTATTAGTATAATTTTGTATATTAGTATGTTTTGCAGAAATGAGCAGTATCACTGCGCAATACCACCCGCCGGTAAAATGTGCCTGTGGCTCTCGTGGTCGCTGTAAGCCGAATGCAATGAATGGATCTGTGTGACTTGAGCAGACGCGCAAGGTGCCTCGTAGACGTACGCGTGGACCGTACCGTAAAATCACTGTGTTTGAAAGAGGGCACATTATTGGCGTGGGAGAGTGTGGATGCATCCATCCGGGAAATTGCTGCTCGTGTGGGACGAAGTGTTTCGGCAGACCAACGTGTGTGTGCAGAATGGTTCACAGAAGGCTGTAGAACACGGTGAGATGGGTCAGGGCGCACCACCCACACCACCCCCCGAGAGATTGACACCTCATCCGAATGGCATTGCAGGACAGATCTGCGTCCTCCTCGGCCCTGGCGCAACGGTGGAACACATTGTACAGTGTCAGGAGTAGTGATGGGCTAAACTGCGATTTTCCGATACCAGTGATTTCAGTGAATGCTACTTTTCAGTATCTGTTATTCTTAACTGCGATTTGTCGCAGTTAAGAGTCGCAGTTAAGGAACATAGGTCGTGTATCCTTCCGCGACTTCCGCGACTTCTGCTATTTCTGCTATTTCTGCGACTTACCACCATATGAAAAAGTTACATCTGTCAACACAGAAAATTGCATCGCAAAACAAACCTGTCAGTGGCAAGTATGTTTTACGTTTTTTCTTCCGTTGGCTTTAATTTTGTATTAAAGAAACAACTGTGAAAATGTTAATAGTGTAATTAATATGTAAGTAGCCGTACAGTACCGTAATAGTTCGTGTTTAGAAAATGAATTGTAACATATTGTTATGTTAACAGGCACTTGAACTACATTTCAGTCACTCAGTAAAGTGATAACTCAAAATATCATTGTCAGCAGATCTGAAGAAATTTGTCACTGCGTCTTTAGACCGTTTTCGTCAGACGAGAGGTTAGTTTCTAAGCGTTTCGATGGACTTAATTACTTCAGTGAGATCGTTCTTGCAAATGTGACATTCATTATAGCAAATATTAGCAATCTACTCTGTCAATTATATTGCTAGTAATTAGTGACAGCAAAAATTGTTTAATAATCCTTGTGTTTTTGCAGATGCAGTTCTGACTCTGATTACTGGTTGCTGTACGTATCTATCCACCTCAAGGCTGTTGAGAGAGATTCGTGAAGATTCAAGACAGCTCTTAGAGGATTTGCTGTTTAAAAGTGAAATAATTGTGAAATAAGTGTGTGAATGATTACACTGTGTTTTATTGAAGTTGTTGTGCGATTTTAAAGGCATAATAAATGTTAAATACAGTGAGTGAATAATAAAAATCTCATTTTCCACATGTTAAGCCGTCCAATACCCGTAATTTTCCGCCACTTACTTATTGGTAAACACTTGTTGGAGAGTGACATGCCGCCCCCCCCCCCCCCTTTCTCCACAATCTTGGTGTGACACTGACCTGTAACATATCCCGAAGTCTACAATATGCATGTTGAGGCTTTTGATGTGAAAGTGGGAAGTACAGATCTTCCAGTTATATCGGGAATAGCTTAAGTGCATTACTTGAAAGTAACACAGGAAAAGCTTACTTATGTAGGTGGTAGTAGTGTCGGCAAAAAGTTCTTGTGTGTGAAGTTGCCATGTAGAACACCAGGTGTAAAACTTTTCTCCCGAGTCTTTAACTGTGTCGGAACAAAAGTGAGGCATTCATATGACTGTTTTCATTTCACTACACTTATACAGATGTCTGAGTTCTGCTGTGTTAACATTGCAAAGTCCTGTAGGCATGTGGAGTATTAACCAAAACTGTCATATTGGAAGCAGAATCAAACACATTTGTTACGTTACTTGATATTTTCAGGAGAAAAAGGCAATGTTGCTTCTTATTAATATAATACATTCAGAGTCACAGCAGTATTTGACCAACCATAACTGATGCTGAATGTGCATGTCGTCATATAATATGAAAGGCTTATTTCAATAGTGGTACAAGTCCATTACCTCCACTTTTCTGTCTATAATGCTTCTGAAATTAATGATCCAAGCAAACATAAATAAAGGTTCATCTCTAGCAAGAAGCCATATGCTTGAATATTTCTGGTATCTCAACTGCAGATTTTTCAGCGCTCATTTAGCTTTACGACTCTGTATCTCAAAATGAACAAATATGGACTTGTACCACTATTGAAATAAGCCCTTCATATGCACACATAGCACATCGATCTCGTGAGGCACAAGGCTCTCATTACGAAGTACGTCCGTCGGTCAACAGATGGCACTAGGAAAAGTATGTTAACTGCGCTTTTTAGTTGCTACTTGCGACTCTTAGTTGCGACTTGTCACTGAAATCGCAGAAAGCAGTGCTAAATTCGACCAATAGATGGCTCACGTCTTTGAATGTGAAATACTACTTGCGACTGCTAACTGTGACTGAAATCGCAGTTAGATTCTGTAAAGTTGCTACTGTGATATCTGTGACTTCTCTGTCACTGTGATTTCTAACAGATACGCGATTTCCTGCCCACCACTAGTCAGGAGTGACAGTCCGTCGCCGTTTATTACGGGGCGGGTTACGTGCGCGTTGTCCACTTGTCCGCGTATCTTTGACGAATGTGTAGAAACGAGCTAGACGGAAATGCTGTATGGCACGACGTCACTTGGGACAGGAATGGCGTCAGATAATGTTTTCGGACGAATCCAGCCTCTGTTTGTTTGAAAATGGCAGCCGCATTTTGGCTCGCCGCTGACAGGGGGGAGCGGCATCACACTGACTGCATTCGCACAAGACATGCAGCGCCAACTCAAGACCTTTTGGTGTAGGGTGCGATCGGGCAAAATCAAAAATCACAGCTAGTGCGTGTCCAGGGCGCTGTCACCAGTGTGACCTACGTGAATAGCATCATGCGATCTGTAGTCATACCCTTTCTGCACAACACCTCAGACGCCATTTTTCAGCAAGGCAATGCACGTCCACATGTCGCTGCACGAACACGTGCCGTCTTGGTATCACAAGATATCAGCCTTTTGCCCTGGTTTACCAGATCACCAGACTTGCCGCCAGCAGGAAATGTGTGGGATATGGTGAAAGTGCTGTATCCCAGTGTCAACCACCACATATGAACTCTGGAACCAGGTGAATGCAGCATAGATGGCTGGCTATAGCACAGGACACCATTCGCGCTTTATACGCATCGATGCCATCGCGCATGGATCAAGTTATCAGGGTCCATGGTGGACCCTGCGCCTACTAGGCAATAGGACGCACGCTGAATCAAGGTGACTGAAATGCTAATCATTTCTGCAGAACATACTAATGAACGCGTCCTGTGAATACGAACGTCCTGTCTATAGAATGAGATTTTCACTCTGCAGCGGAGTGTGCGCTGATATGAAACTTCCTGGCAGATTAAAACTGTGTGCCCGACCGAGACTCGAACTCGGGACCTTTGCCTTTCGCGGGCAAGTGCTCTACCAACTGAGCTACCGAAGCACGACTCAGGCCCGGTACTCACAGCTTTACTTCTGCCAGTACCTCGTCTCCTACCTTCCAAACTTTACAGAAGCTCTCCTGCGAACGAGGTACTGGCAGAAGTAAAGATGTGAGTACCGGGCGTGAGTCGTGCTTCGGTAGCTCAGTTGGTAGAGCACTTGCCCGCGAAAGGCAAAGGTCCCGAGTTCGAGTCTCTGTCGGGCACACAGTTTTAATCTGCCAGGAAGTTTCGTCCTGTCTATAGTTGTTCAAGGTGTTCTGTTTTCTCTGAAAATGAGTGTACTATTACGTGATTCGTGACCTGCTGCAAAGCTATCTCTACTTTCCTTAGTGCAGTTAAGTCTATGTCAGCCCTTATTACTATTCGATGGGGGGCCGTAGAACAAATTATCTAACCCTTCGAACATTGTACGCGACGACGAGGAGTTGTCCTGGAAGGGTGGAGCACACGTAACACTAACAAGCAATGCAAACACAATACAGCACTTCATCGTAAACACTGATGAATGCAGGTGAAGGCACACATAGATCAGGAGGCTACGGCAAGTGTGATATTCATCATTTCCCAGTGTTCTAGAGGTGGCGCTGACTAGTGTAAGTCCATTTACCTAAAACGTAATAGCATAAGGTATTCTAATGACGCAAAAAATCCGACGACTTATTCCATCCTCAATGATTAATAGAACGTGGTAAAGGTACACACATCAAAAAAAGCTTTACATCACCTCGGTTCCGAGTGTTCCGGAACCTGTACAGAAAATTGGAATAGAGATCAACATAAACATCATTTCCGCCCTTTTTATTGCTCATGAAAACCACACATTGCATGTTGTGCCACAATACAGCGAGACTTTCAGAGGTGGTGGTCCAGATTGCTGTACACATCGGTACCTCTAATACCCAGTAGCACGTCCTCTTGCACTGATGCATGCCTGTATTCGTCATGGCATACTAACCACAAGTTCATCAAGGCACTGTTGGTCCAGGTTGTCCCACTCCTCAACGACGATTCAGCGGGGATCCCTCAGAGTGGTTGGTGGGTCACGTCGTCCATAAACAGCCCTTTTCAATCAATCCCATGCATTTTCGATAGAGTTCATATCTGGAGAACATGCTGACCACTCTAATCGAGCGATGTCGTTATCTTGAAGGAAGTCATTCACAAGACGTGGACGATGGGGGAGCGAATTGTCCATGAAGACGAATGCCTTGCCAATATGCTGCCGCTCTGGTTGCACTATCTGTCGACTGATGGCATTCACGTATCGTACAGCCGTTACGGCGCCTTCTATGACCAGCAGCGGCGTACGTTGGCCCCACACAATGCTACCGAGAAAACAGCAGGAAACCTCCACCTGGTTGCACTCGCTAGACAGTGTGTGTAAGGCGTTCAACCTGACCGGGTTGCCTCCAAACACGTCTCCGACAATTGTCTGGTTGAAGGCATATGCGCCACTCATCGGTAAAGAGAACCTGGTGCCAATCCTGAACGGTCCATTCGCCATGTTGTTGGGCCTATCTGGTCCGCACTGCATAGTGTCGTGCTTGCAATGATGGACCTTGCCATGAACGTCTGGAGCAGCCTATTGTGCACAGTTTGAGTCGTAACACGACGTCCTGTGGCTGCACTAAAAGCATTATTCAACATTGTGGCGTTGCTGTCAGGTTTCCTCCGAGCCATAATCCGTAGGCAGCGGTCATCCACTGCAGTAGTAGTCCTTGGGCTTTCTGCACGAGGCATGTCATCGACAGTTCCTGTCTCTCTCTATCTCCTACATGTCCGAACAACATCGCTTAGGTTCACTCCGAGACGCCTGGCCACTTCCCTTGTTGAGAGCCCTTCCTGCCCCAAAGTAACAACGCGGACGCGATCGAACCGCGGTACTGATTGTCTAGGCATGGCTGAACTACAGACAACACGAGCTGTGTACCTCCTTCCTGGTGGAATGACTGGAACTGTTCCGCTTGTCGGAGCCCCACCGTCTAATAGACGCTGCTCATGCATGGTTGTTTACACATTTGGGCGGGTTTAGTGACATCTCTGAACAGTCAAAGGGACTGTGTCTGTGATACAATATCCACTGTCAACGTCTGTCTTCAGGAGTTCTGGAAACCAGAGTGATGCAACACTTTTTTTGATGTGTGTATATTCCTTTTCAAAAACAAACAATGTCTGATTGGGACAACAGCAATCAGTGATTTTATAATGTTACTTATAATCAGTCTTGATTGCGAAATTTTTTTATTCATATGACCGGTTTCGGTTCATTCAGAACCATCTTCAGATCTGATATTTCAGTTACAGGAGTAACCCGTCCAAATCCAGCAAATTTCACATGTGAAATTTGCATGTGAAATTTGCAGGATTTGGACGGGTTACTCCTGTAACTGAAATATCAGATCTGAAGATGGTTCTGAATGAACCGAAACCGGTCATATGAATAAAAAAATTTCGCAATCAAGACTGATTATAAGTAACATATGTGTATATTCCACCCAAGAAAGCAGGCAGTCGAAAATTAGCAGTTACCTGTTCGTTGTTAAGCGAACTGGCAGAAGTGACGAGGTTGCAATGCAGTGTTGTGCATGTAAATGACAACGATTGAATATTCGTAAGTTGAACCACTTTCATAGTTACAGTGGCGGTAAACTGAGTCAGCTCGAAAAGGGTATAAGGATCAGGAGGCATTGTATTGTCTCGAATGCCCACAGATCTTGTGTGTTGACATTCACCTGCAGACAGCGTAACATAACGTTCTGTTTGTTTCACAATCGAGGTGATCAATCAGAGAATCCGACCGGAAATCGATCAAGCACAAATCGGCAATTGCACGGGATTCTGAAATGGTGGCGTAGCCTTAGCTAAGTACAGGATCGAATAATAGCAACGTCAGACTTACGGAACAAAATAGCGGAGACTACAGCAATTAATAAAATCTTCTCGGACAATCGTCGTAGAATCTCATAAATTTCACAGAGAAAACAAAGTGACCAGCAGTGTAAATACACTCCTGGAAATGGAAAAAAGAACACATTGACACCGGTGTGTCAGACCCACCATACTTGCTTCGGACACTGCGAGAGGGCTGTACAAGCAATGATCACACGCACGGCACAGCGGACACACCAGGAACCGCGGTGTTGGCCGTCGAATGGCGCTAGCTGCGCAGCATTTGTGCACCGCCGCCGTCAGTGTCAGCCAGTTTGCCGTGGCATACGGAGCTCCATCGCAGTCTTTAACACTGGTAGCATGCCGCGACAGCGTGGACGTGAACCGTATGTGCAGTTGACGGACTTTGAGCGAGGGCGTATAGTGGGAACGCGGGAGGCCGGGTGGACATACCGCCGAATTGCTCAACACGTGGGGCGTGAGGTCTCCACAGTACATCGATGTTGTCGCCAGTGGTCGGCGGAAGGTGCACGTGCCCGTCGACCTGGGACCGGACCGCAGCGACGCACGGATGCACGCCAAGACCGTAGGATCCTACGCAGTGCCGTAGGGGACCGCACCGCCACTTCCCAGCAAATTAGGGACACTGTTGCTCCTGGGGTATCGGCGAGGACCATTCGCAACCGTCTCCATGAAGCTGGGCTACGGTCCCGCACACCGTTAGGCCGTCTTCCGCTCACGCCGCAACATCGTGCAGCCCGCCTCCAGTGGTGTCGCGACAGGCGTGAATGGAGGGACGAATGGAGACGTGTCGTCTTCAGCGATGAGAGTCGCTTCTGCCTTGGTGCCAATGATGGTCGTATGCGTGTTTGGCGTCGTGCAGGTGAGCGCCACAATCAGGACTGCATACGACCGAGGCACACAGGGCCAACACCCGGCATCATGGTGTGGGGAGCGATCTCCTGCACTGGCCGTACACCACTGGTGATCGTCGAGGGGACACTGAATAGTGCACGGTACATCCAAACCGTCATCGAACCCATCGTTCTACCATTCCTAGACCGGCAAGGGAACTTGCTGTTCCAACAGGACAATGCACGTCCGCATGTATCCCGTGCCAGTGTAAGTCAACTACCCTGGCCAGCAAGATCTCCGGATCTGTCCTCCATTGAGCATGTTTGGGACTGGATGAAGCGTCGTCTCACGCGGTCTGCACGTCCAGCACGAACGCTGGTCCAACTGAGGCGCCAGGTGGAAATGGCATGGCAAACCGTTCCACAGGACTACATCCAGCATCTCTACGATCGTCTCCATGGGAGAATAGCAGCCTGCATTGCTGCGAAAGGTGGATATACACTGTACTAGTGCCGACATTGTGCATGCTCTGTTGCCTGTGTCTATGTGCCTGTGGTTCTGTCAGTGTGATCATGTGATGTATCTGACCCCAGGAATGTGTCAATAAAGTTTCCCCTTCCTGGGACAATGAATTCACGGTGTTCTTATTTCAATTTCCAGGAGTGTATATGTGTCAGCATAAGTGTACAGTTTGTTACATTAGATCGTGTAAACAGTTACTTGCGCTGTAAGTTGCAGAACCTAGTTTTAGTTAGAGCTGACATAGTGAAACTGCGATGTAAAGCGGAGACTCCTGTTGATGGTTGTATTTTATGGTTCTGGAGACCAATAAACATACAAAGGAGTGTATTTTTTGTGATTAATAAGTAGCTTAAGTCGAAATTCTATATGAAGTTCGCTGTGCGTTACCCATTCTCGTTCTGATATTGCGCCATATCATTGTATTTGTGTAAGGGTGTGTACGTGCTGACACAGTTAGGGGGAATTCGCCGGCCGAAGTGGCCGTGCGGTTAAAGGCGCTGCAGTCTGGAACCGCAAGACCGCTACGGTCGCAGGTTCGAATCCTGCCTCGGGCATGGATGTTTGTGATGTCCTTAGGTTAGTTAGGTTTAACTAGTTCTAAGTTCTAGGGGACTAATGACCTCAGCAGTTGAGTCCCATAGTGCTCAGAGCCATTTGAACCATAGGGGGAATTCCACGTCACTCACTCGGTGTTCCTTTGAAAGAACGCATTGAGCTTACTCTAGAAATATGTAAATCCAAGTTTTAGAATTTGTAAGTAAATGTCAAGAAGTGGGGCGCAAAAGTTGAACGACGCAGGTTCGGTGCAAATAGATTGAGAAGTCAATGAGACGAGGTATGTGGAACTTGTTTTAGCCCTCGTTACTACTGTGGGTTTAATTTCACAGTCGCTACGTAATGGGTAGGATTCGTATAGCGTGTCATTTTAGAGAGATCTGACGGAAACATGTCTACAAGTTTGAGATATGCCTGCTACGTTGTGCGTAGCAGTGCTTGACGTATGAGTATCTGGTTTAGACGCGCAGCTGATTTCAGCTCTTCACATTTTTGCGCTGACATGCAGCGCCTCTGTCGCTGCATAATATATTTCTCATGTGCTTTATTCTGACTCTTACACGTGGCGAATTAACAGAATGAAAAGAAATGCTATTAAAAGGGATAATTAACCACTTCGTGCTTGCAATTTCTCATAAAGAATAGTGATGGAAACGATATGCATGATGACAGAATCAAACGAATTGAAATAAAATCGACGGTGTTAGGAGGTATTCTGGTGCACGGAACAATGCAAGGTAGACGCAAGGTTAATTAGAAGGGTTTTTGTCAGACATCCAACCGACCAGATATGGGTAACGGCCAATTCTTGTGGGAACAAACTGTTTCTAACGCATTTCGTATTCGTGGCTGCCCTACGGTCGCAACTACTGTTAAGAGAATAGTGCGGCATCTACATGGTGAAGTACACGTATCTTTCGGTATCAGCGTCCACCAAGAAGGCAACTTAAATCATTGTAGGTAGCATGAATGAGGTGCACTCCCATAAAACGGCGGATGAGTAATCACTAAATTATTCAAAACAAGACGAGTAAAATCTCAATTATAAAGGATGTAATTCTCTTGAATATATTCTAAGCATAAGGTTCCCATTTACTTCAAGTGAAATACTAAGGACTGATATATTTAAGTTAACATCATCAAGTAGGCATTACTACGCCTAGCAATACCTAACTGTAATCAACTGTTTCGTTAGCATTACCGTTTATTTCACTACAAATTTAAAAAGAAAAAAACTCAAAGTTCTGGCCAAACTCAGAAGGGAGCAGGACTGCCACTCTTTGCAAAACAAAATAACTAAAGTACAACGCACCAAGATACACTGGTGCAAAAATATAAAAATAGCAAGGTGGGGCTCAACAACCTTAAGCTGGAAACATTAAACATAGTAGTTAGAGCAAGCAGTGCGAGCAGTTACCTCACAATTATTTGGCTCATAATAATGACTTTTTCACCTCTCGTCTCCCAAACAGAGTGAAGGTACTAGAAGCATCTGGCTCACGTTTGTTGGAACATTCATATTTCATCATGTAAACTGGCGTAAATGTCAAAATGTTCTTCTGCGCACTGTTACGAACAAACTACACTACTGGCCATTAAATTAGCTACACCAAGAAGAAATGCAGATGATAAATGGGTATTCGTTGGACAAATATATTATACTAGAACTGACATGTGATTACATTTTCACGCAATTAGGGTGCATAGATCCTGAGAAATCAGTACCCAGAACAACCACCTGTGCCCGCAATAACGGCCTTGATACGCCTGGGCATTGAGTCAAACAGAGCTTGGATGGCGTGTACAGGTACAGCTGCCCATGCAGCTTCAACACGATACCACTGTTCGTCAAGAGTAGTGACTGGCGTATTGTACCGAGACAGTTGCTCGGCCACCATTGACCAGACGTTTTCAGTCGGTCAGAGATCTGGAGAATGTGCTGGCCAGGGCAGCAGTCGAACATTTTCTGTATCCAGAAAGGCCCGTACAGGACCTGCAACATGCGGTCGTGCATTATCCTGCTGAAATGTAGGGTTTCGCAGGGATCGAATGAAGGGTAGAGCCACGGGTCGTAACACATCTGAAATGTAATGTCCACTGTTTAAAGTGCCGTCAACGCGAACAAGAGGTGACGGAGACGTGTAACCAATGGCACCCAATATCATCACACCAGGTGATACGCCAGTATGGCGAAGACGAATACACGCTTCAAATGTGCGTTCACCGTGATGTCGCCAAACACCGATGCGACCATCATGATGCTGTAAACAGAACCTGGATTCATCCGAAAAAACGACGTTTTGCCATTCGTGCACCCAGGTTCGTCGTTGAGTACACCATCGCAGGCGCTCCTGTCTGTGATGCAGCGTCAAGGGTAACCGCAGCCGTGGTCTCCGAGCTGATAGTTCATATTGCTGCAAACGTCGTCGAGCTGTTCGTGCAGATGGTTGTTGTCTTGCAAACGTCTCCATCTGTTAACTCAGGGATCGAGACGTGGCTGCACGATCCGTTACAGCCATGCGGATATGATGCCTGTCATCTCGACTGATAGTGATACGAGGCGCTTGGGATCCAGCACGGCGTTCCCGTATTACACTCCTGAACTCACCGATTCCATATTGCGCTAACAGTCATTGGATCTCGACCAACGCGAGTAGCAATGTCACGATACGATAAACCGCAATTGCGATAGGCTACAATCCGACATTTATCAAAGTCGGAAACGTGATGGTACGCATTTCTCCTCCTTACACGAGGCATCACAACAACGTCTCACCAGGCAACGCCGGTCAACTGCTGTATGTGTATGAGAAATCGGTTGGAAACTTTCCTTATGTCAGCCGGTTGCAGGTGTCGCCACCGGCACCAGCCTTGTGTGAATGCTCTGAAAAGCTAATCATTTGCACATCACAGCATCTTCTTCCTGTCGGTTAAATTTCGCGTCTGTAGCACGTCATCTTCGTGGTGTAGCAATTTTAATGGCTACTAGTGTATGTTTAATTAGCTGTCTCAAGCGCTTCTTCAATGACGAGTAATGTTATTGATGTTTTAGTGTCAATGCTAACTTGTCTTCCTGCTCGAGTAGTTCATTGTTGTACCTCGATCCTCATTGCGCCATTTCTCTGTTCACATTCCTCTGACTTACCTGCAAATTTCCTGACTTGTTACTCTGGCCGATGATCTTCGGCAGTAATGGAATTCCACTGACGGTGAATTAACGTTTTTTGGTCAGGGGCTTCGATTATAGTGCAACGATCATCATACCGTGCAACCGTAGCCTTTGAGATGTGTTGTGCTTTCCTTGAAGTAGTGTTTAGCACAATTTGGCATAATGTATATCGCTTCCGTTTGTATCTCTGTAGCTAAGTTGACGTAGTTCCTCAAAGGTATGTGTGTTTGCAAGTCTGGGGTGCACATATACTAGCTTTCTTGCTTACAGTGGTTGCATAAATTATGAAGACTGTCTTGTACTATGCAGCAAGGGAAAGACGTGTGAATATAACTGAATAATATCTTGTCTAGTGGACTGCAGTTATAACCTGAGCTCTGTCGTTCATATTGAACTGATAGGTACAAAGGTGTTTTCTGATACTTTTTAACCTATTAAACAGTAGCATGAAGTATTCTGAACATTTTTCACTATTCTGATGTGTTTCGGTGTTGTGACCATGTCTCTGTTCGCCATGAGCGTGTTAACGAGAAATTCGGGCTACCCAGGTCTTTAGACCTTGGGGGAGCAAGCCTGCTGTGTGCCAGGTAACTCGATACGGACGTTAAGTGACAAAAGCCTGGTGGAAGTCCCTCTCACGAGAACGGACGTGTGATCATCTTCGCCCCTGCAGCTGCGAGGTTCGGGTCTTGCCTGTACAAACAACAGATGGTCCAACCTAGGGGAGGAGTGTTGTATGGCGCAACGGCGAAGCCATCACGGAGTGCACGCTGAATGAGGCATTGATTTGGTAAAACCACTGTGAAGTCACGAATTGTTTCGTCAGATCAGGGTAGAATGTAAATTGCTGCTTAGGAGTAGGCATACCAGAGTGTAATGCGGCAACGGTACTCAAACTATGCACAGAAGCGTTAATGACTAAAGTTTTAAGTGTGTTATGTGGCGGCGCTATAGCGTCGCTTAGTTCAGAGGCTGTGGCGCAGTGGACTTGCGTATAAGGCGTCGGTGCGTTCTCAGCAGAGCTATTTAACGCACCCATGCCGGGCGGCTACCGTGTGCAAGAATTGCCCCCCAGACTTGTTCTGAACCTCCAGAACTGTGTGGTTTTACCCGGTAAGTCCGTAGAGGATGGTATCAGAATCGTGTAGTATGAGAGGCCGAGCTTTTTCATCAGAATTTTGCAAAGATTAAGACAACCCGTCCTTGGACTGTCTTAGTGAGTTGTGTACGATTCTTTCTACTTTTGCCGAGAAGCTCTCCAAGTTTATGTCCCTCGCAGAAACTATAAAGCGCCGTCGCATTCTCTGTAAAGTGAAATTCCAGTCTCTGTGATTTTAATTGTCGAAGTGGGAAGCTGTATTATTCGAAAAACGTCCAAAAGACATGGCATCGTGATGCATTTAGATACTAATAACCATAAATTTCTAATATCGACACAATAATGGTAAACCGAAAACCAACAATTTCTTGAGACTATGGTCTAACGACAGAAATGGCACTGTGACGTAAATCTGTAACTCTTACTTACACTCGTGGTATTTCGTAGAGCCGGCCACGGTGGTCTCGCGGTTCTAGGCGCGCAGTCCGGAACCGTGCGACTGCTACGGTCGCAGGTTCGAATCCTGCCTCGGGCATGGATGTGTGTGATGTCCTTAGGTTAGTTAGGTTTAAGTAGTTCTAAGTTCTAGGGGACTTATGACCACAGCAGTTGAGTCCCATAGTGCTCAGAGCCATTTGAACCATTTATTTCATAGACATTCGTACATTTTCGTTAGCTTCAATATTATTCATTTTTTTATTTAGATGATCGATTACTGGCGTTGCAGTATTGTTGAAGAAAGTATTTACGACCTGAAGGTTTCTGCCAATATCTGTATTGGAAGGAACGAAATTTATTACCAAATACACTACCAGCGATTAAAATTGCTACACCACGATGACGTGCTACAGACGCGAAATTTAACGGACAGGAAGAAGATACTGTGATACGCAAATGATTAGTTTCTCAGAGCATTCACACAAGGTTGGCGCCGGTGGCGACACCTACGACGTGCTGACATGAGAAAAGTTCAAATGGTTCAAATGGCTCTGAGCACTATGGGACTCAACTGCTGTGGTCATCAGTCCCCTAGAACTTAGAACTACTTAAACCTAACTAACCTAAGGACATCACACACATCCATGCCCGAGGCAGGATTCGAACCTGCGACCGTAGCAGTCGCACGGTTCCGGACTGCGCGCCTAGAACCACGAGACCACCGCGGCCGGCCATGAGAAAAGTTTCCAACCGATTCCTCATACACAAACAGCAGATGACCGGCGTTGCCTGGTGAACCGTTGTTGTCATGCCTCGTGTAAGGAGGAGAAATGTGCACCATCACGTTTCCGACTTTGATAAAGGTCGTATTGTAGCCTAAAGTGATTGCGGTTTATCGTATCGCGACATTGCTGCTCCCGTTGGTCGAGATACAATGACTCTTAGCAGAATATGTAATCGGTGGGTTCAGGAGGGTAATACGGAACGCCGTGCTGGATCCCAACAGCCTCGTATCACTAGCAGTCGAGATGACAGGCATCTTATCCGCATGGCTGTAACGGATCGTGTAGCGACGTCTCGATCCCTGAGTCAACAGATGGGGACGTTTGCAAGACAACAACCATCTGCACGAACAGTTCGACGACGTTTGCAGCAGGATGGACTATCAGCTCGGAAAAAATGGCTGCGGTTACCCTTGACGCTGCATCACAGACAGGAGCGCCTGCGATGGTGTACTCAACGACAAACCTGGGTGCACGAATGGCGAAACATTTTTTCGGATGAATCCAGGTTCTGTTTACAGCATCATGATGGTCGCATCTGTGTTTGGCGACATCGCGGTGAACGCACATTGGAAGCGTGTATTCGTCATCGCCATACTGGCGTATCACCCGGCATGATGGTATGGGGTGCCATTGGTTACACGTCTCCATCACCTCTTGTTCGCATTGACAGCACTTTGAACAGTGGACGTTACATTTCAGATGTGTTACGACCCGTGGCTCTACCCTTCATTCGATCCCTGCGAAACCCTACATTTCAGCAGGATAATGCACGACCGCATGTTGCAGGTGCTGTACGGGCCTTTCTGGATAGAGGAAATGTTCGACTGCTGCTCTGGCCAGCACATTCTCCAGATCGCTCACCAATTGAAAACGTCTGGTCAATGGTGGCCGAGCAACTGGCTCGTCACAATACGCCAGTCACTACTCTTGAGGAACTGTGGTATCGTGTTGAAGCTGCATGGGCAGCTGTTCCTGAACACGCCATCCGAACTCTGTTTGACTCAATGCCCAGGCGTATCAAGGCCGTTATTACGGCCAGAGGTGGTTGTTGTGGGTACTGATTTCTCAGGATCTATGCACCCAAATTGCGTGAAAATGTAATCACATGGCAGGTCTAGTATAATATATTTGTCGAATGAATACCCGTTTATCATCTGCATTTCTTCTTGGTGTAGTAATTTTAATGGCCAGTAGTGTATTTACTGTGCATGATTACTTTCCTTGTGCCACTATAGTAATAGGGCTAACTACACGTTACCCCACTCTGCATTGTTGCCAAACTTATTCAAGATGGTAGCCATAGAAGTGGCGACGTCGCAATGATGTCATGGCGGCAAGTTCAAATTTTGGAGAGAAAAAAGGTCAGTTGGGCTATCTCTTCTAACCTAAGTCATCCGACCACTGTGCCTGAGCGGTTCTAGCCGCTTCAGTCCATAACCGTACTGCTGCTACAGTCGCAGGTTCGAATCCTGCCTCAGGAATGGAAGTGTGTGATGTCCTTAGGTTAGTGTCTGTCCCAATAGCTGAGTGGTAAGTTCTCCCTCTGCCAATTGCAATTGGGCGCAACCTTCAGGCGGCTTTTGGCTATTATCTCATGGCTGGTTCAATGTTTAAAGTCCGTTATGAGACACTTACCCTGCCCTCATGGGATGGTGGCGTCGGGCTCGTCAATGTCCGTATGCGAGCTACAGCCTTGTACATGAGTACCATGAGAAAACAGTGGATGGGCCAGGGTACATCTCTAACACGCAGCTTGCTTGAGGTCCTCCTACCTGCTTCCACCTCACCACCAGTGTCTTTCGGCCATATCGTGCCTCATTTGTCCCATGTTTCGACCTTTTTTGTCGACTACAGTTACATACATACCAGTCTCCCAGACACGCGCCCACCCAGGTCTAAGGATTTTTACAGCCTGCTGCTGCGCTGTGTTCCCCGGAATGTGATGGAGACCAAACATCCCTCCATCCAGTGGCCCATAGCGTGGACTACCGTCCACCAGACCTTCCTCCCTACGGACGTCCGGGCACTGTGCTATCACATAGTCAACAGGAAATTTGCCACCAAGCAGCGACTGCACAACATTGGCTTGTCAGAATCCCCTCTTTGTCTCCTTTGCCAGCAACTGGACACTGATGAACACCGTCTGACATGCGCTTCATCGCAAGACGTATGGCGCTTCGTGCAGCAAATCATTGCCTGCTTTCTCCGGGTGCCACCAGACACAATTGAACCTCGAATGTTTCCATACCCGGAGGACAGACATCATCCTATTACGTGGGTAAAAGGGTGGGCGGTCGCTTATCTCTTTCATGAGGGACCTAAATCCCGCCTCGACTTCTGGACCTATTTACGAACAGCCCATGCAGCTCTCGAAAACACGCCACGTTACCGAACATTATTTGCTAACTATCTTCGAGCGGTCTTTGTTAGACCTCCACTGAGTTGGGGGGTGCCTGGCTCAGAGGGCACCTACCCCTCCCCCGGCGGTGTCTGAGTTTCAACCGCCTACTATCGATTCTACTTCTGACCTCCACGGATGGGAGAGCGCGTCGCAGATTGTGCGGATTTGATATCTTTTTGCTTTTCCTATTTCTTTTCTTTTTCTTTAAGCAGAATTTATATTTCTTTTTTGTTTCGCCGATGTGTTCACGTAATTTCATGATACTAGTGAATGCAAAACAAATAATTAAAAAAAAGAAAAAAAGTGGTCAGCGTGACGGATTACCATCCTACGGGCCCAGGTTCGATTCCAGGCTGGGTCGGGGATTTTCCCCACTCAGGGACTGGGTGTTGTGTTGTCTTCATCATCATTTCATCCCCAGTCGGCGCGTAAGTCGCCCAATGTGGCATCGAATGTAATAAGACCTGCACCAAGGCAGCTGGACCTGTCTCGTAAGGGGCCTCCCGACCAATGACGCCAAATGCTCATTTTCATTTTTCCTTAGGTTAGTTAGGTTCGTTCTAAATCTAGAGGACTGATGACCTCAGATGTTAAGTCCCATAGTGCTTAGAGGCATTTGAACCATCCGACCACCACTTTTTCCTTGGAACTGGCGAGAAAAGGACGCAACTTGTTCTGGGCTGCTGGATAGAACGGACGTACGTCTTTATTTTGCATGCATGTGAGTTGTCATAGGCAGTAGCTCCATAGAGCATGTTCACCATGAAGTCCGGAGTCCTAATGACCTAGTACACAGTACTGCCACCACAGTACGCTGCCGTCCCATGGCGGTCTGGAGAAAAATGCTGGGAAAAGGACTAAGTCTGTGTCCAGCTGCTGGGGAGAAGAACGAGTGTACTTTATTTATTTTGGAACAATTTATTTACGGATGGATTTCATATAGTTTATTTATTCATTGCGACGATACAAAACACTTGCGTGACGTGACTGGGGTCACACTACATAGCCTACAGGCGTGCAAACTACTAGAAAATCACCCAAATAATGCAGTACGCTACGCAAACAAGTCGTAAATTGTCAAAATAATGCATGTAAAACGCTCTGCAAACACCCTCACTAATTGTAAACTGTCAAAATAGTGCTTTGCACAGCATACAGAACTGCAAACTACTCGCAAATCAGTGAAATAATTCAGTACACTGGTGTACAGACACACAAACAACTCGTAAACTACCGAGCGAGGTGCACACTGGACTCGCATTCGGGAGGACGACAGTTCAATCCTGTGTCTGGTCATCCTGATTTACGTTTTCTGTGATTTCCCTAAATCGCACCAGGCAAATGCCAGGATGGTTCCTTTAAAAGGGCACGGCCAACTTCCTTCCCCATCGTTTCCTAATCCGGTGAGACCGGTGACCTCGCTGTTTGGTCTCTTCCCCCCCAAACAACCGAACCAACTCGTAAAGTGTCAAAATTCTGCATGTATAGCGCTGTGCAGAAACGCTCACTTATTGTAAACTGTCGAAATAATGCATTGCACAGACTACAGACCTCCAAACGTCGTAAATCACCGAAAAATCGCAGTATACTGATGTACAGACACGAAAACACCTCATAAATTGTCAAAATAATGCTTGTAAAACGCTATGCAAACAAGCTCACTAATTATAAACTGTGTAAATAATGCGTTGCACAGCCCACAGACACGTTCACAAAATAATGCAACAGACACATTCACAATGCACGAAACTGGTGAAATAATGCATGTATAACGCTCTGCAAACGCTCTCACAATGCTTTAACAGCCGAAATAATGTAGTGCATGAACACTCACTGCTTGTAAAAAGGCTTTCAAACTACTGTTGTTGTTGTTGTTGTTGTTGTTGTTGTTGTTGTTGTGGTCTTCAATCCACAGACTGGTTTGATGCAGCTCTCCATGCTACTCTACCTTGTGCAAGCTTCTTCATCTCCCAGTACCTACTGCAACCTACATCCTTCTGAATGTGTTTAGTGTATTCATCTCTTTGTCTCCGTCTACGAATTTTACCCTCCGCGCTGCCCTCCCATACTAAATTGGTGATCCCTTGATGCATCAGAAAATGTCCTATCAACCGATCCCTTCTTCTAGTTAAGTTCTGCCACAAATTTCGCTTCTCGCCAATTCTATTCAATACCTCCTCATTAGTTATGTGATCTACCCATCTAATCTTCAGCATTCTTCTGTAGCACCACATTTCGAAAGCTTCTATTCTCTTCTTGTCCAAACTATTTATCTTGCATAAAAACCACCCGTTTCTTGTTCTTCTCCTCGACATGCGTGCATCTGTAGAAATCTTGTGGAACATCAATTATGGACTCGGCAAGTTCCATTCATTCACGAGACGCGGAATGTAGCAGTTTGCTTCTGGGGCCCTATGCTGTATCTTTCCGCAATTATGCCGATCGGTTCGGTACGCGAGCGCACCGAATGGTCTTGTTTTGGAAACAGAGCCCCAACATTATTCAGTACGCATTTTAAAAGGGATGCCGAACGGTCCTAGCGAACCGAAACGCTGTTGTCAGTTCTCCTCGCGCCAACCTGTGAAAAGCAACCTGCCTCAGATCCGCGCCTGCTCACTGCAACGCCACAGCGGCACGAATCGCAGAGGCTAGCAGCCGATAAAGGCATGCCATTCTTCCCAGTCCAAAACGTGTGGTTAGAGTATGTACTGCTGTTCAAATTTCGCTACCACGGGCTTCCATGAATGCATGATAACGATAGAGTATTGACTGTGTTCTGGAAACTGTCGTAAATGCCACATTATGTTATTTTATTCTCATTCACATCGACGTCTTTATTTGGATTTTATGTTTCGGAATATGAGTTAGGAGTGAAGTGTAGTACCACATTGTACAAATACATCTATAGAAAGACCCGAAAAATTTGCCATTTTCTTCTGTTTTCCTTCGTTTCTTAGTTGCTTTAAAATTCATGCAGGTACATTCCGTCTATGCAACTAATTGAAGGCAGTTTGTTTCTTGGCATTCGGGTTTCGCTTCCTTTATTCGTGATGATGCTTCACAAATAAAAGAAGCGAAACGATTATGGGAATAAACTGCCTTCAATTAGTTGCATAGACGAAACACATCTCCAAGAACCCGAAAAATTGTTTAAGAGAGTGTCAAACAATAAGAAGAAGCACAGAATGTGGTTGTAGCTCGCTCCTAGAGATCCAAATGATGAAGAAGCCTACTTCCCAATATGATACATCAACGATTCAGTTCATAAAACAAAATTTAAAAAATCGCCGTTTCGAGGGCGTGTCGCGAGTGCAGCTGTAGAAGTTCGTTGTAGTTTGTAACATGCATCTTATGAATCAAAATGTTTCATGTATGGTGGTATATTGTGGCGGGAACATTTCATCTCTGTCTACTGTTGTTAATGATGCGATCGCAGATAAATACTTGGGACAAGCTAAAGTATAAAGACGATTGCTGCTAGCCTCATGCGCAGTAATTTACGTTGTGCTCTTAGATTCCTTTCTGACCACACTCTCGGAAATAGCTACGTATTCGGGAAGAAATGGTGAATTATTTGTGACAAGAAGAGGTATAAACGTCACTGTCAGTTGTTTCACGCACAATAACCTCATCTTTCATTTCTTGAACATATGGAAGTCACGAAATCGGTGATACTCGTTACTGAGGAAGAGCGCTCTTACGTGTAAATTTCAACGAATATTTCAGAAAAATGCTTAACTTTGACGCTTAACGAAGTCTCAGAATGCGTTGCAAACACAAAGAGGAAAAAAGATATCTTCCCATCGAGCAGTATACGAACCTAAGTCCTATGCCACAGCAGTTTTTTTTTTGCTCTACTACTTGTTTTTTTTTCTGCCCCTGGACAGGAAAGGGAAAACCACAAAAAAAAATCTACTTGCCACCGCCACTTGTGTCCTAAAAAAAAGAATAAAATAAAATGCGCCTCTTCAGGCATTGGCGCCTATCTAGGCCTATCCCAAAACAACTAACCTATTACTACAAGGGTTGGGAAAGGAAGAAAGTAGGGGGGGGGGGGGGGAGAACATACAGAGTAGCGATGCCGGCCGGAGTGGCCGAGCGGTTAAAGGCGCTACAGTCTGGAACCGCACGACCGCTACGGTCGCAGGTTCGAATCCTGCCTCGGGCATGGATGTGTGTGATGTCCTTAGGTTAGTTAGGTTTAAGTAGTTCTAAGTTCTAGGGGACTTATGACCACAGCAGTTGAGTCCCATAGTGCTCAGAGCCATTTAGAGTAGCGATGAAAATGAAAGTAGTTGTGAATGGACTTTTGTTTGTTTTAGTTTTATTTTTATTGCATTTTTATTTTTTTATTTTTTGCGTTTATATATATATTTTATTTCCTTTCATTTATTGATTTATTTTTTACCTTTTTTAATTTTTTTAATTAAATTAGTCTATGTACCCGAATTCCAGGAGTCGCTAGCGTCTGTGTCCTCTACACCACAGTGATCACAGAGGTGTGTGTCAGCGAGGCAGATGCGATGCAAACGAAACTGGTGGACCTGTTTGCCATTGACGGTGATATAACAGGAGGACTGGACGCTTGTGTCGAGATAACCAGCATGCATCGCTTTTCCACACACGACGCCGTGTGATCTGGGGAAATTTGTGTTAGATGGGGTTGGGGGTTCGACTAATTGGTAATGTGCTGTTTGGAGTATATATGAAAGGAGTAAGGAGTGCAGAATGGAACTTAATTCAAGAACGAAGTGCCGAAAGTGAAAAAAAGGGGGAGGGGGTGGGATGTCTGATAACATGGCTGGGGCTGACATGGAGACTGGTGCGCATTCATGCAAAAGCAGTTCAGTCAGGCTCGTCGAGAAGCGACGCCAGACTTCCAGTTAGGAACCAACAAAAAGCGCCGTATCTTATCTGGCACATGGAATAAGCCCACTCCACCACGCTCCCGCGGGAGGGCAAGGGAGGAATACTGAACTTTAAATAACATCTCGGGACAGACGAAGGATCCCATCGCCATCAACATAAGTCTTGCAAGGGTAATCGGGACCGGGAACACTTGTGTCACATGGGGGATGCGTGAGGTGTGGTAAACATTCACATATTGTGCACACTGTACGATGTAGAGGGATCTAAGCCGGTGGTCCACTAGGCCGGCCCTGATCGTTTGGAGAAGACGTCTACTGTTGGTTGCCGCTGAACGACGGAGGTCATTCATAAAATCAGTGCCCAAACAGCGGACACTGGTGGCCACACTTATAGAAGCAGCATATCGCCCAGGTAGACCCTCACCAATGAGCAGAACCTTCGATTTGGAAATGTTAAGATAACTGCCCGATGCCTCCCCATATGTCGCCACACAAGTCAGAGCCGCCAACATTGTCTTCAGTGTGGAGGTAGAGAACTAGATCGTCAACATAGGCTGTACAACAGAAGCGGTGCCCATGCAATGTCAGGCCCACCAGGCGTTGGCGAAGTCGCTGCAGTAGGGGCTCTAATGCCAAAGCATACAGTATCGTGGAAAGTGGGAAACCCTGTCGGACAGAGCGCTCGACCGCTGAAGGCGCGGTGAGGCGACCATTGCAGAGTATCCTTGAAACCATTACCACTGGTACTATACGATCCGGAAAACCCATGTGTTGGAGGACCGATTGCAGAAGGGTATGGTCGACACGATCGAATGCCTGACTGAAGTCAAGCGATGCTAATGCGCCAAGTAAATGTTGCGACCGCGTGAGCGCGATCATGTCCCTGCGACAGCAAAGGGCTGTGTCGATGTTGTTGTCACTGCCCATCGAAGTCTGATCAAGGGAGGTGACGTATCTTGCTGCCTTCTTGAGTCGCGAGGCCAACAAACGGGTAAAAATTTTCATGCCACTGTTGAGCAGAGTGATGGGCTGGTAATCACAGGTCCATGATCGCCCATGTGGCTTAGGGACCAGGATGATGACCCCATCAAGGAAGGTGGCTGGGATCATCGTTGTGGGTGACATCAGTTCACGACAGATGGACGTCCAAGTAGGTATCAAAAACTAGCTAAAACACTTGTAAAATTCGAGGGCGAGGCCGTCAGGTCCAGGGGACTTGTTGGCAGCTCACGCCTTGATAGCATCTAGGACTCCATCGGGGATCACTTGTTCCTGAAGTTCTTGAGCCACATCCTCTGGGATGGTGTTGACAGTTAGTGCTTAGGGTCGGGGGATGTGGGACGGCAGCGTACAGCTGGCGGAAATGAGAATGGAAACCATGACCAATGGCGCATTGCGTAGTGTATCGTCGTTCTTCCGCATCGACGAGGTCGTGGATGAGAGCTCGACGACGACGTCGGCGTTCTGTGAGGAGGTGGTACATCGATGGCGTTTCGTGAGACATATAGTCACGGGTGCAGGATCTGACAAGGGCCCCTCCAAGCGTCGTCGCATGAGTGAAGTGATCTGCGCTTTAGCACGATGCACTATCGTCTGACGGACAGGCGAGAATGCCATCGAAGAGCAGTCACGAAGCACTGCATAATAAAAGTCCATAGTTCTCGCTTGCCAAGCTTTGAAGTCTTTGCCATATCCCAACAGTGCACTGCGTAGAGCTGGTTTCGCGCAGGATAGCCACCAGGATAAGGTGGATGTGTATGCGGGGCGCCGTCGACGACAGAGGGCCCACACATCCTCAACGATCCGTCGGCAATCGGGGACAGTCAAGTGGGAAACGTTTAACTTCCACAGGCCACGGCTGTACCACACCTGTTGGAGATGTAGGCGTCGTTGTCAGAATAAACCAGAGGCCATACTTCGGCATGTCTAGTGTTGACAGCAAGTGAACGTGTGAGGTATATACGGTCGAGGCGACTGGACGAATGCGCGGTATAGTATGTGAAACCTGCGCAGGTGCCATGAATCTTTGACCATGTATCAACAAGCTGAAGTCTGTCGATGATGACAGAGAGGGCCACACATGGGGAATGATGTGGAAGTTGGTGTGTGTGAAATGTTATGGGACTTAACTGCTAAGGTCATCAGTCCCCAAGCTTAAACACTACTTAACCTCTATTACTCCAAGGACAAACACACACACCCATGCCCGAGGGAGGACTCGAACGCAGGGACCAGATGCACAGTCCATGACTGCAGCGCCTTAGACCGCTCAGCTAATCCAGCACGGCTGGAAGTTGGTCATCAGGCCCTTGTGTGGAGTTGAAATCGCCACCGAGGACCATTTCATCCAGAAGACCCTCGAAAAGCGCTGTTACCTCGTCAGCAAAGAAGGTGTATCTGTCACGACGTCAATTGGAGCCGGACGGCGCATATACATTGAGGATGTGGACGCCGACAGCCTGAAAGTTATACCTCTAGCATTAGGAAGGTACACTACATCTTCAGCAAGGAGTCCAGAACGGAGGAGGATGGCGACTCCACTACCGTTGTCAGGAGCATGGGAGATGTGTGCCGTGTAGCCAGTGGGGGTGTAGAAATCAGGGACGAACACTTCTTAGTGGAGGACAATGTCGACATCAGCAACATAAATGGTCTCTTGGAACAGTGGTAGTTTTTTGGGAAGCTCGAGTGGTAGTCATATTCATCGTCATGATTCGGTAGTGTTGTGGGCGTGCTCCCACCATTGGCACAGATGTTCCGGCAGAGATGTCCAGCTGGTGTGTAGCTTCCAGCGCAGCCACTGTAGCCGTAATCACTGGGTGGAAGGTGGGTCAAGCACCTCCAAGGGGCAGTGCCTGATGGGAGGGCCACCATCTCGATCTGCTCCATCGTCAACATTATCAACCCAGGAGACTGGAACAGTGGCAAGCGATTGTCGCACTCATCGAGGACGAGTTGTGGTGACGCTGCTGTAGTGGGGCCCAGGGAATCTCCCTCCATGGGATCCATCGTTGTTGGGTGGGATTGTTCCTCAGACGGGCCACTCCTGTGGCTCGAAGGGAGATCACTGTCTTGTATCCGCTCCATTGCCTGTGATGCCACATGAAGAAGTGTGTCGTCGGATGGCGTTTGACTTTTCTTCCGTTTTCGGGGCGACCGCTGCTTTCGGAGGTGCTGTTCTGTATCAGAATGTGGACATTCAATGTCTGAGGACGCGTTCGTCTGAAGAAAAGCAGACGTAAGCACTGCAATCGCATCGATGCCCATCGCAACGGGAGGACTGGTCATCGAGCTCTGGAGAGGTGGTGGTCTTGCAGCCGTCGGAGGAGATGGTGCTGGTGAGTCCGTGGTAGCACCGTCATTTCCAGTTGGGAGTGCCTGGGGGAGAACAGGCGCTTCCTGAAGTGACGCATCGGGGCTGCGTACGGCTGTGGCGTAGCTGTCTGGTAAAGACGTGACCATCGCTTTGGGAGCTGAGTCACTGGTCGGGACCTGGAGCAAACGACGGCGGAGACAGACTGACCGAACATGGCCCTCTTGTCCAGAACCGGCATACGTCCGCGGCGGGGCATCATATACAGGGTGTTACAAAAAGGTACGGCCAAACTTTCAGGAAACATTCCTCACACACAAAGAAAGAAAATATGTTATGTGGACATGTGTCCGGAAACGCTTACTTTCCATGTAAGAGCTCATTTTATTACTTCTCTTCAAATCACATTAATCATGGAATGCAAACACACAGCAACAGAACGTACCAGCGTGACTTCAAACACTTTGTTACAGGAAATGTTCAAAATGTTCTCAGTTAGCGAGGATAAATGCATCCACCCTCCGTCGCATGGAATCCCTGACGCGCTGATGCAGCCCGGGAGAATGGCGTATTGTATCACAGCCGTCCGCAATACGAGCACGAAAAGTCTCTACATTTGGTACCGGGGTTGCGTAGACAAGAGCTTTCAAATGCACCCATAAATGAAAGTCAAGAGGGTTGAGGTCAGGAGAGCGTGGAGGCCATGGAATTGGTCCGCCTCTACCAATCCATCGGTCACCGAATCTGTTGTTGAGAAGCGTACGAACACTTCGACTGAAATGTGCAGGAGCTCCATCGTGCATGAACCACATGTCGTGTCTTTCTTGTAAAGGCACATGTTCTAACAGCACAGGTAGAGTATCCCGTATGAAATCATGATAACGTGCTCCATTGAGCGTAGGTGGAAGAACATGGGGCCCAATCAAGACATCACTAACAATGCCTGCCCAAACGTTCACAGAAAATCTGTGTTGATGACGTGATTGCACAACTGCGTGCGGATTCTCGTCAGCCCACACATGTTGATTGTGAAAATTTACAATTTGATCACGTTGGAATGAAGCCTCATCCGTAAAGAGAACATTTGCACTGAAATGAGGATTGACACATTGTTGGATGAACCATTCGCAGAAGTGTACCCGTGGAGGCCAATCAGCTGCTGATAGTGCCTGCACACGCTGTACATGGTACGGATACAACTGTTTCTCCCGTAGCACTTTCCATACAGTGACGTGGTCAACGTTACCTTGTACAGCAGCAACTTCTCTGTCGCTGACATTAGGGTTATCGTCAACTGCACGAAGAATTGCCTCGACCATTGCAGGTGTCCTCGTCGTTCCAACTCTTCCCCAGTCGCGAGTCATAGGCTGGAATGTGCCGTGCTCCCTAAGACGCCGATCAATTGCTTCGAGCGTCTTCCTGTCGGGACACCTTCGTTCTGGAAATCTGTCTCGATACAAACGTACCGCGCCACAGCTATTGCCCCGTGCTAATCCATATATCAAATGGGCATCTGCCAACTCCGCATTTGTAAACATTGCACTGACTGCAAACCCACGTTCGTGATGAACACTAACCTGTTGATGCTACGTACTGATGTGCTTGATGCATGTACTGTAGAGCAATGAGTCGCATGTCAACAGAAGCACCGAGGTCAACATTACCTTCTTTCAGTTGGGTGAACTGGCGGTGAATCGAGGAAGTACAGTACATACTGACAAAACTAAAATGAGCTCTAACATGGAAATTAAGCGTTTCCGGACACATGTCCACATAACATCTTTTCTTTATTGGTGTATGATACTGTATGGAGGAAAGGCCTGATTTACAAACTACTCCGTATCGTGCCATGTTTTAAAGTGGCCAACCTTACCAACGAGATGCTCTGCAACAGACCATTCCAGGTGATACTTGGAAATTATAGGAGCAAAGCAATGAAGCTCAATAATGGCTTGCCCCAAGGATCAGTCCTGGCACCGGTACTTTTCAGCATGTATATAGCCGAAATGCCTAATACTATATCTGAAAAGTTAGGATATGCAGATGACTGGGCCATAGCTGCACAACATCGAGATATGGAGCATACTGAGACTGTCCTGCGAAGCGAGTTGTCCTTGCTGGGAACGTACTTCGTGAATGGGGACTACAACCTAGTCCAACTAAAACTGAGGCTATGTGTTTTCACCTGAATAATAAATTGGCTAACAGACGCCTTAGGATATATTTTGATAACAATATTCTGCGTTATAATAAAAATCCAAAATACCTGGGAGTGACATTAGATAGAACCCTGAGCTACAAACAACACCTCATCAACACTGCTGCAAAAATCCGTACTAGGAACAATATCATTCAGAAACTACGTGGTACCAGCTGGGGCTCCTCCGCCTCTACCTTGCGATGCTCTGCTTTGGGACTTGTCTACTCTGCGGCAGAGTACTGTTCCCCTGTTTGGCTAAAGAGCGCTCACACCAAGATGGTGGACACAGTACTGAACCAAACTATGAGGATTATTTCAGGTACAATAAAATCAACCCCCATTCACTGGCTACCTGTACTGAGCCACATACCGCCACCTCACTTACGAAGAGAACATGCGCTTCTCAGAGAATTAAAAAAAAAATACAAGACAACCCGCAACTTCCGATTCACGCTTTGAGCAATGGCATTGACAGAGATAGATTGCGCTCTAGACATCCACCTCTTATAAGGGCCAAAGACCTGGAGGAAAATGGTTTCTGTCTTGAAGAACGCTGGAAAGTGGAATGGGAAGAATCAGCACCACCACCACAGGTAAACACCTTACTGAAACCGTCGAACAGACCTCCAGGCTTTGGCTTACCACGTAAACCCTGGACCATCCTCAACAGGACCAGGACGGGCCACGGTCGATGTGCGGACTCTCTACACAAATGGGGAAGAGCACCATCCCCAAAGTGCGACTGCGGCGCTGAGAAGCAGACGATCCGGCAACATCATTGCAGAGTGCCCTCTGAGAGCCTACTCAGGTCAAACGACGGACTTGCGACTCAAAATGCAGTTCAATATATTAAAAACCTAAATGTTAATTTGTAATTATATATATATTGTTCATGACATAACTGTATTTAATTCTTTATGTCTTGTTTCTAGTGCCAAAGTTAAAAAAGTAATTGTAGCAGCTTATTTCTCTATAAACGTGATTTGTAATTTCCATACGCTAAATAAATAAATAATTTATTTGTGTGTGAGGAATGTTTCCTGAAAGTTTGGCCGTACCTTTTTGTAACACCCTGTATAACGATGGCTCGCACGCCACCTATCAGCTGATAGGATGGTACATGTTTGGAGAGTTAGATTTTGATTTGGTGGACACCATTCAACACGTGGTATGTCTTGAAAGTCTGCCATTTTTCCGTGATGTGCCCCACAACATTGCCGTAGAGTCGGAAAGATTCGACGACCGCGTCTTTTGGCACTTCGAAAGGGAGCTCAAAGACCCGAATTGTAGGAAGATCGAAACCAGTGTGATCTTCAGTTCCCTGCCCAATATGTCCGTCAGAATGCTTCAACTTGATTCCGGGTGCGTGTTGTCCAATTACCTCAGCACATGCTTCCTCCGTTGTCATTTTAATATAGACGATACTGCCAGTGACAGAGAAGTGAATACCCATCACTTCCTGGGGGTTCAGACGTAGCTCTTCGCGAATGAATCGTTCAGTTTCATAAGCGCGTGGTAGTGCAAGTTCGGCTTGGAATGTTACTTTAAGTGCCGCTCGGCGGTAACAGTGCGCCATGAGGTTCAGCAGTAATGGACGCTACACAACACGAAAATACCGCGACGCGGAAGTGAACAACTGCAGTACGCTGTCGGCGCGCGGAGCCGGTCCGCAGTCGACCACGGCCGAAAGCCGACTGTACAGTTCGTCGCGTTTCCAACTTCGCTACTACAGCTTGCAAGCTATTTCCGCTTGTTTTTTATGTAACTCCCAGCGACAGAGACGCAGGTTGACTTCGTTGCCGAATGATGCGAACGTAAGCCGTAAATGCATGAAATTTTCGAAGGTTTCCTCTATCAGGCTTCAAAAAATTCCTTTGCATTGTTACTTAAAAGTTTTAAACGCGTTTCGATAATTAATAAGTAAATCATTTGCGGAAAAGGGAATGCGAAATCAGTAGTAATTTCAGCTAACACTCATGTAATATATGTAAGCAGAGCCGATATCTTGATGTTTAATGATCTTTAACCTCTTAATTGCATACAAATAACAGGTATTTTGAGAGAATATTGACCGAAATTTTTTTTTTATTTTGTAATCATTCACAGTAAAAACCTAACCTTGCCGCAGTGGCTACACCGGTTCCCGTGAGATCACCGAAGTTAAGCACTGTCGAGCGTGGTCGGCACTTGGATGGGCGACCATCCAGGCTGCCATGCGCTGTTGCCATTTTTCGGGGTGCACTCAGCCTCGTGATGCCAATTGAAAAGCTACTCGACCGAATAGTAGCGGCTTCAGTCAAGAATACCATCATAACGGCCGGGAGAGCGGTGTGCTGACCCCACGCCCCTCCCATCCGCATCCTTCCTGAGGATGACACGGCGGTCGGATGGTCCCGGTAGGCCACTCGTGGCCTGAAGACGGAGTAGCCATATTTCTAACAAAGCGAAATAGTCTATTATGAACTCACTTTCCAACTGGATGCGTCCTGTGGTGATTCTTCAGTAACACAGTCACTAAATGCAAAGCTAAAACCGCTCGATATGTTTAAAATAACAAATTATAGGTGTAAACAAACCACAGCTAACCGAACGACAGGGCCATACCAAAATCCAAAACCTTTCAGTACATTTGTCGAAAAATCGGCGGGAGGACCGTTAGGTAACAGGTCTCAGAAACTTACTGAATAGGAAATTCGGATAAAGAACCGAAAATGACGTCACTACCGAGACTAACCTACTGCATCGATCGGTATGAACGATATAGAATAGAGCCCCTGGACAGCTGCAGACTAAATCGGTAACGGTGCGGTCCCGGCGGAGGTTCGAGTCCTCCCTCGGCCATGGCTGTGTGTGTTTCTCCTTAGGATAATTTAGGTTAAGCAGTGTGTAAGCTTAGGGACTGATGACCTTAGCAGTTAAGTCCCATAAGATTTCACGCACATTTGAACATTTGAATTTGGTAACGGTGCTGCAGGGCGTGTAGGTCAAGGTGTGAAGGCTCTTTCAGTCTCTAACTATCCTAAGAATGTGAGAATGCCCTGTGACTCCCATACGCATAGAGAAAGATCGTAAATGACAAACTATGTTCGAGGTGCTAGAAATATTTAGATCACAGTCTGGTATACTGTGATGATGTATGTGTTCGAGAATTAACAATGAATGGACCTACTGCACAGCCATCTATATACATTCGCAGTGGTACTAGCAAAGTACAGGAGGGGGCGGTTCAGCGATAAAACTGAACTGTGAAATTGCTAAAATTGTTTGCACTATCAACTGTGATGCTTATTATTACAATAAATCGATGGTGTCTTTTCCATCCCATCTGTGCACTGGTGCACTGTTGGTGACCACATAAAGATTGACTGACATCGCTTGTTTGAGATAGAGAAAGAGTTTTGGTGGAGGGGCAACACCTTCTGGGAATGGCTAGCACTGAATCAGTGAACTAGTACATGACTGCAATATTTTTCCAACCAATTCCTCCACTGCTTTCTTCATAGAAACTTTGACAGTATCGCATACAGCATCAGACATTTCTTTATTTATTTTTTCAAACCTTCCACAAGGTGGAAACATTTTCAGAAAACAATAAATTACGTCATTCCCTGCAATGTCCAAGACATCTCAGATCATTTGCTAACCTAAAATTGCTTTCATAGGTACCAGTGTGAGTTTTTTGGAGAAGGAAAATGAAAATTCATGCCACATGAATTACAAATTAATTTAAAATCACAAGCTATTCCCATTTTTCTTTCTTCAACGACAATCACGCATTCCGTATTTTTACCGCTAACACATGAACATGTAAAATTTATAGCCTGGCAGAGAAGTTCTAAATCAATAGGTCTGAATCCATATCAACATCATTCACATACCTGTAAAATTCTCCTGTCCCAAGTTTCGATGCTGAAGCTGAGAGCTTACGTTCTTCATTTCGAGCTGATTCCTCTTTCTTGTTGGTAAACCTATTTCCATGAAACCTCCGTTTCCTAAACACAGTTTTTCCACCGCCCATTATGCATGAATCTTTACTTCCACGTAAAGGTTTGCGAATTCAACCTTTCACCTACTAATATGTGTTAGTATTGTCAAAACGTAAATAAACCACATGCAATAAAGTTTTCAGGCAACGGTATAGATGTCAGCCAAAGATATCGAAAGAAAATAGCCTTCACACCGACAAAAATTCCGCTGAAGCAAGCAGTTTCCCAAATGTCGGAAAAGGTGGGAGTGGCCGCCAGTGCAGAGTTAATCAGTTTAATAACTTAAAGGCATTTCTAAAGCTGCTATCACGATAAAATTCACACACAACATAGATTAAACTGTGTGGGTCAAGAAAATATTATTTTTGAAAAATCGATTTTTTGGACCAAAATCCAGTGCTAACAGAAAAGAAAATTACCAAGAAAACTTATCTACAAAGGAACTAGGGCCTCCCAGACCAGGTTCATTGTCTGAGAAAGTGAAGAAGTCAAATATGCGCGACTGCAAGCTAGCATTTAACAAAGAAGTGTATAATAAGCGTAAGTTGCTTGGGTGCAACGTAATAATGTCTGATTTTCAGCCCAGAATGTAATTTGTTTACTAGTAAATGTATTAGAGGTTTTGTACGTTTGTCCGAAAAAATAAAAAACTACATAAAGTCCGACTTCCAGAAAAATGCGAAATGGAGAATAGTGAACAATTAAAGATTATTTTATTCTTGCCGTAAACTGCACTTAATTATGTACAAAACAACAAAATTCCACAAAAACTATTCTTTCTTTTTTCAGACAAGTTATGCATATTATTATTATTATCATAATTATTACTGTTGCTACTATTATTGCAATTATTATTGCTAATGACAGAGGCTGAAGTTGTATAAATATGTTGATAAGCGGAACTGTTATACAGCAGACGCTATTAATTTCACACTCTCATATTAATATGAATTTAAAAATATGTGAACACCCAGAATGTATACTTACGAGCAGCCACTGCTTAATATTACGACTTACAATATAACCTCGTGCACTTACAGACTATGGGAAAGTACGAACAACTTTCCTGGCCTCATTCTAGAACAATAATGAACATCACTAAAACTGACTGTCTACCTAGCACAGCTTGTTTTTATACATAAAATACAAAATACAGAGTGCTTCGCAGAATTACATAACAGTACATATCTTTACCTACTCATCATTTCTAGAGGTGAACCATCTCCCACATCTCAGTTTTGACAAAGTAAATGTCTTTTGCATGCAGAAAAAACTCAGTTCCTGGACCCCAAGGCATATGGGTGCGTATTTATTATACCATGGACATGCTAACAGTAACTTGTCTTTCAGCTTTCATACTTTCTTTACAGTAATGCCCTTAATTCGTGGTGGAGCACAGGAAGGTGAAATAGGCTGTACTGCAGGAGGCTGCACAGCTGGACCATGATACGGTTTTAACCGATCGAAATGTGCTACTATAGTGCGATCAGATAGCTAAATCTCCGCATTCATGGGAGAAGTTACCCATACGATAAGGTAGGGGCCCTCAAACGGAGGCATGAATTTCTTAGTTTTCCCTCTTGACTTAGGGTGCTGATGCAAAACGAGATCTCGTGGTTTGTACTGGGAAAGTGTAGTCTTCTTGTTGCTCAATTGTTTTGAGTAGCTTTAGAATTATTTTGTTTCACTCGCTTCCAGATTGCCTTAAGCTGGTGGTGTGGTGTCACCGCCAGACACCACACTAGCTAGGTGGTAGCTTAAATCGGCCGCGGTCCATTAGTACATGTCGGACCCGCGTGTCGCCACTGTCAGGATTGCAGATCGAGCGCCACCACACGGCAGGTCTCGAGAGACGTACTAGCACTCGACCCAGTTGTACGACGACGTTGCTAGCGACTACACTGACGAAGCCTTTCTCTCATTTGCCGAGAGACAGTTAGAATAGCCTTCAGCTAAGTTAATGGCTACGACCTAGCAAGGCGCCATTTGTACCATTGCATGTATCTCAAGATAGTCTCACTTGTATCATCAAGAATGCTGTATACCAAAGGACGATATAAAAGTTAAGTGTTCTAGTAGCTACGTTCTTTTCTTTATCACATTCATTACGAATCCTGTTCCAGACTTCGCGCCAGTCGGCGTGTGTGTACGTGTGCCCTTTCGGCTACCCGTCACTGTGGACTGGCTGCCTTGTCAGTCCACTACAGGTGGGATAACCACTTTAGTTTATCTGTACCAACACCGTGTGGCAACTTGTTGAGTTTAAGTCTGGAATTTAAGGTCATCCTTGAACTACCTCATAGGTATCTATCCCAATCTATGTGTGAGTTGCTGATGAAGTAAGGCAGCATTCAAACGATTGTTTTATGGACACATTCGTGGCAACCGTTTGCTTGGAGATGAAAAGATGATATACGCTACTTTTTGATTTGCAGTAACGTGCATATTTGTGCGAACAGGGCAGACATAAAATTTGTTCCTTGGTCAGTCAGAATAACAGCTAGTGATCCGTAAGGTAAAACCATATGATTTACGAACGCGTAGGCAACAGTTTCTGCAGTTACGTCTATGAGTGCTACTAGGATTAGGTACATAGGAAAGTGATTAATAATTGTTAATATGTACTTATTATTTTGGATACTTAGTGTGAAGGGGCTGGCAAAATCCAAGGCAACTTTCTGGAATGGTCTTATAATTTCTGGTACAGTTTGTAAAGGAATTTTGGTGCTCAATGCAGTCGCCCTCTGTGCGAAAGGCAGAGAATTCTATACGTATTTTCAAGCATCGGTTTGCCTACCTCACCACCAAAAGCAGCTGTGGCTCATCGACATTATAGCAGGCCTGCAAACTGTCATGATACTGTGCCATAATGCACTGTTGCAATTCTCTCAGCATTACTACCCGATTACCCAGGGGGTTTTACGGTACAATATACACTCCTGGAAATGGAAAAAAGAACACATTGACACCGGTGTGTCAGACCCACCATACTTGCTCCGGACACTGCGAGAGGGCTGTACAAGCAATGATCACACGCACGGCACAGCGGACACACCAGGAACCGCGGTGTTGGCCGTCGAATGGCGCTAGCTGCGCAGCATTTGTGCACCGCCGCCGTCAGTGTCAGCCAGTTTGCCGTGGCATACGGAGCTCCATCGCAGTCTTTAACACTAGTAGCATGCCGCGACAGCGTGGACGTGAACCGTATGTGCAGTTGACTCACTTTGAGCGAGGGCGTATAGTGGGCATGCGGGAGGCCGGGTGGACGTACCGCCGAATTGCTCAACACGTGGGGCGTGAGGTCTCCACAGTACATCGATGTTGTCGCCAGTGGTCGGCGGAAGGTGCACGTGCCCGTCGACCTGGGACCGGACCGCAGCGACGCACGGATGCACGCCAAGACCGTAGGATCCTACGCAGTGCCGTAGGGGACCGCACCGCCACTTCCCAGCAAATTAGGGACACTGTTGCTCCTGGGGTATCGGCGAGGACCATTCGCAACCGTCTCCATGAAGCTGGGCTACGGTCCCGCACACCGTTAGGCCGTCTTCCGCTCACGCCCCAACATCGTGCAGCCCGCCTCCAGTGGTGTCGCGACAGGCGTGAATGGAGGGACGAATGGAGACGTGTCGTCTTCAGCGATGAGAGTCGCTTCTGCCTTGGTGCCAATGATGGTCGTATGCGTGTTTGGCGCCGTGCAGGTGAGCGCCACAATCAGGACTGCATACGACCGAGCCACACAGGGCCAACACCCGGCATCATGGTGTGGGGAGCGATCTCCTACACTGGCCGTACACCACTGGTGATCGTCGAGGGGACACTGAATAGTGCACGGTACATCCAAACCGTCATCGAACCCATCGTTCTACCATTCCTAGACCGGCAAGGGAACTTGCTGTTCCAACAGGACAATGCACGTCCGCATGTATCCCGTGCCACCCAACGTGCTCTAGAAGGTGTAAGTCAACTACCCTGGCCAGCAAGATCTCCGGATCTGTCCCCCATTGAGCATGTTTGGGACTGGATGCAGCTTCGTCTCACGCGGTCTGCACGTCCAGCGCGAACGCTTGTCCAACTGAGGCGCCAGGTGGAAATGGCATGGCAAGCCGTTCCACAGGACTACATCCAGCATCTCTACGATCGTCTCCATGGGAGAATAGCAGCCTGCATTGCTGCGAAAGGTGGATATACACTGTACTAGTGCCGACATTGTGCATGCTCTGTTGCCTGTGTCTATGTGCCTGTGGTTCTGTCAGTGTGATCATGTGATGTATCTGACCCCAGGAATGTGTCAATAAAGTTTCCCCTTCCTGGGACAATGAATTCACGGTGTTCTTATTTCAATTTCCAGGAGTGTACGTTCTTCTGAAGTGCAGTCAGGCTGGGGAGTATACCACCGGCATTCTACATCTCTTTCCTGTACTTCTTTTAGTTCAATTGAAACATCATCTGTCCGAGGAACCCTGACTTGGCATCTTCGCCCATTGGTATTTTGGCATATGCACTTCACACTGCTATGCCCACTCACATACAGAACCTTTCGTCAACAATTTTGTCACTGATTTAACTACTACAGCATAATCTGTCACCAAAAACGACTGTAAATCCTGAACATATGTAGGATCTGGAAAATTGTCAACTGCTTGTGTTAGCCTAGGATCTGGTTTAACCCCTCTGCAATGATAACGGGCCTCAGGTACTGAACCTAAGACAAAAGAACACTCCCCTATCTTCAAACGTAACTGCCTTGACAATACACTTTTGAATCTCTGCATGTTCTTCATTGTTCTTGAAAACACTTTGGTGTAAACTATATAAAGCACATAGTAGGTCTCAAATCTTTGGAAAGTGGAAGCCGGATTCCTTAAACCAAAAGACATATGAAGAAACTCATACAATCGGGAAGGTACCATAAATCGGTCTTTGGTCGATCTTGTGGTGCAACCGGAATTTGGTGGTATCCAGAGTGCATGTGGAGGGTAGTAAAATACTTACTTTTCCGTAAGCTATCTAATGTTTCGTCGATTCATGGTAGAGAGTGTCAGGGAGTCATGATCTTATTTACTGCTCTCATACCAATGCACAGATGATAGGTTTCTTTCTCCATTGACAGACTACTTAGGGACAATGGCAATTGGTGACTACCAGTTACTTGCAGAGGGTTGAATTACCCTTGCAGGCAGCTGCTGTTGAATAGTTTACACAATGGCAGACTGTAGGGAAATGGTAGTCTCCATCATTTCCGAGCAATTTATATATTGTCTCCAGGGGAAATTTTGTGCTGTGCGAGGTCAGTTGCTGGCAAATCTATCGTTCCTCGAATAGTTACACATATTCTTCGAACATCGGGTTCAAAAGATTCAGTCAAGTCCCAGCAAAATGTGTCAAATTCTCCTTTAAGTGATTCCTTAACAATGGCGCAAATGTGCAAACTTCCCTCACTGGCAACTGCTCCTTTCCCTTACATTTAAATGGCTTCTGACATTGAACTTACGTTTCGATTATTTTCTCACCACTTGTCAATGTAGTTCCCTGTGGAATTTCTTTGTTTCTCTGGCCTAAATTATCGACATGTACTGTTAAAATGGTGCAAATAGCTCTGAGCACTATGGGACTTAACATCTGAGGTCATCAACCCCCTAGAACTTAGAACTACTTAAACCTAACTAACCTAAGGACATCACACACATCCATGCCCGAGGCAGGATTCAAACCTGCGACCGTAGCGGTCGCGTGGTTCCAGACTGACGCGCATAGAGCCGCTCGGTCACTCCGGCCGGTGACATGTACTGTCACTCGGAAACTCCTACCGAATACCTCTGGTTTACTTAAACTTCGTTTGACATGAATCTGCAACCGGTCGAGAATGTGGATCAAACAGAAAGTCCGATATTGGCAGTATCCAGGCTCATCAATCAAGAGGATTTTTCTCATATCTCCGCTGATGCTGACAGGGGTTGTAGGTTTTAACAACCACGTATGCTTTTCTGTCGGAGTCTGTCGAGGATGTCTCACACCACAAGTTCCTTTCGAATGCAGCGCATGCTTACTGTCAAAACAGTGAGTCACCTTACTGAACTGAACAATTCGCATCTTGTAGTCTGTCACCTCCAGGAAATGGGTTAGGCTCTGGGCACTATGGGACTTTACATCTGAGGTCATCAGTCCCCTAGAACTTAGAACTACTTAAACCTAACTAACCTAAGGACATCACACACATCCATGCCCGAGGCAGGATTCGAACCTGCGACCGTAGCAGTCGCGCGGTTCCGGACTGAGCGCCTAGAACCGCGAGACGAAATGGGTTAGGAAGTCGTTCCGTAGAATCACATTGAAATCCCGTATGCTCTTTCTTACTACTTCCATATAAAATTCATATTTATTCCATCAATTCGCAAATCGACCAAACGAATTTCTACAGGGATGATTATTTGTTCATCTACCCCACTTATGTAACAATGTGGTCGTTTGAATGCATGCTTGTCATTTTGTGAAACAAATAAAACACTAAACTGAACTTAACAGTCCTTCCTGTGATCTTGCCTTCTAAAAGCGAGTGTGCCACCTCATTAATTTCTTTCTTCTTTGCCGTGTTTATTGTTCTGGTTGTGGCGAGGGTGGATGGCAAAAGCTGCTCCACGCCCAGTTCCCCACGATGTATTACCCGTCGGGACCTCTTTTTTCTCCTGTTGTTCTGCGGAGTGTTTCTCTTCAGGAAGCTTTGCGTCTGAGTCTGCAGATAGTCGTCAGTTGTGAGTCCTGTCACGCGCATTTCATCCAACAAGGAGGGTGGCAGTGCACGGTCGTATGGTTCGGTTTCTCATACTGCTGACAATTAGGGTTATTTATGAAAACTCAGCGCTGCTCATTTCATCTCGCAGGGGCTGATACAAACGTCCTGTTTCTTTATGCAACAGGACTAATCTTACTGCCTCATGCAAGGCCAGAGAGGCTACCTTAAAGTCACTCCCGATCTGTGGATTGATCCCTCTTATGAATACATCAATCGCCCTTGCCTCGGCTTCCTCAGTATCTCGTTTCGGGTATAATCTCTTCCAGCATGTATGAGGCTAATCCGGAAAGTAAGGTTATGAGAATTTTTTGAAGAACAAAAGAAGTCACATCCAGAAGGTTGGTAGCAACATCTGGACGTACTTTACTGTATCTACAACAGCGGCCCTCAAAGAGTGCAGCTGTCTGCGCGATCGCATGCATCACAGTATTAAGATGTACCTGTAACTTTAATTTTTCCAAAGACATGGTGTTAATTTTCTCTTGGAGTAGAGCGGGATGCTCTGGCTCAATCTTTGCCGCAGCAGCATCAGGAGCCGTTTCTGACCGTTCTTGAAACGGAATGCAAATCGGGTGTGGTTATAATATTACGATCACAAATTATTGAGAGCGACGACCTTACCAAGAAAAGGGTGTCCCACAAGTACACAGAAAAACACTAAACCAACTTGCGATGACCGGCCGGAGTGGACGAGCGGTTCTAGGCGCTACAGTCTGGAACCGCGCGACCGCTACGGTCGCAGGTTCGAATCCTGCCTCGGGCATGGATGTGTGTGATGTCCTTAGGTTAGTTAGGTTTAAGTAGTTCTAAGTTCTAGGGGACTGATGACCTCAGTAGTTAAGTCCCATAGTGCTCAGAGCCATTTGAACCAACTCCCGATGGATTTCCCAGGCTGTAGCTCGCAGAAAGGAAGATGGTGACAAAGTACGCATAGCAGCTAGACTTACATTATTACTTATGAAGAAGCAGTCACAATCGCAAAATATTGATTTAAAATGACTGATTTCATCATATACAATAGGCCATCTTCAGATTGATTGCGCTGTAAAGATTATAAAAGTGCATGGTAATTCATGAAGTCAGTCTTGCATAAAATGAGAAACATACTGGTCACATCACCAACTGCCTTGAAATATGACACATAAGCCCAAAGGGGTTACTCTTGACCACACTTGAGGAGCCTGAAATGTTTGTTCACTGAAAAAACAATCAATCAATTCTTTTACGGAATGAGACTTTTACGAAACGACCTTTCCGATCTTTTTAAAGAAATAATATAAGGAATTTTTGCTGCTTCTTCGTTTCCTCATACAATAAGCATACATCGCAATTTTTTAAAAATATTTACTGAACCTATTTGATTACCTGATATTTCGTTTTTACCAACTGACTACGTCACGTTTTTTATATTTTATTTCGTAAATGTTTTACGAATTTGGATACTGTATGTTAAAGGGAAAAAACCTGTTAAAAACTCCATTGTAATTATTTTGCGACTGACACAGCCACGTAGCTGTGGCTACTATCTAAAAAAAATGTTGCCCTCATGCTACACTGATTTACTCAGACATTATAATTATTACAAATGTGTTCTAATTCTCCCAGTCTTTTATAGATCACGCTATTCTTTAAGAACAATGTTAAAAATTTCGAGCAAAACGCCAACTCAACCAAAATAACGGCGACCTGGACAATGTCTCCATGGGAACGGAGTAATCTACGCTCGTCTTTGTACTCCAGTAGGCACTACACAAGGTTGGCTAGCCCACAGTGTGCTATAGCATGGTCTTTGACAAGCAACCGCCAAACACGTCGCCATTTCCATGGAAGCTCCATCGCCATGAAGTACCAACAAGCACCACCAGGTGGCATTCAACGTTCGCACAGCTTTTTGTATTGGTAAACCTGTATTTAAAGTTTATTTAAAGTTAAGCACTTTTGCTAATCACCTACACTATATATTGAAACAGCAGCACTTGTATAATGATACACATATAACTGTACTGTTAGTTTTATACATCATTTGCACGTCACGCCGGCCGCGGTGGTCTAGCGGTTCTGGCGCTGCAGTCCGGAACCGCGGGACTGCTACGGTCGCAGGTTCGAATCCTGCCTCGGGCATGGGTGTGTGTGATGTCCTTAGGTTAGTTAGGTTTAAGTAGTTCTAAGTTCTAGGGGACTTATGACCTAAGATGTTGAGTCCCATAGTGCTCAGAGCCATTTTTTTTGCACGTCACGAACATTTTTACGTAAAGTAAGATCCCGTTGGCTACAGATGACGTAATATGGCAAACTGGAGCGCTGTCGAGCAATATTTAACGCGTGGCAATACACCCGCTAACAGCAGTTTTATCGTCTTGACAAGACGCAGCTGCTCAGCACGTCGACAGCAAACGGGTAAAACATCACGCCTTTTAGTTTAATCTTTGTACATTTTATGCAAGATTGACTTCTCTAATTATTTTGCACTTTTAGAATCTTTGCAGTGCAATCAATTTCAAGATGGCCTACTGCATATAGCAAAAGAGGTCATTTTAAATAAATAATATGTTGCGATCGTGACAGTTTCTTCATCAGTAATTATCACAATTAAGATTTCTAACACTCCCAACCGTGTTTGTTAAAATCAGTATTTACATCGGCTGGGATAGTGCAAAGGCGGCGGTGTCGCCGAATCAGCGACACAGCATGGAGAATATCTATGACAAACGGCGACAGCATGGACCCCGAGGCACACAACAAAGACAGGCTATGGTGCATACGTCACAGCACGTGACACTCCAGGTCTTACTAGCGCCAGCAGTCATCTCAGGCGAGGAGCGAGTAAGTATTCCAGACGAGATTGATAATTCTCTGAAGGAGCGTTTAAGCTCCTGCAAGTTCTCCATAGTACACGAAACACCTGTGACTTTTAGCGGATATCTTTTCAATTACACTACTGGCCATTAAAATTGCTTCACCAAGAAGAAACGCAGATGACAAACGGGTATTCATTGGACAAATATATTATACTAGAACTGACATGTGATTACATTTTCACGCAATTTGGGTGTATAGATCCCGAGAAATCAGTACCCAGAACAACCACCTCTGGCCGTAGTAACGGCCTTGATACGCCTGGGTATTGAGTGAAACAGAGCTTGGATGGCGTGTACAGATACAGCTTCCCATGCAGCTTCAACAGGATATCACAGTTCATCAAGAGTAGTGACTGGCGTATTGTGACGAGCCAGTTGCTTGGCCACCATTGACCAGACGTTTTCAATTTGTGAGAGATCTGGAGAATGTGCTGGCCAGGACAGCAGTCGAACATTTTCCGTATCCAGAAAGGACCTACAACATGCGGTCGTGCATTATCCTGCTGAAATGTAGGGTTTCGCTGGGATCGAATGAATGGTAGAGCCACGGGTCGTAACACATCTGAAATGTAACGTCCACTGTTCAAAGTGCCGTCAATGCTAACAAGAGGTGACCGAGACGTGTAACCAATGGCACCCCATACCATCACGCCGGGTGATACGCCAGTATGGCGATGACGAATACACGCTTCCAATGTGTGTTCGCCGCGATGTCGCCAAACACGGATGCGACCATCATGATGCTGTAAACAGAACCTGGATTCATCCGAAAAATTGACGTTTTGCCATTCGTGCACCCAGGTTCGTCGTTGAGTACACTATCGCAGGCGCTCCTGTCTGTGATGCAGCGTCAAGGGTAACCGCAGCCATGGTCTCCGAGCTGGTAGTGCATGCTGCTGCAAACGTCGTCTAACTGTTCGTGCAGATGGTTGTTGTCTTGCAAACGTCCCCATCTGTTGACTCAGGGATCGAGACGTGGCTGCATGATCCGTTACAACCATGCGGATAAGATGCCTGTCATCTCGACTGCTAGTGATACGAGGCCGTTGGGATCCAGCACGGCGTTCTGTATTACCCTCCTGAACCCACCGATTCCATATTCTGCTAACAGTCACTGGATCTCGACCAACGCGAGCAGCAGTGTCGCGATACGATAAACCGCAATCGCGATAGGCTACAATCCGACCTTTATCAAAGTCGGAAACGTGATGGTACGCATTTCTCCTCCTTACACGAGGCATCACAACAACGTTTCACCAGGCAACGCCGGTCAACTGCTGTATGTGTATGAGAAATCGGTTGGAAACTTTCCTCATGTCAGCACGTTGTAGGTGTCACCACCGGCTCCAACCTTGTGTGAATGCTCTGAAAAGATAATCATTTACATATCATAGCATCTTCTTCCTGTCGGTTAAATTTCGCGTCTGTAGCACGTCATCTTCGTGGTTTAGCAATCTTAATGGCCAGTAGTGTATTTCGGAAACCGTTAGGGAATTCAACAATTTGAGATCCAGAGTCTCAGAGTGTGCTTATACGAGGTGTGGCTAGAAAAAATCCGGACTAGTACTGGTGAAACAATAAAACGAATGCAATAAGGCTGAAAGTCGCGTGGCCTCTCACGTGACTCTCGCTCCGCCTACTGCTCGAGTTTCATCTGCCTCCTGCACTCAGTCTGCCCGTGGCGTCTGTTTTAAGTAGTTGACGTTTTGTCTGTGCGTCGGAAAATGTTGAGTGTACAGAAAGAACAGCGTGTTAACATCAAATTTTGTTTCAAACTAGGAAAATCTGCAAGTGAAACGTTTGTAATGTTACAACAAGTGTACGGCGATGATTGTTTATCGCGAACACAAGTGTATGAGTGGTTTAAACGATTTAAAAATGGTCGAGAAGACACCTGTGATGACACTCGCTCTGGCAGACCATTGTCAGCAAAAACTGATGCAAACATTGAAAAAATCGGTAAACTTGTTCGACAAGATCGCCGTTTAACAATCAGAGCAGTGTCTGAGTTAACAGCAGTTGACAAGGAAAGTGTCGAACAAGTTTACCGATTTTTTCAATGTTTGCATCAGTTTTTGCTGACAATGGTCTGCCAGTGCGAGTGTCATCACTGGTGTCTTCGCGGCCATCTTTAAATCGTTTAAACCACTCAAACACTTGTGTTCGCGATAAACAATCATCGCCGTACACTTGTTGTAACATTACAAACGTTTCACTTGCAGATTTTCCTTGTTTGAAACAAAATTTGTTGTTAACACGCTGTTCTTTCTGTACACTCAACATTTTCCGACGCACAGACAAAACGTCAACTACTTAAAACAGACGCCACGGGCAGACTGAGTGCAGGAGGCAGATGAAACTCGAGCAGTAGGCGGAGCGAGAGTCACGTGAGAGGCCACGCGACTTTCAGCCTTATTGCATTCGTTTTATTGTTTCACCAGTACTAGTCCGGTTTTTTTCTAGCCACACCTCGTAATTCCAAATTTCGGGCATTACCTCTCACCACCGACGCCAATGCAGTGGCCGACGTCCTTCACTTAACGACAGAGAATAGCGGTGTTGGCGTAGAGTTGTCTGTGGTAACAGGCAAGCATCACTGCAGAGATCGATGTGGTACGGACGACGAACGTATCCGCTACGACAGTGTGGCGGAATTTGGCGGTAATGGGCTATGGCAACAGACGACCTACGCGAGTGCCTTTGGTAACAGCACGACATCGCTTGCAGCAGCTCTCCTAGGCTCGTGACCATATCGCTTGGACCGTATACGTCTGGAAAACTGTAAACAGGTCAATGAGTCCCGGTATCCGTTGGTTAGAGCTAATGAAAGGGTTCGAGTGTGGCGCACACCCCAAGAGGCCATGGACCCAAGTTTTCAACATGGCACTGTCCAAGTTGGTGGTGGTTCCATAATGTTGTGGGCTGTGTTTACGTGGAATGACTGCGGCCTCTGGTCCAACTGAACCGACTACCGACTGGGAATGGCTACTTGGAGCCAATATGCAACCATTCATGGACTGCATGCTCCCAAACAAACATGGAATTTTTATGAATGACAATGCACCATGTCACCGGGCTACACCTATTCGCGACTGATTTGAAGAACGCTCTCGACAATCCGAGCGAATAAATTGGCCACCCAGATCGCCAGACATGAACCCCATCGAACATTTACGGCACATAGAGAGGTCAGTTTGCACACAAAATCCTCCACCGGCAACACTTTCTAAATTAAGGACGGATATAGAGGCAGCATGGTTCAGTACTTTTGCAGGGGACTTCAAACGACTTTTTGAGACCATGCCACGTCGAATTCATGCACTACGCTGGGCAGAAGAAGGTCCGATACGATATTAGGGGATACTCATGAGTTTTGTCACCCCAGTGTAGATTGGCTCGTCTTTTAATTTTCGTATTTCAGTCTTAGCGAGTTTACCTTGCGCAGTATTTATCTGTATTATCCTTATACTTTTGTGTGTTTCGAGGGGAGGGCTGAACCAAAGAAAACGCGTCCATACGCTTTCACAAAAGCCACGTGTAAATGCTGAATGTCGCATGGTTCATTTAATCTCGTGAACGCTTTCGAAGGAGATCACATAATGATTTCAAGTCTGTTCGCAAATTTACTCCGAAAAGAATCCTGTATAATGCCCTGGGTGTAGGATACGTAACAGATCTCCCTTTAGGATGCCCAGCTCTCATAACACGTCTAAGAACAACTTGCAGTACACTGGGATCTTCCAAATGGCTTTACTGGAAACTAACTTCTAAGTTATGAATTTTTCCATGTGTAGTGGAATGTCATTTTTTAGGGCTGTAAATGCTAAAAATGTTTTTGTATTTGATAGAAAGCCATGATTTTCACTGCACTTCACTGTTTTCGGCTACGATTCTTACGTTCATCTGTAATGCCACGGTCAACTCCCTCTACTTCTGCAGACGATGTCGAAGCTGTGTTGATATCTGCTGCTACTGCATGTGCGGTATCAATGTCATCACGATCTTCACCGCTATTATCATATCCTTTGGAAAGAGCTCTACGAAGAAGCAATATCGGGTTAGACAGCTGACAATTTCGTAGATGACATGATACTGCAGAAGAGATTAGAGACAGCAGTTGCAAAGGAACTTAGAGGAAAGTCTCTTAAATGGGTGATAATGCAGACAAGGATGTGTTGCATGGTAAACGAATTTGAGCTACAGCAGTTTTGTGCAAGTGAAACTGGAAATTCAGGACGCTTGAACACGGAACGTATGACTCATTATGATATGTCCAAAACACAAGAAGGCACTTCCTCATCACGTCAGAAATCACACCAGATGAAGCTCGTGAACTTCGTTCAAGAGGAGTCCATGTGGGGAGCGCCTGATACATCACGACTTGTCAGTCGGGAAGTCTCCCGTTGCTGAACTAGGAACATCTCTTCTGTCCGCAACCCCCACAGCTGGGGATGTTTCAGGCGTTCCCAACATGGTCTCCTCTTGAATGGACGCGCTTCATCCAAGGCAGGCGTAAGCCGTCGGCACACGGACCGTGCAACCGAACGTTGAGCGTGCCGAGTATCTGACGTCATCGCGTGGAATAGCACGTTCGGGGACGCCACCAACGTCACACGCACGCTGTCTCCCTTCAGTACAGAGTCGTGAGGCGCCATATTGGCATTCATTTCCAGCCTATACGTATATATGCCGTTTCTGGGTACAGCCGGCACGGTAGCTCAGCGTGTTCGGTCAGAGGGTGAGCTGCTCTCTGTAATTAAAACATTGAGTTAATGGATCAACGACGAACTGAAACGGGGGTCTTGCAACGTCCGCCCCGAGCAGATGCAACGAACTAAAACGAACAAAATGATATAAAAAAGGTTAGCTGCACTCTGTACTAAAAAAACTGAGTTAATCGATGAACAACGAAATTAAACGGATGTCTTCCGACGGCCTCCCCGAGCAGATGCAACTAACAAAAGCGAACAAAAAAAAGTGAGGAGCGTCACTGGTCTGTATAAAAAGTAGCATGTTTGGACAGTGGTTCGCGACTCGTCACTTCCAATTTTTTTTCTTAACGTTTTCGTTTTTATTAGGTTCTGATACTTTATTATTAGTTTAATGTAAGTATATACTGTAATATTTGATGTTATGTAAATATAAGTTCACCGTTTTTTGATAGGTGACTTTGTTCGATTGGCTTAATTTATAGGACAGCTTGCGCTACTTGTATAAAGATATTTTGCTCCTTTTTCTTTTACGCTTCGTAATTCTCATGTTGCAAAGATTCTGCTACTGGGTAGGAACAGTGATCAAGTAAGGCTGAGCTTGGCGTTTTACCAAAACGTGGGAATGATGAAATAATGTTTATCTTATGTGGAGAAGTATTGCAAATTTATATCGCACTGTTTGTAATGGAACTTTTATAATTGTGTGTCCTTATTGATTGGACATGCTACTTTCGTTTTCGTGGAGGATGGAGGAAATGTGTGTTTTAATAGAGCTAACGTGGGAATTTTACGCGCGCCCGTTTAGTAAACAGTGTGGTTTACGAACTAGAAACATTCCGCAACTGCTGCTGGAGTGCGTTGTGATCGCGTATACCACGTTGGGGCCCACGTACCGTATGCACAATCGCATCATTTCTGAGCGTTCAGCAGCACGTTGAACTTCGAACGTTCAACGTTGACGTTCGACAGCACAACCCGTGTGCCGATGGCTTTACTGCTGCTAGTGTTGCGAGCTTGTGTGCACTGCCCCATTCACCCACGACGACCGCTGCACCGCTGTGATCGACGAGATCGTTGCGATGCAGCTGTGGCTGGCGAGCATAATCGTCGCACCGCGGGTAAGGCCGGTATTACACTATCAAATTTCTTTGTCAAAGATTTGATCAAAGATGTGATCCAATATTCCGTCCAATATATTTGACAAAGATCTTTGACGTAGCGCTACAAGGGGTATTACACTGTCATCAAATTTTTCGTCAAAGTTCAAGATGGCTGACAACAACTTGTTATTAACCGCAGCAGTTCTACTTACTCCAATTGCATTGTGTGCACATGCGGAAAAGAAGTGGGGGCAAAAAATGGAACCATACATACGAGGTTGACAGTCTTAAAAGTCCTGGGATTACAACTTGATAATAAATTCAGTTGGGAGGAGCACACCACAGAACTGCAGAAACGCCTTAAAAAATCTGTATTTGCAATTCGAGTGTTAGCAGACATAGGCAACATAAAAATGAAAAAGCTTGCATACTTTCATTCCATAATGTCATATGGGATAATATTTTGGGGTAAATCTTGAAGTCAAACAAAAGTTTTCAAGGTCCAAAAGCGTGTAATACGTATTATTTGTGGAGTAAATTCACGGCCCTCCTGCAGAAACCTCTTCAAAGAACTGGGTATACTAACTACTGCCTCTCAGTATATTTACTTCTTAATAAAATTTGTCGTACATAATATATCTCTTTTTCCAACAAACAACTCAGTTCATACATACAATACCAGGAACAAAAATGATCTGCACAAGGACTTAAAAGCACTTACTTTAGTTCGAAAAGGGGTCCACTACTCAGGAACACTCATCTTTAATAATTTGCCAGGAAACATAAAAAATTTAGTTAGAAATAAAGATCAGTTTATCAGTTTAAAAGGAGCCTGAAAGACTTACTACTGGCCAACTCCTTCTACTCCATTGGCGAAATTTTTAATAGAAACAAATGATGTATTGTATTTATTCATACTATTAGTATTTTTATTTCAGCTTAAAAAAAATCGACATGTTCCACATCCACGAGGATCTCCTCAGCACGGATCTATGGAACGAAAAACTAATCTAATCTGGGTGAAGCCGTGGGTTTTACGACGACACGATAAAAGCATTCAACAAAAGTTGTTACGTGAGCTTACAGTGGAAGACGTCAAGTCGTACATCAATTACTTAAGAATGGATGAGCATACATTTCTGTATGTGCTCAATGAAGTGTATCCTCATATCACAAAGCACAATTTTCACTTAAGAACTGCTACATCTTCAGAAGACAGGCTCACTATAACACTCCAATTCCTTGCTACAGGAGAGGGTTATGTTAGGTTAGGTTAGGTCAGGTTAGGTTTGGTCTCCAATCTTATTAATCTATTTTTGTATTCAGGGTACCTCACGTTGTAAAGCGCATCATCAGCTTCAGACGTCTCTATTAATTCTGTAGTTGTCGGCACACACCAATTGTATTTACCGGCAATGGTTATAAAAACACTACAGACGACAGAACGCTGCAGCGATGCTAGCGCTCCATGTGGTAACATGTCACATTGCAGTGAACAGAAGACAAGCGGTTTCTTTGATCAAATATACAGCGAGGCCCTAGATTTGATCAAATATTGGACGACATTTGACAAAGTCCCTATTACACTATCAAATATCTTTGACAAAGATATTGGACAAAGATATTTGACAAAGAAATTTGATAGTGTAATACCGGCCTAAGCAGCGTGCAGCCGTCGTGTGCTCGGCTCCTTTGTTTGACATGCACTGCTGAAGCGCGCCAGTAAATGACGCTGCGAGAGCGCGATGATAAATCGCTCGTATGCATCGAGCGTTAGTAGTGCAGTACGTTATTGGTTAGATTCGTAGACCTCCTAAACTACGTAAAGAACGTAATTAAAGCTCTGAAGTGCGTTCGCAGGCCGCATACGTGGAGAAACGGCCGACGGTTGAGCGTCTGTCGCATTCCACAGGCTTCCAATCTTCCATCAGCCGCGTCGCGTCAGCCGCTGCGCGCATGAGCGGCAGTAGCAGCAAATGAACATCGCGCTGCGTCAGGCTCTGCCGACCAGCAGCGCCAACCGATGACGGCGTCCGCCGACAGAGGCCTATCGAGAACATTCTAGAAGCAGGCAGCGAAAACAGTGTTTCTTTGTGGTAAAAGCCGAAGCCAGATGGCAATACCACGTCACAGCGAGTGAGTGCTAGTGCTTCGACAGCCACGCCTACGAGCGACGTAATACTGCACGATTACCTACCATTGAATGTGGCTGGGGAATCCCCTGAGGAATTCTGCGCTGTGGTGACAAAAGTCATGGGATACCTCCTAATATCATGTCGAACCTCCTTTTGCTCGGCATAGTGCACCACTGCAACGTGGAATGGACGCCTGCAGAAATACTGAGCCATGCTGCCTCTACAGCCGTCTATAATTGCGAAAGTGTTGCCGGTGAAGGATTTTGCTCCTGAACTGACCTCTCGATTAAAGCCAATGTCGGGTGATCTAAGTGGCAAAACCATTCGCTCGAACTGTCCAGAATGTTGCGACGGTACCTAACGGTTAATGCTGGTGTAGTTGCTCTTCCTAAACAGCAGCCCATACGAGCAAACCAGTTGCATCTTTACCTGCGGTTACTCGAACTTTAGATACTTAGGCTATGCATGGCTCTGTTTAAAAAGAATAGCTGGATGTAGAGATAGGGTCGAGCCACGCACGTCTGCTTTCATGCTACACAGCTAATTCTTTTTTTTTTCTCTCTTCTTATGGGACTTGACTGCTAAGGTCATCAGTCCCAGCTAATTCTCTGCAAACTATCTGTAGCTGTGATCCTGCAATCAAATAGTCTATACATTGGCTAGAATTGCGAATTAATAAAATTCTCAGAAAGACGAAGTTAAAATAAACGAATGATTAAATAAAAACGTTCCTATTCTAACGTCTGTAATTGATGAAGACGACAGAATAATAGTGAATAATCTTCAACTTTTGTAGTCCTGTCTTCCTCAGTTGCGTGTAATGTTACGGTATATTGATAATTTTTACTTATGGACCGTCTGACAGCAACTGAATGAAACACAATTTTAGTGCCATACGCGTTTCGCTTTTATTTTCTGCAAGGCATCATCAGTGACCTGGAATATGTACATATTTTGATATTTAATTTACATTTTGGTCACTGTACCTATAGGTTGTAAACAGTTCTGGTGGTTGGTATTTCCTATTAACTAGTGATGTTTTGAACTGTAGTCTACTTATAGGCTGCACGGACGATTCCTTACATATTACGCCCCTGTTGCATTTTTGGTGTTGTTCTGTGGGAAAAAACCGCTAATTGGCATTTATAAGAAGCAGAACAACACCAAAACTGCGACAGGAGCGCAATATGTAGGAAATCGTCCATGCAACCTGTAAGTACAGTTCAAAACATTACCACTTAATAGGAAATACCAACCACCGGAACTGTTTATAACCTATGGGTACAGTGACCAAAATGTAAATTAAATACACGGTGTTTCAAAAATGACCGGTATATTTGAAACGGCAATACAAACTAAACGAGCAGCGATATAAATACACCGTTTGTTGCAATATGCTTGGGACAACAGTACATTTTCAGGCAGACAAACTTTCGAAATTACAGTAGTTACAATTGTCAACAACAGATGGCGCTGCGGTCTGGGAAACTCTATAGTACGATATTTTCCACATATCCACCATGCGTAGCAATAATATGGCGTAGTCTCTGAATGAAATTACCCGAAACCTTTGACAACGTGTCTGGCGGAATGGCTTCACATGCAGATGTGATGTACTGCTTCAGCTGTTCAATTGTTTCTGGATTCTGGCGGTACACCTGGTCTTTCAAGTGTCCCCACAGAAAGAAGTCACAGGGGTTCATGTCTGGCGAATAGGGAGGCCAATCCACGCCGCCTCCTGTATGTTTCGGATAGCCCAAAGCAATCACACGATCATCGAAATATTCATTCAGGAAATTAAAGACGTCGGCCGTGCGATGTGGCCGGGCACCATCTTGCATAAACCACGAGGTGTTCGCAGTGTCGTCTAAGGCAGTTTGTACCGCCACAAATTCACGAAGAATGTCCAGATAGCGTGATGCAGTAATCGTTTCGGATCTGAAAAATGGGCCAATGATTCCTTTGGAAGAAATGGCGGCCCAGACCAGTACTTTTTGAGGACGCAGGGACGATGGGACTGCAACATGGGGCTTTTCGGTTCCCCATATGCGCCAGTTCTGTTTATTGACGAAGCCGTTCAGGTAAAAATAAGCTTCGCCAGTAAACCAAATGCTGCCCACATGCATGCCGCCGTCATCAATCCTGTGCACTATATCGTTAGCGAATGTCTCTCGTGCAGCAATGGTAGCGGCGCTGAGGGGTTGCCGCGTTTGAATTTTGTGTGGATAGAGGTGTAAACTCTGGCGCATGAGACGATACGTGGACGTTGGCGTCATTTGGACCGCAGCTGCAACACGGCGAACGGAAACCCGAGGCCGCTGTTGGATCACCTGCTGCACTAGCTGCGCGTTGCCCTCTGTGGTTGCCATACGCGGTCGCCCTACCTTTCCGGCACGTTCATCCGTCACGTTCCCAGTCCGTTGAAATTTTTCAAACAGATCCTTTATTGTATCGCTTTTCGGTCCTTTGGTTACATTAAACCTCCGTTGAAAACTTCGTCTTGTTGCAACAACACTGTGTTCTAGGCGGTGGAATTCCAACACCAGAAAAATCCTCTGTTCTAAGGAATAAACCATGTTGTCCACAGCACACTTGCACGTTGTGAACAGCACACGCTTACAGCAGAAGACTACGTACAGAATGGCGCACCCACAGACTGCGTTGTCGTCTATATCTTTCACATCACTTGCAGCGCCATCTGTTGTTGAAAATTGTAACTACTGTAATTTCGAAAGTTTGTCCGCCTGAAAATGTACTGTTGTCCCAAGCATATTGCAAGAAACGGTGTATTTCTATCGCTGCTCGTTTAGTTTTTATTGCCGTTTCAAATATACCGGTCATTTTTGAAACACCCTGTAGCAAACATATGTACATATTCCAGGGCACTAATGAAACGCGTATGGTACTAAAATTGTGTTTTATTCAGTTGCTGTCAGACGGTCCATAAGTAAAAATTATCAATATACCGAAATGTTGAATAATTTTTATTCAAGAAAAGACATCTCAAATAAACAGGACGTGGTCCGACGATATTACATTAAAATACAGACAGAAAATACCCTTATCATATGCAGTAATGCTACGTTGAGAGCGATATGAGAATGGTAGCAAAATCCCCAAACTAAATAGTCATCAAAGACTCGCAAAACACTGTGTCTATTTCGTGATCACAATACATGAAAGATTGACCAGCTCAAAGTAGTTGGGAGTTCAACATGATAATTCACAAATTAACATACGCGATACGAAGAATAGTAAGTCATACTCTGTCTATTCTCAGTTTTGTAAATCAAGCGCCAAAAGTGAGCACTACACTGGGGCACATTCAAACCTCTAGAAATACAATCCATTCAGAAGTTAAAGTACGTTGGCAGGCTCTCACCTCATAGAATCAATCACCTCCAGAACTGAATACCACTCGTTACCACAGGCAGGTCTACCTCCCTCCAAAACTTGCGTGAAAGTGTCAGAATCGCTCCCCTGAGCTCATCAAAAAATGGTTCAAATGGCTCTGAGCACTATGGGACTTAACTTCTGAGGTGATCAGTCCCCTAGACTTAGAACTACTTAAACGTAACTAACCTAAGGACATCAGACACATCCATGCCCGAGGCAGGATTCGAACCTGAGCTCTTCACCCGAAAAGACCCAGTCTCCACTTGACTCCAGTAGTATTCCGCTACTCTCTGCTTTTCCATTGGCTGAAGGTAATCACCACCAAATATACATTGTTCTTATGTGCTGCAGCCATCATTTGATTCAACATGACAACTTCCCAGACTTAAGTAATATATTACTACTATATTTAAGTAAAGAAATGTTACAAATATTCGATCACACTCAGATCATTCACAATAATTATAAATAAAGGCTTTTCGTAAACAAATAAGCTAGTATTCTTGCGCAAATGCACTCCCTTTAAATGACAACGAATTGTCGTTAAATTTTGTTTAAATAATGATTTATGCCTTCGTGACAATCGTGTTGTGGTTCTCTTTTAAATTGTCATGTCCGCTAACACGTGCGATTGACCGTTTTTCGATTAGCACAGTTTTTTAATAGTACTTGAAATCAACATTTAAATAGTTACTGACAAAATAGTAAACTGTTCATTAAATGAAATAAAAAACACAAATATGACAAAATATGACGCACTGATGCTGTGTTCATTTGTTGTGTAAATGTGGAGAAAACGAATGTTCTGACAAACATTTGCGTGGTAAATGAGATATAAAAGACGTAATAAATCAAGAAATAAAATAGATACAGATATCTAGCTTTCCGAGATAATAACTATAGCGCAGTGCTATCAATTGAGATATCGTTCGTTGAAATCGCATGAAACGTTGAAGAATTGTTGATTCAGAGGTTCGTTGAGTAAGCATTTATTCACTGTGAAGTACTAACTTCTGTAGTTTTAAACACATTGAGATATTATTGCGTCACTGGGTGCGCCTCATTTTTTCTGAGATCGCCGATGTACTCAGATTTGCGATAATATTTGATGTGAGTTATTGTCGAATCTCAAAGAACTGTAAATGGGCATTTTTCAGTTTTTCTCAAAGCCCGACATTGTTGGGAGCATAGCTGGTCCTCCTAAGCAATCGACGCGTCGCCCAAACTGAACTTTCCCCACTTTCGAATCAAATGGTTCTAATGGCTCGGAGCACTATGGGACTTAACACCTGAGGTCATCAGTCCCCTAGAACTTAGAACTACTTAAACCTAACTAACCTAAGGACATCACAGACATCCATGCCCGAGGCAGGATTGGAACCTGCGACCGTAGCGGTCGCGCGCTTGCAGACTGAAGCGCCTAGAACCGCTCGGCCACCCCGGTCGGCTTCCCCACTTTCGGTGGAGCCTTTGTGCCCGCACCTAGGGTCGCCGGCAGTGCTCACTGCCTCTGGACCGGCTGCAGTACTTTGACGACCCCGGGGATGTCCATCAGCGTTCAGCTGTACAAGCAAATTCACCTCTTATCAATAATGAGCAGCCGGATTAGCTCGCCTAAATATGCCTAACGTTACAATGTTCTTCAAACCATTCGCGAACAATTGTGGCCCAGAGACAGGGCGCATTGTCATCCATAAAAATTCCTTAGTTGTTTGGGAACATGAGGTCCATGAATGGCTGCAAACTGTCTCCCAATAGCCGACCATAACCATTTCTAGTCAATAATCGGTTCAGTTGGACCAGAGGACCCAGTCATTCCACGTAAACACAGCCTACACCATTATGGATCCACCAGCAGCTTGGTTGGTTCAAATGGCTCTGAGCACTATGGGACTCAACTTCTGAGGTCATTAGTCCCCTAGAAGTTAGAACTAGTTAAACCTAACTAACCTAAGGACATCACACACATCCATGCCCGAAGCAGGATTCGAACCTGCGACCGTAGCAGTCGCGCGGTTCCGGACTGAGCGCCTAGAACCGCTAGACCACCGCGGCCGGCACACCAGCAGCTTGCACAGTGCCTGCTCATTGGAGGGGTGAAGAGGTACTCTGAAATATTGGAAAAATCTCGTAAGGAGTATCATAACAGGATTAAGAAGAGAGCCGCATGGCTTCAAGTGTATGCAATGTTTTGTGAGGGTTTTGCTACTAAATCGAGTCATGGCAGAAATGAGTACCACTGTTAAATCATTTTGTGCTTCTGTTATAGAGATGGCGGTTTTGCTCGAATGTGGCCATTTAACACTTGAAATAGCGCTATACAGCAAACGCTTTACTCCCTAGCGAGAGCCTTACCACCGGAATAAATAAACCGTCAATTAACAATAAGAGTTTGAAATAAATTCTGTTACCTGAGCCAGTTCATTGTAACCACTACCTTGTTGTACTCTACATCTACATCCATACTCCGCAAACCACCTTACGGTGTGTGGCGGAAGGTACCTTGAGTACCTCTATCGGTTCTCCCTTCTATTCCAGTCTCGTATTGTTCGTGGAAAGAAAGATTGTCGGTATGCCTCTCTATGGGCTCTAATCTCTCTGATTTTATCTTCATGGTCTCTTCGGGAGGTATACGTAGGAGGGAACAATATACTGCTTGACTCCTCGGTGAAGGTATGTTCTCGAAACTTCAACAAAAGCCCGTACCGAGCTACTGAGCGTATCTCTTGCAGAGTCTTCCACTGGAGTTTATCTATCATTTCCGTAACGCTTTCGCGATTACTAAATGATCCTGTAACGAAGCGCGCTGCTCTCCGTTGGATCTTCTCTATCTCTTCTATCAACCCTATCTGGTACGGATCCCACACCGGTGAGCAGTATTCAAGCAGTGGGCGAACAAGTGTACTGTAACCTACTTCCTTTGTTTTCGGACTGCATTTCCTTAGGATTCTTCCAATGAATCTCAGTCTGGCATCTGCTTTACTACTGCCACAAATTACAAAATTGCACATATTTCAATAGCTTACAAATAAATTGAATCAATTTTCACTTCGATTGCTACCAACCACAATTAGTTCCATCTGTCATGCCGTGCCACTTCGCCAGCATTGTCTGTAAGGAAATCAGCGAAAGTATTTCTTCTAGTGTTAACTGAACTTCCTCCTTGGGTTATGGGATTTCACTATCCTAACCGCGTAGCATGCTTTTCAAATCCCCGTGCATTTTGCAGCTACCTTTCTTCTTTGGATATCGGCATGTGCAAGAGTTCCCACACGGATTTACAAACATTCTATTTTACACAGTATTCTGTGGCCGGTTCTGTATTGTTAATGCAGATCAGAGTGCAGGAGATACCTGGAAAAGAGGAACCGTTAACGTTAGCGCTGTTGTATTACTGTTAAACAACTGTACATTCATTCGGAAACAAAGAATTTCCACTCAAATTCTGTTAAATCTATAAAAACTGTCGCTAAAGCTCATATCAGCAGCCATGAAGTAATCATTGGGAAAGACCAAAAGCCCCTGTTGCGTTTTTGTATATATCCATAAACGAAATACACTCCTGGAAATGGAAAAAAGAACACATTGACACCGGTGTGTCAGACCCACCATACTTGCTCCGGACACTGCGACAGGGCTGTACAAGCAATGATCACACGCACGGCACAGCGGACACACCAGGAACCGCGGTGTTGGCCGTCGAATGGCGCTAGCTGCGCAGCATTTGTGCACCGCCGCCGTCAGTGTCAGCCAGTTTGCCGTGGCATACGGAGCTCCATCGCAGTCTTTAACACTGGTAGCATGCCGCGACAGCGTGGACGTGAACCGTATGTGCAGTTGACGGACTTTGAGCGAGGGCGTATAGTGGGCATGCGGGAGGCCGGGTGGACGTACCGCCGAATTGCTCAACACGTGGGGCGTGAGGTCTCCACAGTACATCGATGTTGTCGCCAGTGGTCGGCGGAAGGTGCACGTGCCCGTCGACCTGGGACCGGACCGCAGCGACGCACGGATGCACGGCAAGACCGTAGGATCCTACGCAGTGCCGTAGGGGACCGCACCGCCACTTCCCAGCAAATTAGGGACACTGTTGCTCCTGGGGTATCGGCGAGGACCATTCGCAACCGTCTCCATGAAGCTGGGCTACGGTCCCGCACACCGTTAGGCCGTCTTCCGCTCACGCCCCAACATCGTGCAGCCCGCCTCCAGTGGTGTCGCGACAGGCGTGAATGGAGGGACGAATGGAGACGTGTCGTCTTCAGCGATGAGAGTCGCTTCTGCCTTGGTGCCAATGATGGTCGTATGCGTGTTTGGCGCCGTGCAGGTGAGCGCCACAATCAGGACTGCATACGACCGAGGCACACAGGGCCAACACCCGGCATCATGGTGTGGGGAGCGATCTCCTACACTGGCCGTACACCACTGGTGATCGTCGAGGGGACACTGAATAGTGCACTCCAAACCGTCATCGAACCCATCGTTCTACCATTCCTAGACCGGCAAGGGAACTTGCTGTTCCAACAGGACAATGCACATCCGCATGTATCCCGTGCCACCCAAGGTGCTCTAGAAGGTGTAAGTCAACTACCCTGGCCAGCAAGATCTCCGGATCTGTCCCCCATTGAGCATGTTTGGGACTGGATGAAGCGTCGTCTCACGCGGTCTGCACGTCCGGCACGAACGCTGGTCCAACTGAGGCGCCAGGTGGAAATGGCATGGCAAGCCGTTCCACAGGACTACATCCAGCATCTCTACGATCGTCTCCATGGGAGAATAGCAGCCTGCATTGCTGCGAAAGGTGGATATACACTGTACTAGTGCCGACATTGTGCATGCTCTGTTGCCTGTGTCTATGTGCCTGTGGTTCTGTCAGTGTGATCATGTGATGTATCTGACCCCAGGAATGTGTCAATAAAGTTTCCCCTTCCTGGGACAATGAATTCACGGTGTTCTTATTTCAATTTCCAGGAGTGTAACTAAACACTGGTTGCTTACTTCTGTATACGTGCATGCTGGTTGGCTTTGAAAACAGTACTGCTGCGCGATTAACGCTACAATGCCGCCGTGTGTGCACTGAAACGATTTCTGAGGCCGCTATCTCGTTGCGAGCACACACGGCTGTTGATCGTGAACATCGCGGTTAAACGCTTTAAGATTACGCGACTTCAAACGTTGACTGTCAGTAACAATTTATTCTCGAAGAAAACGACACCTAAGTGAGGGGCCGTGCAATAAGCTGAATGTTCCGACGCCATCGTCATGGACACTGCTGGATTCCAGAAAGCACTTGACCACCAATGTGGGTGTTACGGAAAGCCACAGTGGACATCGCGGTTAGCTGTTGTGCATCCGGCATAGTTGTGCAAACGGCGCACACCTCGTATTGACAGTCTTTATGCCAACGGTGGAAGGACATCATAGACGGTAACTGTATAGCACAGCAAATGGGTGCTTTTCTGGTGTATTTTGTAAGGCATTACTGCTTCACGTGTCACACAGTCACAGGACTGCTCTGGACAGGCTCCTACATCCCATCTACATCTACGTATGTACTCCGCAAGTGACCGTATGGTGAGAGGCGGAAGATGCCCTGTACCACCACTAGTCATTTCTTTTCCTGTTCCACTCGCAATTAGAGCGAATGAAAAAAGACTATCTAGACACGCTCATACTAGCTATAATCTCTCTAATCCTATCTTCGTAGTCCTTACGCGAAATGTGCGTTGGCGGTAGTACAATCGTCCGGTAGTTAGCCTCAACTGCCGGTTCTTTAAATTTTCTGAATAGCGCTCCTCGAAAAGAACGTCTCTTGCCTCCAGACATTCCCATCTGAGTTCCCGTAGCATCTGTGTAATACTTGCGAGTTGTTCGAACCTACCAGTAACAAACCTAGCAGCCTGCATCTGAATTGCTTCGACGTCTTCCCTTTATCCGACCTGGCGCCGATCCCAAACATTCGAATAGTACTCAACAATGGGTCACACTCTTGTCCTATACGCGTTATCCTTTACAGATGAGCCACACATTCCTAAAATTCACTAAACCAAAGTCGACCATTCGCCATCCCTACAAAAATCCTTACATACCCAAGAGTTAAAACAGCTAACAGCATAATGGACTGAACTGAAAATGGGAACATTAATAAGAAGATCACCCTACACTTGACGCCAAAAATGTAGTGAAACATATGGTTAATGGATTAAGACATGGAGGCATTTATGTTTATTCTTCTTCTTTTGCTTGTGCCTTGTCCCACAGTTTTGGCACGGTTAATTTAAAGGGGTGGCCAGATGCCCTTCCTGCCGCCACGCCATACCATCTGGGATGGAATCAGTGTACCCCAGCTGTTTGCATCTAGTGTAAACCATGAAACAGTGGAAACATCTGCGAGCTGTGTAACTGAGGCTGGATGGGGGACCAGCCCGGTATTCACCTAGTGGGATGTGGAAAACCGCCTAAAAACTACATCCAGGCTGGCCGTCACACCGGCCCACGCCGTTAATCCGCCAGGCGGATTCGATCTGGGGCCGGCGCGTCTGACCGAGTCCAGGAAGCAAAGCATTAGCGCTTTCAGCTAACCTGGCAGATATTTATGTTGATTATTCTGTAGTTAATATCAATATAAATATCAGGGCGGATTTCCCTGAGCATACACAACACAGTAATTGGCCAAGTAGGGGGGTGGGGAATTATCTGTCATCCCAAAGTCGAAGGAAGATGCGAGTTTGTGCGACATCTCCATCAGGGTTGACAGGCAGCAGTTTTCATCTTTCATGTCATGTGACGTTTCGGGTTAACTCTGCTCATCTTCAGAGCTGGCTGACCACCAGTCTTAATCCTTCAGGAAATGTGCAGCTGGTGTCGACGCAGTGCTGTTGTGTTGATGTTCCCCCCAAATGTGGTCTACAGTAATTGTCTCACAGAAGCAGTATTAGCATAATACACTAAGACAAAAGAAAAGAGAAGAAATGATGTTCAAGAAGGAATTATTGAAATGGGACGGAAATCGGTAGATGTGATGTACACGTACAGACAAACAAATGATTACAATTTCGGAAAAATTGGATGTTTTATTGAAGAGAGAAAGCTTCACAAATTGTCCAAGTCAATAACTCGTTGGTCCACCTCTGGCCTTTATGCATCCAATTATTCGGCTTTAAACTGATTGACAGAGTTGATGGATTTCCTCTGAAGGTATATAGTGTCAAATTCTATCCAATTGGAAGGTTATATCGACAAAATTTCGAGCTGATTGGAGAACGCTGACAATAATGGTCCAGACGTTCTCAACTGGGGAGAGATCCGGCAACACTGCTGGCCAAGGCAGGGTTGGCAAGCACGAAGACAAGGAATAGAAAGTCTCGTCGTGTGCAGCGGGATTATCTTGCTGAAATGTAAGCTCAGGGTGGCTTGCCATATAGTGTAACAAAATGGATCGAAGAATATCGTCGACGTACTGCTGTGTTGTAAGGGTGCCGCGGATGACAACGAAGGGGTCCTCCGATGAAGTGAAATGACACCCAGATCACTATCCTAGTTATCGGGCCGTGTGACGAGCGATAATAAGTTTCGTATTACACCACTGACCATGGCGTCTCCAGGCACGGCTTCGGCTTGGAATCTCATTGACACAGAAATGTCTTCAGCGATGAGTGCCGCTTCGAACTGAGCCGTAAAATAAATAAATGTCGTGTGACTAGGGCCTCCTGTCGGGTAGACCTTTCACCGGGTGCAAGTCTTTCGATTTGACGCCACTTCGGCGACTTGTGCGTCAATGGGGATGAAATGATGATGACAAGGACAACACAACACCCAGTCCGTGAGCAGAGAAAATCTCCGACCCAGCCGGGAATCGAACCCGCGCCCTTAGGATTGACATTGTCGCGCTGACCACTTTTTTTTTTTTTTTTAAATCTCATTTTGTTCGTTGTATCTGCTCGGGGTGGACGTCGCAAGACACCCGTTTCAGTTCGTCGTTGATCCATTAACTCAGTTTATTTTATTACAGAGGGCAGCTAACCCTCTGACCGAACAAGCTGAGTTACCGTGCCGACACCACTCAGCTACCGGGGGCGGACAACTGAGCCCTGATGACCAGCAATGTCGTTTCTGGAGACATCCCAGACTGAGTCTTTCTTTTGAATAAAGCATCCAAATTTTCTGAAATTGTAGTGAGGTGTTTACCGGTACATTTAAATCACATCTACCGATTTACGTCCCATTCGGATAATTCCTTCATGATGCTTCTTTTTTTTCCTAGAGTGTATCTGAGGTAGCGTCAGACAAGGAAAATGCAGTGGGATGAGTAAGACCCAATCATCGGACCGCAAGGATTCGTCCATTCTACAAGAAGCAAAAATGGATAAGTCACGAAGTACCGATAAATACTGGAATGAAAACAGAGATGTGGCTCCAAATCTGAAGCGATAATGGGCTGGCATGCCTTCAGAAGGCTAATTCACTGTCTTCTTTGATTCCTCTCGCTCTGCATTGCCAACTCAGTGACTGCTCACTGATCATCAGCGTTTTATAGTCCGTCTGCATTACTATCCACTGGTTGATTGAATATACACTGCCTGAATGTCCCAGTCATCCCGCCACCGGGATTTCTTGTTTCAATGTTTTGTTGTTCTCTCACTCTGTCCTCCGAGCAGGTGAATTTTCCCTTCTAAATCGAAATAGATACTCTGCAAATTCTCTGGCAGGGGGTTCATCGAACCACCTTCACAAATACTCGTAATTCTCTATTACTCTAATCTCAAACAGTTCGCGGAAAAAACGAACACTTATATCTTTCCGTGCGCGCTCTGATTTCCCTTATTTTGTTATGATGATCGTTTTTCCCTATGTAGGTCGGTGTCAATAAAATATTTTAGCATTCTGAGGAGAAAGTTCGTGGCTGAAATTTCGTGAGAAGTTTCCGCCGCAACGAAAAACGCCTTTGTTTTAATGATGTCCGCCCCAAATCCTTTATCATGTGAGTGACACTCTCTCCCCTACTTCGCTATAATGCAAAAGGTGCTGCTCTTCTTTGAACTTTCTGGATGTACTCAGTTAATTCTATTTGCTAAAGATCCCAGACCGCACAACAGTACTCCAAAAGAGGACGGACAATGGTAATGTATCTTCATCTACATCATACTCTTCAAGCCACCTAGCCAGTCTCTTTAATAGATCTGTTACATTTTCTAAGTGTTCTGCCAATAAAACGCAGTCTTTGGTTTTCCTTCCCCACAGCATTTTCTAAGTGTTCTTTCTAATTTAAGTTGTTTGTAATTGTAGTTCCTAGGTGTTTAGTAGAATTAAAGGTCTTTAGATTTGACTGATTTATAGTGTAACCGAAGTTTAACGGATTCCTTTTAGAACCAATGTGGATGACCCCACAAATTTCGTTATTTAGGGTCAATTGCCAATTTTCGCAGCATACGGATATCTTTTCTAAATCATTTTGCAATTTGTTTTGATCTTCTGATGACTTTACTAGACGATAAACGGCAGCATCATCTGGAAATAACCTAAAATGGCTCGTCAGATTGGCTCCTAAACCGTTTGTACAGATAAGGAGCAACAGACCTCTTGTAACACTACCATGTGGAACGCCAGTAATCACTTCTGTTTTACTCGATCACTTTCTGTCAGTTACTACGAACTGTGATCTCTGTGACAGGAAATCAAGAATTCAGTCACATAACTGAGAGGGTATTCCATAAGTACGCAATTTAAAAAAAAATGATTCAAATGGTTCTGAGCACTATGGGACTTAACATTTGTGGTCATCAGTCCCCTAGAACTTAAAACTACTTAAACCTAACTAACCTAAGGACATCACACACATCCATGCCCGAGGCAGGATTCGAACCTGCGACCGTAGGCGCAATTTCACTACAAGCAATTTCACTACAAGCAGTGTCAAAAGACTTCTGGAAATCTAGAAATACGGAGTCAATTTGAAATCCCTTGTCAATAGCACTGAGCACTGCGTGAGAGTAAAGAGCTAGTTGTGTTTCACGATAACGATATTTTGTAAATCCGTGTTGACTGTCAGTAGACCGTTCTATTCCAGGTAATTCTTAATGTTCGAACACACTACATGTCCCAAAATCCTGCTGCACGTTGACGTTTACGATACGGGCCTATAATTTAGCCGATTACTCCTACTACCTTTCTTGAATATTGGTGTGACCTTTGCAACTTTCCAGTCTTCGGGTACGAATCTTCCGTCTAGCGAGAGGTTGTATATTATTATTAAGTATGGAGCTATTGTATCAGCATACTCTAAAAGGAACCTAATAGGTATACAATCTGCCCCGGAAGGCTTGCTTTCATTAAATGATTTAAGTTGCTTCACTACTCCGAGGGTATCTACTTCCAAGTTACCAATATTTACTTCGTCTTCTTTAGTGAAGGAATTTCGGAAGGCTGTTTTTAGTAACTCTGCTATAGCAGCACTGTCGTTGATAGTATTTCCATTGCTATCACGCAGAGAAGGCATCGATTGTATCTTGCCACTAGCATGCTTTACATTCAACCAGAAACTCTCTGGATTTTTCGCTACGTTTCGAGACAAAGTATCGTTGTAGAAACTACAACAAGCATCTCGCGTTGAAGTCCGCTCTAAATTTAGATCGTTGATCTTGGACATTTTGCGTTGTTTTAAATTTTGCTTTGTCATACTCAGGCAATCCCACCCAATGGCTGACTGATGTTTCGTAAGCACACCAACAAGGCTTTGTGCAGAATGAAAATTTCTGATCTTGTGGCGGCTGGCATGTAAGTGGGGAACTTCCGTTTTATTCTCACGTATTCTATGTTGTGGCAGTTTCCAGTGCTGGTTGCAATCTCCTCAGCGAATTATTTCAAGTGTTTTCTGCGTTCCAGAGTAATCGAGAAAACCGTCACACAACACCAAGCCTGAATCAAATTTTCTATCTTCAGTGGGGTATGTGCTGATAGGAAATTTCCTGGTAGATTAAAACTGTGCGGCGGACTGAGACTCAAGCTCGGTGCCTTTGCCTTTCGTGGGCATGTCACTGGTGGGGCAATTGGACTTCGACGCAAATTTTGTTATCAAATTGTAATCAAATTAATTATTAAAATTAATCCCTCCACCTCCTGATGACGTTATGGGTTTTCCGCAGCCAGAACGTGGGTGCCCACTTCCTCCCCCACTCGTCCCCCTCCACCATCCACCCTACTGGTGGGAAATTCTAAAAATGGTGGGTATTTCATAAATGTCAGAAATTTCCTTGTCTCAAGACTTCGCTGACGTCCCTCCACCTGGGAATTGACAGGAAATTCAAAATGGGGGTGCCCTATCTGGGATTCGAACCCCTGTCCTCCTGGACGGAAAGCCCAAATGCACTAGAGCTGGGTCGTTCGCGAACTAACGGGTCCAAAGGAGCGGTTCATCAAGATGAACGGAACGAGCGAGGAACGAATTCAAAGGAACTGTTTTTCATAGTTCACTTCGGTCGCGGCTTTCTACTTATAGTTCCCGGGAACGGGAAACGGTCGATCTCGTTCCCGCAGCGGCACGTCGGCCGGTCTCGTTCCAGCCTCGGTCCCGTTCCCGTCCCTGTCTCGGTCTCGGTCTGACTGACTCGTCCTCCTTCGGGTGGCCACTCGTCGCATTTCCAACGCCGACTGCTCATAGTTCAGTATCGAGTTGTTGTTCGTTTCGTTCGCTGCGCACGCCCATTCTGGATCTGTTTCAAACCTTTTTGGTACTCTAAACTTCTGTTTCTTTTCGTATTCTATTCAGCGTCTATGGCCGGTAATTAAAATGTATTTTATAATTACGTAAATTACATAAAATTATGTGGTATGTAATACATATTTTCAGGTAACAAAACGGCATATCAGCATACTTCACTATTTCGATAAACATCAGAAGAAACACTTGTAAAAAGGCAAGATATTTTTGCTATTAGACATGCAAAGGAAGTCGGCAGGGCACACACGAGTCGCCATTTCCCGTCTTTTTTTGATCCAACGTAAAAGAGCATGTTTATTGTTATGAGAGGCAGACCGACTTACAACAGAATGAAGCCCGCGCTCCATAATTGACTGCCTGGTGTCACATTTTGTAAAGAGAATATGATAACTTCTACAATATTATTTCAGTGGTACAGGGTGGCACGCGAAAAATCGGTCCCGAGTACTAGACTGCTCACTGTCGCCCACCAATCGTCATCTGTTGTTTCGAAGTTGTTGTCTGCATTATCTTATTTGTTGTTTCTTCACTGCCTAATTATTACATGTTTATCTATTCTGCTCTTTCCGGTGAACAAACCGTGCGTAATTGGTGAGCAGTCTGCACTTGGGGCCGGTTTTTCGTGCGCCACCTTATGTTATTGCACAGCGATCAGCTACATAACGCTACAGTTGGCTAAACGAGAGATTTTGCAGAACCACAAAAATTACAAGTGTGTGAGAATACTGTAATGAATAAAAACTCTGTACTCCAGGGGGGAGGCAAGTGCCCCCTCTTGGCGCCTTCCATCTTCAGTCCCTATGTTACTAATTTTCAATTTTTCATAAGAACCATACATCAAGCACAAATGAACGGTGAACGAGTAAAAATAAACAGTTCCGAAAAAAGAGGGATCACCAGTGAAATAGTTCCCAAGGATGAACGAGTTTACATATTTCTAAAATGCAGCCCCTTGTGAGCGTGGGATCGATCTGAGATGTACCCTTTACCCTGCGGCTCCTGCAAGATGTTATTTCCACCCCCACACTACTACAGATGTCAGACAGACGCTCCTAACGTTCTAAAGAGAAATGCCTGAAAAACTTTCAGCAATAAATATCTTCTGGAGTCGTCCGCTGTAAGGAAATGACACAAAAATTCGCAAAATTTCTTATGTAACTAGTGGGTTACTTGGGTACTGGAGTAGTGCTAGTTAGTGTAAGAAAAACATGAAACTAACGAAAATTATTATTTATTTTACAAAAATTCTGAGAAATCTCAATGGCACTTTTAGTTATGAACTGAACAAGTTATATCCTGGTTCTTTTCGGAATTTGAAGTTACCTCTCAAGGATAGGATTCGCTAATGAAATTTCTATACAGAGTTTAAGATTGTTATTGACTTGGCAGAATGGCTGAGAGCCGTGCCTACTCAACTTGAATAACTATCCTTAGAATGTTGCTAGGTATGGTCGAGGCTGGCTGTCGCGTGTGAGATGCAGTGAAGGGTACTGTTGTGGAGGAAATATGGGGCTCGCAATAGCTGTAGCGCTCAATACCGTAAGCTGCTTTGACTGTAGTCTGCACTGCTCACTGCGGACAAATAAGATAACTCTCGTTCTATCTGGATTCACCTTCGCCAATCAAACTCTCCCTACACCTTGATCAAGTCAAGGACTCCTATTCGCCCCTAGTGTAACTATTGGCGTGGTACACCGGTCAGATAACCAGTCCACCACAATGCCACTCAAAAATTCGCTCGCAGGCGTTTAACTATAACTCTGTCCATTCACACCGCACAATAAGTGTGTCGGCCAACACAGTGAACAATGCTTAATCGCAAGGACTCAATATAGAGTCGCACTTCGATTTGCTCTCGACAGAGGTGCTCTCCCAGTGAAGTACTGAGGAGAGACTTGTTCCTCACTCTCTGAGTACACGTACGAGCGCGCACGCTCTCGTTACGTGTTCTCGCTCCAAGAGCGACAACGGAACGGCCCCTCTCCACGCCAGACGTGAAGGGGTATATCTTTCGGTCTCTTCCATTACTCCTTCAGCTCAAGGCGTCAGAAATATCGTCTGCCAATCAGCATTGCTCTTCTAAAACGGGAGAATGATGTTTCGTTTATGGCGACCAATCCGGAAACCTGTAGTATCGGCGTTTGGCGTTTGATGTCTCCCTGTGAAAATCTCTGAAACTGCATGCTATATATAAAGAATGCATAGGCTCGTCGCTCCCACACAATGTAGCGGAATTTGCTTTTAAGCCGAACACGGGGTCGTTCCTCCTTTCAATCGGGCAACCGCTGTCTGCTCTACGGGCGGTCACCGGCCGACATAGATAGGCTGGATCGTCCTCTGAAGGGACCGGCCCCCTGGCGTGCGGTCTGCCTATCTCGAACTAAAGACTCCTATGACCGTCGCGTGTGGAATGTATGTGTGAACGCCAGCCTTGAGTATTTCAACCACGGTGCGCTTATTTGTTATTTGCATATTGTTTACATGAATTCATACAAGACTGACTTTATCTTATCAAGTTTGGGTTCGAATGAAGCGTCTTGATGTACGGAATATGACTGTGAGGGCGGAATATGTAAGCAATGAAGGTCAGGAGACCACGACGTCTTACATCCTATACAGACAGACTGTCCAGCTGCAGGAGAGGAAGGTTAGGTTAGTCCGCTTTATTTATTTTGAGTGGGGAATGGAAGTAAAGATCGGTCCTAATTTAGTAAATAATCATAAATTTTGGGACTAATTACACATCTATATGCATAACGCCACTCAAGGAGAGCCTTAATTCGCAATACGACCCAAAAATTAAGGATGTCACACAACTGGTGTTATCATGGTGGGAACAGACTTAACTATAACACTCGAGGTACTCAAAATAAACGCTACATACGATGAGGTTATCACCTACAAGTCGAAATAAATCTTTCTGCTCCACTTGCGAACAAGTGGGAGAAAGACTGGAGTGGAAGGTACTATATTTTTGGCGTGAAATGTGTTCAACTGACGAGATGTTGGTGTTGGACAGAGAGGAATTTAATAAGTGTATTACATGTAAGAATATATCTGAGGACTGTGTCTATCATTGCTGATGTCGGTGTTCACTACAGACACCTCCCGCAGCATTGCTCGACATTCATCCTGCAGCCCTGGTGCTATAATTACAAATAAACGTTGCCCTTTTTATTTCTTGACACCTTCATCCTATTCCACTTCTCCTAAGAAGCCACCTTTTAATAGCTGCAGAGTATGCTGTACACTGATACATAGTAAGGAGGATAGGGCAGCAGATCATCACTGAAGTGTTAGAAAAGCCAACACACGCTAGCACAATGGGAAATGGTACACTGTTCTAATTACACATCGACTTGTCGTGAAAAAGCCAGCACACTTAATGCTTCACATGAACTGGGAAAAAAGAAAAATCATTATAAAAACACAACTACCGCAAAAACTGACCCCAAAAGATTACTCCAGGGGAGAGGGGCGGCAGCTGCGTGTGTGATCTCTTTAGTGTGCAGTCAAAAAGTAACCAGCTTAGAGCCAGTCTTACCTACCTTCGTCCGCCCCTGTTAGCTGAGTGGTCAACGCGACAGAATGTGAATCCTAAGGGCTCGGGTTCGATTCCCGGCTGAGTCGGAGATTTTCTCCGCTCAGGGACTGACAAGGGGAGGCCGCCAATTGTGAAATTCAGAATCGATTCATACTGCGCATAATAAAAGCTCATGGCCAGAGGTGTCATGTGGCAAAGCACCAAGATGCACTTCTCAGCCGTTGTAGAGAAAATCGACAGTTAAAAGAAACCGTTGCCGTGAAATACTCTCTACGATTAATAATTTTCTACAACGTCGTGGCGCAGCGGTAAGCGCTCGCGTTCGTAATGCTAAGGTCGCCGGATCGAATCTCGCGCCATGCATTTTTTTTATAATTAGTTTTTTTGTAATTCAAATATACACTCCTGGAAATTGAAATAAGAACACCATGAATTCATTGTCCCAGGAAGGGGAAACTTTATTGACACATTCCTGGGGTCAGATGCATCACATGATCACACTGACAGAACCACAGGCACATAGACACAGGCAACAGAGCATGCACAATGTCGGCACTAGTACAGTGTATATCCACCTTTCGCAGCAATGCAGGCTGCTTTCTCCCATGGAGACGATCGTAGAGATGCTGGATGTAGTCCTGTGGAACGGCTTGCCATGCCATTTCCACCTGGCGCCTCAGTTGGACCAGCGTTCGTGCTGGACGTGCAGACCGCGTGAGACGACGCTTCATCCAGTCCCAAACATGCTCAATGGGGGACAGATCCGGAGATCTTGCTGGCCAGGGTAGTTGACTTACACCTTCTAGAGCACGTTGGGTGGCACGGGATACATGCGGACGTGCATTGTCCTGTTGGAACAGCAAGTTCCCTTGCCGGTCTAGGAATGGTAGAACGATGGGTTCGATGACGGTTTGGATGTACCGTGCACTATTCAGTGTCCCCTCGACGATCACTAGTGGTGTACGGCCAGTGTAGGAGATCGCTCCCCACACCATGATGCCGGGTGTTGGCCCTGTGTGCCTCGGTCGTATGCAGTCCTGATTGTGGCGCTCACCTGCACGGCGCCAAACACGCATACGACCATCATTGGCACCAAGGCAGAAGCGACTCTCATCGCTGAAGACGACACGTCTCCATTCGTCCCTCCATTCACGCCTGTCGCGACACCACTGGAGGCGGGCTGCACGATGTTGGGGCGTGAGCGGAAGACGGCCTAACGGTGTGCGGGACCGTAGCCCAGCTTCATGGAGACGGTTGCGAATGGTCCTCGCCGATACCCCAGGAGCAACAGTGTCCCTAATTTGCTGGGAAGTGGCGGTGCGGTCCCCTACGGCACTGCGTAGGATCCTACGGTCTTGGCGTGCATCCGTGCGTCGCAGCGGTCCGGTCCGAGGTCGACGGGCACGTGCACCTTCCGCCGACCACTGGCGACAACATCGATGTACTGTGGAGACCTCACGCCCCACGTGTTGAGCAATTCGGCGGTACGTCCACCCGGCCTCCCGCATGCCCACTATACGCCCTCGCTCAAAGTCCGTCAACTGCACATACGGTTCACGTCCACGCTGTCGCGGCATGCTACCAGTGTTAAAGACTGCGATGGAGCTCCGTATGCCACGGCAAACTGGCTGACACTGACGGCGGCGGTGCACAAATGCTGCGCAGCTAGCGCCATTCGACGGCCAACACCGCGGTTCCTGGTGTGTCCGCTGTGCCGTGCGTGTGATCATTTCTTGTACAGCCCTCTCGCAGTGTCCGGAGCAAGTATGGTGGGTCTGACACACCGGTGTCAATGTGTTCTTTTTTCCATTTCCAGGAGTATATATATATATATATATATATATATATATATATATATATATATATATATATATATATATATATATATATATATATATTAGAATAGAGAGAGCGGTAAGCGCTCGCGTTCGTAATGCTAAGGTCGCCGGATCGAATCTCGCGCCATGCATTTTTTTTTATAATTAGTTTTTTTGTAATTCAAATATAATAGAGACCCCACGAACACAAATTTGCTGTGGCAGGTATGAAATATAAACTCCGTTACTCGCTCGTTACACTTGAAGAACAGACGTTGAATGGGCCGAAACGAGCCGCCGCATAACTAGCGTAGTTGCCTGCTAACTTCGAAAGAAGGTAGATGCGGTCCCTAGCCCAACTTATAACATCGTCGAAAATCAGTGCGGACGGGAGAGCTTTGGTACACCCTGTTAAACAAACGGAAAAATGGAGGCGGTACAATTGGAGAGCGATCCGCCTTCACCAACATGCATAAGCAATTCATTAATATATATAAATGAATTGCTTATGCATGTTGGTGAAGGCGGATCGCTCTCCAATTGTACCGCCTCCATTTTTCCGTTTGTTTAACAGGGTGTACCAAAGCTCTCCCGTCCGCACTGATTTTCGACGATGTTATAAGTTGCGCTAGGGACCGCATCTACCTTCTTTCGAAGTTAGCAGGCAACTACGCTAGTTATGCGGCGGCTCGTTTCGGCCCATTCAACGTCTGTTCTTCAAGTGTAACGAGCGAGTAACGGAGTTTATATTTCATACCTGCCACAGCAAATTTGTGTTCGTGGGATCTCTATTCTAATTCGAACGTTTGACTTACGCTATACGTATTCGTTTCGGAATATCGTTTCTACGTCTTCCGTTAACTATACGTAGTTAACATTATGAAGACAATTAATAACATTTGTGAAATACAACTTTGTTTACGGAAAACATAATGAAGTTCGAAGTCGCCAGTTTTTCCACGACAAACGACTTTCAACAACTTATTATATGCATAATTGTTGCAACTGATTGCCGGGAATTTTATATATATATATATATATATATATATATATATATATATATATATATATAAATCACAAAAAACAAATATTAAGAAAAAGGTTGCATGGCGCGAGATTCGATCCGGTGACCTTCGGATTACGAACCCGAGCGCTTACCACTGCACCACGACGCTGTAGAAAACTATTAATCGTAGAGAGTATTTCACGGCAACGGTTTCTTTTAACTGTCGATTTTCTCGACAACGGCTGAGAAGTGCATCTTGGTGCTTTGCCACATTACACCTCTGGCCATGAGCTTTTATTATGCGCAGTATGAATCGAATCTGAATTTCACAATTGGCGGCCTCCCCTTGTGAGCGTTGTTTTGTTCTAATCATCATCATCATCATCATGATCATCATCATTTCATCCCCATCGACGCACAAGTCGCCAAAGTAGCGTCAAATCGAAAGACTTGCACCCGGCGAACGGTCTACCCGACGGGAGGTCCTAATCACAAGACATTTACATTTACTGCTTCCTTGCTACTACCCATCATCCCTCCCTCTCCTCACCTTAGGGATGGATCCATGCTATCCTGATCACGTGTTGTTTGTCTAAAAGTGCGGCTGCAGCGGCACTGCCCCTGCCATGACCGACTGCTTCGACTAGCGGCCCCCGTTCTGCGGGAAACATTTTCAGTGTAATAGTTGTGTTAAACGTCAGTGCACCGCTTATAAGGGCAACGGCCTTGCCGCAGTGGATACACTGGTTCCCGTGAGATCACCGAAGTTAAGCGCTGTCGGGCGTGGTCGGCACTGGGATGGGTGCCCATCCAGGCCGCCATGCGCTGTTGCCATTTTTCAGGGTGCACTCAGCCTCGTGATGCCAATTGAGGAGCTACTCGACCGAATAGTAGCGGCTTCGGTCAAGAATACCATCATAACGACCGGGAGAGCGGTGTGCTGACCCCACGCTACTCCAAACCGCATCCTCAACTGAGGGTGATACGGCGGTCGGATGGTCGCGGTAAGCCACTCGTGGCCTGAAGACGGAGTGTGCACCGCTTATAAGCGGCTATCTATTTAAAGAAACAACACAATTGCGATGACAATAAAAAGCAGTCTTGTTTCAAATGTTCAAATGTGTGTGAAACCTTATGGGACTTAACTGCTAAGGTCATCAGCCCCTAAGCTTACACACTACTTAACCTAAATTATCCTAAGGACCAACACACACATCCATGCCCGAGGGAGGACTCGAACCTCCGCCGGGACCAGCCGCAGAGTCTGAAGTCTTGTTTCTACTAAAACAGGCGCATTCCATTTTCTTTTAATATTGTGAACAAAATCGGCGTAGTTTGAGAGCATTCCTTGTGTTCAAATTATAAACTGTTACGCACGAGGGCATTACATTCCTTTCAGATGACTGAATTACCAATTTAGAACGGCATCTATACAGTCGTTCTTTTACGTTCAGGGTACAATTCACATATCTCTCTCTCGCTCCCCCACCGCCAATTATTTTGTGACATCCAACGATATGAAAAAGAATAACTACAGCACTGCCGCCAAATACAGATGACCAAATTGCAGAGGTCGGAGCTCTATAGCTATACATCTGACACGTATATTAACTTATCTCACACCTCCTATATATGTCGACCCTGCGTAAAATGAAATACCTTCCACTATTTTTCTGCGAAATAACCATCACTGCAGAAGTTCCTCGTTATTGCGAAACTTTCATCAGAGAAAAGAACAACCGAGAATTTAAACTCTAAAGAAAAAAAAAAAACCATACAGTCTAACGAAACATCAACACACATCAAAAAAGTTTTGCATCACATCGGTTCCTAGAGTTCCAGAACCTGTACAGAAAATTGGAATAAAGATCAACGTAAACATCAATTCCGCCCTTTTGATTGCTCATGAAAACAACACATTGCATGTTGTACCACCCTACAGCGAGACCTTCAGAGGTGGTGGTCCAGTTTGCTGTACACACCAGTACCTCTAATACCCAGTAGCACATCCTCTTGCATTGATGCATGCCAATATTCGTCGTGGCATGGTTCAAAATGGTTCAAATGGCTCTGAGCACTATGCGACTTAACTTCTAAGGTCATCAGTCGCCTAGAACTCAGAACTAATTAAACCTAACTAACCTAAGGACATCACACACATCCATGCCCGAGGCAGGATTCGAACCTGCGACCGTAGCGGTCACGCGGTTCCAGACTGAAGCGCCTTTAACCGCACGGCCACACCGGCCGGCTCGTCGTGGCATCCTACCCACAAGTTCATCAAGGTACTGTTGGTCCAGATTGTCCCACTCCTCAACGGCGATTCGGCCTAGATCCCTCAGAGTGGTTGGTGGGTCACGTCGTCCATAAACAGCCATTTTCAATCTATCCCAGGCATATTCGATAGGGTTCATGTGTGGAGAACATGCTGACCACTCTAGTCGTTATCCTGAAGGAAGTCATTCACAAGATGTTCACGATGGGGGTGCGAATCGTCGTCCTTGAAGACGAGTGCCTGGCCAATATACTGCCGATATGGTTGCACTATCTGTCGGAGGATAACATTCATGTATTGTACAACCGTTACGACGCCTTCCATGACCACCAGCGGCGTGCATCGGCCCCAAGTAATGCCACCCCAAAACAGCAGGGAACCTCCACCTTGCTGCACTCGCTGGACAGTGTCTCAAAGGCGTTCAGCGTGACCAGGTTGCCTCCAAACACGTCTCCGACGATTGTCTGGTTGAAGGCATATGCAACACTCACCGGTGAAAAGAACGTGATGCCAATCGTGAGAGGTCCATTCGGCATGTTGTTGGGCCCATCTGCACCGCGCTGCATGGTGTTGTGGTTGCAAAGATGGACCTTGTCGTGGACGTCGGGAGTGAAGTTGCGCGTCATGCAGCCTATTGCGCACAGTTTGAGTCGCAACACCACATCCTGTGGCTGCAATAAAAGCATTATTCAACATGGTGGCGTTGCTATCAGGGTTCCTCCGAGCTATAATCCGTAGGTAGCGGTCATCCACTGCAGTAGTAGCCCTTGGTCGGCCTGAGCGAGGTATGTCATGAACAGTTTCTGTCTTTCTGTATCTCCTCCTTTTCCAAACAACATCACTTTGGTTGACTCAGAGACGCCTGGACACTTCCCTAGTTGAGAGTCGTTCCTGGCACAAAGTAACACTGCGGACGTGACCGAACCGCGGTATTGACCGTCTGGGCATGGTTGAACTACAGACAGCACGAGCTGTGTACCTCCTACCTGGTGGAATGACTAATTGATCGGCTGTTGGACCCCTCCGTCTAATAGGCGTTGTTCATTCATGGTTCTTTTCATCCATGGGCGGGTGTAGCGACATCTCTGAACAGTCAAAGGGACTGTGTCTGTGATACAATATCCACAGTGAACGTCTATCTTCAGGAGTTCTGGGAACCGAAGTGATGCAAAACCTTAGAATACCATACTTCCGAAATTCAGTGTTACACTCAAATTCGGTTAACTGGTTAACTATAAATGTCACTAGCAAATAAATTTATTACCAGACTGTAGTTAATATTTCAGTTGCTTAAATAGATGGCTGCAAGATACATTATCTGATCAAATGTATCCGGACACCTGTTGGTGAACATTAATATAACGGCTTGAACTCTGAAACTGACGATTATTTCTAGTAGTACAGAAGTTTTGGATCGAAGATAAATGAAAAGGGTAGGAAAAGGGTAATAAATGATGGATAAAGTAGAGACTGTGTGTGTGCACGTGATCTGAGATAAAGGAAGATGTGCCCACACTGTGATGTCAGCGGTCAGTGGGCAGGTTAGCTTCTCAAGAAAACATTTTTCAATAGAAATATTGCTCAAGAGGAATTCGGTTTGATGGTGGAAGTTTGAATTTTTTAGTCAGTTTTCTTAAATAACAGAGTGAGGCAGCTATTAATAACGGTATCCTTACCGAAGGTCTCCTAGTAGCTACCCTATAAACAGAGTAACTACAGGAACCAAACACGAAAAACCGGTAAGCTATTTATTTATTGGCTTGCGGAGCCACTGTGATGCCGATATTACGGCGCAGCAAGAATTCGTAACTACCCTCAGCTTGCGCTCTTACAAAGGATGCTTCATTTGATGCATTTTTCCTCTCATGAAAGGAACTATGAGCTTGCGACTGTGAGGACATAAAAAACCGCGTATCGACTCGATAAGACGTTATTAGGTTTCTAGCAACGTTTCGCAGGCGGAATCTGCCCTACCCCTTGGCGGAGGATGGGAAAAATTACTTTCAGAAACGTAGACAGAGAAACTGATACGACATTGGTAAAAAACGAAAAAGATAGAACTGAAATCGTATCTTCTGATGCGAAATACCAAAGGTAGAACTATATTCGCAGGATTAATACGAAATTCTTCTCTTCTGATAAAACTAGGGCGGTACCCATCTCTGTGTCATCAGACACCAATACTTTGTTTCAGCTTCTGCGCAGTTCTCATTTAACGTGTGTGGAATTGGGTGCACAGTAGATTTCCGTGGTTATTACGTGACTGATGATACACTGCACCACAACTTTAAATCGTTTCGATAACTAACAACACTTATCCAGATAGAAAATGAAACCTGACATGATACAGAAATATTTTTTTATTTTGAGAGGCACACATTTGGCGATGTAAACCCGTATTTCGGAGAACCCCGTCAATTGTTCTTTAATTTTTTTAACAAAACTGCACATCCAAATGTGAAGATGAGAGCTTTTATTGTACCTCTTCTCTTCCAGATTCAGGCGCGTTGTCTATCACTGGATGCATACAGCGTTTACTATTGTTTTCTCTTGCTTTTTCATTTTATTTTTTTTCTCTTGGTCGCTGTTTTGTGAGTTGTCTATATCAGTATTAAGGTAATTTATTTCTGCCCTCAAGTCTCAACTTTGCAATGTAAGCAGTGTTACTTAAATAATCCAGCAAAATTCAATTTGTTTAATGCTTAAGTAATTCGGCAGAAACGTAAAACAAACCAAATTTTAAAATCAACTTTCCTTAAAAAAATATTAAGATCTGCATTTGTTCTGTTTGACCATACAAGGTCTGAATATTTGCCCTCACTGGAAACCTGGCGTTACTCGAAATGAAATTACCTAAATCAGCTATTGATAAACTTTCAGAAAAAGACACCATAACGTTTGTTATACATTGCAGGGAATTCTCGTCACTTCACGCTGAAAACGTATTCCTGCAGCACAAATGTAGAGGTTTCATGTTATACGGGACCTCTTATGTTTCTTATTTTTAAATTTTTTAAATAGGAGCTCTTGTTGAGGTTTCTCAGATTTTGCTATTTACAGCCACACATAAGGCATCACTACTAGAACAACTTAACAAATTATGCAAACAGTATAAAATAAAGACATATCTGCCAAAAATGTAAATGTCGTGTGACTAGGACCTCCCTTCGAGTAGACCGTTCGCCGGGTGCAAGTCTTTCGATTTGGCGCCACTTCGGCGACTTGCACGTCGATGAGGATGAAATGGTGATGATTAGGACAACACAACACCCAGTCCCTGAGCGGAGAAAATCTCTGACGCAGCTGGGAATCGAACCCAGGCCGTTAGGATTGACATTCTGTCGCGCTGACCACTTTTTTTTTTTTTTTTTTTTTTTTTTGGTGTCGTTTGTTGCGTTTAGTCTGGGCGGACGTCATCGGACATTCGTTCAAGTTGATCGTTGATTCCTTTACCCAGTTTTTTTATTACAAAGGGCTAGCACCTCTTTGCCCTGAGCTGCGGTGCCGGCGATCACTCAGCGGACGACATATCTGCTACTATAACAGGAATACCTTCTACAACGTCCAAAATCATCTAGTAACGGCTCTGATAAATATTCGTGGCAAAGAGAATGCTGAATGATTATTACTAAAAAAATAAAAGAAACTGAAAGAAGTCAGTCCTTCGACTAAGTTACGGCTATGGTATCCAATCTGCGTCAGTCAAACAAAGTTATCTAAAATCTAAAATAGACGCATCGTAGTGGTAGTTCCTTATGCATGACGTTTTATACGCGTATTATACATGGAGTACACTGCGCGTGATTATAATCACAGGACGATATGCATAACGACGATTTCGTTGCGCTGTGTAGCTTTCACCGAGTGAGCTGGCGCAATGCTAAGACAATGGACTCACATTCGACAGAATGGCGGTTCAAATCCCAGTCCTACCACACAAATTTCAGATTCCCGTGACTTCCCTAAATGGTTTATGCCAAATCTCGCTATGGTTTCACTGAGAAAGACACTGCCAATTTCCTATATCGTGCTTTCCCAGTCCTACCCTGTGCTCCATTTACAATAACCTTGTAGTCGACAGGACGTTAAACCACGCTCTTTCCTTTTTTTCTGTATAACCGTCCTTGTTCATTAATTTAGTATAGAGACCAACTACTTGACAACAAAGGTGAAATACTGAGAAAAGTTCTGTGGCTTCTATGAATTGTAGAGTTTCTTCACCTCTGCATATGCGAGGGTTGAATGAAAAGTAATGCCTCCACCTTCGTTAATTGGGTTTGGAGTGGAATATTTTATAAATCGAACGCAGAAATTATTATTAGAATGTTATCTTTAATTAACGATATTCACTTTTCCACATAATCACCAGCCAATTGGATACATTTCTGCCAACGATGAACAACTTTTCTGATGCCGTCACGGAAGAAGTCGACACACTGTTTCCGCAACCAGAGTCTCACAGTTCTCGCAACGTCCTCATCAGAAGCATAATGATGTCCCCGCAGATCATCTTTCATTATCGGAAACAGATAGAAGTCAGACGGTGCTAAATCTCGACGTATGGAGAATGCCGTACGGTGGTGAGATTTGGTCTCTAAAGTTCTGCTGTGGTGGCACGTGAAGTGCGTGGTTTGGCATTATCATGCTGCAGGAAAACATCCCTTTTCTTTTCGGACCCTTGTTAGCCGTCGTTTCAGAGTTCGCACCGTTTTGATGTAACGCTCTGAATTTATTATTGTTCCACGATCAAGGAAATCAACATGGATAACACCATCTGCGTCCCAGAAATCTGCGGCCATGATTTTTCCAGCTGAGGGCTGCGTCTTGTATTTATTTTTCTGGGGCGAGTCTTTGTGTCGAAATTCAATAGACTGACCTTTCGTCTCCGGGTCGTAATGGTGTACACACGTTTCGTCTTCTGTCACAATGAATGGAGAAAGGCGTCACCTTCATTCTCATAACGCGAGAGGAGTTCCTGGCAAATTTCTAGTCTGTGCCCTGTCATTTCAGGAGTCAGCGTTCGGGGTACCCATCGTGCACAGATCTTCCGATAGCCAAGCAAAGGAATAATGTGACCCACACGTTCTTGTGAACTGCCGATTGTGCTTGCAGTTTCTCTCTGAGTGATACGACGATCGTGCTGGATCATACTGTCAACATTTTACTTGCGAAACTCGGTGGTTGCTGTTACAGGACGTCCAACTCTTTGTTTGTCACTCAGGTGAGATGTTCCTGCCTCAACATCTTTAAACTTACTCGTCCAACGACGCACAGTACTCACATCAACACTGCTTTCATTCTCTGATGAATCTCCTTTGGGGTGACACCTTCTGCTGTCAAGAATTCGGTGACTGTACGGTGGAAATTGGAAATTTGTGATAAGATCTTATGGGACCGAACTGTTGAGGTCATCGGTCCCGAAGCTTACACACTACTTAATCTAACTTAACCGAACTTGCGCTAAGGACAACACCCATACCCATGCCCGAGGGAGGACTCCAACCTCCGGCGGGGGGGGGGGGGGGGGGGGGGGGGGAGCCGCGCGGACTGTTACAAAGCGCCTCAGCAGGCGCGGGGTCTGAGCGACTGCACGTTGCTTAAATGGCATTGACCGACCGTCTGCGCAGGGTTCCATACTTTACACTGCACCAAAACAACCGTTCAATGATAAGGCTTCCCGCCAACTGGAACTGTATAGAAGAGGCTACGGAACATGCCAGTACCTGCCGCATAACAATGCTGCCAATTGTTGAAGAGTTACGACGGTGGAGCCATTATTTTTCAGTCAAACCTCGTAGTACCCGTTTCGTAATTTTTATATTTTGTGGTTTTCACTTCCTCCACACTAACTGAACACTAGATAATGCTCGCCAGATGGCTGTGCCGTAAGTTATCACATCAAACAGATGTACAGACTTAAATTTCTGCTACATATGCATGTCTGTCACATTTCGCACACGCTGTTTATCCTTGCTGTAAGGCCCAAGTGGTGGTATCAGCACTTAAGAACGACTGGGCCTGAGATAGCCCATGTGATGGAGAGAGCTCTATCGGTGCCTCAACGAATGCTTTAGTTCGGCGTCGTAAGTGAATAGGAGATTTTCTGATCTTATACGGCCGACTTCGCCGCAAGATGCACGATATCAGTGTCCTTGATCTCGACCAGGTTTCTGATTCCCAATACATGGGAACACCATCTCCAAGATTAAAAAACGGAGAATTTTTCTTGCCGCGGTGTCAAGGGCGTACTGTGAGCTACCACAATGAACTACATCTACATCTACATTTATACTCCGCAAGCCATCCAACGGTGTGTGGCGGAGGGCACTTTACGTGTCACTGTCATTACCTCCCTTTCCTGTTCCAGTCGCGTATGGTTCGCGGGAAGAACGACTGCCGGAAAGCCTCCGTGCGCGCTCGAATCTCTCTAATTTTACATTCGTGATCTCCTCGGGAGGTATAAGTAGGGGGAAGCAATATATTCCATACCTCATCCAGAAACGCACCCTCTCGAAACCTGGACAGCAAGCTACACCGCGATGCAGAGGGCCTCTCTTGCAGAGTCTGCCACTTGAGTTTGCTAGACATCTCCGTAACGCTATCACGGTTACCAAATAACCCTGTGACGAAACGCGCCGCTCTTCTTTGGATCTTCTCCATCTCCTCTGTCAACCCGACCTGGTACGGATCCCACACTGATGAGCAATACTCAAGTACATGCCGAACGAGTGTTTCGTAAGCCACCTCCTTTGTTGATGGAGTACATTTTCTATGGACTCTCCAAATGAATCTCAACTTGGCACCCGCCTTACCAACAATTAATTTTATATGATCATTCCACTTCAAATCGCTCCGTACGCATACTCCCAGATATTTTACAGAAGTAACTGCTACCAGTGTTTGTTCCGCTATCATATAATCATACAATAAAGGATCCTTCTTTCTATGTATTCGCAATACATTACATTTGTCTATGTAGAGGGTCAGTTGCCACTCCCTGCAACAAGTGCCTATCCGCTGCAGATCTTCCTGCATTTCGCTGCAATTTTCTAATGCTGCAACTTCTCTGTATACTACAGCATCATCCGCGAAAAGCCGCATGCTGCACCCAACAGTTTGATGATGGCAGTTGTCATTGTCGACTGTCGCAGGTTGTGGCAACAGATAGACGGGCCACAGTATAGCAAATCACTCGCAGATTCAATGCTGGACAGCAACACGTGCAGAACCACCTCCTTACCATTACGCTATGTGAGTACCTCTGTGCACCAAATGTCATAGGGCGCTGACATAATCTCGGGGGCAGATCATCATCATTAGAATGGAACAAGTCACCTAGGAAGTGTCTATTTCCATCTCAAGAAATGAGATCACTACAGAAACGAAAGTTGTGAACTAATAATAATAGTAATAATAATACACGTGCCCTATACCACCACCACCACAGTTTGGTAGTTTTGGTACACTACATAAATGACGTAGTGAATGGTAGTATTACCTGTAGTAGTGGTAGAATCGATAGGGAAAGAATTGGAAATAAATGTGTAAGTGGAGAAATGGGAGCTGACATCTTCCCTTTGTTTTCTTGTTTGTTTTGTGCATAATTAGAGTAGTACATCATTCAGTGTTAGTCCATTGTATATTTTATGTTCTTACAAAATATAAATTTCTAGGTAATAAAAATAAGTTGAATGGGTAACGTCTGTGCTTTTGTGTAACCAAAGCAGTTACTTGTGATGCAAGTACAGTTTACATGAACATAATAGTTTATTATATATATATATATATATATATATATATATATATATATATATATATATATATATATATATATATATATCTTTTTGACTCAATGACTTGGTGGTCTCTTTCAACATGACGCTACTTCGGTGACTTGCGTGTCCCTAATCCACCCCAGTAATACTGCCAGGGGAATATATAATTATTGTTACTTTGTGCGCAACAGAATGATCGAAGACAAGAGATTCTTGTTAGTACTCATAAATGCCAAAGTTGTTTATGAATAACAAACATGTTCCATTTAAGTTCGAATAAGTATTGAAGAGATTTGTGTTACATATATATATATATATATATATATATATATATATATATATATATATATATTTTTACTTTTCCTCTTTGGCGAGTAAATTGCGTTTTCTAATGTTATATGATAAATCTGTATTTTTTCTTTATTTGTACTACAACATCCCTCTGTTTCATGTTATAGACCAAGAATTTTCGAATAAAACCTGAATTAAACATTGAGAATTTCAGTTTTGCTATAAATACTGTTTATTCTGAAGTAACAGACAGGAAGATAGCTATGTAGGACAAAACGTTCATATATCGTCATTCAGTTTCTAGATGGTTCATCACTTCCGGTTTTTAGGGGAATCTAGTAAGATACTGGTCGGATATGTAAAGAAAGAGTTCGTTATGAGTCAACTCCAGATAGGTTTGCAACACACCCAGTGTGCAGGTAATGCACATGTGATCTTAACTGCCCACAGCTACTAGGAAAACTACCGCAGTCTGTGCTTACTTACGGTAATCTGTGGAAGCTTACTCTAGTTTTATAAGTCTAGATAATAATAACAATAATAATAATAATAATAATAATAATAATAATAATAACTACATGGCAAGCACCCGTATCATCTAACACAGCCACACATCGATCAAGACGCATCCAACACATGGCTAAGAAAAGGCAATATATACAGTGAGACGGAAGGATTCATGATTGCAATACAGGATCAAACAATAAACACCAGATATTACAGCAAGCATATTATTAAAGATCCCAATAACACAACAGATAAATGCAGACTTTGCAAACAACAAATAGAAACAGTAAATCACATCACAAGCGGATGTGCAATACTAGCAAATACAGAATACACCAGAAGACATGACAATGTAGCAAAAATAATACATCAACAACTTGCCAAACAACATAAACTAATAAAACAACACGTTCCCACATACAAGTATGCACCACAAAATGTGCTGGAGAATGATGAATACAAATTATACTGGAACAGAACCATTATAACAGATAAAACAACGCCACATAACAAACCTGACATCATACTCACCAATAAAAAGAGGAAATTAACACAACTAATCGAAATATCCATACCCAATACAACAAATATACAAAAGAAAACAGGAGAAAAAATTGAAAAATACATCCAACTGGCTGAGGAAGTCAAAGACATGTGGCATCAGGATAAAGTTGACATCATACCAATTATACTATCAACTACAGGAGTCATACCACACAATATCCACCAGTACATCAATGCAATACAGCTACATCCAAACATATATATACAACTACAGAAATCCGTAATTATTGATACATGTTCAATTACCCGAAAGTTCCTAAATGCAATATAACACATACCGTACAGTTAATAGGAAGTGACGCTTGATCAAGGTCCGCGTCACTTTCCATTCTTAACCAGACTTAACGTCTGAGAAAGTAAAGAAATAATAATAATAATATTTCTTTGTGACTCAACGGGCTGGTGTAAGTCTTTCAACTTGACGCTACTTCGGCGACTTGCGTGTCCCTAATCCACCCCAGTAATCCTGCCAGGGGAAAAAAAAACCTAAAGCTTAAGATGGAAACCTAACCACGTGCCGTTCGCGGTGAATCTTCACATCACTGAGAGGTGATGACTAGGTTAAAGACAGACTGAAATTTCTGTTGTCCAAATGGAATAGGACCCTACGACTTTTAATTTTCCGGCCACAGGTTTTGCCACTAGGCCACCAGGCCCGACGATAGATTGATGAGACGAGGCATCTGATCTGACTAATCAAGTGGAATAAAGTGTCAGGACAAATTTTGCAGACCGTTAGCCAAGAGAGGAGACGGAGAAATACACGTACTCGGGGACACCGTGCTTCCAAGTCCAAGGGACTTGGACTTCCGCAGCAAAGTCCCTCGAAACTTACGTTCTCGGTATAACCAATGATAATTCGAGGTAGTTGTTCGTAGATGGCTGTTTAAGTTCGATCTGTTTGCCACACAGCACACTAGCGGCCACTATTGCTGCTTTTCTCTTATGCATGGCATAGACACCAGGCAACCCTCAACAGACAGATTGCCATCTGGTTAAGTTTATGTTCTAAAACGCTCCCATCGATGGTTCTTTTTGTCTCATAGTAATAACTTACGCTGAAGATAGTAAACTTAAGTTACTTGTTAATACACGAAGTATATTCTGGTCTTCTTTGTGATGTAAGTATATTACTTGTGTAAGTAGGCTGTTTAGGTTTCTATGTTGTTAACGCCACGTAGCGCTCTATATGAAAGTCATTGACTGTGCTGTATGCAGTCTGTGGCTGGTTTGCACTGTTGCAATTTGCTATTGTAGTGTTGGGCAGTTGGCTGTTAACAGCGCGTAGCGTTGCGCAGTCGGAGGTGAGCCGCCAGCAGTGGTGGATGTGGGGAGTGAGAAGGCGGAATTTTGAGAGCGGACGATCTGGACGTGTGTCCATCAGAAAGAGTAAATTTGTAATATTGGATATCATGAACTGATATATATGATGACTTTAGAACATTATTAAGGTAAATAAATTGTTTGTTCTCCATCAAAATCTTTCATTTGCTAACTATGCCTATCAGTAGTTAGTGACTTCAGTAGTTAGAATCTTTTATTTAGCTGGCAGGCACTATTGACGCTCGCTGTATTGCAGTAGTTCGAGTAACGAAGATTTTTGTGAGGTAAGTGACTCATGAAAGGTATAGGTTATTGTTAGTCAGGACCATTCTTTTGTAGGGATTATTGAAAGTCAGATTGCGTTGTGCTAAAAATATTGTGCGCCATTTTATTGATGGTCAGAATAAGTAAAGAAAGAAATGTCTGTGCACATTCTGTTTTGCTCTGCTGTTTGAAAATCAAATAACGTAAGGGGTTTATCAGCACTATCATTTATAAATTTTTCTAAGGGGAGGTTTCACTTGTTTCAAAATAAATTTTGTAAAATTAACTGCAATGAATTTACTCATGCTCCTGAAACATATACAGGGTTACTCAAAACGATCTAGACTTTTTTTGACACTGATCAAATGACGTCCAACAATATGGCTGCCAGACCAACGGAGAAGGCATTTCGCATAGATCATGCTGCAATTGCAAGACAACAATGATAATTTCATTTCTCAAAATGATGTTGCTCCAATGCACTTCCACAACGATGGTCATGAATTCCTTCATACTGGGCTACAACGACGATGGATCGCTTGTGAATCAGCTAGCAGTCTAGAGTTACTGGCATGGACTTCATGTTCTCAGGACCTGACACTGTGATTTTTACCTCAGGAGCTACGTCAGAGACACTGTTTTCACTCCTCCACTTGCTCACAACTTTGCTGAATTACCAAGACGTATCGGGGCAGCTCTGACTGACATCGATGCTGACACTTTAGGGTGAGTGTGGGCTGAAGTGGACTACAGACTGGATGTACGGGGCATTTGTGAACATGGTACAAAAAAATTATTATATTTGAAAGTGTATAGATCATTCTGAAAAATCGCGTAAATAATAGTGGAGTTAAAAGCAACAAAAATTACCTTAATTACCTTCCTGCAGATGGCACAAGAAAACATTCTGAGTGTTTATAATCGGAAATGCTGCACTCAAATGCAGTTTTTATGGTTGCTAAAAGTAATTAATACAGATTAGCCTCTCAAGCATCAGCACAGGAACAAGCTTCCCAAAGTAGGCCCAACAGTTTACCCACTCTAATAATAAAATTGTTTTTACGAATGAAGAATATAGTTAAGAAATATTTCTTAAAGCATCGGGCTAATGACTGAATAGCAAGATAGGTAAAGCCAATGTCTTCATCAACTTTTCCTCACTAGAATCCACCTGCCGACAAAAATGGTTTGCTAATAGGAAATCTAAGGGTTCTAAGGTATAAATGTTTGGAAAACCCATCCTGCTCACAAGATGTGGATCCCTTTGAGTTCCGACCATTCCCACATCGAAAGTAATGTATGACGGAAAATGTTTTGAGCCCATTGAAGATAATATAGCAATAACAGATGGGTGTTTTTGCAGACTTCCCAAAATAGCAATTCAGAGAGCATCTACCGAGTGGAGAAGTGTTGAGCTTAATATATTGATGTAAAGGTCTACTACGTATGAAAAAGTATCTTAGCCAGAAAATCCACATTCTTTCACTACCAAGCCCGAAGAATCTCTCTTTCCATTTGCACTGTGTAACTTTCTTGCAGCAGAATAACGAGGAAAATGGTGTGCCTCCAGGAAGAACGCTTAGTCTCTTCTCGTTCTTGCAAGGGCCACTTTGCCTCCCCTTCCCAGCAGTAACATATACTATGTCTCAGACTCCACACTTTAATATATTTATAAATTGGGATATTACATCCTGTAGGTGAGTTTTAAATTTGTCAGTGATTTTTGTCATTAAATGTTTCACTATTTTGGTTTTTGTGTGAAGATATTTTGACCTTATATCATCATGGCAGATCAGTACTCTGCATTCTTGTAAGCTGTTATCCAAGCTTGCAGTTATCATTTACGGCTTTCGATTACAATACCTATAGTTCTTGACATGTTAGATTATCTATTTTTGATAATAACTAACAGTATTCCCCTTTATATATATATATATATATATATATATATATATATATATATATATATATATTAAAGAAGGCATTGCTTAATGTATATTCTAGTAATGTTGTTGTTATGTATTACGCTTTTACCATTATACATGGTTTTTTTATTGACATTACCCCTTCTGGTTCCCAAAGTAAAATATGAGGTTTTACATTACATATAGTAAGAAGATTTGAACTCGTGATGTTGTATGGTCTGTCAGAACTGAGAGTATTATGTTTCTACTCTGATGATATTCCCCATCATTAGTGTACATTACTAGACCAGCAGACATTTTACATAATATTATTTATGACTGGTAATGGTTGATAATTATTTTTCAATTGCTGCATTTACAATTACTTCCATAAATCTACTTCTTTATTTTTTCATTATTTCTTACATGATTCACCCACAATTAATACAACATTCAGTTGTCTAAACCAAATTGTCCGATTCTCCCTTGTTTTTGCAACGACTATGAAGAGCTCACTAGCACTTAATCTAATTTATCCAGATTGACCTTTAAGTCTGGCACATTTTGATGAAATGTACTGATCCTTTCGGGGAATGTGTTTCTCTATTATTCCTGTTGGCTCTAAGGTTGGCTATTGTATGACAGATTATTTTGTGTTCACAACAAACATTAAACACTTGTGTTTACACTTTTTTGCGAACTATTGTTTAGGTACTCTTCAGTAAGTCATTGAGCGTTTTACACCATGTACCTTTCACTGCCAAGACCGTTTGGTTTTCCTTGTATCCATGATCATGAAGATCATACTTCGAACCTCAGTTTTAGTCATTTACTCAGATATTCCTTCTTATTGAGTCCTTGTGCGTTGAGACATATGATACACTGAATTGTACGATGTACTGTACTCAAAAATCGTTTATAATAATACTGTTGGCACCTTGCTTTAATTATATTTAAAAGTCATTTCACGGCCTACATTATTGTCATTTAGCTTTTTATTAGACAGATATTACGTGGTAATGTGTATATAAAATTATTTAAAAGTATTATGGTAACTATGATTAATTTGATATCTTATTATTCTACATTGGTACAAATGTTACATACGACTTTTATTATTATGCTTTTTTTTATCTTAACATTACGCTTTTGTGCCACTGCTCGTATCGACTAGCCATCTTTGTTGTTTTATCTTTCAGGTTATGTCCTAAATACCTATGTTCAGTTACTTATTTCTGTATGTGACATTAATTGCTGATGTACGAAAATCACTGTCTGCCTTGATATTGTTAAGGTGATTTTAAGTTCCTACATGAGTCATGCGTGATTTTTATTGCCCAATTTTTCATAGATAATGCTTTTATATTATCTCTATGAATTTAGCTTCTTAAAGTTAAGACAGGTACTAGACGATTGTCTCAGACAGAAACTGGTAGTAAATAACTTGTTCTAATGCAGCCTTGTGTAATGCGTTTCCTAAAACATATTGTAAAGTAGCCTCTTGTAGTTATGTTATTTACATTGTTTCAATATTCGGTTTTCCAAAAGCAGGATTACACTGCCACCGGAAAAATATAAAATGTTCAGCTGAGAGTAGTTTGGAAAGATGACACATTATTACTTACAGTGAAAAGCGTTTAACACGAAAACGTTTAACATAAAAACTGGGTTAACATGACATAAGATTGTCATCCCGACAAAATGATATGTAACTCAAAACCCTTTTTTTAAAAACCAAAATAAAAATCGTTCAACACGAACAGATTTCGTTTCTCGGAAGCAGAAATGTACTTGCTTTGTGTTTTGTGAGGCGGTGACGTCAAAAATTTATTGTTTTTTTTCGTTAAACTGAACAAAGCAAACGTTAGCCACTACTGTTGCTACAGGGTGTTTCAAAAATGACCGGTATATTTGAAACGGCAATAAAAACTAAACGAGCAGCGATAGAAATACACCGTTTGTTGCAATATGCTTGGGACAACAGTACATTTTCAGGCGGACAAACTTTCGAAATTACAGTAGTTACAATTTTCAACAACAGATGGCGCTGCAAGTGATGTGAAAGATATAGACGACAACGCAGTCTGTGGGTGCGCCATTCTGTACGTCGTCTTTCTGCTGTAAGCGTGTGCTGTTCACAACATGCAAGTGTGCTGTAGACAACATGGTTTATTCCTTAGAACAGAGGATTTTTCTGGTGTTGGAATTCCACCGCCTAGAACACAGTGTTGTTGCAACAAGACGAAGTTTTCAACGGAGGTTTAATGTAACCAAAGGACCGAAAAGCGATACAATAAAGGATCTGTTTGAAAAATTTCAACGGACTGGGAACGTGACGGATGAACGTGCTGGAAAGGTAGGGCGACTGCGTACGGCAACCACAGAGGGCAACGCGCAGCTAGTGCAGCAGGTGATCCAACAGCGGCCTCGGGTTTCCGTTCGCCGTGTTGCAGCTGCGGTCCAAATGACGCCAACGTCCACGTATCGTCTCATGCGCCAGAGTTTACACCTCTATCCATACAAAATTCAAACGCGGCAACCCCTCAGCGCCGCTACCATTGCCGCACGAGAGACATTCGCTAACGATATAGTGCACAGGATTGATGACGGCGATATGCATGTGGGCAGCATTTGGTTTACTGACGGAGCTTATTTTTACCTGGACAGCTTCGTCAATAAACAGAACTGGCGCATGTGGGGAACCGAAAAGCCCCATGTTGCAGTCCCATCGTCCCTGCATCCTCAAAAAGTACTGGTCTGGGCCGCCATTTCTTCCAAAGGAATCATTGGCCCATTTTTGAGATCCGAAACGATTACTGCATCACGCTATCTGGACATTCTTCGTGAATTTGTGGCGGTACAAACTGCCTTAGACGACACTGCGAACACCTCGTGGTTTATGCAAGATGGTGCCCGGCCACATGGCACGGCCGACGTCTTTAATTTCCTGAATGAATATTTCGATGATCGTGTGATTGCTTTGGGCTATCCGAAACATACAGGAGGCGGCGTGGATTGGCCTCCCTATTCGCCAGACATGAACCCCTGTGACTTCTTTCTGTGGGGACACTTGAAAGACCAGGTGTACCGCCAGAATCCAGAAACAATTGAACAGCTGAAGCAATACATCTCATCTGCATGTGAAGCCATTCCGCCAGACACGTTGTCAAAGGTTTCGGGTAATTTCATTCAGAGACTACGCCATATTATTGCTTCGCATGGTGGATATGTGGAAAATATCGTACTATAGAGTTTCCCAGACCGCAGCGCCATCTGTTGTTGACAATTGTAACTACTGTAATTTCGAAAGTTTGTCTGCCTGAAAATGTACTGTTGTCACAAGCATATTGCAACAAACGGTGTATTTCTATCGCTGCTCGTTTAGTTTGTATTGACGTTTCAAATATACCGGTCATTTTTGAAACACCCTGTATATTACCGCATGTCTTTGCGTCTTGTCATGGTCAAAACACTTCAGTTTTCTAACTCGGGGACGGATGTGTCGAAGTCGCTGTAATATATGAATTTTGCGTAAAGATCTTTCTGACGTTTAATTTTTTAAGTAGAAGTGTTGTAAATTTATTTTTCACGCGCAGTAGCAGAAAAAGTTTCCGCCTTAGAGAACCATTCTACATTACCACTGCACGAATTGGTCGTAGTCGATCACGATATTTGTACAGCATCGACTGTAACAGACGAATGCGTTTTTGGAGATCGTTAAGGCCCCAAACTATGGCACCGTGTTTATCGGCGACACCTAAAACGAATTTGACAAATGGAATCAACATTGTTGTTTACATGCATATACAAACGTCGAAATGAATAAAACAATTGAAGATATGTAACAACTTATCGATATTTCCTCTCTTGTTTAATTTGTACACCTCCACTGTTCCTCCTACGCTGGTCACGAAGTTAGACTATGCGGATGTCTGGGAAATAGCTACCCAACACAAAGCCTTCGAAACAGCTGCTAAATTATAAATTTCGATCTAGACTCTTAAGCCAACAGTTCTGTAAACGGAAATGACAACCTAACTCAAATAAAACAGAAGTTACATGTTTTCCCCTGTGCAGCAGATTGGCATACAGAGCCCTTCATGTCTGTTTTGAGGGGGCAAACTTCGTCATAAGCTGCATCAAAAATACACTACTGGCCATTAAAATTGCTAAACCACGAAGATGACGTGCTACAGACGCGAAATTTAACCGACAGGAAGAAGATGCTGTGATATGCAAATGATTAGCTTTTCAGAGCATCCACACAAGGTTGGCGCCGGTGGCGACACCTACAACGTGCTGACATGAGGAAAGTTTCCAACCGATTTCTCATACACAAACAGCAGTTGACCGGCGTTGCCTGGTGAAAATTTGTTGTGATGCCTTGTGTAAGGAGGAGAAATGCGTACCATCACGTTTCCGACTTTGATAAAGGTCGGATTGTAGCCTATCGCGATTGCGGTTTATCGGATCGCGACATTGCTGCTCGCGTTGGTGAAGATCCAATGACTGTTAGCAGAATATGGAATCGGTGGGTTCAGGAGGGTAATACGGAACGCCGTGCTGGATCCCAACGGCCTCTTATCACTAGCAGTCGAGATGACAGGCATCTGATCCGCATGCCTGTAACGGATCGTGCAGCCACGTCTCGATCCCTGAGACAACAGATGGGGACGTTTGGAAGACAACAACCATCTGCACGAACAGTTCGGCGACGTTTGCAGCAGCATGGACTACCAGCTCGGAGACCATGACTGCGTTTACCCTTGACGCTGGATCACAGACAGGAGCGCCTACGATGGTGTACTCAACGACGAAGCTGGGTGCACGAATGGCAAAACGTCATTGTTTCTGTTTACAGTATCATGGTGGTCGCATCCGTGTTTGGCGTCATCGCGGTGAACGCATATTGGAAGCGTGTATTCGTCATCGCCGTACTGGCGTATCACCCGGCGTGATGGTATGGGGTGCCATAGGTTACACGTCTCTGTCACCTCTTGTGCGCATTGACGGCACTCCGAACAGTGGACATTACATTTCAGATGTGTTGCGACCCGTGGCTCTATTCTTCATTCTATCCCTGCGAAACTCTACCTTTCAGCAGGATAATGCACGACCGCATGCTGCAGGTCCTATACGGGACTTCTGGATACAGAAAATGTTCGAATGCTGCTCTGGCCAGCACATTCTCCAGATCTCTCACCAATTGAAAACGTCTGGTCAATGGTGGCCGAGCAACTGGCTCGTCACAATACGCCAGTCACTAATCTTGATGAACAACCGAGCGAGGTGGCGCAGTGGTAGCACACTGGACTCGCATTCGGAAGGACGACGGTTCAATCCCGCGTCCGGCCATCCTGATTTATGTTTTCCGTGATTTCCCTAAATCGCTCCAGGCAAATGCTGGGATGGTTCCTTTGAAAGGACACGGCCGACTTCCTTCCCTAATCCGATGAGACCGATGACCTCGCTGTTTGGTCTCTTCCCCTACACAATCCAATCCAATCTTGATGAACTCTGGTATCGTGTTGAAGCTAGGTGGGCAGCTGTACATGTACACGCCATCCAAGCTCTGTTTGACTCAATGCCCAGGCGTATCAAGGCCGTTATTACGGCCCGAGGTGGTTGTTCTCGATACTGATTTCTCAGGATCTATGCACCCAAATTGCATGAAAATGTAATCACATGTCAGTTCTAGAATAATATATTTGTCCAATGAATACCCGTTTATCGTCTGCATTTCTTCTTGGTGTAGCAATTTTAATGGCCTGTAGTGTAGCTTGGGATCATGTGAGACGGGATAAATGTTTTTAAGGATAACTTGATACTAACATGTGCTGAATTCAGAAGCAGAAATAACATTCTTCATAAGCTCTGTGGCAATAGTTTGGGACCGTCAGCAGAGATTCCTCGAGTGTCGGCATTTGGATTCGTATACTCATCAACAGCGTGTCTGGGTGAATAATCCATGTGTGGGGAAAACAGATGTGCAACCTCTGGCATCTATGTGCATTGTTATGGTTCAATACTCTGTAATCTAACATACTCATTACCTATCTTCATTCACGTTACTCCTCCTGATATCAAACGGAAGAATACGCTATACGCAGTTAACAACCCCGACCTTCCTGTATTGAATAATGTATGCCCTGTGGAACGGAAAAGATGGAGATCAAGACATCCCACTATTATCATACCCAGGACTATTAAGGAATTCATTGCCATCGATGAATAGAAAAAATTGTCCTCCACAATGCCTGAAACTGCCCTGCATCCAGGACAAGCCTCCAGGATTTGACTAGCCTCGGGCAATTTGAACTACTCCGAATAGCATCCGAACAGGCCATAGAAGATGTACAGGCACTTGAAACAAGTGGGAGAAATCTTCTTCATCATCTTCTGACTGTAGTCCTGAACGACATACAGTTGCTCATAACGAACGTGTCTAAAGGGTCCTTTCAAAGATTACCTGTAAGTGGCGATTGGTACGTTAAACTTTATAAAAGACCTTGATATTCGTTTATAGCTGCTGTCGGTTGTGTTATATTATGCTGGAGAGCTGTGGTGAAGTGTTGATGTGTAGTTTTTTAGTAATCTTTGTATGTATTTAACTATTCTTGTTATTTAAAAAACTATTAATGTGTGCCAATGATAAATAAATATCAAACATTGTGCTGAAAAAGACATTACAAAAAATAACAGATTTTTTTCCCAATGAAACGATGATATAATGCACTTAGACTCCTTTAATGGAGCAAATGGAAATACTGTATTGAAATACAATTTGATTAGACCGAAAGTACAGCTCTTTTTCCCATGTGTGTTTTAAGAAACCCTTTTTAACACGAAAAATATGTCGGCCTCCGCAGTAAAGCGTCCTTCAGTGTACTTCAAAGAAGTTAAATAATTTATATGGTTTTACATTTTCAAACTTGTATAAAGTTACTTCAGATCTTAATATCCCATCAACGGTACGGTAGTATATCGTGGCCTTCTTACAGGACAGATCCCTGCACGCGGCTGAACTGTGTTAGTGAAAAAGCGAAAACCTAAATGTCGATGGCTACAGGAGGATGCGACTCTTGCCAGTCTCGATTTGTGGGTCCATTGTCTTTACTATACACTTCTTCCTTCTATTTATTATTGGAACTATTAGGCTGTTGGAAGTAGATTCGATTAATGGTTAGTGATAGTCATCACAGACATTCAGACTGTAAAATGTTCCCATGGTTTCCATTACGTTGCGAAGAATCTGCTTTTAGAGGGATCCAAACAGTGATGAGCTTACTGAAACTCTGGCAATGAAAACAACAAACTTGGCAACTTAATTACAGTCAGCTAATGGCAGTGAATCCTTTTCGAAAAGTAGTGTAAAAAAGCGCAGATTCTGATTAGTCAAAGCAAACAAACAAAATGGACACACAAAGAATACTGCAATCATTCTTCCCATGTTTCTCTTTCCCGCCTCCATGTTTGTTTCTCTTTCGCATAATTCCTCTGCCTACCCAAACACCGGTACATCTGCGAATCCATTTCCGAGAACACACACACACACACACACACACACACACACACACAGCCCGTAAGCTCACAGCCTGGCTATAATAGGTAGTGCCATTCACAGAGAATTTAAATATGCGTACTCAGGTCGAACAAAGCACTGAGCTTTAGATAGTGCCGAAACTCTTCCCACTATCAGCTAAAACACAAGGATCATCCAAAGCCGTGGTGAATGCCAGTACCAATTTAACCTGTTGAAATACAGCGCAGCAGTATTAGTGCAAATCGACGTGCTCTTGACTCTTCGGCAAAATAAATAAATAAATAAAAATAATTAATAAAACAGCTCCTGGACGGCAGTGTACTACTCTGATAGAATGAACACTAACTCAATTGTGCGTCAGAAGCTAGTTTTTAGATCTTTTGTAAACCATTGTTGGTGCCATAACCATGATTGCTCTTGGTACCTCCAGAATTTTTTTTTTTTTTTAAATTATGGACGGTGTACTGAGGTGGCGCAATGCTTAAGGTAGTAGATTCGCATTTGGGGAGTCAGCGGTTCATAATCCTGGCTGATAATCTTGATTTAAGTTTCCTGTAATTGCCTTCAATCGTGCGGTGCAAATGCCCGGATGGTTCCATTGAAAAGGACACTACCGGTTTCTTCCCTATCATCTAATCGTCAACAAGCGTTAAACACTTGTTTTCCTTTATTCCTTTTAGCATCAGTACAATTTTGACTTGCTATCAACCCCATTGTGTAATTTTATTCTGCTCCAATGTATTAGAAGTTACATCACTTGCCCTCTAAAAGCTACCATTATCCGTAACAGTTTTTGGATATTTTTTAATAGAAATTCATGTTTGATTTTCCATAACTGATTAACAGATAAGTACTTTCCGTCTGCAGGTATCTTACAATGAACCCTTGACCGAAATTTCAACAGTTTTTCATTCAAGTTTCAGCAATATAAAATAAGGTCTCGCAGATTATGAGAACAAACGGTTTGATACCATTGACTTCGATGTTAACATCGTGAAATAGGACCACATTTTTTTTTCTCCAGTCGTTGAGCACAATATAGTTTGACATTATTATCGCTACTCTTAACACTTTTCGTGAAAAAAAAAACTGGCACAACCACTAAAACTACCCGTTCCACAACATCCGCTCCTTCCCCATAACACATGGCTACCACTTTTAAGAGCAAACTGCAGCATTGTGTAAGTATAACATGCAACAAAAATCTGCCCCTGCATGTCTTCTTACGTGAAGAGTTATGACATCATCAGCTTTGTCATACTTGTGTTGACATTAGTCAAAAACTATCTGCAGTTACTAAGAACAAGGATTTTCGGAGCCGTACGGTCCAGTGATCTTGTGGTTTAGAGCGTGCCTGGAAACCAAGACATCACCTGGTCGAATCCCTGTCGGACCACGGAAATAATCCAGCCATCACCTCTTAAGGCTATGAGGAGTCACCGGAAACGATACGTGGTTCGGATTCAACCTTGAATTGTAGGTCTTCTTTCCCCGATCGGATAACTCGGGTATATAAGGGAGAGGCAAGTCGTCGAACTGATGCCCACCTGAAAGACTTGCATCCGGCCAGTGAGCCACCGGAAAAATGAGTAGCCGAATAATGCGCCTTGCTCTCAGTCTGAAAATACTTTGTGTGTGAGCGTAATTATAGACTTACACATGATGTTGTACATGGTGAATCACTAACTGTTGCCACCAAGAATAACTCCGAAAGTATGATAGGAGCTGAAATGTTTGGTGGACGAAAGTTGCATGGGACAACGGGGGCCATAATGTGACGTTGGTCTTTTGTTGGTAGATGGGGTCGCTTCAGGGATATGAAGGTCAACATTGTTTTATAAATGGGATGCTATAGCTTGGTACTTATTTTCTGATAGCGGCTATCGAGACGGTGTCAATGCAGTGCTGCAATCTTCTTATCGTGGATTGAGTGGTATTCCTTATCACATCGGCACTTATCGAAGCACATGCTGTGACAATTCTCTCTCGCATATCTTCAGGTGTAGTTGGAACGTCTTTACAAACAATGTCTTTTACGAATCCCCACAAGAAAAAATCCAGAGGCTTCATGTCTAGCGAACGAGCCGTCCGCGACACATCTCCTCCGCGTCCAATCGAACGATTTGGACATTGTCTCTGCAACTCATTTCTAGCCTTCAGCGAAAAATGTGCCGGACACCCATCGTCTTGATACCACATTTTGTTCCTTGCTCCTAAAGTTATTTCTTCCAATAACAGACCTAATGTTTCTTGTAGGAATGTGGTGTACTTCCTACCATTAAGATTTCCTTAGATGAAATAGGGGCCTAGAATTCTGTCCTCCAGAATCCCACACCATACATTCACCGATCACGATTTTTGGTGTGCAACTTGCCGCAGTCAACAAGGATTTTCAGTTGCCCAATAATGCATGTTATGCACATCAACATTTCCATGGTTCGTGAATGTAGCCTCGTCAGTAAAGAAAATCAAATTAATAAATATGTCATCCCTCTGAATGTGAAGTTGAGCCTATCGGCAGAATTCAATGGGACGCATACAATCCGTACTAGTTAATTCTTGGTGGAGACTGATATGGAAAGGATGATATTTATGGCGATGCGAAACACGAACAACACTGCTCTGGCTCATGCCAGATTCCCTTGCGATTTGACGCGACCTGACACAAGGATCTCGAACTACAGTGGCAAGAGTACCAATTTCCGTTTCCTTGTTAGTAACTTTCCTTTGCCGGATATGTTTCCGATGCTTTAAAGATCCAGTTGTTCTCAATTTATCATAAACATATTTAAATTTACGACGTGTAGGGTGAGTACGTTTATGATATCTTTCAACGCATGTCTCTAGCCTTCACTGAATGTCGTTGGCGTTCTCCGTAAATAAGAAGCATATCGACTAGTTCTTCGAAGGAATACATCATTCACATTCGCTTGATTCGACGATACTAGTCTTACCGTTCCTATTAGTGTTGTATTGCGCAACCGTCGAATGGTATTTACATGTCATTGACACGTTAGATGGATACGCCGTATTCGGCGAATATTTACTATTTTCACGATATACAAAAGAGAATTGTCAGAGCATGTGCTTCGATAAGTGCCCAAGTGATAAGTAATACCACTCAATCCATGATAAGAAGATTGCAGCACTGGTCATCTCTTCGAACACCTTCTTTAAATTGGCGTTCATGCCACCTTTTTGAGGTTTGTTGACCTTCAAAGACCTTACTGTTACACATCATTGTATTCGTCTCAATAACCGCTATCAGAAAGTAAGTACCAAACTATAGCATCGCATTTAAAAAAGACAAAGTTGACCTTCATATCTCAGACGCGACCCCACCTAGCAACAAAAAACCAACGTCATATTATGGCCCCGTTGTGCCATGCAACAATTGTCCCACAAACTTTTCAGCTACTATCATACTTTAGGAGTTATTCTAGGTGGCAATAGTTAGTGTCTCACCCTGCATTTATATTAGCTACTCACTGGTTGAACGTGATCTTCAGAGGAATTTGGATTCTTGTACTTTAGAAGCGGCTTTTCTGGTCTGTCTGCCTATTCTACACTGCTTGACAGTAGCAAAGGGGCAGAGACGTTGCTAAACAGGAATAATCACAAACAATGATGAACGACTTGAAACACAGTAGATACGTAGTAAAGGTGGACTGGAATATTTACGACAAAAAATGGCCCAGATTTCACCAGATGGGAAAGGAGGATAACAGGCGTAAATAACGTTCATGTTTGACCCATATCAGGCTTCCCTCATAAAGGTCGATATCGGGCTTCCAGTAAGGAATATGCTCTCCTCGGCCACTAATGCACATTTGGCACTTGTTATTAATGCTGGCTTACAAACTGTAAAGGAATCTTTGGGGGATTTTTTCTCACTCCTCTCTCAAGGCGGTTTTCAGTTATTGCGCGTTTCTGGGAACGGATGTTCGTTGAGAAACACATCTGCAAAAACCATACCAGGCATTCTCTATACTCTTTAGGTCTGGGGAGTACGCATGCAATGTCATCAGTTTCCAGTACGTCCGACTCCTCAGCGGACGCCGGCCGCTGTGACCGAGTGTGTCTAGGCGCTTCAGTCCGGAACCGCGCTGCTGCTACGGTCGCAGGTTCGAATCCTGCCTCGGGCATGGATATATGTGATGTCCTTATGTTAGATGGTTTAAGTAGTTCGAAGTCTAGGGGACTGATCACCTCAGATGTGAAGTCCCATAGTGCTTGGAGCCACTGGAACCTCAGCGGTCCTGTGGAGGTGAGCATTCTCATCCATAAACAGAAAGTCAGGACCTATCGCACCCTTAAACAGACGGGCATGATCCAGAATAATCTCCCTGCAATACCGCTGTGCTCTAACTGTACATCGTGCAAAGATATGCAGCGCTGTTGGGCCATTGTGAATGATGCCTGCCCATATCATAATGCCTAGGCCGTGCCGATGACGCTCAGAACATTCTTTGGTGTCTAATGTGTTCCCCTCTTTCTGCACGCCAACTGGTGGCCAGAATCAATTGCCACAGTGAAGCGGGATTGGTCGGAGAACATTACTTTTGACCACTGTTGCTGCTCCCTACATCGACGAACTCATCCTCGACCATTGCGTGGTTGAATTTATTAGCCTTCCGAGCAGAGAAACCAGCCCGATTTAATCGCGGCGAAATGGTTCTGGCAGAGACACGTTTACAGGTGGTGGTCGCAGGGTCTGCAGTGATTTCCATGGAGTGAGATGTCCATTCCTTTTCGCTACTAGGGCTACGTCTAGATACTCCTACGGTGTGATGCTCCATCTACGACCACCGGCATTCTTTCGCATAGAATGTTTACCTTCAGCGGCCTTTTTTAATCGCGAGATGACACTTTCGGACACACCCACTACTGTGGCCACAGTAGTGACGCTTTGACCGGCTTCGAGCCGTCCAACTGCTCGTCTACGAACGTAAGCACTCAAATGATGTCTTGCAGACGTCTTACCGTACCACACTGAATGTCGGACTAATCCGTTCCGCAACAAACTTTGTCAAACACCGTACTGCATGAACAGCTGAATGCATATAGAGCTTTCGTGCACCGTCTTTTATATTTGCTTTTACTAACAGGTTGCTGACAAGGGAACCTCCCCATCGAACCCCCCCCCCCCCCCCCCTCAGATTTAGTTATAAGTTGGCACAGAGGATAGGCCTTGAAAAACTGAACACAGATCAACCGAGAAAACAGGAAGAAGACGTGTGGAACTATGAAAAAAAAATAATCAAAATATACAAACTGAGTAGTCCATGCGCAAGATAGGCAACATCAAGTACAGCCTGATCTCAGGAGTGCCGTGGTCCTGTGGTTAGCGTGAGCAGCTGCGGAACGAGAGGTCCCTGGTTCAAGTCTTCCCTCGTGTGAAAAGTTTACATTCTTTATTTTCGCAAAGTTATGCTCTGTCCGTTCGTTCATTGACATCTCTGTTCACTGTAATAAGTTTAGTGTCTGTGTTTTGCGACCGCATCGCAAAACCGTGCTATTAGTAGACGAAAGGACGTGCCTCTCCAATGGGAACCGAAAACATTTGATCGCAAGGTCATAGGTCAACCGATTCCTCCACAGGAAAACACGTCTGATATATTCTATACGACACTGGCGACGGCATGTGCGTCACATGACAGGAATATGTTGTCGACCCTCCTAACTTGGACACTTGGCGAATGGGTAAAAAAGATTCTTCTACCTTTCCCGATTTAGGTTTTCTTGTGGATGTGATAATCACTCCCAAAAAAGTGATGAAAACATAAGAGTTTGTCACATAAACTGCAACAAGTGAATGCAACAATTTCACAGTCGCACAGTTTTCCCTGTGCTCTGACAAAACATATGTTCTGTTTCTATGTTTGTTTATGTGTAGCGTCCCCATACTACGGCGCAGTTACCTCGCATCGGACGGACGGACAGATAGATAATAATTATCTGAAAATAAAATATTAAACTTTTCACTCGAGGGAAGACTTTAAACACGGACCTCTCGTTCCGCAGCTGCTCACGCGAACCACGGGACCATGGCGCTCCTCAGCTCACAATATTCTTGATGTTGCCTATCTTGCGCATTGACTACTCATTTTGTGTTGTTTGCTTATTTTTTTCATATTTCCACACAACTACTTCCTGTTTTCTCGATTGATCTGCGTTCAGTTTTTCAAGGCCTGTCCACTGTGCCAACTTATAACTAAATCTGAGGAGGAAGCGATGGGGAGGTTCTCTTGTGAGTAGCAACTGTCGATTGTTCCGTAGCAACTGGCGGTTGTTCCTTAGCAGTTGTCATTCATTGTAGTAACTGTATCGATAGCCTGTGGTTTGGTGTCTGCGGCATTGAGAATTGAGCCAGAACGTAGCCACATGAGTCATACTAAAACTACGTCTACACCATTGTCTACAAGGCAAGAAAAAAGTCTCTCTTTGTGGAAATGAAAGAAGGTTTCTCTTGGAGGAACAATATACTTACTTGTTATTTTTCAACGCAGCCCTCTTTTGTATCAATATATACTATCTAGCAATTTTAAGATGAATAGATTATGACCAAAAAGGGTTATTCTGAAAGATCTATTCCCCCAGCCACAAATTTCTTTAGCTGTAGGAACAAGTGGAAGTCAGAGAGTACGAAATCTAGTGAATAGTTTGGATTATCTTACAGTTCCTATATATATACAGGATGTCGCAGGAGGAATGTTCACTATTCAGCGATATTACAGGTATGATAATTCGAAGCAAAAAATTTCAGTAAACACGGGCCCTAAAATGCATACCTCAAGAGCTGTGAGCACTACTTCACCTTCGATGTTGTCAAACAAATCTCTTCTGCCACAAACTCTTTGCCTACCATATTCTGAGAGATGACAGTTTGGACCAAGACGAGAAAAAAAAATAACCAATAAACATGAGCTCTAAACTGTATAATATTCAGAGCTATGAGCACTTGTTCAGCTTTGCTTCTGTGAAACACATCTCATCCACTGAACAAGTGCCCTTAGCTCTGAAGGCATGCATTTTGGAGCCCATGTTTACTAGATAACTTTTTATTGTTTTGGTCCATATTGCATCCGCGCAAAATCAATATGGGAAGCAAAGAGCATTTTGTAGAAGAGAAATTTTTTTTCACAATATCAAAAAAAGGTTCAAATGGCTCTGAGCACTATGGGACTTAACATCTATGGTCCCTAGAACTTAGAACTACTTAAACCTAACGAACCTAAGGACATCACACAACACCCAGTCATCACGAGGCATAGAAAATCCCTGACTCCGTCGGGAATCGAAGCCGGGAACCCGGGCGCGGGAAGCGAGAGCGCTACCGCACGACCACGAGCTGCGGACCACACAATATCGAAGATGGAGTGGTCATAGCTCTTGAGGCATTTTAGAGCCCATGTTTACCACACTTCATTGCTTCTAATGATCTTTCCTGTTATATCCCTGAATACTGACCATTTCTCCTGGGACTCCGTGTATTCGAAACCCTGTAATTGTCTCCCATTACGACGCGTAAGTTTGAAATTTTACTAAAAAATACTTACAGCTTTCCTCTGAATGGTGTAGAAGCGTGTCGCTCTGCAACGCCACCCTCAGGCACTAGAGCTACCTCGAGGCTGAATCGGTGTCGAAGTTTTTTACGTGCCCAAGAAAAGTGCATGGTTGACACAGAGAGCGTTGCCTAGGTGGGTGTCTTAGAGGGACACTTTTCTGTATTATTCACACGTGTGTCAGTGTGATGCCTACCCCTGAATACGCCACAGGAGGGCGTGAACTAGGAGGGATGAAGAAGTATGAAAGTATTTTGTTTAAACTATATTACATCGATTTCGCCAACCAACAGGATGCTGCGAATTAAGAAAAACTACCCCATACATGTGAAGAATACAGATTTAATTTGCATAAAATTTTTGTATCAATGTGGTGCTAGCGGTACAGTAGTAAATGGGAGAGTGTGCGTGAGTCGGTAACATGGAGCAGAACAGCAGCTTATGTGCAGAACACTACGTTGATTTGCATAATTTTTATGAAAAACGCAGTACAGTAGTTTAAGGGGGTGGGTGACAAAGGAGAATGCGCCAGAAACGGCGTTCAAAAGCATGTGAAATTCGAAACGTGTAACAGAAAATGGTGAGAGGACATAACTGATTACTTAATTTGGTATCAAAGGCGGTAAAATAGTTTGAGGAAATGGGGGTGACATGGAAAACGCGAAAATCAAGATTCTTCGCTAACACGCGCCAAGTACCGCCGTTGGTGAGTGACGTCTGGCCGCACTTGACAAACACAGCGTACAGCGCACGCCCGGAGAGCCGCTCTGCGATTTTCGGCAGCGGGAGTTTGAATAATGCAAATCACTGCGCATGCGCGATTTTTGCGGCTGCGCATTCTTAGCGCGTGTTCTAAAAACGGGGCGTCGGTGTGCGAATATCGTCAGTCGTATCTAGCCACCAGCAAGGTTGGACCACCTGAACATGTCGGACAGTTGCTGGATCCCAACGGCCTCGTATCACTAGCATTCAAGATGATAGGCATCTTATCCGCATCCTGTAACGGATCGTGAAGCCACGTCTCTATCCATGAGGCAACAGATGGGGACGTTTGCAAGGCAACAACCATCTGCACGAACAGTTCGACGACGTATCCAGCAGCATTGACTATCAGCTCGGACACCATGGCTGCGGTTACTCTTGACGCTGCATCACAGACAGGAGCGCCTGCGATGGTGTACTCAACGACGAACCTGGGTGCACGAATGGCAAAACGTCATTTTTTCGGATGAATCCAGGTTCTGTTTACAGCATAATGATGGTCGCATCCGTGTTTGGAGACACCGCGGTGAACGCACATGGGAAGCGTGTATTCGTCATCGCCATACTGGCGTATCACCCGGCGTGATGGTATGGGGTGCCATTGGTTACACGTCTCTGTCACCTCTTGTTCGCATTGACGGCACTTTGAACAGTGGACGTTACATTTTAGATGTGTTACGACCCATGGCTCTACCATCTACGATCCGTGGCTCTACCCTTCATTCGATCCCTGCGAAACCCTACATTTCAGCAGCATAATGCGCGACCGCATGTTGCAGGTCCTGTACGGGCCTTTCTGGATATAGAAAACGTTCGACTGCTGCCCTGGCCAGCACATTCTCCAGATCTCTCACCAACTGAAAACGTCTGGTCAATGGTGGCCGAGCAACTGGTTCGTCACAATACGCCAGTCACTACTCTTGATGAACTGTGGTATCGTGTTGAAGCTGCATGGCCAGCTGTACCTGTAAAAGCTATCCAAGCTCTGTTTGACTCAAAGCCCAGGCGTATCAAGGCCGTTATTACGGCCAGAGGTGGTTGTTCTGGCTACTGATTTCTCAGGATCTATGCACCCAAATTGCATGAAAATGTAAACTAGTATAATATATTTGTACAATGAATACCCGTTTATCATCTGAATTTCTTCTTAGCGTAGCAGTTTTAATGGCCAGTGGTGTATCTGCGCGCGTGAAGACCTGATTGTCTAACCTCAATGGTAAATAAGTCGGAAACTGAGCAACGTATAGAATTTTTTATTAAAAATTGTTTCAGTCCAACCTCCCCTGTAACATCTTCAAAGGCTTCCAGATTGTTTCTGGCCATCCTGTATATACTGACAGAAATCGGAAGTGTTGCACGTTGAACACCTTGTCTGGACGCTACCAAGCTGATATTCCAGTATTCTATGCGTGTAGGATGCATTGATTAAACTATCACCATTAAGGGAGGTTGTTTTCAGTACAGAAAAAGCTATTCCTAAATATCAAGAATGGCATGAGCACATAGAGTTATGTGTGTATCTAGCGGTATTGGAACTTTTTAGGTGGAGAAACAAAACAGCATGCCCAGAGGACGTGCACCTGCACCTTATCGCTGTCTATTGGATTATGAGAAAGTCGAATCATTGTTGTGAGGGAATGGGAGAGCATCATGCAGATGGATTGCACAGATACTTGACTGTAGTACAACGATTGTAGAACAAATGGTGACGAGACGGACTCAGATCAGAAGTGTGGTAGTAAGTGTTATACCGGAGCCAAGGTAACCCCTGAGGGCCGGCAACCCATATTACACCACAGAGGACAAGTTTGCCTATGCCCAAGGCGTACCAAAAGGACCATGGTAAACACTGGCTATTTACATACAAGATAATGGAAACAGACATTCCGAGCACTACTTCCTGCAAGGGAAGTTCGAGCCACGGCCTGCAGTAAGTATCACTACGCCAAAACCTGACTGGCTGGAGACAGCTATTTAGGGGCTGGAACCAGCCCCGAAGTTCAGTTGACGCCGGATGTCGACCTCGTGTACTGCGACCATGAAGATTACGTCTTCGTCTCTAAATTGGACTGTTACTAGTGTGTGTGTGTGTGTGTGTGTGTGTGTGTGTGTGTGTGTGTGTTTGTTCCACGAACCTTTGTGGAAAATTATAAGTGAACTTTTGTTTGCCTCAATTACGAGACTTTTACTGGCATTGTTATTGTTACGTTTCGTTTGTTGTTCAGTCATCAACCTTGTGAACTTACATCAATAAAAGTTGTGTTTGTGAAAAATTGCGAATTGTCAGTCACACAGTAAGAGTAGTCGTTGAATCTTCCAGAAGTGTTGGACCACGAGGAGACTAAGATTGTTCGACTGACACTAATGAATAGCCAGATGACAACAGCTGTTATCTGGGCAGAGTTAACAGGGACAGTGTCACCATGAACTTCGGGAAAGAATTACTGGAAGCTGGGCGGAGATCTCCAGTTGTCATGTGTCATTTACCGCTGACACCATACCGCAAGCCGCAGAGACTTGCGTTGGGCAGAGCCAGAGTCAACTGGAAGAATTGAGTGGCATCCTGTGGTGTTCAGCGAAGAGTATCGTTTCTCTTTGTGGCGGTCAGATGGACGACAACGTTTCCGTGGACGACTGGTGAAAGTCCAAAATAAGCAGCTATTCTCTAGGACCCACACACAGGACTTGAAAGTCCTGGAATCAGGCTATGGGGAGCTATGTTCATGTAATCCACAGCTGTTACGGCGCCTCAGGTTACCACCGCAGGTCTCATGGAAGCCCAGGTTAAAGTCCCCCATAACATAACATTGCTCTCTCTCGCCAGCCTGGATGGCGCCGTGTATGTTAGGAGGAGCCGTTCGCGTGGATGAGAGCGTATCTGGACACTTCTAGCGATCTAGTGTAACAAGAAACGTGATTCATCCGACCAGGCGACGCGTTTCCACTGACTCACTGTCTACATCTACATCTCAAGCCACCGTACGGTGCGCAGCAGGGGGTACACCTTTCCTGCCCCATTCGCAAATAGAGCGAGGGAGAAACGACTGTCTATATGCCTCCACATGAGCCCTAATTTCTCGTATCTTATCTTAGTGGTTGGCAACAGTAGAATCGTTCTGCAGTCAGCTTCATATACTGGTTCTCTAAATTTTCTCAATAGTGTTCCTCGAAGAGAACGTCTGTTCCCTCAAAGGATTTCCATTTGAGTTCTCGAAGGATCTCCGTAATACTAGCGAATTGTTCGAACCTACCGGTAACGAATCTAGCAGGCCGGCCCTCAATTGCTTTGATGTCTGCCTATAATCCGACCTGGTACGGATCTCCAACACTCGAGTAGTACTCAAGAACAGGTCTGCCGGCCGGAGTGGCCGAGCGGTTAAAGGCGCTACAGTCTGGAACCGCACGACCGCTACGGTCGCAGGTTCGAATCCTGCCTCGGGCATGGATGTGTGTGATGTCCTTAGGTTAGTTAGGTTTAAGTAGTTCTAAGTTCTAGGGGACTTATGACCACAGCAGTTGAGTCCCATAGTGCTCAGAGCCATTTTGAACAGGTCTCATTAGAGTCCTATATGCGGCGTCCTTTAAAGATGAATCACTCTTTGCCAAAATTCTCCCAATGAACCGAAGTCCACCATTCGCCTTCTCCACCCCTATCCTCACATCCTCGTTCCATTTCATATTGCTTTGCAACGTAGTCCCAGATATTTAAACGACGTAACTGTGCCAAGCGGGACACAATCTATGCTGTAACCGAACAATACGGGTTTGTTTTTCCTACTCATCGGCATTAACTGACATTTTTCCTCTTTTTGAGCTAGCTGCCATTCGTCACACCAACTAGAAATTTTGTCTTAGTCATCTTGTATCCTCCTGCAGACACTCATCTTCGAAAACTTCACGTACACCACAGCATCATCACCAAACGACAGGAAACTGCTTCCCACCCTGTCGGCCAGATCATTTATGTGTACAAAAAATTACAGCTGTCCTGTCACACTTTCCTGGGACACTCCTGACGGTACCCTTGTATCTAGAAATAGGAATCTGCCTATTACCCCTCATTTATACGAGGGCTGTCCAGAAAGTAAGTTACGATCGGTCGCGAAATGGAAACAACTGGGAAAATCCGGTAAAGCTTCGCACAGATGTGTTGGTCAGTGTCTCTAGTATGCCCGTCAATCGCGTCGCGACGCTCTTTTCAGTTTTGAGTGAACAGTGAGCACGTAAATATGCGTAGGGAATAGCGTCTCCCGCCAAGCATGAGGGCCCGGTTAGAGATTTCGCCTGTGTCATGCAGCCCACATAACACAACTGTCGAGCAGTTCCTTCATCAAGCCAATTCTCGGCCGCACACTGCAGGGGCAATGGAGACGCTCCTGCAGCGTTTCCGATGAGAAGTGTTTGATCACCCACAATACAGTCCGTAATTGGCTCCCCCTGAGTCTCATTTCGGCCCACAAAAACCGCTGGCCATGAAGACAAAATTTTTCGACAGACAACGAGCTGCAGACCTGGCCGAAAGCACAGGCGGCTGCTTTCTATGACGAGGATATTGGAAAGTTGATACAACACTACGACAAAACTCGAAGTTGGAGCCGCGACTATGTAGAGAAGTAGGTGGAAGGTGTACCTAACTGTTGCAAATAAAATGTTTCTGGTTTTCAGTGTGGTTTCCGTTTCGCGACCGATCGTAACTTACTTTCTGGACTGCCCTCGTAGTTCGCAGTATACCACGTGAGGAATGGGAAATCTGAGCTTCGCACGAGCGATGCTTTCTAAAATCGTGGTGATTTGTAGAAAAAAGTTTCTCGCCCTCAAGAAAATTTATTAATTCTAACTGAGAATATGTTCAAGGTTTCTGCAGCAAACTGATATTAGGGATATTGGTCTGTAATTCCGCGGGGCTGTGCGTTTATCCTTATTATACAGGATATTTCCGTAACAGCGTACAAAAATTTACTAGGACGTAGAGGATGCTCCACGGAACAATTTGGAGAATGGGACCTAAGGTCGGAGGAGTCAGCTTAAGGACATAATAGGAACAAATCACATTGGTTCTAATGGCTCTACGCACTATGGGACTTAAAATCTGAGGTCATCTGTCCCCTAGACTTAGAACTACTTAAACTTAACTTGACCTGAGGACACCGCACACATCCATGCCCGAGGCAGGATTCGAACCAGTGACCGTAGCAGAAGCGCGGTTCCAGACTGAAGTGCCTAGAACCGTTCGGTCACATCGGTCGGCTAACAAATCACATTACTGTGTACTTTATTTACATTAGTTAACTGCAAATACCATTACGACACAATGAACATACAATCTGTATTGTATCTTATAAAATTTACTGAAACTGACGGATATTTACCTCAGAGACATCGGCGAACAAGATTCTGACGCATCCTGACAAACATCCCTGGCGTGTTTCGAATCACATCACAGGCAGCTACAGTTCTGGCAACTAATTCCATCTTCATATCCACTGGGATCTCATACACAAGTGATTTTAGATATCCCCATAGGAAATAATCAAGGGGATTTAGATCAGGTGACCTTGGAGGCCATGGAATACCTTCCCTTCCTATGCAACGACCAGCAAATACAGCATTGTGATGGCAGGGTAAATTCACACTAAAGTGAAGCGGTTCAAAATGTGCAAATGGCTCTGAGCACTATGGGACTTAACTTTGGAGGTCATCAGTCCCCTAGAACTTAGAACTACTTAAACCTAACTAACCTAAGGACATCACACACATCCATGCCCGGGGCAGGATTCGAACCTGCGACCGTAGCAGTCGCGCGGTTCCGGACTGAGCGCCTAGAACCGCTAGACCACCGCGGCCGGCTAAAGTGAAGCGGTGCAGAATCATGTTGTATCCAAATCCTCTCACAACATCCGAGGGTACGTTCTCCAACAAACTCAGAGCTCTTTGCACGAACCTCATGTGAAGGTGGCTATTCAGACGGTCAGGTAGAAATATGGTCCAATGAGATTTTCACCTACAATTCCGGCCAAGATATTCACAGCAAAACGTACTTGATGGTATGACTTTACTACAGCGTGAGAGGTTCCTTCATACGAAATATGGCTATTCCAGGTGTTGGAAATACCAACACGATCAAATGAGGCCTCGTCAGTAAGAAGCACGATTTGGAGGAAATCTGTTTCATCAATCCACTGTTGGATCAAAAATGCGACTCTTCGAGCAAAGTCAGTCACAAGCATTGCACACGTCCTCCAGCCTCGGACAGCTTCTTGTTGTGTCCCTTCATCAGATTGTAGCAGAGTCATTTGTCGGCGCATTTTATCGCTGTGGCATGCCGATTGGGCTGCACTTACGGACAACAAGCTTCGGGCCTTGAAACCTCTTCCCGCGGCTTGGACGTCCTCCTCACGCCCTTCTCGGCGGGAGGAGGTAGTTTTGGCCCGGTTACGAATTGGACACTGCCGGTTCAGCCATCGCCATCTGCTGACGGCTGCGCCGGCGCCGTTCTGCCCATGTGGGCAATTGCTGACGGTCCGCCACATTTTAACGTCCTGTCCGGATTTTACTACACTGCGTCTTGATCTTGGCCTGCCATGTACTCTCGATGCCATTTTAGCGGATGACCCAGGAGCAGCTGCTCGCGTTCTTCGTTTTATCAACTTGACCAACCTGTCTAAGGACATTTAATTATGCTGTTTTTTTAATCCTATGCCAGTCGATCTTTTATCGTGTTTCCCCTTTTAGTTGCTGTTTTAAACTTGTGCCTCGCGGTCCATTCCTAACGTAGTCTGGGCGCTAATGACCATTGAAGTTGTGCGCCCTAAAACCACAAAAAAAAACAAAAAAAAAGCATTGCATGCACTCGTGGGTGGTACGGGTGTAACTTTTGTTCGTTGAGTACTTGCCACATGCTAGTATGTGTAGAGCTCATTTCACGTGCAATACGACGAGTACTTTTAGTACCTCCTCTTCAAAATCGGGTGTGCGAGTGGTCCTCATGTTAGCAGGTCCCTCGTTTCTTCTTTCCAATAAACCAGTCTCCCTCATTCGTCAATCGAGATAAATTAACACTCGTCGTGACGGGTGATACCTGTTAGGAAATCGTTCCCTGCAGCGAGAGCACTGCAGTGTACTTCCCCCACGTACAAGGTGCATGTCAGTGAGTTCTGTGAAACTGTACCGGTACTGATCCATCGCATTGTAATGTACGTCTCTGAACAGCACTGAGTAATGAATGGGTGTGTCGATTCATAGCCCGTTCTGTCATGGAACATTGTAAATACGATACAACAGAGCCACCTTATGTACAAGAAAAGCAAACAAAACATGTAAGTAAACATGCATTTGACTTCCTAGTAATAAGGCTCGTCCTCCTTGCTGAAGTGTTAAACAATGAAACAAGTGTAAAAGTATCATTACAACTGAAGGGAACTGCAGAAACGCAGGTAAAACGTTCACGTTTATTATCAGCCAATGGTTAAGTCAAGGGCCAAATTATTGCGCACATATTTTTAAGTAACCTTTTCCGAACATTTTGCTGCTCCTGTTCAGGATGTAGCAGTGGCTTTTAACGTAACTTCGATCTCTTATTTTTTAACTGTAATTTCTTCTCGTAGAGCTACAACTAAGTTTGGTCTGCAAGCGCCACATGCTAACTTGCTAAAATGAGTACCAAGCTACACTAGCTTTCACGTACTAGGCTTTGTCAGTATTTATACGAGTTACAGTAAAGAGTTACTTGTAAACACGCTCTGCGGCCTCTCACACGGTTCCGAGTCGGCGGTCTCCACTCCCTGGCGTCGTAGCCCGAGAGCAGCTCAGTAACATGAGTTTTCTGCAAATTGGCTTCCGGCAGCAGCCCTCGTCTCCACGATACTGGAAAGTTCAACGACCCGCAACGTCTCCCTTGGCCCTTGGCGCTACCATTTGCTGATAATGCAACAAATCGGTTTACCTTCCTTTCTTCAGCTCTCTTTTAATGTAATGATATTTTTCTTTGTATAAGGGGGGAAAAGTGTGTAGTTCTTTTTCTTCGGCCTAATATTTTATCGCCTTAAAATGTTCCTTAGAGTGTGTATTTTTAAGATTCATTCGTATAAATTGTGCCACGAATGTTACAAAAAAATGGATCAAATGGCTCTGAGCACTATGGGACTTAACATCTGTGGTCATCAGTCCCCTAGAACTTAGAACTACTTAAACCTAACTAACCTAAGGACATTACACACATCCAGGCCCGAGGCAGGATTCGAACCTGCGACCGTAGCGGTCACGTGGTTCCAAACTGAAGCGCCTAGAACCGCACGGCCACACCGGCCAGCTGGTACAGTTGTTAAATCGGTTTTTGCTGCAGGTTATCAGGATTTAAGTGAGTTTGAACGTGGTGTTATAGTTGACGCATGAGCAATGGGACAAAGCATCTCCGAGGTAGCGATGAAGCGGGCATTTTCCCGTACGACCACTTCACGAGTGTACCGTGAATATCAGAAATCCGGTGAAATACCAAGTCTCCGACATCGCTGCGGCCGAAAAAGATCCTGAAAGAACGGGACAGAAGTGCAACCCTTCCGCTAATTGCTGCAGATTTCAATGGTAGGCCATCAAAAGTGTCAGCGTACGAAGCATTTAACGAAACATCACCGATATGTGCTTTCGGAGCGAAGGCTCACTGCTGTACCCTTGACGACTGCCCGTCAACACCGACATTATACTGTTGATGACTGGAAACATGTTGCCTGGTCGGACGAGTTTCATTTTAAATTGTATCGAGCGTATGGACGTGTACGGGTATGGGAACAACCTGATGAATCCATGGACCCTGCATGTCAGCAGGGGACTGTTCAAGATGTTGGAGGCTCTTGTAATGGTGTGGGGCGTGTTCAGCTGGAGTGATATGGGACCTCCGATACGTCTAGATACGACTGTGACAGGTGACACGTACGTAAGCATCCTGTCTGATCACCTGCATCCATTGAGCATTCCGAGTGACATGAACAATTCCAGCAGGACAATGCGACACCACACACGTCCTGAACTGCTACAGAGTGGCTCCAGCAACCCACTTCTGAGTTTAAACACTTCGACTGGCCACCAAACTCCCCAGCCACGAGGACTATTGAGCATATCAGGGATGCCTTGCAACGTGCTGTTCAGAAGAGATCTCCACCCCTTCGTACTCTTACGGATTTATGGACGACCGTGCAGGATTCATGGAGTCAATTTCCTCCAGCACTGCTTCAGACATTAGTTGAGTCCATACCACGTCTTGTTGCGGCACTTCCGCGTGCTCGCAGTGGCCCTACACGGTATTATGCAGGTGTACCAGTTTCTTTGGCTCATCAGTGTAGAATAGTTACCGAAGGAATACGGATCCTGTTAGTTTCGGACAGTATCTTAGAGGTCATTAGTACCAACTAAAATACTATTCTGAACAAGATTTCTCTTCGTAACATGATTCGTTTATGGTAAACGGTCTGAAAGTACGTGTTTGTTTCACGATTGCCGAACTTGTCATTTCGCTTGTTTTTTATACGAAGTAAAACGTGAGTACTTGAAAATGACAAACCTATGTGTTTATACGGATAAAAAAATTCGAAAAGTAATCCCAGTTGTACAAAAAGGTCTTCGATTGGTAGGCGGAAGCCAGTTAATAGATATAATTTAGTCAAAATAAGAGTGTTCAGCAGACATCGGCGGAAAAATGTGTAACAGTATGGTGCTGGCATTGTCAATTAAAGGTTTGTTCAGTTTCAATATAAAAAAAGCAGGTAGAAACATTAAACTCTTGTTTTTTCATAACAACATTTTTCAAGCTGGCAGGTGCTGCAACTCATGAAACATGTAGACAATTACATTATACCTTTTCTTTACTTGCGAGTCGACGTTTTTATGTGTAGTAAGTGAAATTTTTACGATTAATTTTAATTTAGATTTTTGCCAAAAAAATGGACTTCAATTTACGAGTGCCACCATTTCGTTAAAAACCATTTTTAAAAAACATCCCGACGTAATAAGTTAGACAATATCATCAATTTAAAGCAGTTTTTGAAATTTTGTTCTGTGTGGAAAATTGTGGCGTTCAGAATACTCGCCACCCGCCCTCGCACTCCATGAAGGCCTTTCGCCAATGCCTTGCAGTGTTTTCGGAGTGAAACGTTTTTATTTAAAGAGTACATATACAATCTTAAGGGTGTACAATAATTGATTAACTTGTGCGTTGTTTTACTGAAGAAATCTAGCGTCATCCTGGTCTACCCCCTTAACACTTGATAAAATGTTTAATCGTCTGTTTATATGCTCTGTTAAACATTTCATATGTTTTTATAAGGTTCAATACATACTAGCGATCCCAATGTGCATACTATGAACACTAGCGCTCCCACTTAATACACTCCTGGAAATTGAAATAAGAACACCGTGAATTCATTGTCCCAGGAAGGGGAAACTTTATTGACACATTCCTGGGGTCAGATACATCACATGATCACGCTGACAGAACCACAGGCACATAGACACAGGCAACAGAGCATGCACAATGTCGGCACTAGTACAGTGTATATCCACCTTTCGCAGCAATGCAGGCTGCTATTCTCCCATGGAGACGATCGTAGAGATGCTGGATGTAGTCCTGTGGAACGGCTTGCCATGCCATTTCCACCTGGCGCCTCAGTTGGACCAGCGTTCGTGCTGGACGTGCAGACCGCGTGAGACGACGCTTCATCCAGTCCCAAACATGCTCAATGGGGGACAGATCCGGAGATCTTGCTGGCCAGGGTAGTTGACTTACACCTTCTAGAGCACGTTGGGTGGCACGGGATACACGCGGACGTGCATTGTCCTGTTGGAACAGCAAGTTCCCTTGCCGGTCTAGGAATGGTAGAACGATGGGTTCGATGACGGTTTGGATGTACCGTGCACTATTCAGTGCCCCCTCGACGATCACCAGTGGTGTACGGCCAGTGTAGGAGATCGCTCCCCACACCATGATGCCGGGTGTTGGCCCTGTGTGCCTCGGTCGTATGCAGTCCTGATTGTGGCGCTCACCTGCACGGCGCCAAACACGCATACGACCATCATTGGCACCAAGGCAGAAGCGACTCTTATCGCTGAAGACGACACTTCTCCATTCGTCCCTCCATTCACGCCTGTCGCGACACCACTGGAGGCGGGCTGCACGATGTTGGGGCGTGAGCGGAAGACGGCCTAACGGTGTGCGGGACCGTAGCCCAGCTTCATGGAGACGGTTGCGAATGATCCTCGCCGATACCCCAGGAGCAACAGTGTCCCTAATTTGCTGGGAAGTGGCGGTGCGGTCCCCTACGGCACTGCGTAGGATCCTACGGTCTTGGCGTGCATCCGTGCGTCGCTGCGGTCCGGTCCCAGGTCGACGGGCACGTGCACCTTCCGCCGACCACTGGCGACAACATCGATGTACTGTGGAGACCTCACGCCCCACGTGTTGAGCAATTCGGCGGTACGTCCACCCGGCCTCCCGCATGCCCACTATACGCCCTCGCTCAAAGTCCGTCAACTGCACATACGGTTCACGTCCACGCTGTCGCGGCATGCTACCAGTGTTAAAGACTGCGATGGAGCTCCGTATGCCACGGCAAACTGGCTGACACTGACGGCGGCGGTGCACAAATGCTGCGCAGCTAGCGCCATTCGACGGCCAACACTGCGGTTCCTGGTGTGTCCGCTGTGCCGTGCGTGTGATCATTGCTTGTACAGCCCTCTCGCAGTGTCCGGAGCAAGTATGGTGGGTCTGACACACCGGTGTCAATGTGTTCTTTTTTCCATTTCCAGGAGTGTATATAGGCGTATTAAATGCTCAAAAAATGTTCAAATGTGTTTGAAATCTTATGGGACTTAACTGCTAAGGTCATTAGTCCCTAAGCTTTCACACTACGTAACCTAAATTATGCTAAGGACAAACACACACACCTATGCCCGAGGGAGGACTCGAACCTCCGCTGGGACCAGCCGCACAGTCGATGACTGCTATTAAATGCTCGTCAAGTCATTAGTATGTTGGTTGACATTCGCAGCATATATTATGTATGATACGTGATGACAGTCTTTGCGTGTTACTCATCGCATATTTAATGTATTCTTTCGCGACTGAATATTTATTGCTTCTCTTACAAAGGAACGTTGTGGTTGTAATGCTCAACTATCTTACATTTTGTGGCTACCTGAAATTTTCATCAGGAGACCGATCTCTTATTAGGAAAAATATAATATTCTTGTTAACGAAGTAACATACAAGTTAAGGAATTTCGCTCAGGAACGGTGTTATAGAACTTTGAAAGGATTTCTTAAATCGGTGAAACGGAAAAGGAATGCTGAAAGGAAGGGAGTTGTCACTGAAGGTACTGACCAAGTTGATGCTTTTTGTTTTTTTAGGTAACTGCAGATAAGAGCTATTCGGCACTGACAGAAGTCAGCAGGAGAATCAAATTACAGGCGTTCAGTTGCAAAATAGGTAACATAGCGACTGTTTTGTAATTAAAAAGAAGGCATGCTGCGAATGTAGTAACACGATCTGATAGGAAATCTGTCAACGAAATTCTTTTCTGGATTTTCTGTGGTGGCAAACGGCCTTTACGCTGATTTAATGGAAGATGGGTTGTTGACATTAGAAAAAGATCTTAAAAACTTGTATCCGTAAAGATTCTCCCAATAAGTCGACAACTCTGGCGGAAGCCTTTATTCAGAAGTGAATGAAAATGGTTGACTATGGTCGTTACGGTGATATAGTTTCGGTGTGTGTGGGAAAAGCGACAACGTGAAACCGTTTCCATCAAATAGTAGCAAGGTGGAAACCATAGTTTACGGATGACAATAAACTATGTCGCTCGCGTTATTACGTCGTAAGACACTGCGGAGACGTGTGGAATTTAATCCAGAACATTGGCGAACCATTCCCACCACCAGGTCGGTAGTATACATACAGTATACAGGTTACTAAACAACTGGAGGCGAGAATAGGAAAATGAAGAGCGCTTTTTAACGGCCTGTTGTGAGCGAAGTTAGAGACGGAGCAAAGTCTCGATTTACTACGGGAGTGGGAGTGGGAGAGGAGAGGGGGGGGGGGGGGGGGGAGGAGGACCATCCAGGAACCAGGAATTTGCCTCGTTCGGTTCAGAAAAAGAGTGAAAATTAAACACGGTATATGATGACAGCAAAAAACAGTTGCAGGATAAATATTTATTAAAGTTCTTGACCACTGTTTCGGTATATCCAAATATACATTCATCAGAAGTAAGATACACCTGAACAGGAAGACGGCTTCATTAGCAAAAACTTTGCATCGGAGCAGATAATTTTTTTTTCCTTTACTTTATTTCGATTTCCCCCCCCCCCCCTCCGAAGGGGGCGGGCTGGAAGCAGCTTATTACGCTGCTCTGCCGCCTACAGACTTTTTAAAATGTAGGGAGAAGTTAAGAAACAATAAAAGCACGCGATAAAACGGGGACTTAAATTGTAAAACGGCGGAAAATTGGGGAAAGTTAAAACATAAAGCAAAGGGTTGGCAAAGTGTGGTGTGCGTACTGTAAGACCTTCGGAACACACACCATCAGATTATTTGACTTGTCGCTCTAACGAAGTAGGCGAGTGTCAGCAATATGTCTCGTGGTCTTATCGTGGCGTGTTTATCTTCTGACGTTAGGTCGGACGATAGAAATGCCACTTGCACGCTCAGAGTAGCAGATTGACGGTGACCAACTTTAAACAGAACTTGATTAATATTCACACACATTTATTAAAATAATAACAAGCATAAAAATAACTTAACTTTCAAATGGTTCAAATGGCTCTGAGCACTATGGGACTCAACTGCTGAGGTCATAAGTCCCCTAGAACTTAGAACTACTTAAACCTAACTAACCTAAGGACATCACACACATCCATGCCCGAGGCAGGATTCGAACCTGCGACCGTAGCAGTCGCGCGGCTCCGGACTGAGCGCCTAGAACCGCTAGACCACCGCGGCCGGCTAACTTAACTTTGTTCAGGATGCTATTTACAAATGACAATCTGAAGTTCCTTTGGTCTTGGTACGTTAATCTTATTCTCACATATCTCTGATACTTGACAAAGTGTCTATACATTTCTCTTCATGGCTATGTACAGGAACATGATAATCTTATTAGGCGCAGACTGAAACTTGACTACAGACTAATGCAGACTGACTAATCGGAGGTCTGTACACTCGTTATAATACCTCGAGCGTTCAGGTATCACTGCGCGAGTGTGATCCGCGAGGAGAAAAGGTTCTACGTTAGCAGCAATCTCATTGGCTGCGTTACACATTAATACGCGGATCGGCGGAAGCAGAATTTGGTCCGTCTCTAAGGCAGCGCCATCTCGTAGTGCGGAGACGGACGAGCGCTGCGCCTGCGCTGTTGTGCTTAGCGGGGCGCGCTCTAGTGGGAAAGTTGTGTGCGCGCTGACTACGCGGAACTATGTACACAACACAAAGCGAATAAGAATACACAGGATGCAGACAGGTAACATAGTAGACAAACAATTAAAAAACATGGCGACAGTCTGGTTTCTGTTCGCAAGAGGTATAAAATCACACCCAGCGACAGTATGATGGCCGTTCGCAACACTTCGGAAAAGAGACAACACTGGACACGCACTGTAAACACTGCACTGCACTAAAAAACCGAAACGGGGGGGTGGGGGGGGAGGGGAAATGATTAAAAAAAACACTATATCTTGAGTAACTGTAAAATCACCCGAGTATTACAGGCACAAAAACTTTCAGTCACTTACTAAAATGACATCCTGCAATGGAGATTCATAAAACAATTGTGCCAAAGGCGTCGTCAGTAGTTAAAACATCTCCATTTATACAACATAATTATGGACAGAGGGTCGATGCGAACACAGCTTACCATCAGTACTTCGCGTATGAACTATCGTGAAGGGAGTGTGAAAGCCCTAGAGCAGACAGTTTCACCGAGAGAGGGCACTTGTATGAGCGAGACACTCGCGCACAGTAAAGTCCATGGATACATACACATGCGCATCAAAATTATTAAAAGTTGTGCTAATTCAAACCTTCTATCTTAATAAATAAAACATATCAGAACCATTTAAAAACATCTAAGTAAAATAGAAAATATGAAACCAATTTACCTGTGTCCTAGTGTCAAGCAGATGAAGCTTGCGCTACGGAACACATCTAACGAGAGAGGGCACTAGTGTTATGCGCGAGAATCTCGCGTAACTTAAACGGTAAAATACATACTAGAGAAAACAACCAAAATGTTACAGTAAAACGAAACCATCTGTCGTTGTGAATAAAAACATAACAGTCAATTAACCACACATACACATCGAAAACCACCAACAGGAAACATCAAAAAATACGTAAAATCCCAAGACAGGAAAAGCGCATCTCACCAGCATCAACAGGCAAGAAAACTAACTTTTAGTCAGCCAGACTATATTACAATAAAGCAAGGATTGGTTTGAAACTGTCTAAAAAATTTTTCTTTCTAAGCTGCACCTGTTCATTAAGAATAAAACCACCTTTAAGAGACAGATGCTTGAAAATCTCTAATTCTTCGAGTAGGTCCAGTTTGTAACCCTTACTCGCTTCGTGAAGCAATTCTGCGTCATCCAGTTTACGTGGCGTATGCTGTAAGAGCCGTAGATGGTCGTCAAACGTGGAATTATATACGTTTTCCCCATTTTTACCTAGCATGTGTTCTTTATACGTTACTTTAACGGGTCTACCTGTCTGTCCAATGTAATAGTTTGGGCAGTCGTTACAAGTAATTTTGTAAACTCCGGATTTAGTGCCAAGTTCTTCCGTGCTTCAATAGTATGAATCACTCTTTGTTTCAGGCTATTATTTTCGGAAATGGCAACTCTGTAACCATATTGTTTCTGAAGAAGTCTTATATGATACGTTCCCCAAAAATGGAATAGAAATAAAGTTACAACCCTCATTCTTTTTCGCCCTGTTATCTCCTAAAGTTGAACATTTTACAGCTGTTTTTTCCTAACAATTTGGTCAATTAACTTAGAGTCGTACCCATTGTTAGTAGCTATTAATTTTACTAAAGATATTTATTTTTCTAAACAATTCTGTTCTAAAGGTGTGCTCACAGCACGATGAACTGCAGTATCAAAGAAGGCGATTTTGTGAGTTTGAAGATGACAAGAATCTGCTGGGATAATATTATCAGAAAAAGTTTTTTTACGAAAAATGTCGAAGCTTATTGTGTTGTCAAATAACTTAAGTTTCAAATCAAGTAAATGGAGTTCTCTTTCATTGTTTTTCATCTCTTTTGTGAAATTCATTTTCTCGTGAAAACTGTTAAAAACATGAAACATTTGTTGTAGATCTTGGTCACTCGCTTGAAATATTATGAGTATATCATCAACGTAACGAGCATAGAAAGAATTCATATTACCCAGCACAGGATTATTTTTGAAAAAAATTTTCTTCTAACGCATTCACAAAGATGTCAGCCAAGATACCAGCTAACGGTCAACCCATGGCTAAGCCGAATGGTTGCTCATACATTTTGCCATTAAACTGAAAGTAATCATAATCTAGTACATCCTGCAATAGTGACATAAGTTCCGACAATTGTTACTCAGTTGAAGTTCTATGCCTCCGGAACATTAGTGTATAAACTTACAATGTCGAAAGAAACCAAACGAGAGGAGGAAGTGATATCTACCGCTTTTAGCTTGTTTATTACCTCAGCACTATTTTTAACAGAATAATTGTTTTCAGAAACGAAGGTTTCTTTAATTTTAGTGAGTAAGAATCTCGCTAATTTATGATGTGGGATCTTTATACCGTTAACGATCGGACGAATTGGGTGTTGATTTTTGTGTACCTTAAACTGACTTCTAAGTGTAGGTGCTCTGGGGTTCATATTAAAGTTTTCTTTTGAAACTCTTTCATAAGACTTTCAGTTTTGCCTAAAATATACCTAATTTGCTTTTGTAATGTAAGTGTAGGATCCTGCTCGATTTCAAATATCCCATTTTCCTCGAAAAAAGCCAAAGTTTTAGCAATATATTCTCTTTTATGGGCTGCAAAAAGCGAATTTCCTTCATCAGATTTAGCGATAAGAGCCTCATTATTTTTTAATTTACGGTAAATGCTAGTGATAATGCTCCCCTCTGTGTTTTAAGTCATTGTTTTTTACAGAATTGACCTCTCTTTCTAAAATTGCGCTGCATTCATGAGCAATCCTAGTTTGTTGGGATTTTTCATTTTTCTGTTTTTACAGAGTCAAGACCAACTGTAAGGTCAACAATAAAGTTATCCACCACTTTAGGGTCATTAAGACTAGGCATCAAATTGCATTTAAAACCTCTTTCTAGCATGGCGCTTTCTTGAGGAGTAAAGCTTATGGAAGTTTTTTTAGTACTGTCAAAAAATTTGTGTTCACTATCAACAGTTCTTTGTGCAGGAACAACATTAGATTTAACCATAGCATTTTCTAGCTTCTGAAGTTAAAATCGTGCCTTAGCTGAATTTCACTCCTACTATTCTGTAACCACTCATTAATACCATGCGAAATACTATATACGTGAAAGTTAAAATAATCTATAAAAGTTCTAGTAATCAAGAGATACAAAGAGTAAGCTTCTTCATTTAGTTTATCTTTCTTCTTATAAAGGTCACTGATTCTGTCACTCACAATTTGTTGCACCAGTTTTGCTTTAGTAGACGGAACCTTGTTACACTGTTTCACATTGATAAAAGCCTTCACGTAATTCGGTGTTAAATGGCGTCTATCACACTGTTTAGTGAAGTCAATAGCCATTTTGGCTGTCATCATTTACCGTGAAGAATTTCAACAGTTGCTGTTTCGGCCATGTTTAAAATCGTGGAAATTAAATCTAGATAGCTGGAGTGGGATTTGAAACCTGGTTCTCCAGAATAGCAATCCAGCATCTTAGCCACTGAGACACAGACCATCTGAGAGTAGTAATTGATGCTGAATGGTGATTAAGAATAGTATGTCAGAAACAAATTGGCTACTCGTACAGGAAGTCAAACTAGATGCTTCCGAGATCAGTTCTTGGCACTTATCAACGTAGTCAGTCTACATGTGATTTTCTGTTGTACGGAAATTGTAAAACGAAGTACGCGCAAGTGATGATCTGTTCAACAAATTCGTTGTTTTCTTGACTAGTTGTGATTTTACGTTCATTACAACCGATGAAGCTGTACTGGGTGATACAAATTTCGAAGCTGATGTTTTGGGAACATCCGGCTTGGCAGATTAAACCTACCACTCTGTTCCCAACGTTCCTACTTGACTTCGTTAAGGAAGATGGCTTGTAAGTGCCTCTAGCTGCTTCGTGTTTATGCAGCTGCTCCCGGAAGTCCTTTACTCGCTCAAGTGTACCACGTCGTGTCCATTTCACGCTACTAGTTATGCAGAAAACGCCACTTGCAAGTCAAGAATGGTGACAACTCACAGCCGTTGGGTAACTATGAAGGAACCTCTTGTGCCACTACTGAATAAAAGACGGTAATATACGTTTCTTCTGCTGTCTAGCTCGTATAATTCTGTCATAACTCTGTTATTTATATTCATGATGTTGATAAATATGATACGTGCGAAAGACTTGGAAGTGCAACTGAACGAAATTGGTAGTGTTTTGAAGAAATATTATAAGATGAAAATCAACAAAAGTAAAACGAAGGCAACGGAATGTAATCGAATTAGATGAGGCTGCTTTCTATCCATCTAGTGTTCAACCCTGACGTTGGTTTACAGCAATCCGCGGTTCCCCTCTTTTGTCTGCCTTCCTCTTCATTTCTACGTATGTAGCGCTCAAATGTTCAAATATGTGGGAAATCTTATGGGAGAATGAGATTTTCACTGTGCAGCGGAGTGTGCGCTGATATGAAACTTCCTGGCAGATTAAAACTGTGTGCCGGACCGAGACTCGAACTCGGGACATTTGCCTTTCGCGGGCAAGCGCTCTACCAACTGAGCTACCCAAGCACGACTCACACCCCGTTCTTACAGCTTTACTTCTGCCAGTACCTCGTCCCCTACCTTCGGGGCGTCAGTCGTGCTTGGGTAGCTCAGTTGGTAGAGCGCTTGTCCGCGAAAGGCAAAGGTCCCGAGTTCGAGTCTCGGTCCGGCACACAGTTTTAATCTGCCAGGAAGTTTCAAAACTTATGGGACTTAACTGCTAAGGTCATCAGTCCCTAACCTGCAACACTACTTAACCTAAATTATCGTAAGGACAAACACACACACACCCATGCCCGAGGGAGGACTCGAACCTCCGCCGGGACCAGCAGCTCAGTCCATGACTGCAGCACTTAAGACCGCTCGGCTAATCCCGCGCGGCGTATGTAGTGCATCCCACATCATACACACTAAGACAAAAACATTATCTGAATTGGACGGAAACAGGTACATGTGCTGTAGAAATGCAGACAAACAAATGATTACAATTTCAGAAAAACTGGATGATTTATTCAAGATAAACAGACTGAAGAAGCCTACAACGCGTTAGCACAGCTCTGGCCCTTATGTAGATATTTATTCGGCTTGTCATTGATTGACAGAGTTACTGGATTTCCTGCTCAGGGATATCATGCGAAATTCTGTCTAGTTCGAGCGTTGGATCGCCGAAATCCCGAGATGGTTCGAGGGCCCTGCCCATAATGTTCCAAACGACCTCAGTTGAGGAGAGATGCGGCGACCTTGCTGGCCAATGTAGGATTTGGCAAGCATGAATGCAAGCTTTGTGCGGGCATTATCTCGCTGACGTGTCTGGAGACGCACTGGATAGCAGTGGGATACCAGCCAGTCGCCCGTCATATGGCCCGACATCCAAGAGTGATGGTGTTTCTATTCATAGCAGGACCCCTTTCGTTGTCATCCGCAGGACACTTCACAGCATAGCTGTACGCCGACAATATTCATCGTCCCATTTTGTTACCCATCATGGCAAGGTATCCTGAGCATACATTCCAGCAAGATAGTGCCAGCCCGGACACGGCGAGAGTTTCTGTTGCTTGTCTTCATGCTTCCCAAACCCTATCTTGGCCAGCGCCGGATCTCTCCCCAAAAGAGAACATTTGGAGCATTATGGGCAGGACCCTCCAACCATCTCGGCATTTTGACGATCTCACGCAGTTATTGGACAGAATTTGGCACGATATTCCTCAGGAGGACATCCAGCAACTCTGTCAATCAATCCCAAGCCGAATAACTACGAGAGGCGTTTGAAAAGTCCGTGCAAAAATAAAAACTACTTACGTGTTTGGGGTAAACCTTTTTTTATTTTTCGACATAGTCTCCTTTTTAGACTTATACTCTTCATCCAACGCTGTTCTAATTCGTTGATCCCTTCCGAATAACAGGAACAGTCCAAGTCTGCAAAATAGCTATTAATTGTTGAAATTACCTCCTCGTTTGAATAAAATCTTTGTCCTGCCAGCCATTTCTTCAAATTGGGGAACAAACAGTAGTCCGAGGGAGCCACGTCTGGAGAATAGGGGGAATTTGAAACGAATTGGAATCCTGTTTCCATTAATTTTGCGACCAAAGCTACTGAGGTGTGCGCTGGTGCACTGTTGTGATGGAAACGGACATTTTAGCGGTCCAATCGCCGGCGTTTTTCTTGCAGCTCGGTTTTCAAACGGTCTAATAACGATGAATAATATTCACCTGTAATAGTTTCGCCCTTTTCCAAATAGTCGATGAGGATTATCCCTTGCGAATCCCAAAAGACAGTCGCCATAACCTTTCTGGTCGAAGGATTGGTCTTCGCCTTTTTTGGTACCCCATTGTTTAGATTGTTGTATGGTCTCAGAAGTATAGTAATGTAACCATGTTTCATCCACAGTGACGAAACGACGCGTAAAGTCCTACGGATTCTTCCTGAACAGCTGCAAACCATTCTTGCAACACTTCACACGATTCCATTTTTGGTCAAGCGTGAGCAATCGCGGATCCCATCATGCGGACAGCTTTCTCATGTCCAAATGTTTATGCAAAATATTACGTACCAGTTCATTTGAGATGCCCACAGCACTTGCATAAGCGTCAGAGGTGGACCAACGCTTTATTGGCTTGCTTAATTTGTGATGCTATTTCCCCCTTGAATTAATCATTCAATTTTTCTTAAATTGTAAGCAGGGTTTGTAGATGTACATCACATCTACTGATTTCCGTCCCATTCGTATAATTCCTTCGTGGTGCGTCTTCCTGTAGTCTTCGAGTGTGCACATCTGATGCATGTATGACATCCTTGGTCGTTCGCTGTGATTCTTTCCTTCAGTAGCTCCTTCTGTTATTGTTCCAGTGATGTTGTTGTGTGTTAATATGCTCCTAAACCCTCGTATGAGTGAAGATTGAGTGAATTTAACGGAATCAGAACTAATCGTGGTACAGACACAACCTTGAGACCCAGTGCGTGAATAAAAGTACACAACGGATTGATTAATGCTATGAAAGGTCGTGGACCTAGCAGTGAATCTCGGAGAATTTGCAAATGGCTCTGAGCACTATGCGACTTAACTGCTGAGGTCATCAGTCGCCTAGAACTTAGAACTAATTAAACCTAACTAACCTAAGGACATCACACACATCCATGCCCGAGGCAGGATTCGAACCTGCGATCGTAGCGGTCGCTCGGTTCCAGACTGTAGCGCCTAGAACCGCACGGCCACTCCGATCAGCCGAGAATTTGCATTTTGTAATTGAAAAATATCAAATGTGATAAGGGAGGCAACCTGCACTCAGATCAAAGATATGTTTTAATTGAACTCTTTACCTTATTACAAAAAGAATTAGACTTGACAAGCATCTACATAAATAACAAAATCACGAGAATTACAAGCCTAAAATATTAACTATGAAAATCAGAGAAGGGAACTGTTGGTTAGAAAAATTACTCGGTGAGGTTAAGAATTAGTTAATAATCATGTTTCTGACCTCGTGAAATCTATGACGACCTCCCTACACAGTGACTGTTTGTCTGTGGGGAAAGCTAAAGAAACCTGTGCGAATGGGAAAGCGCTCACGAAGGTGCGAAAGGGAAACCGATCATTAACCTCAACTTCTGGTGTGTGATGGTCCCAACATGCTGGAGCTGCTAATTAAGCAAACCATTATCATCAGTGTGATACGACAGCTGGCTACCGTCAAGTACGAGGCAAGAATCGCTGTTGCAAGGAATCGAACACTAGACCCCAATTATTTTTCGCAGCATTTCGAATGTATATTGTAGTAGTGCTGGACAACACGATATTACAAAAGCAAAATTTACCTCCGAAGAATGTGAAATAGTCATTCAAATATATGTCAGCCCCTCGTTTAACCACAGTGTATAACACATATTTACTGCAAGTATATATCGATGTTTAAAGGGATGTCCTCCATTACCAAGCTACGGTATTCCATCAACAATGCATGCTGTGGAAACCCACAAGTTTCATAATGAATGACGTACTTAAAATGATCTTCACTAGAACAGGTTTTCTAATAGAAAGTAATTTGTGTTAACAGTTATGACTGGAAAAATATTAGCTGCTAATGACTACCCTACACTATGTGATCAAAAGTATCTGGACACCTGGCTGAAAAAGACTTACAAGTTCGTGGCACCCTCCATTGGTAATGCTGGAATTCAGTATGGTGTTGGCCCACCCGTAGCCCTGATGACAGCTTCAACTCTCGCAGGCATACGTTCAATCAGGTGAAGGAATGTTTCTTGGGCAATGGCAGCCCATTCTTCACGGAGTGCTGCACTGAGGAGAGGTATCAATATCGGTCGGTGAGACCTAGCTCGAAGTCGCCATTCCGAAACATCTCAAAGGTTTTCTGTGAGATTCAGGTCTGGACTCTGTGCAGGCCAGTCCATTACAGGGATGTTATTGTCGTGTAACCACTCCGCCAAAGGCTACGCATTATTAACAGGTTCTCGACCGTGTTGTAAGACACAATAGCCATCTCCGAATTCCTCTTCAACAATGGGAAGCAAGAAGGTACTTAAAAATTCAGTGTAGGCCTGTGTTTGATAGTGCCATGCTAAACAAGGGGTGTAAACCCTCTCCATGAAAACCACCACAACACCACGGCCTCCGAATTTTACTGTTGACATTACACACGCTGACAAACCACGTTCACAAGGCATTCGCCATACCCACACCCTGCCATCGGATCGCGACATTGTGTACCTTGATTCGACACTCCATACAACGTTTTTCCACTGTTCAATCGTCCAATGTTCACTCTCCTTACACCAAGCGAGGCGTCCTTTGGCATTTACCGGCGTGATGTGTGGCTTATGAGCAGCCGCTCGACCATGAAATCCAAGTTTTCTCACCTCCCGCCTAACTCTCATAGTACTTGCGGTAGATCCTGTGTGATGGTCTGCATAGATGTCTGCCTATTACACATCACGACCGTCTTCAACAGTCGGCAGTCGCTGTCAGTCAACAGATGAGGTCGGCCTGCACGCTTTTGAGTTGTACGTGTCCCTTCACGTTTCTGCTTCACTATCACATCGGAAACAGTGGACGTAGGGAAGTTTAGGAGTGTGGAAATCTCGTGAACTGACGTATGACAAGTGATATCCAATCACCTGACCACTTTCGAAGTCCGTGAATTCTGTGGAGGTCCTCATTCTGCTCTTTCACGATGTCTGATGACTACTGAGGTCGCTAATATGAAGCACGTGGCAGTAGGTGGCAGCACAATGCACCTAATATGAAAAACGTATGGTTTTGGGGTATCGGGATGGTTGTGATCACATAGTGTATGTATCAGAAGGGCGACAGAAAATGAATTGTCCTGGAGGTCAAGATATCAACCTTCTATGGAATGTATGTATTACACTTCACAAAATGGGCTCCGTCGACATCCAAGAAATGTTCGAAACAAACCATTAACCTGCACCATGAACACCGAATGAAAAATGGAGGGCAACAGTCATCACAAAGGCTCGTATCGTCAAGATCGAAAGCGAATTCTTTGGGAGTTTCAAACCGTGCAGAGCATTCACTTAGGTATTAACTCTTAAAGAATGCATATATAATCAGTGTGGAGGGGTGATGAGAATTAATGGAATGTGATGGCTTACTACCAAATGCGAAACAGTCTGCCATGTATTTTATCGTGAAGCTGGTTATTCTTTATTGCGTAGCTGGAGATAGTGCGATAAAATGTTTTATAGGCATGGAAAAAATTAACATTCACGGGCTGAATTTGTCCCGTGGTTGCAGGCGGTAAGAATTGCAATGTCACACACTTTTCAAGAGGGATAGTTTGCCCGAAAGTTGTATGACTTTTTATGCAGATCGAGAATGAAGCAAAAGCAAGTTATTTTGAACAGTTATTGGTCAAAAGCAGTGCTCATACCATATCTGTAGTACTTTTACGAAGATTTTCCGACTTACTTGCTGTGACGGAAATATTCCCTACTGCCCTTTGAAGATCACGCACACGAGAAAAAATCTTGAGGGCAGAGCACCTCCAATTCCTCGCAGCACGATAAATAGCTTTCCAACCAGTTTAGAATCCAAATTAACGGGCGGCATAATTGTACACGGATGCGCTAAGGCATTGATGTTAATTGACCTTGATACAAAAATGGTTCAAATGGCTCTGAGCACTATTGAAACGTCCCCTTAATTATAAATGACTGTGCTTAAACTGACACACAATATTTTTAGCGCAACGCAATCTGACTTTCAAAAATCCCTACAAAAGAATGGCCCTGACGAACATTAACCTATACCTTTCACAAATCACTTACATCACCAAAAATCTTCGTTACTCGAACTACTGCAAAACAGCGAGCGCCACTACTGCCAGCTAAATAAAAGATTGAAACTACGGAAGGCACTAACTACTGATAGGCATAGTTAGGAAATTAAAGATTTTAGTAGAGAACAAATAATGTATTTACCTTAATAGTGTTGAAAAATCATAATATACATAACAGATCATGACATCCAGTCTTACAAATTTCCGAACTCCGCCATCTCTCTCCCCACATCCACCACTGCTGGCGGCTCACCTCCAACTCAGTGTTGCCAACTCTAAAAAACCCGAGTCGCTAGATTCAATATCAAAAGTCGCTAGAAAGTTGCTAAAACTGATTTTACTGGGGGTGTACTGAAAATTTCGTGCTGTGAATGGTGCAAAAAGACGGGGAAGGGGGGGGGGGGAAGGGGGGGTTATAAAATATTAATAAAAATTGTCTCATACGTAATTGCTATATTGTCTTCATTAAATGACGCATCGCTTGCAACAACATACATACATATAAAATACGCAAACGTTTAATTAAACGTGTTATCATTATTGACGCAATACATAAATTGTTGTTTCAATTACAGTAGTCAAATATACTAGAAATATACGACTATATTTGTAACAAAAGACAGCAAGAACGCAAATTAGGTTACAAAATATACACATACCGTTATGTGAGCTATTCATCGTCGTCACTCAGAAGATCGAATAACTCTTTTGTTTCATGCTTTGACAGAACTGTAGTTGATGTAGAGGGTTGAATGTCGCTCAAAAGATGATGTTGCAGTTCGACTGGTTTTGTCGCAAAAGAGTAACTTTTGTTCGTTCCAATAAGCTTCAATACGGCTGACAGTATGTCAAAAGATGCACAACCTTTATTTTGTTTCTTCAGCTGGTCTCGCAATATGACCAAAGCATTAATTGTCTTTAACGATAATCTGTTACGTTGTTTAGTTTTTATAATGTTCATAGAACTGAATATCCTTTCCACTTTTGCATTTGAATGAGGTAGGCATATAACAGTCAGTGCTAGCTGTGAAATCAAAGAAAAAGGATTCTCCCCTGCGGCATTTTTATACTGCAAAACCTCTCTCCAAAATCGAACAGTGTTAGTAGTGTTATTCCACCTAATGAAGTTGGTATTATGCAATTCTTGCAGCATACCGTCTATGAAATCGCCACTAAAACCGAACTCTTTGGCTACATCCGTTACAGCATTATTTTTATTCACTTTTAGTGTTTCTTCAACATTCAGTATTGACATTTTTTTTCAGGATTGTAACGTTACTTGGCAGTCTTTGTTGAATTTCTTCTTCAAATAAACTTTATTTTCTTCAGACAAACTTGACTCAGACAATTTCTGTTCAAACATAAAGCCAAGGTTCGAATTTGCGTACGTACATTGGCTTGGAACTGGTGTTGTCCACAAATCAACAGTTGGAAAAACTATGTTTTGTCCGAGTGACTACATGAGAAATACAGGTGTACCTAGTAATTTAGTGGGGTCTTTGTCTTCTCCTTCAAAAGCTTTTATTGCTATTTGTACGTCTTTTAAAGCATGTTTTAGGTAAAACATGTAAAGATGATTTGAGTCGTCACAATACATCTTGTACAAAAGATCGGCTGTGTAACAATTGTCTTGAACCATGACAAGTGAAAAATGTAGCTTTAGTTCTTCCCACTGCTCCAGAATTCTTCGTATTGCTGGTTCAATTGAAAGCCAACGCGTTGCACAGACCTTCAGAATTTATAGTGGCTATTTTCCACAATTTACTGTCTCATAAACCTTTCTATATTCCTCTTGTCTTTTGGGTGAAATGGAGAACCAATTGTAGGTTTCCCATACAAGAAACTCTATGTTTCTGGGTATGGTATTCACTGAGTCATGCGAAACTGCAAGCTGAAGAGAGTGACAAATCCAACGGATCAATACCAAATGCTTCAAACCATATTCTCTCTTGAGTTGTTCGAAGAGCCCATTGTTTATTCCAACCATTGCAGAAGCATTATCTGTGCCAATTCCTACCATATTAGCGATTGGAAGTTTGAGATCTTTCAAAGAATTCACAAGAACAGCAGCCAGATTTCTTGCATCTGCAGTTTCTACTACAGCGAGTTTGAGAAATGCTGATCTAATGGTTTGGTTGTTTACACTATAGTACCGTATAGCGATACCTAGCATTTTAGATATTGATACATCTGTGGATTCATCTATTAGTACACTATATCTTCAACCAATGATTGTGTAAAATGTGGAGCCAAAACTTCAGTTATAATGTTAGTGCACTTTGTATGATGTTCAAATGGTTGAAATGGCTCTGAGCACTATGGGACTTAATATCCATGGTCATCAGTCCCATAGAACTTAGAACTACTTAAACCTAACTAACCTAAGGACACCACACACATCAATGCCCGAGGCAGGATTCGAACCTGCGACCGTAGCGGTCGCCCGGTTCCTGACTGAAGCGCCTAGAACCGCTCGGCCACCCCGGCCGGCCTTGTACGATGTAATTGCATGTTTTTAGCACCCTCATCACCGGAAAACACCTTCTTGCACCTTATTCCTAAATGATATACAGCTAAAATAGAACAATGTTCAGTAATAAATAAAGAAAGGGCGCCTTCCGCTCTGCTTGCTGTTCTAACTATAGTTATCTGAACAATTTTCACAGGTAAGGTGGGTTGTGTTTTTTTAAAATCAATTTTTTGTTTATGCTTAATAGTTTTCTAATGCTTTCTAATATCACACAATTTAGCATAAAACTCTGTTGCACATACTTGACATCTTGCCTTGGATAACTCTCGAACGACTGGTTTCAGCCACCCATTGAATTCAGGTTTTGCTTCCCACCCATCCCGATATTTTTGAGCGTACTGCTTCTTCTTCTGCGGTAAATCCATTATGTAATCCACCACAACATAAGTTTCACCAATTTATAATCACTGAAAATACGTTAAAACTCAGGCGAACTAGAGATCATGAAACAATCTACTCACTCGGTAACTCGATATCAGTCCTATAGTTCATTGTTTAAAACGTAATAACGTCTGAGATACCCCCACCGAATCGTTCTTGTGTTACCACTGTGAATGTGGTAATAATTTGGCTAAGAGTTAACATTTCGAAAAATTAGAAGTTGCTGGACAGAAATGTATTTTATCAAACGTATGTTTTTTGTAAATTCGAAAAATAAAGGGAGTCCAAAAGTTGAAGAATCATAGATCGATACGCTATCGACGATAACAGGCTAGTGGGTAATGAATAATGAACTGTTCTATAGTCAAGGTTTTCTTACTCTGTAGGCAATTCCCACATTCAGGTTTACTAAATGCTGAACAATGCTACATAATCTGCTAAGAACTTAATTTAACTTAGTAAATGTAGAACAAAGTCAGTGCAGTACCCATTCCATAGTTAAAATCTTAGTTTTGTTAATGAAAATATTGGCACAAAATAGTTTTGATTTGTACTGCAAAAGTCGTCAGTACTCCAAAAGTCGCCAGATAAGTCCCTAAATAATTTTTGTCGCTAAAAAGTTTTTTTTGTCGCTAAGACGAAGGCAAAAGTCGCCATTTCTAGCGACAAAGTCGTTAAATTGGCAACACTGCTCCAACTGCGCAACGCTACGCGCTGTTAACAGCCAGCTGCCGCTGCCCAACACTACAATGGCAGACAACAATGCAAACTAGCCACAGACTGCACACAGCACAGCCAGTGATTTTCATACAGAGCGCTACGTAACGTTGCCAATAAGAAAACATAAACAGCATACTTACACTATGCGACTTAACTTCTGAGGTCATCAGTCGCCTAGAACTTAGAACTAATTAAACCTAACTAACCTAAGGACATCACACACATCCATGCCCGAGGCAGGATTCGAACCTGCGACCGTAGCGGTCGCGCAGTTCCAGACTATATCGCCTAGAACCGCTCGGCCACCCCGGCCGGCTGACCTTGATACAACTGTCTTGGTACCTCTAATTTGTATGGTTCCTTTCATAGGCATTTTCTCTTGAAACCCCGAATGTTCGAAGTTAAACAAATTCTATGTCGCGCGCAAAATGATGTGCATAACGCAGTAGGTTACTATCATGCACATCCTGTGAATTGTATCGAGCACCCTCGAAATGCGTAAACAACATTTTCTGTGACAAGTGCGTCTTGTCCTTCCTTGAATATCCGTAGTTTTTCTTGTGCACTACTCGATCATATTGCTGCTGACTAATTCTAAGTCTGTTCATAATCGTTTTCTTACTATGCTGCACATGATCTTCCATGTACGTAGTTACGTATGTTTAGCACCCGCTCCTAGGACAACGGTTGTTCTTTGTTTCACTGAAGACGGAATTTGTCGCTCCCTGTCTGACAAGGATAATGAACTACATAGCTCGACAGTTTCACCTGTTAAGCACGTATCGTCATTATTGTACTCCTAATGTACAATGTTTGCACAGTCGAGCGTATACGACACCACACATTCCAGTGACTCTACTTGAAGAAACGTCAATATATCATCTGCGAGTACTTTCTCACTCTGGTTTCTTTTTCGACGAAAAAACTGTTGTTGTAGATATAATTCAATGTTCGCTTTGGTTTTTGTTACCATTGGTCTGCTTTGTGCTAACACCACTACCACTATAGCACTGTTGTGAGTTACTCTTCGATTAAGCAGTTCAACTACGCCCTGTAGCCTCATGCTGTGCTCACCATTGGATACCTTCAACTCCGTCCCCTGTTGCCATTAGCATCCAATATTGTGGTTACGTGGCCACAAACGGCATTGGCCTTCTGTGACATCACAGCCAAGGGGCACCTTGTAAGTGCTCCTCCATTGGTAGTTAGTTCTCAAAAAATGGTTCAAATGGCTCTGAGCACTATGGGACTCAACTGCTGTGGTCATCAGTCCCCTGGAACTTAGAACTACTTAAACCTAACTAACCTAAGGACATCACACACAGCCATGCCCGAGGCAGGATTCGAACCTGCGACCGTAGCAGTCGCACGGTTCCGGACTGCGCGCCTAGAACCGCGAGACCACCGCGGCCGGCCAGTTAGTTATCAACTGCGTTCTCTCAAAATCTGTGTGACAGAGCTTTGGATTCCTGTTATATCGAACATGCCCGCCCGGCAGGCCGCGCGGTCTAAAGCGCTGCTTCCCGAGCGGGAAGGCGTGGGCCGGCCGAAGTGGCCGCGCGGTTCTGGCGCTGCAGTCTGGAACCGCGAGACCGCTACGGTCGCAGGTTCGAATCCTGCCTCGGGCATGGATGTGTGTGATGTCCTTAGGTTAGTTAGGTTTAACTAGTTCTAAGTTCTAGGGGACTAATGACCTCAGCAGTTGAGTCCCATAGTGCTCAGAGCCATTTGAGCCATTTGGGAAGGCGTGCTGGTACACAGCACGAATCCGCCCGGCGGATTAGTGCCGATGCCTGGTGTGCCGGCAAGCCTGTGGATGGTTTTTTAGGTGGTTTTCCATGTGCTTCGGCAAATACGGGCTGGTTCCTCCTATTCCACCTCAGCTACACATTGTCGGCGATTGCTGCGCAAACACTGTCTCCATGTATGCGTGCGCCATAATTACTATGACTCAAACATTTGTGGTTACAATCGTCTGGTACGAGACGTTCCGGGAGGGTGGGTGGGTGGGGGGGGGGGTGTTCACTGCGGGCCGAAAGGCACAATTGGCGGCGATGAGGTGGGAGGACTGCTGTGGTCTGTTGTGGGGTTGTGAACCACTGGGGGCTACGGCGGGACGAAGCCTCTCCGTCGATTCTACGTCCCCGGTTCTATACAAAATACCCAACATGCTTCAGCGCCTACAAGAGCCGTAGCCCCCAACAGCCCATACTTAAACCATAGCCTAATTGTTTCCCATCTCCTCTAATAATAATTTATTCTGTATAGGCATCAGTAGAAGTAAAAAAGTCGGCATTACACTATCATATTTCTTTGGCAAAGAAATGTGGTCAAATTTCGTTGAGAAAGATCTTTGACATGGCGCTGAAAAGGGTTATTATACTGTCGTCATATTTTTTGTCAAATTTCAAGATGGCGGACAACTACTTGTTATTACGCGCTGCAGTTGTACCACAGTTGCATTGCGTGTGCATTTGGAAGCAAAGCTGCTGCAAAAAAGGAAACATAGTTGGGTGAAGCCATTGGTAGTATACTTATATGGATATGGTGTCTGTTCTTTCGAAGTATATAGTTGTGGCAATACCGGCCATGATCATCATCTGTGCGGATGCACACATACTACCCGAACTCTTACGGGACTTGGTAAGAATGTCTTCCACGATTAATGAGTGTGTTCGGTATGGACACTACGAATGGGTCCGCCCCCAGTAACTGAATGGTTAGAGTGACGGACTGTCAATCCTCTGGGCCCGGGTTCGATTCCCGGCTGGGTCGGGGAATTTTCTCCGCCCAGGGACTGGGTGTTGTGCTGTCATCATCATCCTATCATTCTCATCGACTGCAGGTCGCCGAAGTGACGTCAAATTGACAGACCGGCACCCGGCGAACGGCCTGTCCGATGGGGAGCCCTAACCATGCGATTAAATTAAATAATCTGCGAATGTAGTGTGTGGACATATAAGGTGAGAATGTGGGTCTCGCGGGAGGCGTGCGCGATATAGTCCCTGCAGTCGCACTGCTATCTCTGTCCTCGGTGGCTTACAAGGGGAGGCCGCCAATTGTGAAATTCAGATTCGATTGATACTGCGCATAATAAAAGCTCATAGCCAGAGGTGTAACGTGGCAAAGCACCAAGATGCACTTCTCAGCCGTTGTCGAGAAAATCGACAGTTAAAAGAAACCGTTGCGGTGATATACTCTCTACGATTAATAAATTTCTGCAGCGTCGTCGCGCAGCGGTAAGCGCTAGGGTTCGTAATCCGTAGGTCACCGGATCGAATCTCGCGCCATGCAACTTTTTTTTTTTTTTTTTTAGTATTTGCTTTTTGTAATTCAAATATATATATATATATATATATATATATATATATATATATATAATTCCTGGCAATCAGTTGCAGCAATTTTGCATATAATAATGCATATAATAAGTTGTTGAAAGTCGTTTGTCGTGGAAAAACTGGCGACTCCGAACATCATTATATTTTCCGCAAACAAAGTTGTATTTCACAAATGTTATTAATTGTCTTCATAATGTTAACCACGTATAGTTAACGGAAGACGTAGAGACGATATTCCGAAACGAATACGTATAGCGTAAGTCAAACGTTCGAATTAGAATGGCGACCCCACGAACACAAATTTGCTGTGGCGGGTATGAAATATAAACTCCGTTACTCGCTCGTTACTCTTGAAGGACAGTTGAATGGGCCGAAACGAGCCGCTGCGTAACAGCGTAGTTACCTGCTAACTTCGAAAGAAGGTAGATGCGGTCCCTAGCGCAACTTATAACATCGTCGAAAATCAGTGCGGACGGGAGAGCTTTGGTACACCCTGTTAAAAAAACGGAAACATGGAGGCGGTACAATTGGAGAGCGATCCGCCTTCACCAACATGCATAAGCAATTCATTAATATATATATATATATATATATATATATATATATATATATATATAAATTAGAAAAACTAATAATAAAAAAAATTGCATGGCGCGAGACTCGATCCGGCGACCTTCGGATTATGAACCCGAGTGCTTACCGCTGCGCCACGACGCTGCAGAAAATTGTTAATCGTAGAGAGTATTTCACCGCAACGGTTTCTTTTAACTGTCGATTTTCTCGACAACGGCTGAGAAGTGCATCTTGGTGCTTTGCCACATTACACCTCTGACCGTGAGCTTTTATTATGCGCAGTGTGAATCGAATCTGAATTTCACAATTGGCGGCCTCCCCTTGTTAGATGGATAGAGCGTCTGCCATGTAAGCAGGAGACCCCGGGTTAGAGTCCCGGTCGGCAGCAGCTGAAGGTATTAATATATAATTCTAATTCCATTGGTAGTACGTCTAGGTAATAAGAACATTAAGGAAAATTTGTTACGAGAGCGGCAAGTGGAGGACGGCAAGTCTTATATAAATTACTTACGAATGGATGAGGGTGTATTTCAGTATTTGCTCAGTAAAGTGGTTTCTCATATTACAAAACAGAATATTCACTTGAGAAATGCTTTATGTGCAGAAGACAAGCTCAGCGTGACACTGCGATTTGTTGATACAGGAGAGAGCTACTCTAGTAGCACTCGAATACCACATTGCATATTAACCAAAATTCCAGAAAGGTGTGAAGCGATTCATACAGCACTGAAGGGGGAATATCTGAAGCTAAATAAATTTTTAGTACAGTATATGCGTAAAATGAACTAATTTTATTTTTAAATAATTTAACTAACAGAATTAGTGCTCCAACAACTACAAAATTAAAAAAAGTACGAAACAGATGAAATGCTTTTTAACTTGTGAGTTCAGAAGGAGAGAGAGTAAAAGGGAGAGCTAAGAATTATTTTTTAAATTTTAGAGTGTAACCACCTCTATTCCGGCTTGCTGTAAAGCTGCCTGGATGTCTGTAACTGTGGTTGTGGGTGTGAAGTCGCCTGCAGCACACCATTAATAGCATGCTCTGTGCCCCTTGATCACCACCCCTCCCCCCTCCCCCTCCCCCACCCCCTCAGTGGAAGCAACGTTTTTAAAAAGAGTCCCAAACACCACTAGTCCCAAGTTTGAAGCCATGTTTGCAAATACACTACAGAGATGTCAAATACCCGTAGCGATGGCAGCGCTCCAAGTGGGTACATTTCACATATGAGTGAACAGAAAACGAACGACTTTTTTGATCAAATCTATGGTGAGACTCTAGATCTGATCATGTTTCTTTGTCGAAAGGCGACATTTGACAAAATTCCCTATTACGCCATCAGATTTCTCTGACATAAATATTTGACATATCAACTTTGACAAATAAATACACTGAAGAGCCAAAGGAACTGGTACACCTGCCTAATATCGTGTAGGGCCCCCGCGAGCAAGCAGAAGTGCCGCAACACGACGTGGCATGGACTCGATTAATCTCTGAAGTAGTGCTGGAGACAACTGACCATGAATCCTGCAGGGCTGTCCATAAATTCGTAAGTGTACGAGGGGATGGAGATCTCTTCTGAACAGCACGTTGCAAGCCATCCCAGATATGCTCAATCTTCATGGCTGGGTAAGTTGGTGCGAAGTGTTTAAACTCAAAACAGTGTTCCTGGAGCCACTCTGTAGCAATTCTGGATGTGTAGGGTGTCGCAGTGTCCTGCTGGAATTGCGCAAGGCCGTCGGAATGCACAAGAGACATGAATGGATGTGGGTGATCAGACGGGATGCTTATGTACGTGCCACCTGTCAGAGTGGTATCTAGACGTATCAGGGGTCCCAGATCGCTCCAATTGCACACGCCCCACACCATTACAGAGCCTCCAACAGCTTGAACACTCCCCTGATGACGTGCAGGATCCATGGATTCATGAGGTAGTCTCTAAAATGGTTCAAATGGCTCTGAGCACTATGGGACTCAACTGCGGAGGTCATTAGTCCCCTAGAACTTAGAACTAGTTAAACCTAACTAACCTAAGGACATCACAAACATCCATGCCCGAGGTAGGATTCGAACCTGCGACCGTAGCGGTCTTGCGGTTCCAGACTGCAGCGCCTTTAACCGCACGGCCACTTCGGCCGGCAGGTAGTCTCTATACTCGTCCACGTCCATACGCTCGATACAATTTAAAATGAGACCTGTCCGACCAGGCAACATGTTTCCAGTCATCAACAGTCCAGTATCGGTGTTGACGAGCCCAGGTGACGCGTAAAGCTTTGTGTCATGCAGTCATCAAGAGTACACGAGTGGGCCTTCGGTTCCGAAAGCCCATATCGGTGATGTTTCTTTGAGAGATTCGCACGCTGACACTTTTGATGGCCCAACATTGAAATCTGCAGCAATTTGCGGAAGGGTTCGGCGTCTATCACACTGAACAATTCTCTTCAGTCGTCGTTGGTCCCCTTCTTGCAGGATCTTTTTCCAGCCGCAGCGATGTCGGAGATTTGATGTTTTACCGCTCGTGCGGCAACTATAACACCACGTACGAAGTGATTTAAGTCTTGATAACTTGCCGTTGTAGCAGCAGTAACAGATCTAACAACTGCGCCAGACGCTTGTCTTATATGGGCATTGGCGACCGCAGCGCCGTATTCTACCTGTTTACATAGCTCTGTATTTGAGTAGGCATGCATATACCAGTTGCTTTGGCGCTTCAGTGTATGATAATACAGGGTGATTCAGAAAGAATACCACAACTTTAAAAATGTGTATTTAATGAAAGAAACATAATATAAACTTCTGTTATACATCATTACAAAGAGTATTTAAAAAGGTTTTTTTTCACTCAAAAACAAGTTCAGAGATGTTCAATATGGGCCCCTCCAGACACACGAGCAATATCAACCCGATACTCCAACTCGTTCCACACTCTCTGTAGCATATCAGGCGTAACAGTTTGGATAGCTGCTGTTATTTCTCGTTTCAAATCATCAATGGTGGCTGGGAGAGGTGGCCGAAACACCATATCCTTAACATACCCCCATAAGAAAAAATCGCAGGGGGTAAGATCAGGGCTTCTTGGAGGCCAGTGATGAAGTGCTCTGTCACGGGCTGCCTGGCGGCCGATCCATCGCCTCGGGTAGTTGACGTTCAGGTTTCATAATTAACATTTTTCGTAGGACTCTCCATACAGTTGATTGTCGAATTTGCAGCTCTCTGCTAGCTCTGCGAGTCGATTTTCCTGGGCTGCGAACAAATGCTTGCTGGATGCGTGCTACATTTTCATCACTCGTTCTCGGCCGTCCAGAACTTTTCCCTTTGCACAAACACCCATTCTCTGTAAACTGTTTATACCAACGTTTAATACACCACCTATCAGGAGGTTTAACACCATACTTCGTTCTAAATGCACGCTGAACAACTGTCGTCGATTCACTTCTGCCGTACTCAATAACACAAAAAGCTTTCTGTTGAGCGGTCGCCATCTTAGCATCAACTGACGCTGACGCCTAGTCAACAGCGCCTCAAGCGAACAAATGTACAACTAAATGAAACTTTATAGCTCCCTTAATTCGCCGACAGATAGTGTTTAGCTCTGCCTTTTGTCGTTGCAGAGTTTTAAATTCCTAAAGTTGTGGTATTCTTTTTGAATCACCCTGTATAATACCAGGCTTAGTGTTAAGTACTCCCTACACAAAGTAATCGCACACTGACAGATCACGTGACCTGGGTGGCCAGCTAGAGCCGCGACTAGACTGACCTCTGCTAACATCTCTGTCAGGCGTGAAAATTGTGTAAATGTGCTCCAAGTTTCTGCGAGCTGTATGGGCAGTTGCTTCCTCCTGATGGAAGTAACGTTTGGTCTTTTCCTCCATTATTAATGCTACCAAAAAGGGTTTCAAAATGTTGTCAATGTAACGCGCCGAAGTCACCATCTGATGAAACAAGTTGGAACCAATAATGCGGCGTGCAGACACTGCACACCGAACCCCAACCTTTAGATCATGCAATGGTGTTTGGTGGAGGTTATGGGGATTCTTCGCTGTCCGATCCTGCGATTCTGTGAGTTGACATATACACTCAGGTGAACCAGGCTTCGTACAAGCTATGCATTGTTATCTAAGTGAACAGCCACTCACAAAACTGGAGGCGCTGAGCGGCATTTGCAGGTTTTAGTGCATGAACAACAGATACTCGGTAGGGATGCATGTGAAGGTCCAGATGGAGTTATCTGTCCACATGGTCGACGTGATATGCCCGTCTCTTGAGACAGGCGTCGGGTTGCTTTCGTAGGACTCTGAAGAATATTCTGGTGAACTGCAGCCACTTTTTCTGGTGGGTGGGTACGTTTCGGAACGTTTTCTGACTTGTTCAAAAGAGATTCTGCCTGACGCCATTTTCGGACTAAGCATTGCATGGCACTTTTGCTTATCAGACAACAGCTGACCACATCGTTTGCACGACTTTGTTGTCACGCGACTTTCCACAATGAACGCCCGCTGCTCCACTGTGAGTACCATCATCCCTTCTGCACTGCTCCACTCAAACTGACGCAGCCCGCACTACGCTCTAAACGGGTATGTATCACGTGGCAGGCGCAAACGTGGTGTGCTCATCACGGGGTGTAGTTATATGTATACATTCACGTTCAATCGTATCCACTCGCTCGAGCCACTTTTATTTGCCCCACCATGTAAATATATTCACCAAAACCTTGAAATTCGTTCCAAAACAGCGACAGAAAATCTAAAGACAGTTTTGAAATCGCAATAAAGATACGGTTCTTATAAAGTTATTAACATGTTTGTAACACAAAATCAACTAAATTATTAACGTTTGTATGTGAAAGTGTTTATAACAGCTGTAACAGAAGCTACAAAGACGAAGCAAAGTAATCGATACATCTACACTCCTGGAAATTGAAATAAGAACACCGTGAATTCATTGTCCCAGGAAGGGGAAACTTTATTGACACATTCCTGGGGTCAGATACATCACATGATCACACTGACAGAACCACAGGCACATAGACACAGGCAACAGAGCATGCACAATGTCGGCACTAGTACAGTGTATATCCACCTTTCGCAGCAATGCAGGCTGCTATTCTCCCATGGAGACGATCGTAGAGATGCTGGATGTAGTCCTGTGGAACGGCTTGCCATGCCATTTCCACCTGGCGCCTCAGCTGGACCAGCGTTCGTGCCGGACGTGCAGACCGCGTGAGACGACGCTTCATCCAGTCCCAAACATGCTCAATGGGGGACAGATCCGGAGATCTTGCTGGCCAGGGTAGTTGATTTACACCTTCTAGAGCACGTTGGGTGGCACGGGATACATGCGGACGTGCATTGTCCTGTTGGAACAGCAAGTTCCCTTGCCGGTCTAGGAATGGTAGAACGATGGGTTCGATGACGGTTTGGATGTACCGTGCACTATTCAGTGTCCCCTCGACGATCACCAGTGGTGTACGGCCAGTGCAGGAGATCGCTCCCCACACCATGATGCCGGGTGTTGGCCCTGTGTGCCTCGGTCGTATGCAGTCCTGATTGTGGCGCTCACCTGCACGGCGCCAAACACGCATACGACCATCATTGGCACCAAGGCAGAAGCGACTCTCATCGCTGAAGACGACACGTCTCCATTCGTCCCTCCATTCACGCCTGTCGCGACACCACTGGAGGCGGGCTGCACGATGTTGGGGCGTGAGCGGAAGACGGCCTAACGGTGTGCGGGACCGTAGCCCAGCTTCATGGAGACGGTTGCGAATGGTCCTCGCCGATACCCCAGGAGCAACAGTGTCCCTAATTTGCTGGGAAGTGGCGGTGCGGTCCCCTACGGCACTGCGTAGGATCCTACGGTCTTGGCGTGCATCCGTGCGTCGCTGCGGTCCGGTCCCAGGTCGACGGGCACGTGCACCTTCCGCCGACCACTGGCGACAACATCGATGTACTGTGGAGACCTCACGCCCCACGTGTTGAGCAATTCGGCGGTACGTCCACCCGGCCTCCCGCATGCCCACTATACGCCCTCGCTCAAAGTCCGTCAACTGCACATACGGTTCACGTCCACGCTGTCGCGGCATGCTACCAGTGTTAAAGACTGCGATGGAGCTCCATATGCCACGGCAAACTGGCTGACACTGACGGCGGCGGTGCACAAATGCTGCGCAGCTAGCGCCATTCGACGGCCAACACCGCGGTTCCTGGTGTGTCCGCTGTGCCGTGCGTGTGATCATTGCTTGTACAGCCCTCTCGCAGTGTTCGGAGCAAGTATGGTGGGTCTGACACACCGGTGTCAATGTGTTATTGTTTCCATTTCCAGGAGTGTATTAGCGCTTCACGTCAGATATAAAACGAGCTTATTTGAAATATAGATAAACAGAAAATCTATTTATTATCACTAAAAATATGTATTATTATTGATGGATGCAAAACAAAGAGTTTTCCACACTTACACGAGAAAGTTACCCACAGAAAGTATTTCTGATGCTATTGTCTTAATTTTTAATGATTTTGTAGTAAGAAATTTGTGGGTTAACGCATATGAAAGTTTTTCAGTAGTTTCAGGTCCAACAGTGTGGATGATTGTTTGATCTGACCTTATAACATTAACCAAAACGGCCTTGCTCTGCTGGTACTGCGAACGGCGGAAAACAAGGGGAAATTACTGCCGTAATGTTTCCCGATGGCATGCAGCTTTACTGTATGGTAAATATTGGGTAAAATATTCCGGAGGTAAAACAGTCCCCCATTGGGATCTCCGGGTAGGGACTACTCAGTAGGACGTCGTTATCAGGAGAAACAAAACTTGCGTTCTGTGGATCGGAGCGTGGAATGTCAGATCGCTTAATCGGGCAGGTTGGTTAGAAAATTTACAAAGGTAAATGGATAGATTAAAGTTAGATATAGTGGCATTAGTGAAGTTCGGTGGCAGGAGGAACAAGACTTCTGGTTAGGTGAATTCAGGGTTATAAATACAAAATGAAATAGAGGTAATGCAGGAGTAGGTTTAATAATGAATAAAAAATAGGAGCGCGGGTAAGCTACTAGGAACAGCATAGTGAACGCATTATTGTAGACAATATAGACGCGAAGCGTACGCCTACCACAGTAGTACAAGTTTATGTGCCAACTAGCTCCGCAGATGAAGAGAGTGAAGAAATGTATGATGAGATAAAAGAAATTATTCAGATAGTGAAGGGAGACGAAAATTTAATAGTCATGGGGAATTGAAATTCGATAGTAGGAAAAGGAAGAGAAGGAAAAATAGTAGGTGAATGTGGAATGGGGATAAGGAATGAAAGAGGAAGCCGCCTGGTAGAATTTTGCACAGAGCGTAACTTATTCATATCTAACACTTGATTTAAGAATCATTAAAGAAGGTTGTATATATGGAAGAGGCCTGGAGACACTGGAAGATTTCAGATAGATTATATAATGGTAAGACAGAGATTTAGGAACCAACACATACAAGGAAAAAATTTCAACGACGTTCTGAAGCATCAAGGGATCACCAATTTAGTATTAGAAGGCAGCGTGGAGGGTAAAAATCGTAGAGGGAGACTAAGAGATGAATAGAGTAAGCAGATTCAGGAGGATGTAGGATGCAGTAGGTACTTGCCGAGATGAAGTACCTTACACAGGATAGAGTATTATGAATAGCAGCGTCAAACCAGTCTCTGGACTGAAGACCGCAACAAATAAATTGCGAATATGGACAACTATCAGTTCTAGAATGGAATGACGACAATGAACTGAAGGCCACAACGACACATATAAGGAACAAATTTAACAACGTAGTGAGAAGCCGGCAAGAGAAAATAAACATGAATTGTAAACGGAAGGAGGAGGGAGGAGAACGCAAAGGAAGGGAATTACTCATGTCACCTGTACAGTGATTTTACGCAGTATCAGCGGCGACTAATAAAAATGTGTGCTGAACAGGGATTCTAACCCTGGATCTGCTGCTTATTAGGCACTTGCTTTAACCACTGCTCCAAGCAGACACAGTGTTTAATGTAACTGTCCGATCCAGCCCACATTATCACTCATCACGCTGATTCTGCGTAAAGTTCCGATGTAGCTGACATCAATAATCCCTCCACTGTCCTTTTCTTACTCCCCCCTCTCCTCCTTTAGTTTACATATAATGTTTCATAGCTGCGGATTCCGCGTGGTGTCTGTTCTTTCGGCTATGTCCAAGTGAACAGACACCACTCATTCGTATAAAAATATTCAATTGACAAGCAATCGCTATTGCAGTTCGTGTAAAACATGAAATGTAATTTTATGACTGTTTTTTAATAATATGTAACGAAAAGTGAATGATATTTACTTCTGTTCAGACAGGTTATTGTACGTACCTGGAATACTTGAAAACCTGTATAGAATTTTATTTGGAATGGTGGTCACGCATGCAGTAACTCTTTCACTTAAAGATGTCAGTCACGTGAGGTAGCTGAGAAGGGACAGCCAGAGCCTGTATCGTGATCTTTAGGTCGCTGTTTGATGTGTTGGTGAATGTGCCAACACCTTGTAGATAGAGGAGGCCGAAATGCACGCTATCTAACGCAGACGGGCGTGAATTCTGGAACAGGATAAGTAGTGAATTCTAATAAGAAAAGTATGCAGCTCCTCTAATACTTAACTTTTATTTATCCTTGTTGTGAATACAGCATTCTTGATGAGACATTTCATACGATAACTATCAAACTATGTAAGGCTAATGGTGCCTTGCTAAGTCGTAGCCATTAACCTAACTGAAGGCTATTCTGTCTCTCGGCAAATGAGAGCAAAGGCTTCGTCCGTATAGGCGCTAGCAACGTCGTCGTACAACTGGGACGAGTTCTCGTACGTCTCTAGAGACCTGCCGTGTGGCGGCGCTCGGTCTGCGATCACACAGTGGCGACACGCGGGTCCGACATGTACCAATGGACCGCGGCCGATTTAAGCTACCACCTAGCAAGTGTGGTGTCTGGCAGTGACACCACACTGTTCATGGTTTAGTAATGCAGCAGAGCTTGAGAGGCCTGTGATCTGTATGTATGTTAAAGTGTTAGTGTGGGATGCAAACAGATTGGACATAGCCATGCCGTACGTCAGTCAGCAATTTCATATGTTTTTGTTGTGTGTTAATAAAGGCCTTTGATACTGAACATTGTTGTTGGTGAACTGATATCGACATATACTGGAGTGGACTTTTAAACGTGGGGAATTTGTCCAGATTAACGTTCTGGTGCATTTCATAATGCCATTGACACTTGTTAAACGTTGCCTGCGTAGGCAGTGCTTGCTCTGAATCCGCTGCTATTTCACATCCTAGTTGTTTCACCGTGTAAATATTAGTCTGTGTACAGCCACCATTCAATATAACGTGTTTCCTTGACGTAAATAAAACAGAGACTGAATATTACATCTTTGTCTCCTCACGAACTTGTAACGGACTGTTCCCGCTCCTTACGTAATATTTCATATTTATTTGTGCTTAGCAGTTTATTCATTGACTGCTCCTCAGAGTGGGTTTTTGCGATTCAAAAGATTTCAATAGGGTACAATTCAACAATGCACAAGCCGGTCGCTGTGACCGAGCGGTTCTAGGCGCTTCAGTCTGGAACCGCGCGACCGCTACGGTCGCAGGTTCGAATCCTGCCTCGGGCATGGATGTGTGTGATGTCCTTAGGTTAGTTAGGTTTAAGTAGTTCTAATTTCTAGGGGACTGATAACCTCAGATGTTAAGTCCCATAGTGCTCAGAGCCATATATGCGACAAGTGGAACATCAGCGACCTTGGCGGGTTAATGTATGGTGCGGCATTATGGCAGGGGCCGTTGTGGGCAGCGGTTCTAGGCGCATCAGTCTGGAACCGCGCGACCACTACGGTCGCAGGTTCGAATCCTGCCTCGGGCATGGATGTGTGTGATGTCCTTAGGTTAGTTAGGTTTAAGTAGTTCTAAGTTCTATGGGACTGATGACCTCAGATGTTAAATCCCATAGTGCTCAGAGCTATTTGAACCATTTGAATAGTGCACAACCAGGCCCCTAGACTAGTAGTCGAGGTATTAAATTAGTATATGGTTGTGTGTTCACACATCCGGTGGTTAGAATGTAACAAAATAGTTTCACTTCGGAATTTTGTTAACTTAAACCACCCCGCTACGTTACAACGTGATTCATTGGTTGATTGATTTCCGGGAGGGGACCAAACATCGAAGTCATCGGTCCCAGTGGATTAGGGAAGGATGGGGAAAGAAGTCGGCCGTACCCTTTCCAAGGAACCATCCGGGCATTTGCCTGAAGCGATTGAGGGAAATCACGGAAAACCTCAATCAGGATGGCCGGATGCGGGTTTGAATCGTCGTCTTCCCGAATGCCAGTCCAGTGTGCTAACCACTGCGCCACCTTGGTTGGTTCAACGTGATTGGCTACATCCCAACTTCTTAGATACACAAACGAGATGTTCTATTTTTCAAGTTGCTGGAAATGCTTTTTTCGTCTATTGTTTTGGGCTGATGCGTCGTAAATGTTCATGCGGCCTATTTTTCACTTGACGAGGGAGCTTGCGTTTATGGTTTTTAGTTATAAGGTGCTTTACTAAAGATGTTTGATTACACAACTCTGTGACGAAAAGTAAAATGGCAAAACGATTCAGCTATATTGCTACTTTCCATTCCTCCCCGACGTTATTTTTCTTGCCTTATAAAAATCCTAAAATCCGTGGAAAGAAATCTATCTGCAAAGATGAGAAGTAAGCATCACTGTCCAAAAGCAGTTATTATTTACTCTTCACGCAGCACAGCGCGGAATATAAGCTCTTCGCAAGAGATCTGAATGTGACGAAATGGTCTCACGTGGTATCATGTTAAATTGTAAACTAATTAAGATGCATTTGAGAACGTTTTACAATATTTATTAACAAGTAACCCTTGACGAATTATTTAATATCAGAATCAAACAGTACCTCCCTCCAAAAGAATAATAGAAAAGTTATTTTCACCAGACTCGGCTCAAAAAATTCGGTGTTAGGACAAACAATCGCAATCAACCAGCAAAAAACTTTTCCATTGGCAGCAGCTGGTAGTCTTGACACCCCTGTAAGTTCTTAAATGAACACGCCAGGTAAGTGATTGACTTTTCTACCCTCTGAGGAAAGTGAGATTAGATACCACCTTTTACAGAAAGAGACAAACGGTGTATTTCTGCCGCCTGCTTATTATCAATACAAACATAAACTGAAATAAGTCTGTTGTATCATTCATACTGAACTAAGGGAGCAACAGGGTACAAATACTTGTGGCATCGTCTACATGTGAGGAAATGGTGTTTCTTCAAAATATTTCAAGAATTTCCAGGTGTCTACTGCAATTATTTTATCATTGATTCTATTTCAACGTTCTTCCTGTGAGTGAACGTCAGCTTGCAGCCGTCAGTTGACAAGGCAAGTCGGTGGATTGTAGGTAAATGGAACAGAATGAAAAGCAGTACAAACGATGGAAATTTACTAATGGCAAAGGTTGGAGCCCAGTGAACAGAGAGATTTAATTACTGCAAAGGCTGATCACAGAAATCCATATCACAAATAGAAGAGGGAAGCAGCAGTTGATTGTGTGAGCGTGTGCAATAAGTTACAAAACGAATCGTGTGCAATGGTAGATCAAAGATCGTGTTTCAATAATGCTGAGTAGACAAAAATTAAATTCCTTCAGTTATTTGCATTTTTCTTTCTTACTTTATCTAATTAATTGATTAAAGAATGTCATTTTTTAAAATCTTTTAAATGTTGCAGCACTTCTTATTTCCGTGCTTACTAAGAAAAATTGGAGAGTAATCCCTCCTTCTGTAAACACGGTTTTGTAGTGTTGTTTTGCACCCACACATGATTCAGCACTTTTTGTCCTAGGTTCAGTGGGTATCATCGTTTATTTTCTATCTCGCATGAGGTAGTTGGTTGTTTATGTTCGTAGCTTTAAATATAGTACACGGTTTACATCTTGTCACAGTCTTATGATGTTGTGGTGATTCCTCCTTTGTTTGTGTCGAGGTAACACGCTTATTTTTTTTCCCTGGTGTTAAAAAAATAGTTTAAATGGCTCTGAGCACTATGAGACTGAATATCTGAGGTTCAAAAATGTTCAAATGTGTGTGAAATCCTATGGGACTTAACTGCTAAAGTCATCAGTCCCTAAGCTTACACACTACATAACCTAAATTATTCTAAGGACAAACACACACACCCATGCCCGAGGGAGGACTCGAACCTCCGCTGGGACCAGGCACACAGTCCATGACTGTAAGATCTGAGGTCATCAGTCCCCTAGAACTTAGAACTACTTAAACCTAACTAACCTAAGGTCATCACACACATCCATGCCCGAGGCAGGATTCGAACCTGCGACCGTAGCGGTCGCGCGGTTCCAGACTGTAGCGCCTAGAACGGCTCGGCCACTCCAGCCGGCTCGCTGTTGTTGTTAAATATGCATTTTCTAGTATTTATTCGTCAAGCACAGGGTTTCCGCTGCTATTACGCGTTGTTATGACAGCCCTATAAGGAGCAGAAAACTACGTTACTAAACAAGTAAGTTATCTGCCAGATATGTCAATGTCTAGCATTATTATTTTACTGTACAACCACATATGCAACACTGAAGTAACGTTTGTGACATCAGTATCAATAATTAGACCGCAAGGATTTACATTTAGATCATAAATGAAATGCGGAATCAATACGTCTGTTCTTAATCGTTTCAGACCTGAATTTTTTTCTGGTGGAAGGAAAATTTTACGTAACATACAAAAAAATTTTACACATAAGGAGCAGAAAACTACGTTACTAAACAAGTAAGTTATCTGCCAGATATGTCAATGTCTAGCATTATTATTTTACTGTACAACCACATATGCAACACTGAAGTAACGTTTGTGACATCAGTATCAATAATTAGACCGCAAGGATTTACATTTAGATCATAAATGAAATGCGGAATCAATACGTCTGTTCTTAATCGTTTCAGACCTGAATTTTTTTCTGGTGGAAGGAAAATTTTACGTAACATACAAAAAAATTTTACACATAATTTAAAACCTCTACGAAACTTTCTCGCTGACAGCCTCCAGAACTGATGAAAGGAAAAACATTTATCGCTTTCTACATTTTCGCTGTGTCAGGTATGCCGTTTTAGTTCATCGCGTATTTACTGACAACTGCATTCGCGACACATTTGGCAGACAGCAACCGCATTTACCACAGAATATACCAGCAAAATTATACCATTGTACGACACATAGTTCAAGAGGTGTGACCTAATAAACACTGAGATTAGTAAAATCTGCCGCATCATACTTAACGTTTAAAATTTTTCTTCCTTGCTACTTACTTACTCTACTCGCAACGCGTTTCTCAGGCAGTATTCGCATATGCCGCTGAATCTACCTACAAAAATATACGTATCATTGTACGGCACATACATCATGTGATCAAAAGTATCCGGACACCTGGCTGAAGGTAACTTACAATTTCGTGGCGCCCTCTATAGGTAATGCTGGAATTCAATATGGTGTTGGCCACCGCTTAGCCTTTATGACAGCTTCCACTCTCGCAGGCATACATTCAATCATGTGGTGGAAGGTTTCTTGGGGAATGGCACCCCATTCTTCACGTATTGCTGCACTGAGGAGAGGTATCGGTGTCGGGTGGTGAGGTCTGGGACGAAGTCGGCGTTACAAAACATCCCAGAGGTGTTCTACAGGATTCAGGTCAGGACTCAGTGCAGGCCAGTCCGTTACGGGGATGTTTTTGTCGTGTAACCACTCCGGCAAATGCCGCTCATTGTGAGCAGCTACTCGATCGTGTTGAAGGATGCAATCACCATCCCCGAATTTATCTTCAGCAGTGGGGAGCAAGAAAGTGTCTAAAACATCAATGTAGGCCTTTGCTGTGGTAGTGGCACGCAAAGCCCCTCCATGAAAGCCGGCCATTGTGGCCGAGCGGTTCTAGGCGCTACAGTCTGGAACCGCACAACCGCTACGGTCGCAGGTTCGAATCCTGCCTCGGGCATGGATGTGAGTGATGTCCTTAGGTTAGTTAGGTTTAAGTAGTTCTAAGTTCTAGGGGACTGATGACCTCAGATGTTAAGTCCCATAGTGCTCAGAGCCATTTGAACCATTTTTTGAACCCCTCGATGAAAAACTCAACCACACCATAACACTATCGCCTCCGAATTTTACTGTTGGCACTACACACGATGGCAGACGACCTTCACCTGGCATTCGCTATACCCACACCCTGCCAACCGATCGCCACATTGTGTACCGTGATTCGTCACTTCTCACAACCCTTTTTTCAGTGTTCAATCGTCCAATGTTTACGCTCCTTACACCAAGCGAGGCGTCGTTTGGCATTTACCAACGTGATGTGTGGCTTATGAGCAGCCGCTCGACCATGAAATCCAAGTTTTCTCACCTCCCGCCTAACTGTCATAGTACTTGTAATGGATCCTGATGCAGTTAGGAATTCCTTTGTGATGGTCTGTATAGATGTCTGTGTATTATACATTACGACCCTCTTCAACTGTCGGCGGTCTCTGTCAGTCAACAGACGAGGTGGGCCGGTACGCTTTTGTGCTGTACGTGTTCCTTCACGTTTCCACTTCACTGTGACATCGGGAGTAGTAGACCTAGGAATGTTTAGTAAACTGGAAATCTCGTGTACAGACGTATGACACAAGTGACACCCAATCACTTGACCACGTTCGAAGTCCGTGAGTTCCCCGGAGCGCCCCAATCTGGTCTCTCACAATGTCTGATGACTAAAGAAGCTGATATGGAGTAGCTGGCAGTAGGTGGCAGCAGAATGCACCTAATATGAAAAATGTATGTCATTGGTGGTGTCCGAATACTTTTGATCACATACTGTAGTTCAGGAAGTATGATGTAAAAACTGACATTCGTGGAAAACTGCCGCATCATTAATTATTTCTTTACCAATTACTCTTTTCGCAACAAATTTTGCAAACACTATCCAAATACTCCACAGGATGTAGCTGGAAAATTATATCATTATATGACGCAAAGTTCAGGAGATACGACGCAATAAACATTGAACTGCGCGAAAACGAATCTGCAGGCTGAATTTCGATACAGATACAGATGAAATAGGTATACAGATATGTGTGAAATATGTTAAACACACGTGAACTATGTGACACGTATAGATGTTGTAAAAACCATGGCTATGAATTTCTCAGGTGTCTGAATTTCCTAGGTGTCTGACATCGCACAAATAAATTTCGCATGGGCGCTCAAACACTATCCACGCAGCCCGCCGTCGAATAGTCTAAGTCCAGTCAAAAGTTGAAGCATGAAACTGCACTCATACAGAACTATTTTACGTCCAACGAAAACTCAGAGTATTTTAAAAGTACGACTGTTTCGCCGCCCAGGTTATTTTGACTGCTACCGAGCAGAACCCCCGATACAGTACCACTCGCAAAAGGGGAAGGTTTGCATTTCCATAGCGACTTAATATACTTTTTAATTTAATGATTATTGACATAAATTATCATTTAAAGTGTATGTTATGGTTGACTGCAGGTATTTGTTTCCTAGGACGATTAGTTGAAGTAAGTAGCTCATGCTGCCTTTGCACTGTGTTTAGCTTTTGGAGGATTTTTGGCTGTGGCATATCTGCATATCCATATTTTATATCGCCTGTAACTTTTGCTACACAAGCAAGATTTGAAATACAGCCTATTATAGTGTTTGCTGATGTGGTTAACTTTCATTTCATACTTAATGTGATATGATCACAACAATAGTTTAATTATTAATAAATTCTATTTTCCAACATAACATTCATAATTAAAAACAGTTGTACTTTTCTCAACACTTATTGTAGGATCTTGCTTAAAGCTGCAGTGAGCTCGCCTCATTGGATCGATTTTTATGGAGTATTTTGTTTCATTGCGTCGTGTTTGTAAGGTTTGTAACCTATTTCCCTGGAAACGCAGTAACCATCCCATAAAAGGGCGATAAAATAGTTTCTGTTTCAGGGCGTTGCTGCAGTGTATACGCCACGTAGTGCTAGTTAGATGCAGATATATGAGCAACGACATGTAGGAAAGGGAATATGTGGCATATGTGCCTGTCCCACATGTGTGCTGTAAATGTGGAAATGTGAACTATGGTGAAGTTATTACCAAATGTGTCCAAAGAGGATGAACGCGCTGTTATTCTTTTCTTGGCTGCCAAAAAACAAACATCGGTAGACCTTCATCAGAAAATGAAGAATGTATATGGAGCACCATAACTGTCGAAAACCTCTATTGTGGAATGGTGCACCAAGTTACGTGGTGGTCATGATTCGACACAAGACGCTGATCGATCCGGGAGGTCAGCCAAAAGTTATGTCAACGCAAGTGGAAGACAGTCTAGCACTCGCCCTATCGTTCTGACCTCTCCCCATGCGATTATCACACTTTCAGTCCCTCAAAAAAGGCCTTGAAGGGTCGATGATTCCTGTCGGACGATGAAGTATAGCAGACAGTTACGGACTTCTTCACACAGCAGGACATGGTGTTTTACCAAACGGATATCTTCAACCTGGTACATCAGTGGGATGATTACCTCAGTACTCACAGTGATTTTGCATGATTGGTATACCGACTCTGGACTGTACAACCTTAGAATGGAAACTTTTTGATTGCACTAATATTGTGATCACTGTAATCGCCCTTGTGTATTCATCAACCACCTTACCTATGCCAGTGTGGATATGCTGGTGAAACTCCTGCACCTACCAGACACTGCTTCGTCGAGACTACAGTCTTTGGCCACCACGCTGATGACTGACCGTTAACGCCCCTCCATCAGTTCTGGCTCCTTGAGCCAATGACTCTTAGCATCACAAGGTGAGCAAAAACAATTGTTGGAAATCCACATGTTCATATTCACTGGGACCTTTGCAGATGAATCAGGCACATCCCAATCTCGCTATTAAAAATAACTTGCACTTTAGGTTAGTCCCATAAAGAGAACAATTTATTAATTAATGGGGAACTTGAGCTAAGTCCCTTAATTATCACGATGTTGATAGAGCGTAGAACACTATCAAAAACGAAAGAAAAAATTTAAAACAATCTGTCATTATATTAGCAGTCTGTGAAAACCTTACTAGTGCTGGGTATAGTTAAGTACATTTGATACGAGCCTGTCGTCTTACTAAACACCTATATAAATGCAAACATCTAAGAATGGATGCATTAGCTAGTAACAATTGTCACAGCTCATTAGCAGCATAATATTTTCAGCAGTCACAAGTGTCTCCAGTACAACTTCTTTTAATTTAACATTTTAAGCAGTTTGTTTCTTTCCTTACCGCAAGTAGGAGAATGGTCCAAATGTTTACACGAAACATTATAACACTGAATACGTTACAGGGGTCATGATGAGGTGTGTAATTATTCACGCCATTACAGGTTACGATGACACTATGAGCTGGTTAGCAGCGCAGCAGGTATGTGGAGCCAGGTGGTTGTGTGTGTTTAGCTCAGTGCATGGCATCATGAGATGGCCTACAAACAGCATTGCCCTACAGAGCAAGAAGCAGCGGTAACGAATTTGCACGGCCAGCACCTCAGCAAGCAAAGTGCACATCAGGTCTCAGAGAGGAGGCCAGCTCATAGCTATGGTGACAGCCCCAGCAATCAGTCAGTCACACTGTATGCCACTACCCCATCAAACGTAGCATTAAGTTGGTGCCTTGATCCATGATTATCATCTCCAGAATATTGAACTTTAATAGTCAATTATTTGTCAAGTGTACTGCCATATCAGCCTGTTGCTTCCGAATAGTGATCATCCTAACACAGCTAGAGATCTGATCTATAGTAGTCAGAATATAGCAGTTCCCCACTGGTATCTTGCTAAAAGGTCCTAAAATATCCATTCCAATCATTTAAAAAAAATTAGGGTACTTCTGTAGTGACACACACTGATGGCTTAAACTTGCACGTTGTACACATGGCATACAATTTTTTTACATAGTGTTTCATGTCACGTCTACATGTTCACTCCCAGTAATGCTCAGCTACTCTTAGGCCTGTGGTTATAATTACTCCATGACTGGATAATTGATGATCTGGTGCTTCCTTCAATACTTCCTCTTGAAGTGCATCAGGGACCTCTATGTGTAGTTCAAGACTTGATTCCCTACACAATGCACCATCATCAATGGCGATCTGTGGTTGTGTTGCACATAGTTTGTGAACTCCATCAGCAGCTTCCACTCTCTGCCACTTGGCAATTTTATGACCCACTGGCTGCAATACGCCAATTTCGTTGGCTAAGCCAATCCACATTATTGTGTTTATTATTGGAATTATGAGCCACTTCAGAGACAAAGTCACTGAAATTTAACACCCACTCTGTAAGACTACTTGAAGGATCCTGCAATTCCAACAATCATTTCAGTAGTGTATGCTCTGATAAAACCTTAAATTATTTTCCATATAAATAGCAGCAAAACTATTTTATTCCATATATTACACTTATATCCCATTTTTGGTTATAGAATAATTCTTCTCTTCTTTGTTCCAATACCATGATATGTAAGCGACTTTAATTTCCTTACCCTTCACTTCTTGACGTGAGACACAACATACTGCATGGTTGCTAGTGTCGCATGATAAAATGAATTATTTTTTGCAAGCTAGGAATATCAGTACTGGTCTAATTGTTAATAATTTTTTTAATTTTTCGAATGGGGTTTTGCACTCTGATGTCCACTATAACTTAATGCCTTTCTTTAACAAGTGCATGAGTAGTCACGCTATATCTGAAAATCTCATGACAATTTTCCTATAGTAATTCGCCAGAGCCTGACTATAATTCCTTACTTGTCTGAGGTGTGGGAAAGCTTTGTACAGTGTTCACTAATCTTGGATGTGTTATCACTCTGTCCTGGCTAATAATGTATCCTAACTAACTCATATCTTTCAGTACCGACTGCTCTATGTTAAGACTCAAGTGTGGTGAACACAGTCTTTTAAAAAATTCTCTCTGCCATTGTACATATTCCTTCATATCATCTGTAAACACGATAATGTCACCTAGATACACTGTACACTGTTTTGGCTTTAATCCCCTCAAAACTCCATCCAACAACCACTGAATTGTTGGTGGTGCACTTTTCAAACCAAACGGAATTTTCTGATACTGGTGCTTATCCAAGGAATTGTAAATGCAGTTTTCAGTCACTTTTGTGGCACTATTTCCAACCGATGAACGCCTTCCATATTTCTGCTGTGGAGAAATATCTCCATTGTTCTATATTATTCTGGTTTCTCAGATATTTAGTGTTGGATATGCATCTGTAACAGTTTGACTCTCACAACAGAACCTATACTTCTTCATACCATCTGAAGATTTTTGTTTGCGTGTACATTGACAGGTGCACCTCACAGTCTTGCACTTTCCTCAATATTGCCATTGTGCAATTACTGTTTAATGAATCCATGGCCTGAATGTCCACAACAATAGCACTTCACACCAGTGGGGACGACATTTCTTTTGTCATGGACTTTCGTTGGCACATCTACTTCCTCCAATACTAATATTGTCAGCCATGTCCTCGACACATCAGGTGACAGTCCCCTTAGAAATCTGTCTTATGCCCTATGTTCTGCTTCTTGCAAAATATTTTATTTGTTTCGTCTTCATTTGTGTGTTGATAGGTACTAACATCGAACATCCATATCCAATCTACAAAATTATTGCAGATTCGTTTTGTTTAATGGCACTCCATTTACTTGTCTGCGATAGAATCTGCAGCTATTTAGCCTCCTATGACGTTGTACTAGACATTTCCTGAGTTCATGTAATTATTGAGCATTCGTTAGGATCTCGTGGCACATAAGATAATATTTCACGTCTCCTGTCCATAACTTAGTCACCTACAACAACTGTTCAACTCTCCAACTATGTAGCTTTGAAGCTGTCAACAGGTTATCTACAAATGATAGTATATCCTCTACTGTCCTGAAAAAAAGAAAAAAGATTAACTAATCCGGTAGTAGCTGGATCTAAGATGCGATCAGTCGAACTGGATGACCTCCTGTGCTTTCCGAGAGCATTTAACTGATTACGCAGTTCTGTGTCATCTGCTCAACTGAGCTACCTGCTCTAATAGGAAATGAATCACTACCCGAATGGTAGACCCCCATGTTGTTGACTTATTCATTATGAAGCCTTTATGCAATGCACAAAAAAAAGAGGAGAAACACAGTGGGATCAACAAAAGTATAACGAACCACATCAATGAAACATTACCATTAGTCTTTGTGCCCGATCGTAGCCCACATGAGTTCACGACAATGCCTAGCATAATGCGTGTAGCTGTGGGATGTAGAGCATGTCACTGGAGGCAATCCATACAAAGTCCATCATGACCTAACAGATTACACTGTGCACACCTCACAGGATACATGATGTCACAGTCTTTTCTTACGTGGCCGTTAGACTGTCTCATGCCTCTGTGTCATCCAGTCTAAGTTAACCCTAAAGCCTATCGACTATTCCAGACGTTCAGCCATCACATTCTCAAAAAGTAAAAGGATATGGACAAATGAGTGTAGAACTGGCTCATATAGGGTTCCATACAGACTTAATTGCGTATACAGATAAATCATTCATGCTAGGGGAATCTAAAACGTAAACGAGTTTTTCCTGTTATCGATATCAATACTGGCGAGATATCGGTCCCATAATTTCGAGATTGTTTTAATTTTCAGTAATAAACTGAAATTTTTGTGTAATTTCGCATTCACTTTCATAATTTTCCATTTATTTCATTAGTTTTAGAGTTATGTTAATATGCTATGCTAATTGGCAACTGCAGATTCATTTATTTCGTCTGCTCTCGTCCCTGTTGTGATTACTGGTAAGATTTGATAAGTTTCCAGAGAAGAAAATAGCACAGCTAGTCATAGGGCTATTGTTCAAATGTCGAATTGTTCTGTGGAATGCTTGAACGGATATTTTATGTGATGTCGGAACCTCGTCCCAAAGAGTGGAAGTGCAATCCTGCATAAATAACCACTATTACTTTGCTCAGAAACATTACAGGTGTTAACGCCAGTGTGGCACGGTACTCGGGCAGTCTGACGCTTATCACCACTAGATGACAAAGGCATGTTTTCACGATGGCAGGGGACTTCATTTCATCGTACCTCAGCCAGTTAGCACGAAATATTTGTAAATTATGCACAAAAACCTTCCTCGTGACCACTGACTATTAATCACAACCAGATAAAAATTCATACACAACTTCCTGAGATATTTGACAGATTACAAATGCAATGTAAGTTCGTGTTTACAAAAAAAAGTGATATAACAACAAATCAACAATTTTCGGATTTTTTCCTTTTTCGGGAACTGTGAAATCTTGCCTTTTATCAAATTTTATGATTGTACATCAACAGGAAGTACGCTATAGGTTTTGATGAGTGAATTTGCGAGTATCAAAAAATGGCCGTGTCTTTTGATTGCACTGATTTAGCAGCTTACACTGCCAAGGGACAGTAGGTCTTACTATGTGACATAAATATTAACTTGATACCTGAACACATTCTTGAGGAAAAGGGGTCTTTACAGTTGGACAGACAGACAGACAGACAGACAGAGGGACGGACGGACAATGTGGCGAATCCTCCAATGGTTCCTTTTTTACCGACAACACGAAGAACAGTTAGTGCACGCAACCCACCGTGCAGATGATGCATATCGTGGCTGCTGACGTCATCCCAAATCCACAAGGCCACATATGACGCCAGTTGTAGCAGGGGTCAGGACGGCAAATGTAATTATTCACTCCAAAGCAGGTCGTGGTGGCATTGCCAGTTGTTTAGCATGACAGCAGGTATGTGGAGCCAGGTGAACGTCCAACGAAAAGCATAAAAGACATTTGATTAATTATTGTTGAGTAATGTACAGTAGTCGCAGTACTGAAGAGTGCTGTTGGACGTCGAGGGGGATGGTGGTGGTGACAGACCTGAGGGTCCATTGGAAACAATTCAGATGATAAAGAAGGTTTTATTGAATCTCGGTGCATGCTCTGTCATTGCTCAGCGAGGTGAAACACGCCTCACTCTTGACCTTTGACGGCGCTGAAGTACATACGGCAGCTTCAGCCCTGGTGAGACGACTCTGCGTAGCCATCCTGCGATACTGATTGCAGGTCCGTGGGCCGCCAGCGGCAGTGTGGCACTAGTCCCGGGAGAGGAAGCTCAGTGCTGGTGGCAGTAGGTGTGGACGAGAGGTTGACAGTCGTCTCACTGTTATGCGGGTATTACACGACGATCTGCTGCGAACGGTACTGGTGTAGCACGACAGCCATCTAGCGGTAGAACTGGTGAAACTACGTAAGTTAGCAGACAATCCGCGCGCCAGAAGAGAGAGCAGTTCTAAACCGCCAACAATCCGCGTATGAGCACTAGGCACCGATAAGTCGCACATGTGCAGATGGGGCTATCGCAATGTTTTCTGCTTGTAATGCTTTTGGTGGCTAGTAGCTAATTTCAGATTTTCGTGTTGGGGATTTTCCGCGGTTTTTTTCAGTAAGTAGGTTTTCATAAATGCAGAAAAAACTTTTTTTGCCAGTAGCAGCAGAATGGTCCGGGACTCATGTCGGGACCAAGCCGAGGTGGTGTTTGTGAACGGCCAAGCAGAAGGAAATGGTCGAGAGGTAGCTCGTCTGAACCAAAACAAGTACCCTCAGACACCAACCACATCACACAATATTTCAAGCTGTTTTTGGGCGGCCAGTCGCGGTGGCCGAGCGGTTCTAGGCGCTTCAGTCCGGAATCTCGCATTCGGGAGGACGACGGTTCAATTCCGTCTCCGGCCATCCTGATTTAGGTTTTCCGTGATTTCCCTAAATCGTTTCAGGCAAATGCCGGGATGGTTCCTTTGAAAGGGCACGGCCGATTTCCTTCCCAATCCTTCCCTAAGCCGAGCTTGCGCTCCGTCTCTAATGACCTCGTTGTCGACGGGACGTTAAACACTAATCACCACCACCACCGGAATCTCGTGACTGCTACGGTCGCAGGTTCGAATCCTGCCTCGGGCATGGATCTGTGTTGTATCCTTAGGTTAGTTAGGTTTAAAAAAAATGGTTCAAATGGCTCTGAGCACTATGGGACTCAACTGCTGTTGTCATAAGTCCCCTAGAACTTAGAACTACTTAAACCTAACTAACCTAAGGACAGCACACAACACCCAGCCATCACGAGGCAGAGAAAATCCCTGACCCCGCCGGGAATCGAACCGGGAACCCGGGCGTGGGAAGCGAGAACGCTACCGCACGACCACGAGATGCGGGCAGTTAGGTTTAAGTAGTTATAAGTTCTAGGGGACTGATGACCTCAGATGTTAAGTCCCATAGTGCTCAGAGCCATTTGAACCATTTTGTTTTTGGGCGTTTGTGTGATCATAGGTCCTTTCAGAGAGACGATCTTGCAGGGAGGCGTCGGACTCTGTATACTAGATTTGGAGGACATGGTTCTACAGGATATTGAGACGAACAATAGCACATGCTCCAGATCTGGTGTTTGCAGAGTCCACCGCCTCCCTGCACGTTCGCTGTCTGAAAAGGACCCATGATCACACAAATGCCCAAAAACAGCTTCAAATGTTGTGCGATGAGGTTGGTGTCTCTCGTCCAGTTTCCATCTGTTTGGCTGTACACAAAACTATCTCGGCTTTTGCCCGACACGAGTCCCGGACCATTCTGCTGCTTACAGTAAGATGCATTAATTACACAGCCCGCAACGCACAAGGAACACACGACATGTTTTCAGAGGAACTGTAACTCGTCAGCGTCATCTACCGTGGCAACGATGCATTTTCGGACACATGTTCATAGGACCTTTTTGCTCGATTTCCCTGCAGTTTTTCGCTTTCATTAATTCTCACGCTGTATTTTTAACCAAAACTTTAAACTTAGTTTTGACTGCTTTTCCCTGTAGAGATTGAATCAGTTGCACGAGAACAGCATTTTGCGATCAGTTATGCAATTAATGATGTAGGAGCTGCACAATGGTTTCGAACTGTGATGCTCGAAGCCTTGATATAGTTTTTAGCTACCAATATTTAAGACAAAAAGTAATCAGAATCGGTGGTAGGAATTCAAAGGCAAAGATTGTTTTGATTGTCTATGGCTCTACAATCCTGTATTTTTATATTTGTGGTGTCAACGCTATGTGGTGGCGAACTACGTCGGAGAAAATGAGCAAATCTCATATCTGGTGCAGTGATCGGGCTTTTGGGTTCGTCGTGGACAGGCAAGTGACAACAGTTAGCCGTTTAGTAACTAGTCTCTCTTTCCAGCCCCGATCAAACCGGGCCCACTTCACATGCGGCAATTAGCGAGTCCAGCAGCGATGAGAGGACAAGTTGCAGTAATAGCTTCTGACTGCTCTACTCCCTCGCATCTACGCTAACAATGGTTGCCTACGTTACCTATTCATAGACACTATGTTTTATGCAGGGTGATTCCATGATCATGTGACAAACTTACAGGGATGATGGAGAAGTGCAAATGGATCACTTTGTGGTAAGGGACTGTAGTCTGGAAACGACAGTCGAAAGGTGTAAACGAATATTTATTCAAGCTCCGCCCTATGATTTGTCCAATCCGAAATGTCGAAACATGTCCTGAAAGTTTTTATGGGGGAGAAATGCAATGAAAGAAACACATTTTCAAAAGCTTAGCTGCTAGGACTCACTGAAAGTATTTAAAAAATATGCTTGGAATTGCCAGACTTTTAGTTCTCCAGGTGGCTGAAAGAATGTACACCCGTGTCGTAGCTGCGTCAGACAGCGCATGCGCAAACCGGCGGGTGCGTAACCTTGGTAAACGGCAAATAGCTAAACAGATAATACGGCACAACACGATCGTAATTTGTTAAGCGTATTTCAGTACCTGAAAGTACTTTCTCTGTCAACTGTTCGAAGTTACTATTCACTAGAGTTTGCAACTCATTTAATATTCATAATAACTAGCAATTGCTTTTGCCGTGTCGCTAAGTGTTAACAATGGAATGGAATGGAAATGAAGTCCCATGCTTCATCTACATCTACATCCATACTCCTCAAGCCACCTGACGGTGTGTGGCGGAGGGTACCCTGAGTACCTCTATCGGTTCTCCCTTCTATTCCAGTCTCGTATTGTTCGTGGAAAGAAAGATTGTCGGTATGCCTCTGTGTGCGCTCTAATCTCTCTGATTTTATCCTCATGGTCTCTTCGCGAGATATACGTAGGAGAGAGCAATATACTGCTTGACTCCTCGGTGAAGGTATGTTCTCGAAACTTCAACAAAAGCCCGTACCGAGCTACTGAGCGTCTCTCCTGCAGAGTCTTCCACTGGAGTTTATCTATCATCCTCGTAACGCTTTCGCGATTACTAAATGATCCTGTAACGAAGCGCGCTGCTCTCCGTTGGATCTTCTCTATCTCTTCTATCAACCCTATGTGGTACGGATCCCACACTGGTGAGCAGTATTCAAGTAGTGGGCGAACAAGTGTACTGTAACCTACTTCCTTTGTTTTCGGACTGCATGTTCTTAGGATCCTTCCAATGAATCTCAGTCTGGCACCTGCTTTACCGACAATTAATTTTATATTGTCATTCCATTTTAAATCACTCCTAATGCGTATTCCCAGATAATTTATGGAATTAACTGCTTCCAGTGGCTGACCTGCTATACTGTAGCCAAATGATAAAGGACAGACAGAGCGTAGGGGAACGATGCGGGAGACCCGCACCGCCGTACTGGGCAAGGCCCTAATGGAGGTGGTGTGCCGTTGCCTTCCTCCAACCATAATGGGGATAAATGATGATGACAACAACACCCAGCCATCCCGGGACAGGTGAAAATCCCCAGGACCCCGTGCTCGGGAAGCGAGAATGCTACCGCGAGGCCACGAGCGGCGGACTGACAATAGAAATAAAATTAAATTAATTTTTCTTTGCGTTTTCATTGGATATGCTGGTTAATAACATTTGTCTTTGAGCAGGTTAAGACGAAATATGATGAAAGTGGTATGTAGTCGAAACCATCTATTTCCCCAGAAGATTATTTATTAGTTGTCTTCTTCGACATCCATTCTATTGATGTCGACATTTCTTTAGAGATAATGGAAACATTAGAAGAAACAGAAATAGCTGACGGTTCTGTGAATTTGAACCATCATTTTTGTGCTAATTAAAGTCCAGAAGAAAAACACAATGCCTTGCGATCCCGGAGAAAACACGTACGGTAATAGCTTTCAGGGCCAGAGAAAAGGCTGTAAGCTTTTTGGTTAACCGAAGGCGGGAGAAAGGGCTGAAAGTTGAGCAGTGTGCAATGGTGCATAAAATCTGAACATGAATTGCATAAACGGAACAAAAATTTACACAAAATTGAGGGAGAAAAACTATTCGGAAGATTTAGAAGTGCTCATTAGAGTCAATGCTACGTTACCGAGGGAGATCTACATGACAGCGACATCAATTGCAAGTGAGGATAACGTCAATGATTTCATGTTTCTTCCACCTAGTTGAACAGATTCAGGAAATTATATGGAAAAGGAAGTCGTCAATTACGAAGTTTGCTACAAATAACAGAGTAGGAGATGTGATTAATAGGTAATACTACAGAGAAGTTCGTAGCTGGCGTAAAAAGCTTCTTGTTATCTCTTTAAACGCTGTGTATAAAGCCAATTAGTTAGGTTTCGACCAAGAATTGCATGCAAGCCGCATTTTATCATTTCGAGCGAAAGAAATAAAAAGTCGCTTGTGCAGTCGATGAATGCTATGACGCTTTCGTATACAACAGTGCCAGTGGTAAGTATCAGCGGATTACTATTTCTGCAACTTTACGTCTGGATTCAGGAACATTAAGGTAAATTAGACCTAAAATTAAAAGAAGCACTCTTTAGCTGCAATAAACTTGTGATCGACGTTGCAAAATCTGGAAAAATGGAAGAGAATAACTTTCAGTATTACATCCGAAATGTCTTCTTCCAGTTACGGCAAATAATTCACTGCTTTTGTTGGACTCTTGGCCTAGTTAACACCACGTCTGTTTTTAAGAGGACGACCCAAAGATTTAGCCTTTCGATAAAAATATTTTTCGGCACTCAAGCATTTTTCAGAAAATTGTTAGACAAAGTTCTGCTAGCTCTTTGTCAAATCAGATCTCTCTTCGGAATAGTATTGTTAAACTTCAGTCATTTGTGCAATATCAATTTGCATCACCAAGTTTTACGAATTTGATCAAGTATGCCGGATATGCATAACAATACAGCCACGAACGTTTCTCACTACATTCCACTTCTGTCTAAATGAAACTAGCAATTACTCTGAAACGGCTAAATGCATTAATTGCCAGGTGTAAAGAAAATACAGGGTGATTCAAAAAGAATACCACAACTTTAAAAATGTGTATTTAATGAAACAAACATAATATAACCTTCTGTTATACATCATTACAAAGAGTATTTAAAAAGGTTTTTTTTCACTCAAAAACAAGTTCAGAGATGTTCAATATGGCCCCCTCCAGACACTTGAGCAATATCAACCCGATACTTCAACTCGTTCCACACTCTCTGTAGCATATCAGGCGTAACAGTTTGGATAGCTGCTGTTATTTCTCGTTTCAAATCATCAATGGTGGCTGGGAGAGGTGGCCGAAACACCATATCCTTAACATACCCCATAAGAAAAAATCGCAGGGGGTAAGATCAGGGCTTCTTGGAGGCCAGTGATGAAGTGCTCTGTCACGGGCTGCCTGGCGGCCGATCCATCGCCTCGGGTAGTTGACGTACAGGTAGTTACGGACAGATAAGTGCCAATGTGGTGGCGCTCCATCCTGCTGAAATATGAATTGTTGTGCTTCTTGTTCGAGCTGAGGGAACAGCCAATTCTCTGCTAGCTCTGCGAGTCGATTTTCCTGGGCTGTGAACAAATGCTTGCTGGATGCGTGCTACATTTTCATCACTCGTTCTCGGCCGTCCAGAACTTTTCCCTTTTTACAAACACCCATTCTCTGTAAACTGTTTATACCAACGTTTAATACACCACCTATCAGGAGGTTTAACACCATACTTCGTTCGAAATGCACTTCTGCCGTACTCAATAACACAAAAAGCTTTCTGTTGAGCGGTCGCCATCTTAGCATCAACTGACGCTGACGCCTAGTCAACAGCGCCTCAAGCGAACAAATGTACAACTAAATGAAACTTTATAGCTCCCTTAATTCGCCGACAGATAGTGCTTAGCTCTGCCTTTTGTCGTTGCAGAGTTTTAAATTCCTAAAGTTGTGGTATTCTTTTTGAATCACCCTGTATATGTTTGGGTCATCCAACAGACACTACGCATTTTTCTGACGACCACTGGAAATAACCACGAAACTGTTTCATTGTTAGTAAAATATACATTATTCAAAATCATAATAACGGTGCTACAGAAATTGTTATAAAATATTCCGTGTCGACATGCAAAAGTCCCGAAAGATGTAAGTCATCTCCAATGTAACATCATACACTGCCCTGATTTTCTTTCCTCTGCGAGTCAGTTGTGTAACAATTACATCAGCAGCAGTTTCACTGACGATATGAAATGCAAGATATTAAAAAACTGATGATTTGAGACACTTTTGCTACGGTCTCAGTGCTTAATATATGCAGGTGTGCATTCTGGATTTCACCGCGGCGCTACGTTCTCTTGACATGGCTGCGTCTGCTTATCCGCCCAGTCGCACGTCAGCCACGAAGGGTTGTACAAACTACTTTTGTAGGTTCTTCTTGCGGGAATGATTAATTTTAACGTTATTTTAAAATTACTTGCAGTGCGCCTTAGCAGCTAAAATTTTGACACTGCATTTCTTTCGGTGTATACTTTCTGTATGAAAAATTGCAGGTTAGATTTCGACATGTCGGATTGCCTTGTTAGCTTCACCCAGCGCTGAAACTAAGGGACCAAGGTTCCGTACCCTGATCATGACAAACAGAATTCCCGCTAAACACTTCTCAGTACCCTCAGATACACTCTGATCAAAAGTATCCGGACACCTCAAATAACATACGTTTTTCACATTAGGTGCATTGTGCTACTACCTACTGCCAGATATTTGATATAATTATTTACCAACAGCCGTACGTATTTTAGATATTTATTGTATGAACTTCAATATGCAATCAGTTTCGGCAGTACACTGATACCATCTTCAGGCCCCTGTACAATGAGTAGAACAAATGTACTATTATAAAAATATAGAATATACGTAAACAATCGACAGGTTTCTGTGCTAACTATGTAAGTGGTTAAAAAGGACATTGTACATCATTAAAACAATATGTAACATTAGGGCAAATATGCTTCTGCCTATGGCATGCTGTTACTAATAGTTTACCCTATTTTACTCGAATATACAATAACAGAGGAACATATTTATACTCTATTATTCATAAATCCGTATCACACATTAGTAATAGGCCGTGCATCACGACAAATGTACTGCATACTATCATATGCCCAGTGGAAGAATTTTTTATATATAAATCATTAACTAATATAAATGATTAATAAAATAAATGAAAATACAATAAAATGTGACATAACCATGTCGGAATACATAAGTTACATATGTATAGCGTAGGTCGTGTTGTGTGTGGTACGATAAATAGCTGCCGCAGTATTGACGAGAAGAAGCATAAAAAAGTTTGTCTTAAAACCCAATTGCATTCACGAATTGAACCAATGCAATCGTACTATAAAAATCATCAAATATCTGGTCTCTTAAGCACGGCATTGGAACCCCTATGTAGTACCACCGCGCAGTGTGTTGAGTGGATTAATGCAACAACAGAAACTGCCTCACATAGTCAAAGTGAAAAAGAAGATTCGCCATCCCTATATATCAAAAAATGTCTACCTCTACATATAAGTCCTATACAATTATGTAGGATTATACCAAGTGGAATTGAACGAATAAAAAGGTAAAGAAAGAGAAAAATATAGGAGGCCGCCTGTAAGTCCGAACATAACCTCAAAATTTAAGGTATACCATCCCTATGACTAAGGGTACCACCTATACTCATGTCAAACCATTCTCATGGTTGCAAAAGGCCAGGTGTAGGTAACGTATAAACTGACAATCAAGATCTTAATTACATCATACATTGTCATCGTATTCTGTCTAATGACCTCGGTGAGTTGGGGACTGTCTGCATGGGTCTAAATGTCATGGTACCTAAAACCTAGTCATAATATTTGGCTAGCTAAAATCAAACTAACGAATTTATACCCATCAGCTAAGTATCAAGGAAATGCAACGTCACATCAAAGATAAAAATTGGTTAAGTAGGATATTCAAGAGTGTAACGACAGGTGACCAGTAGAGTAATCCAACGGCGTTAGAAAATGTTGAACACATTTGAAAATTATGATAGTGGAGACCTCCACAGGAGGGGAAAAGTGTGGTGTTGAGCCATATGTGCCTTATGTTGGCCTATATCAAAATAGCATCTAAGTATAGTACGTAGAATTCTGAAGTATTATACTAGAGTCCTCATAATCGTCGGTATTCAAGTATACTAAGTATCTCATTGGAAGATGTATGGCAACATTAACCTAACAGTATCCATAAGAGAATAAGTAATCTTGCTGGTACATCACTGATGACCTGGACCAACAAGTTGAAATACAAGTCATTGCGTATTTATGCATACCGGTATCATTAAATCTTGACAGGGTGACACCTATAACGGTGCGTCTGTAAACTGTATCATCCATCCTAAGTACCAGCTAACCGCATACTCACTGTGGTAAGAGCGCCCGTATAACTTAATTGTAGTAAGGTTATATGAACAATTAACAGGAAATGTTACGAAAGTAAGTCTTAAACGTCATATACAACGTTACCATATAGGTGTGAAGACTCACTGGCCTCAAATGTACCAAGGGCCAAGAAATTCGATTGGAACACAGTGGTTAGATTAAGTCATAATAATAGAGATCTGATTCGAACCAAGCACGAAACTCAACATATACGAGTCAAAACTGAAAATATAAAATGTGAACTTCAGATAACGACCTCCTAACTTAGGCGTCAATGGCTGCCTACAACTTTAGACTAAACTAATAAATATTGTCCATCCTGTCGCTTATATCCACATTAGGCGTTGCCGTGATATTAAAAAGTTAATACACACATCTACGATTCATATAGGAAGAGGTTGACCGACAAAATGCAAATATTGCATAACTCAGCTGCCCAATGTGCCAGAGAGGTGTAGGAAGTAATTAGACACAGCAAACATTATGAAAAACTGTATAAAGAATCAATTCCTAATTTTTTTTGTATCGGGTTAGATATCTATACACCAGAATCTAACCCCCACGCTATCTATAACCTTTCAAGCACCTTCACTAATACATTACTAAAATATTAAGAGGCATAACCAAAAAGGATCGTAATTTTAGTGTTATAGAGTAAAATATATCACTCACCACACGTCACAGTCGTAAAATCGCTACACACGGAAAGAGCCATATAACTGGATCCGTGAATCAAGTCTAAAATACAAAACAGTGGGGTTAATGATACGAGTTTCAAGAAAATATCAGCACACTAGGTTTTATGCTCGACATACCGCTATGTAACAGCTCTTGGTGATCAGGCGACACAGAGTGTGGCGGTTTGCAAACATCGATGTTTGGTCAAAGATGAAACCACAGAGTCAAAGTTTATAGGAGGCGTCGCTGGTAAGGATCGATAATAGAGTAGTCATTTCTAGTGGAACTCTAGTGAGGACAAAACATTACAAATCAAGCTATGGGGAGGCTAACGTGTCCAGGGACTATTAATGTTCTTGATATCAGAGTAGAAGGTCGTGAAAAATTTCGAAAAAGAAATTATTTTTAGATTCGATTTGTTCATTCAACAGGTTTTATCCTCTTACTCTGCATGGATGTAAATTTCCAACTCTTCAAGTATATCCAGCGTCCATCCCTTATCGACAATATGTCGTATTTCTAAATTATCGTGAATATTTATGATATTATGTTTCGTTTTTCGCAAATGATCTTTAAAGGTGGAGTGCTTAATACTACGCAATGTTGTATATTCACGGAACCTTTCTTTAAATGTTCTACCAGTCTGCCCAACATAACCGGGTGATCAAAAAGTCAGTATAAATTTGAAAACTTAATAAATCACGGAATAATGTAGATAGAGAGGTAAAAATTGACACACAGGCTTGGACTGACATGGTGTTTTATTAGAGCCAAAAACAAAAAAACAGTTCACAAAATGTCCGACAGATGGCGCTGGACAGCAAAACGTCAGTGACTGCGCATGACAATCGTGTATAAAAGGAGGTGTAATGAGAGAGAGAATCAGATGCGCCAGCAGTCGCAGCATGTTGACGTTGCCTGAAAAGGCGCTTTTAGTGAAGCTGTATTATCAAAATGGGGAATGTGCAAGTTCAAAGTTACGATCCTATCGCCATAGGAAGGGGATTCGAACGGGCAAAGGTCCGTTGACAAATGCAGCCGTGGCGTGAATGATTTCGAAGTTTGAAGCCACGGGTTGTTTAGACCATAGACCCCGTAGTGGCGGACCGAGCAAAAGGCGTAATGCTGCTGAGACAGTTCAGGAAGAAATGGAGACTGTAGCGGGTTCGTCTATGCACGGGGAAGTCAGCGCTCGTGCAGTCGCACGTTGCACCGGCATTCCATATACTACTGTTTGGTTGGCACTTAGGGGTACCCTCCGATGCTATCCGTACAAAATCCATCGGCATCATGAATTGTTACCTGGCGATTTAGTGAAGCGGAGGGCATTTGCGGTGTGGGCGTTTCAAAAGATGGCGAAAGATGACGATTGGTTGAGTAACGTGTTGTGGGACGACGAAGCTCATTTCACGCTCCTACGGTCTGTCAACGCCCACAACTGCAGAATTTGGGCTACCGAAAATACTAGAACTGTCGTGGAAACTCCATTGCACGACGAGAAAGTCACGGTATGGGTTGGATTTACCGCATCTACCGTTATCGGACCTGTTTTCTCCGAGGAAATGCGTGATTCTGGCTTTGTAACTGTTACCGTGACGCGTGAGAGGTACGCCGATATGTTACAGAATCGCATCATCCCCAGCCTGGCTGGTAAACACCTGCTGGAACGTACGATGTTTATGCAGGATGGCGCTCCACCCCATATTGCTGGACGCGTGAAAAATCTCTTGCGCGCGTCGTTTGGTGATGATCGTGTGCTCAGCCGCCACCTTCGTCATGCTTGCCCTCCCAGGTCCTCAATCCGTGCGATTATTGGCTTTGGGGTTACCTGAAGTTGCAAGTGTATCGGTATCGACCGACATCTCTAGGGATGCTGAAAGACAACATCCGACGCCAATGCCTCACCATAACTCCGGACATGCTTTACAGTGCTGTTCACAACATTATTCCTCGACTACAGCTATTGTTGAGGAATGATGGTGGACATATTGAGCATTTCGTGTAAAGAACATCATGTTTGATTTGTCTTTCTTTGTTATGCTAATTATTGCTATTCTGATCAGATGAAGCGCCATCTGTCAGACATTTTCTGAACATTTGTATTTTTTTGGTTCTAATAAAACCCCATGTCATTCCAAGCATGTGTGTCAATTTGTACCTCTCTATCTCCATTATTCCGTGATTTATTCAGTTTTAAAATTTATACTGACTTTTTGATCACCCGGTATATTCCGTCACAGTCACAGTGAATATAAGTCCACGCAGTATTAATGAAGCCCAGAACTTACACACTGTTACATTTACAACAGTTGTTCGAAATGACGCCCGCCAGCATCAATGCGGGCATGGCATCGACGCATTAAGTTCTGTTGTACCAATTTTAATATCCCCGGGGTTTTTTAATAGTGTCGCAGACAGCGAAAATTCTAGCCAGGTGATCCTCTTCATTCTTGACAGCTGTCTCGTTCGGAAGACGGTTGTCATGGCTGCACAAGAAGAACCCAAATGGGGGGAAATCTGGTGAAAGTATTGTCCCGGAAATAGGACCTCCTCTGCCTGTCTAATGTCTGAGCCAGGTGTTCACGAACCCTCACTCCAAAGTGAGGTCGGACTCCATCATGTTGGAACGACATCCACTGACGAATAACAAGTGGCATATGATATGGGAATTGGGCAGCAACAACAGTACCAATAAATGTATTCCACTGTCAGAGATATCAGAACGATTTTCTTTTAAACTTTGAACTCGGTAATTTTCGGACTAGGCTGCTTATCTCAAATTGATACGTATACTCTTCTCCATCGCCTCAGAAAGTTTGTAACATTATCGCAGAATCGCCCAGTAGAAAGTTCGAAGTACAGTGTATTAAGTTTAGAATGCCATCTCCAACCAAACAATCGCTCTATAGTGTGACACTGTGTTGTCCGTAACGCTGCAGCAAGTAACACAGTCATAATGCTATCTGCATAGTGTATTCTAAGAAACAGTGGGCCTTACTTCGATCCTCGAAAACCTGCTCCACACTTCGACGTTTGTTATAAATCCTTAGATACATCCAACACTTTCTGCTGCCGGACGGTGTTGGAATTAAGAGAGTAAAAAAACGCACTATGATGATAAAATCGCAGGATGCCTCCTAATATTGTGTCGGACCTCCTTTGGCTCGGCGCAGTGCAGCAGTTCGATGTGGTTTGAACTCAACAAGTTGTTGCAAGTCCCTTGCAGAAATACTGAGCCATGCTGCCTTTACATCGTCCATAACTGCGCAAGTGTTACCGGTGCAGGATGTTGTGCACGAACTGACTTCTCGATTGTGTCCCATAAATGTTAGGTAGAATTCACGTCGGGCGATCTGGGTGGCCAAATCATTCGCTCGAATTGTCCAGAACGATCTTCAAACTAATCATGAACAATTACGGCCCATTGACGTAGCACTTTGCCATTCATAAAAATCCCATCGTTGTTTGGGAATATGAAACATGAATGGCTGCAAATGGTCTCCATGTAGCTGAACATAACCATTTCCAGTGAATGGTTGGTTCATTTGGACCCGAGGACCCAGTCCGTTCCATGTAAACACAGCTCACACATTATTGAGCCACCACCAGCTTGGACAGGGCCTTGTTGACAATTTGGTTCCATGGCTTTGTGGGGTCTGCGCCACACTTGAACCCTACCATCAGCTGTTACCGACTGAAATCGGGACTCATCTGACCAGACCACGGTTTTTCAGTCGTCTAGTGTCCAACCAATACGGTCAGAAGCCCAGGAGAGGCACTGCAGGCCATGTCGTGCTACTAGCGAAAGCACTTTCATCGGTCGTCTGCTGCCATAGCGCATTAACACCAAATGTCGCCACACTGTCCTAACGAATACGTTCGTCGCACGTCCAACATCGATTTCTGTGGTTGTTTCACACAGTGCTGTTTGTCTGTCAGCACTGGCAACTTTACACAAACGCAGCTGCTCTCGGTAGTAAGAGGGCAGAGCCAATACTAGCACAGTTTGTATTGTCAAATGTCCTTGCCCTCCCCCTTCCTGGTACAGCGTTGTAGTGGTAGATGCTGCAAGATCGCAACTTAATTACACAAATTAATCAAATTAATTATGTAAATTAGTACTCCCTGACCCCTCCCTCACCCCTCGAATTTAGAATTATGGCGGGAATTTCGGATTTAGGCAGTAAATTAAAAAAAGGTGGTAATTTAAAAAATAGTGGGAATTTCATTGTCCCAAGGCTGTGCTGACATAACGTTCAACCCCCCCCCCCCCCATAAATTGGCAGGAAATCCAAATTTGGGCTTGTATTTCTTTTCTGCCCTCATGTGACCAGAACTGGTGGAGAGGTTCAGTATACGCTGAGCTGCTGTTGTGGAGGCATCGCGATGTGCTTGATCAATGAGTCAATGTGAAGGATAGAGGGAATTTCAATAGCTCTATAACATGTACGCATTCAGGGAAGGACTTTGATCTTAATTCACTACACAGGCATTGGAAGACTATGATATTGGAAAAGTATAGGACAAAGAAGCAGAAGAATTTGGTTCAGCAGACTGTGACAGTGGAGTGGGATGGAGCCAAGATACAAGTTGCTCATGCTTTTGTGCAAACTGCTGAGATATTCAAAAATGGCTCTAAGCACTATGGGACTTATACAACTGAGGTCATCAGTCCCCTAGACTTAGAACTACTTAAACCTAACCAACCTAAGGACATCACACACATCCATGCCTGAGGCAGGATTCAAACCTGCGAATGCAGCAGCAGCGCGGTTCCGGACTGAAGCGCCTATAGCCGCTCGGCCACAACGGCCGGCGCTGAGATATTCCACATAAAGCATCCACTCTTCCAAAATGGAAGAGCCGGGCAGTTTGTGCTAATTCTCTTCAGCAGGAGCATATTTGTATGTGTAATACATAGCAGTGAAGAGCATTAACCTCTTACCTCATCCACTTACCCTCCACCAACCCATCGTCTCATCCCATCATCAGTTGCTCGCCATCCTTGGTGTTGTGTGGACTGTGTTCTATGAAAGAGCTACTGGTGTCTGACGGGGAGGAGCTTAACAGCCATGTTGCCTACAATCATAAAGTCAAGGACTGCCTCTACAGCTTCCTACATGCAGAATGGAAGGGAGATGTTTTGGATGAGTGCCTGAAGAAGAAAAGGAATACTGTCCATCAGATAATGGCTATGCAGCAGAATGGTATCAAGATGCATTTTACAAGTCATGCTGACCAATGCATACCATTTTTGAAATGCACAGTCAGTTTTCCACGTCACAAGAGAAATCTGCCACCAATCCAGAGCAGCAAGCAACTGGTCTAGTTCGCCATTATGCTACCAGAGGCGCTCGAAACTGGTATTAGTCAATAGGAACTCAGCATCCGGTCACATTTTTCATACGAGGTGGACCCAGCAACTCTGCAGCCTCAGTTGCAGTCAGTCAGCATGAAGCTCCAGCCGAGACTGTCCAGTGTTCGCAGCCGCAGCAGCAGCAGAATAGGTAGAAGCCGTGGAAGAGTAAGTAGCCCTTGCTTAATGTTTGTATTTACTATCACTGTGAGAAAGATGAAGTCTTTGTGCTGCTATTGTCGCTTGTAACGGTTTTTCTTCCTTGTTCATCGGTGGGTGCGGCATCCTCCAGCCGGTCAGGACCTGCAGCAGTGACGTGTCTGAGCCTGCTTGGACCTGCAGTGGTGGAACTATCCAGCATTCGGGACTCACAGCTGCACCAGCACCCTGCGATCCTGACACGCATCTGGTCCGCTTGTTGGGGTCGGACAACGAACTGTTATTGCCAGTTGAAGAACTCAACCAATCCCTGACTCACGGAAGTGCACTGGGGTCCTAAACTGCATGACACAGATCGGAACTGGAACCCACACATTCGCCATCGCAGAATATTCCAGCGATACTGCATGGACAAAGTGAAGGTATAGTGGACGAGAAGATACCAGTTGCGCTTTGTGCAGTGCTACTGTTCCTTTCAATGTAAAATTTAATCGCTAGTCGTTCAAGGCGTTTACATATTAATATACACTACTGGCCATTAAAATTGCTACACCAAGAAGAAATGCAGATGATAAACGGGTATTCATTGGACAAATTATTATACTAAAACTGACGTGTGATTACATTTTCACGCAATTTGGATGCATAGATCCTGAGAAATCAGTACCCAGAGCAACCACCTCTGGCCGTAAAAACGGCCTCGATACGCCTGGGAATTGAGTCAAACACAGCTTGGATGGCGTGTACAGGTACAGCTGCCCATGCAGCTTCAACACGATACCACAGTTCATCAAGAGTAGTGACTGGCGTATTGTGATGAACCAGTTGCTCGGCCACCATTGACCAGAAGTATTCAATTGGTGAGAGGACCTGCAACATGCGGTCGTGCATTATCCTGCTGAAATGTAGGATTTCGCAGGGATCGAATGAAGGGTAGAGCCACGGGTCGTAACACATCCGAAATGTAACGTCCACTGTTCAAAGTGCCATCAATGCGAACAAGAGGTGACCAAAACGTGTAACCAATGGCAGCCCATACCATCACGCCGGCTGATACTCCAGTGTGGCGATGACGAATGCACGCTTCCAATGTGCGTTCACCGCGATGTCGCCAAACACGGATGCGACCATCATGATGCTGTAAACAGAGCCTGGATTCATCCGAAAAAATGACGTTTTGCCATTCGTGCACACAGCTTCGTCGTTGAGTACACCATCACAGCCGCTCCTGTCTGTGATGGAGCGTCATGGGTAACTGCAGCCATGATCTCCGAGCTGATAGTCCATGCTGCTGCAAACGTCGTCGAACTGATCGTGCAGATGGTTGTTGTCTTGCAAACGTCCCTATCTGTTGACTCAGGGAACGAGACGTGGCTGCACGATCCGTTACAGCCATGCGGATAAGATCCCTGTCATCTCGACTGCTAGTGATACGAGGCCGTTGGGATCGAGCACGGCGTTCCGTATTACCCTCCTGAACCCACCGATTCCATATTCTGCTAACAGTCATTGGATCTCGACCAACGCGAGCAGCAATGTCGCGATACGATAAACCGCAATCGTCATAGGCTACAGTCCGTCCTTTATCAAAGTCGGAAACGTGATGGTACGCATTTCTCCTCCTTACGCGAGGCATCACAACAACGTTTCACCATCCAAAGCCGGTCAACTGCTGTTTGTGTATGAGAAATCGTTTGGAAACTTTCCTCATGTCAGCACGTTGTAGGTGTCGCCACCGGCGCCAACCTTTTGTGAATGATCTGAAAAGCTAATCATTTGCATATCACAGCATCTTCTTCCTGTCGGTTAAATTTCGGGTCTGTAGCACGTCATCTTCGTGGTGTAGCAATTTTAATGGCCAGTAGTGTAGAAGCATCCGCAGACAGAGACTGGCATGTTGTGATAGAGATCGAGAATACAGCTGAAAGTGTTCCATTGTGGTTTACGGGGGTGGAATGGGATGAACTGCGTCGTGCAAAAGGCCATTTCAAGCAGCACATGACCAATGAGTATCATTTGAGCCATCCTCCTCTGTACATTTACTGTGCTGCCCTCACTTACAACGTTACAACAGTGTACGATGACTCTGCACTCCATGTGAAATCGGGCGACACATCCACTTATCTACAGCACTCCTCCACTACAAACGTATTCGGCATATAGACAGTGCTATCCATTGTGGCTGCCATGTGTTAAAGGTGTGTATATTGGGACAACGCGACATATCTCAGTACGAACAGTGTGTATGTAGACGGTTTCGAATAGTGGGTCAGTATGGTGCTGATGGAAACTAATGGACTGCCAAGAAGTTTGACAGAAATACATACTTAAATCTGTGCTGACAAGAACACTTTATTTTCTATATTCTGTATTAGTGTTCAGATAAAGAAAGAACCTGTCGTTGTAGTGCACCCGTGTATGAGTGCTGAATAAAAATGTATGTAACCATTTATGTGTTTTTTTTTCCCCTCTCATTATATTGCAAGTACTAAAGCTGTTGCTACCAGCATTTTCACCGCAATCATGCGGAGCAGAAAATTATGTCATATAACTAAATTATCTGTAAAAGCACACTGAATGCCCGTACTTGGCATAGTCTATATCATGGAAGAGCATACTGTTCATTAATTATCCATAAAAACTCATTGCACGCAAGTAACTGACGTAGTCGGTATCAAGGCAGGGTGGGTGAACCAAGTGTTATAAGCGACTGGAGTTGTGACATCTAATCTACATCTACATAAATACTCCACTAGCCACCAAGCGGTGTGTGGCGGAGGGCACAATTCGCGCCAAAGTCATCCCCACCCTCCCTCCCCCCTCTGTTCCGCTCGTGGATCGCGCGAGGGAAAAACAACTGTCTGAACGCCTCAGTACGAGCTCTAATTTCCCTTTTCTTTGAATGGTGATCGCTGCGCGATTTGAAAGTTGGTGGTAATAATACGCTAATGGCCATTAAAATTGCTACACCACGAAGATGACGCGCTACAGACGCGAAACTTAACCGACAGGAAGAAGATGCTGTGATATGCACATCTTTTCAGAGCATTCACACAAGGTTGGCGCCGGTGGCGACACCTGCAACGTGCTGACATGAGGAAAGTTTCCAACCGATTTCTCATACACAAACAGCAGCTGACCGGCGTTACCTGGTGAAACGTTGTTGTGATGCCTCGTGTAAGGAGGAGAAATGCGTACCGTCACATTTCCGACTTTCATAAAGGTCGGATTGTAGCCTATCGCGATTGCGGTTTATCGTATCGCGACATTGCTGCTCGCGTTGGTCGAGATCCAATGACTATTAGCAGAATATGGAATCGGTGGGATCAGGAGGGTAATACGGAACGCCGTGCTCGATCCCAACGGCCTCGTATCACTAGCAGTCGTGATGACAGGCATCTTATCCGCACGGCTGTAACGGATCGTGCAGCCACGTCTCGATCCCTGAGTCAACAGATGGGCACGTTTGCAAGACAACAAACATCTGCATGAACAGTTCGACGACGTATGCAGCAGCGTGGACTATGAGCTCTGAGACCGTGGCTGCGCTTACCCTTGACGCTGCATCACAGACAGGTGCGCCTTTGATGGTGTACTCAACGACGAAGCTGGGTGCACGAATGGCAAAACGTCATTTTTTCGGATGAATCCAGGCTCTGTTTACAGCATCATGATGGTCGCATCCGTGTTTGGCGACATCGCCGTGAACGCACATTGGAAGCGTGTATTCGTCATCGCCATACTGACGTATCACCTGGCGTGATGGTATGGGATGCCACTGGTTACACGTCTCGGTCACCTCTTGTTCGCATTGACGGCACTTTGAACAGTGGACGTTACATTTCAGATGTGTTACGACCCGTGGCTCTACACTTCATTCGATTCCTGTGAAACCCTACATTTCAGCAGGATAATGGACGACCGCGTGTTGCAGGTCCTGTACGGGCCTTTCTGGATACAGAAAATGTTCGACTGCTGCCCTGGCCAGCACATTCTCCAGATCTCTCACCAATTGAAAACGTCTGGTCAATGGTGGCCGAGCAACTGGCTCCTCACAATACGCCCGTCACTGCTCTTGATGAACTGTGTTGAAGCTGCATGGGCAGCTGTACCTGTACACGCCATCCAAGCTCTGTTTGACTCAATGCCCATACGTATCAAGGACGTTATTATGGCCAGAGGTGGTTGTTCTGGGTACTGATTTCTCAGGATCTATGCACCCAAATTGCGTGAAAATGTAATCACATGTCAGTTCTAGTATAATATATTAGTCCAATGAATATCCGTTTATCATCTGCATTTCTTCTTGGTGTAGCAATTTTAATGGCCAGTAGTGTATATGCTCTACATCCTCGGTGAAGATCTGATTTCGGAATTTAGTGAGCAGCCCCGTCCGTTTAGTGCCCCGTCTATCTGCAATTGTGTCCCACTTCAAACTTTCTAACAGATTTGTAACGCTCTCGCGATGGCTAAATGAGTGTGTGAATTTCTAAAGGACCAAACTGCTTAGGTCATCGGTCCCTAGACTTACACACTACTTAAACTAACTTACGTTAAGAACAACACACACCCATGTCCGAGGGAGGACTCTAACCTTCGGTGGAATGGGCGATGGCTAAATGTACCAGTCACAAATCTTGCCGCTCTTCTTTGGCCCTCCTCAGTCTCTTTAATCAGACCCAACTGGTAAGGCTCCAATACAGACGAACAATACCCTAAGACTGGACGAACTAACGTATTGTAAGCTATTTCCTTTGTTGGAGGACTGCATCGCTTCAGGATTCTACCAATAAACCGCAATCTAGAGTTCGCCTTACCCATTACTTGTGTAATCTGATCATTCCATTTGAGATCATTTCGAATAGTCACAACCAGATACTTGACGGATGTTACCGGTTCCAAAGACTGGGCAATTATTTTGTACTCGTACATTAATGGGGATTTTCGCCTTGTTATAGGCAGTGGGTTACACTTACTAATATTGAGAGATAACAGCCAGTTATTACACCACGCATTTATTTTCTGCAAATCCTTATTGATTTGTTCACAACATTCGTGTGATACAATGTGCAAGAAGACCAGAAGAAGAGTGGTGTACTCCTTCCTGACAACATATTTGCAATAATTGTAGGTCCATCCACCTGCGGGAAGACAAGTGTTCCCGTGTTGCTGCTAACACACCCAGATGGGGTCCGCTTTGAGCATATATGTGTATTTTCAAAAACACTGTTTCAGCTCAAATATCAGCTATTACAGGAGACACTGCAGGGTATAGAAGGAGTGACATACTGACATTCAGTGAGAGCATTGATATCCCTCCACAGGAAAAAGTAAAGCCAACCACAGTGGTCATATTTGACGACGTTGCTGAGGAAAACCAAGATCAAATTCGACTATACTTCTGTTTTGGTCGCTGTATGGCTATTGACGTATTTTATCTGAGTCAGACATATTCCAGAATCCCAAAACAGCTGGTAAGTGGTAATGCGAGCCTAATTTTAACATTCAAAGAGGACAATCTGAATTTAAAACACATTTACCAGGCTCATGTAGGATCCAATATGTCGTTCAATGCGTTTGTAAAGATCTGTGCAGATTGCTGGGATAACTCTCAGTACGGGGTTCTCCATATTGATAAAACAAGAAAACTGAATGACAGCAGGTACAGACGGAACTTCTAGGAGTTCCTATACATGTAGCCACGGAAGGAGGTGAGTACATCAGTATATACATCCCCATGGATAACCATTCGCTTGTACGTGGACGTAAAGTTGGAAGCGTATGTAAGGAACTAGAGACGTATTGCTATACCGTCCTGAGACTGACAAAATAAACTGAATGATAGGGTTAGTGCAATCGAGAAGAAAAGAAACCTATTAATTCAAAGGGAAATATCTGTTACTGAGAAGAGGACATTGTGTGAATGGGTTAATGCAATCGAAAATAAAGTAGACGACTTAACTGAAGGGGTAATAGCTGCTACTGAGAAGGGGGAGCAGCAAAAGAAGAAAAAGAGCGGATATATGAAGCCTCTCATTGCACATAAGCCTGCTTAGTACACAACGGGATGGCGACTAAGCATAAAGTCTTCAAGGCATGGAAGGCCGTTCAAGAGAAGTTATGGCTGCTGATGTTAGTGCATTTGAAGCGGGAGCAAACACTAAGAGGAAACTTCAAGCCGGTTACAGAATCTCTTAGTCAACTCTCAGCAGAATTACGCGATGGCGACGATGCCGCTGCCGATTTCAATAAGCATCACAGTGATGTTGGGATAGACGAAATATTCGGTGTCAGCAGAGTAAAATCATACATGCTCGGGCACGCAGCCTATAGTTTTAACTGAGAACGCAATTCAGATCGGTGACAGACAGATTCCGAGAACACCTGGTCTACTGAACCTTATTTTCCTAATACCCACAAAACTGTAAATTATTCGCCTAAAGATCCCAAAAAATTATCGTGAAATACTGAATTTACTGATCTGCATAAGAATGTGAAAAGCCAAAGCAACGTGTAATAAAAAATCCATTAAAAAACCTATACTGGATGACAGAAAAAGTAGCAGCGGTGATGGTATTGACATTCAGCATAATAGAGTGAGCAATCGACTCCAATGGCCTAACAGACCGGCTACGACTGCTCAAGGCATCAGCTGCCACTGGTAATACAGCTCATTCGAATGAAGTTGTTTCAATAATTTCTCAGCTTAGAGAGAGGGGTATCATCGAATAAGTATGGAGACAATAGTTCTAGAAGAGAGGGAAATGAGCCACCGTGGTACAACAACCGAGTTAGAAAACTGCTGCGGAAGCAAAGGGAAATTCACAGCAAACATAAACATAGCCAAAGCCTTGCAGACAAACAAAAATTACGCGAAGCGAAATGTAGTGTGAGGAGGGCTATGCGAGAGGCGTTCAATGAATTCGAAAGTAAAGTTCTATGTACTGACTTGGCAGAAAATCCTAAGAAATTCTGGTCTTATGTCAAAGCGGTAGGTGGATCAAAACAAAATGTCCAGACACTCTGTGACCAAAATGGTACTGAAACAGAGGATGACAGACTAAAGGCCGAAATACTAAATGTCTTTTTCCAAAGCTGTTTCACAGAGGAAGACTGCACTGTAGTTCCTCTTCTACATTGTCGCACAGATGACAAAATGGTGGATATCGAAATAGACGACAGAGGGATAGAGAAACAATTAAAATCGCTCAAAAGAGGAAAGGCCGCTGGACCTGATGGGATACCAGTTCTATTTTACACAGAGTACGCGAAGGAACTTGCTCCCTTCTTGCAGCGGTGTACCGTAGGTCTCTAGAAGAGCGTAGCGTTCCAAAGGGTTGGAAAAGGGTACAGGTCATCCCCGTTTTCAAGAAGGGACGTCGAACAGATGTGCAGAACTATAGACCTATATCTCTAACGTCGATCAGTTGTAGAATTTTGGAACACGTATTATGTTCGAGTATAATGACTTTCCTGGAGACTAGAAATCTACTCTGTAGGAATCAGCATGGGTTTCGAAAAAGACGGTCGTGTGAAACCCAGCTCGCGCTATTCGCCCACGAGACTCAGAGGGCCATAGACACGGGTTCACTGGTAGATGCCGTGTTTCTTGACTTCCGTAAGGCGTTCGATACAGTTCCCCACAGTCGTTTAATGAACAAAGTAAGAGCATATGGACTATCAGACCAATTGTGTGATTGGATTGAGGAGTTCCTAGATAACAGAACGCAACATGTCATTCTCAATGGAGAGAAGTCTTCCGAAGTAAGAGTGATTTCAGGTGTGCCACAGGGGAGTGTCATGGGACCGTTGCTGTTCACAATATACATAAATGACCTGGTGGATGACATCGGAAGTTCACTGAGGCTTTTTGCAGATGATGCTGTGGTGTATCGAGAGGTTGTAACAATGGAAAATTGTACTGAAATGCAGGAGGATCTGCAGCGAATTGACGCATGGTGCAGGGAATGGCAATTTATTCTCAATGTAGACAAGTTTAATGTGCTGCGAATACATAGAAAGATAGATCCCTTATCATTTAGCTACAAAATAGCAGGTCAGCAACTGAAAGCAGTTAATTCCATAAATTATCTGGGAATACGCATTAGGAGTGATTTAAAATGGAATGATCATATAAAGTTGATCGTCGGTAAAGCAGATGCCAGACTGAGATTCATTGGAAGAATCCTAAGGAAATGCAATCCGAAAACAAAGGAAGTAGGTTACAGTACGCTTGTTCGCCCACTGCTTGAATACTGCTCAGCGGTGTGGGATCCGTACCAGATAGGGTTGATAGAAGAGATAGAGAAGATCCAACGGAGAGCAGCGCGCTTCGTTACAGGATCATTTAGTAATCGCGAAAGCGTTACGGAGATGATAGATAAACTCCAGTGGAAGACTCTGCAGGAGAGACGCTCAGTAGCTCGATACGGGCTTTTGTTAAAGTTTCGAGAACATACCTTCACCGAAGAGTCCAGCAGTATATTGCTCCCTCCTACGCATATCTCGCGAAGAGACCATGAGGATAAAATCAGAGAGATTAGAGCCCACACAGAAGCATGCAGACAATCCTTCTTTCCACGAACAATACGAGACTGGAATAGAAGGGAGGACCGATAGAGGTACTCAGTGTACCCTCCGTCACACACCGTCAGGTGGCTTGCGGAGTATGGATGTAGATATAGATGTATATGTAGAACTACACAAACCAACACGCAAAACATAACCTCGTAGATGTGTTGTGGTTAAAGGTTTGGATGACCTGTGGCAGGCAGATCTTGTCGACTTGAGCGAATATTCACATGTTGATAATGCCTACAAATATATTTTAATGGTCATTGGTACTTGGTCTAAATTTTCCTGGGTATTACCGGTGAAAGCGAAAATGCGGAAGGATGCTGCACAGATGTTTGAACAATTGCTGCGGACGAGGATGAATCGAAGCCCAGACAATCTACAAAGAGACCATGGCGGCGAGTTTTACAATAGATATTTCGGGACTATGATGGATCGGTATGGAATACATCACTACATGACATTCACCCACCTGGAAGTGATATCTTGGAATGTCTGAACAGAACAGTGAAAGCTCAAATGTGGATGCATTTCAATCTTCGTAGCTCGTACAAATGGACTGATATCCTCCTGCAAATAACTGCACAGTATAATATAATCAAACATGATACAATAAAAGACAGACCAATCGATGTTCATGATAATAGACTCCTAGATATAGTATACAATTATATTAAAATGCTAGATCCACAAAAACAGCAATTTAATGTAGGTGATTTAGTACATATTTCAAAACACAAGACAGCACTTGAGAAGTCATACAAGCCAAACTGGTCAACCAGGATATTCACAGTTTTCAAAGTGCAGAGAACGAATCCTAGAACCTGCCTCTTAAAGGCCAGCAGTGGTATTAAAACTGCAGAACGCTTTAACACAGAAGAGTTACAGAACCAGATGTGTGTCTCTTAGAGTGGGTTGTACGGCATGAGGGACTAGAATATTAATTAAATGGCTTGGCTTTCATGCATTACATAACAGCTGGACAATACTGGCGGTTTGCTGTGTAACAGGATGTTCAGACGACAAGCATCGCAAGTAGCATAACATGCGTGATAGGAGACGCATTAGAGGAGGCGGTGGTATTCTCGACAAACTACCAATCAAATTACACTTTCATGGGTATAGCTACTGTGGACCTGGAACAAAACTTCAAAAACGATTGACACAAGGTGATAAGGGGATAAATCTGCTTGACGAAGTGTCTGTGGAACATGACATCGTATATGCAGCAAATAAAGGTCGTCACACTGCAGATCGAATTTTAGCTGATAGAGCTAAGGCAATAGTGCGAGAACAGTATTGGTATAGGTCAACGCATTGCAGCATTTGCAGTTCAAGAAACTATGCGCGGCAAAGTTAAGTTGGTCTTGGGTGTGAAGAAGTTCAGCGAAGCTATTAGCGCTGCACGTAGGGCACTAAGGAAGAAGAAGAAAACTAAAGGGTGCACGAAAGACTGCATCCTGAGAGCGGTGTCTGCAGCTAAAAGCACCATGAAGCAGAAGAGAGCGAGAAAAAAGAACATTGATTAAACCACCCAGGGTTCTACCAACACACAATACGTTGGGTAGAATTATTCCCAACCTCGTTCCTATCCTCGCCAGTCTCTCGGCGGTGGGTTAGATGGCTAGGGGTGTCGCGGCTATTGCCAGGACAGTCAAGAAAGCACAAAACTTCCGGGAACAACTACAGGAGGCACGGAGACATAACCACATGATGGAGGCAGCAGCCATCGGAAAAGGACCATACTCGAAACCATACAAGGAAGGCCGAGTTCTCTTCATAAATAAAAAACAGCCCCCAGCAGGACTCTTACAAATATAGACCTACTTAATTTTTTAAGAAGAAATTCAACATCCCGAGATTCCGAGATGTGTTTATGTGGAATGCAATACCGAAGACTGTGTGGAAATCTGAAGAATGCGACATTGTGAATCTAGATGTAGCCGGAGGACCTGGAACTCACTGGCGGCATATGTTCTAAAAGAAATTGAAATAACGTCTAATAATACAATTCATTCGGCGACCTGCAACCTCAAGGAGAATTACAACGATACGTCACCGGCAGCAGACATGTTTTCTACAATTTTAGACGCTACCAAGACCTTAGTACATTCATATGCGGTCATTTATGCATCATGTTTCTTCTCATGTTTACGAATGAAATATAAGACGGGCATTAACATCAGTTCACTAGTTGAAGTTCAGATGCGGTGTCGTACACTCTGACTTTAAAGGAACGACCATCTACATTACATGTGAATTACTTGCCATCAATTGCTTTGAGTTGGAGATTGGGGTATCGCTCTGATCGGGCTGGAGACGTACAACACCATCCCAAATATCACAGAGGCTAACAATAAGCTTCATATAGAAATTAATGGTAAAAATGAAATTGTGGAAATGCAACCTGAACATACGATATTGACGATTTAAACGAAGTTTTAAAACAGTATGTAAAAGTGATTGAGCTCCGTGCAAACATCAGCTCACTTAAATCGGAAATAAGGGAGGTGAATGCATCGATCAGCTTTAAGTAGAAAGGTTCAATAGGCGCAGTATGGATTTCACAAAGGGTCAGGTTTTGATGAAGGATCCCAGTAAATTTTACCTTTCTGATCAGACAGTGGATATTCTCCCTGTCAGTGCAATTCATGTTGAGTGTAAAATTGCAACGAACTCATATCCCAACGACAGACTTAGTCATTCAATTTACAGATTCTTACCATTAGTTAGAACTGGGTGTAAGATTGTTCGGACTACTACCAACGCTATGTACCTTCGAGTGACAGTTCAGACATTGCACTACCTGGAGCTGCGTATTGTGGACTAGAATAACCAACTTGTTGACTTTCGTGGTTAGGAAATCATTGTACGACTACATCTAAGACAGGATGAGCGTAACGTATAAAACCAGTACACACAGCGCACAGCACAGCACTTCGCAGCAGAACCACAAGGTGATAACACGTGCGAACTAACAATTTCTTAAATCAGAAGGCCTGAAACCTTGCAATGACGTCGTCGCTTAATACAGGGCTATTACAAATGATTGAAGCGATTTCATAAATTCACTGTAGCTCCATTCATTGACATATGGTCACGACACACTACAGATACGTAGAAAAACTCATAAAGTTTTGTTCGGCTGAAGCCGCACTTCAGGTTTCTGCCGCCAGAGCGCTCGAGAGCGCAGTGAGACAAAATGGCGACAGGAGCCGAGAAAGCGTATGTCGTGCTTGAAATGCACTCACATCAGTCAGTCATAACAGTGCAACGACACTTCAGGACGAAGTTCAACAAAGATCCACCAACTGCTAACTCCATTCGGCGATGGTATGCGCAGTTTAAAGCTTCTGGATGCCTCTGTAAGGGGAAATCAACGGGTCGGCCTGCAGTGAGCAAAGAAACGGTTGAACGCGTGCGGGCAAGTTTCACGCGTAGCCCGCGGTAGTCGACGAATAAAGCAAGCAGGGAGCTAAACGTACCACAGCCGACGGTTTGAAAAATCTTACGGAAAAGGCTAAAGCAGAAGCCTTACCGTTTACAATTGCTACAAGCCCTGACACCCGATGACAAAGTCAAACGCTTTGAATTTTCGGCGCGGTTGCAACAGCTCATGGAATTGGATGCGTTCAGTGCGAAACTTGTTTTCAGTGATGAAGCAACATTTTTTCTTAATAGTGAAGTGAACAGACACAATGTGCGAATCTGGGCGGTAGAGAATCCTCACGCATTCGTGCAGCAAATTCGCAATTCACCAAAAGTTAACGTGTTTTGTGCAATCTCACGGTTTAAAGTTTACGGCCCCTTTTTCTCCTGCAGAAAAAACGTTACAGAACACGTGTATCTGGACATGCTGGAAAATTGGCTCATGCCACAACTGGAGACCGACAGCGCCGACTTCATCTTTCAACAGGATGGTGCTCCACCGCACTTCCATCATGATGTTCGGCATTTCTTAAACAGGAGATTGGAAAACCGATGGATCGGTCGTGGTGGATATCATGATCAGCAACTCATGTCATGGACTCCACGCTCTCCCGACTTAACCCCATGCGATTTCTTTCTGTGGGGTTATGTGAAAGATTCAGTGTTTAAACCTCCTGTACCAAGAAACGTGCCAGAACTGTAAGCTCGCATCAACTATGCTTTCGAACTAATTGATGGGGACATGCTGCGCCGAGTGTGGGAGAAACTTGATTATCGGCTTGATGTCTGCCGAATCACTAAAGGGACACATATCCAACATTTGTGAATGCCTAAAAAAACTTTTTGAGTTTTTGTATGTGTGTGCAAAGCATTGTGAAAATATCTCAAATAATAAAGTTATTGTAGAGCTGTGAAGTCGCTTCGATCATTTGTAATAACCCTGTATATCTCACCCAGTGGAATATGATGAGTGAACCATACGCCAGGAATACTTCTCACATAAAACTTACGCTACAACGACAATTAATAAGAACGGTGAAATTAGGATTGTCACCCATCACCAAGAAGCTTTATCTCTCCCATGCAAGAGTTTCATATATTTGGATGGTTTATTTAAGAAAAAGGATGATAGTCCTACAGTGCAATCGAGGCTTACAAGTAATGCTTTGGCATTCCTGTTCCACGAAATACGACATGAACTTAATGGGGCTGAGCCTGATTGTACACGTAATGTGGGCATAGCATCAATCCTTAAAATACAGGGTGATTCAAAAAGAATACCACAACTTTAGAAATTTAAAACTCTGCAACGACAAAGGGCAGAGCTAAGCACTATCTGTTGGCGAATTAAGGGAGCTATAAAGTTTCATTTAGTTGTACATTTGTTCGCTTGAGGCGCTGTTGACTAGGCGTCAGCGTCAGTTGATGCTAAGATGGCGACCGCTCAACAGAAAGCTTTTTGTGTTATTGAGTACGGCAGAAGTGAATCGACGACAGTTGTTCAGCGTGCATTTCGAACGAAGTATGGTGTTAAACCTCCTGATAGGTGGTGTATTAAACGTTGGTATAAACAGGCGATGGATCGGCCGCCAGGCAGCCCGTGACAGAGCACTTCATCACTGGCCTCCAAGAAGCCCTGATCTTACCCCCTGCGATTTTTTCTTATGGGGGTATGTTAAGGATACGGTGTTTCGGCCACCTCTCCCAGCCACCATTGATGATTTGAAACGAGAAATAACAGCAGCTATCCAAACTGTTACGCCTGATATGGTACAGAGAGTGTGGAACGAGTTGGAGTATCGGGTTGACATTGCTCGAGTGTCTGGAGGGGGCCATATTGAACATCTCTGAACTTGTTTTTGAGTGAAAAAAAACCTTTTAAATTACTCTTTGTAATGATGTATAACAGAAGGTTATATTATGTTTCTTTCATTAAATACACATTTTTAAAGTTGTGGTATTCTTTTTGAATCACCCTGTATATGTCTCATCGTCACCCTCAAATATAATAGAAAAGGCAGGATGGTTCATAGACAAGCCTGTGCGCAGAACAGCAAAAGAGTACCGCCAGTTTACTGCATGCATACATCTAAAAATGCTTATGGGCTACTTTGAGGACATGCAGGGAGTTATGAATGCGAAACTGGAACTACTTCTGGTACAGAATGCAACGGATAGCAACCCATACCTTTGAGGAGCTCAATAGGAGAAACAGATCATTATCAATAAAACCATATGGGAAATGATACACATCACTATGACAGACGAGACAGACGAGGAGCGTTTGAAGTTTGTAAAAGTTCTAAATACTGGTACATACCTGCCATTAACTTTTCACTCATGGAATCTTTTTGAGTACCCGGTGCTACGGACAACGAGCAGACAAACATGGGCTGTTAAAACCTCTGTGCAGCTGGAGTCACCGAGATTGATCATACTTGCATATCAGACCAATAGAAGGGGAATTTAGCAGATGATTCCACGATATTTGACAAACGTAATTTAACTAATACCACAGTCGACATGAATTCAGAATTCTATCCAGATGACAATTAACTGCTACAGTGGGATAAGAATGTATACAGTCTAGTGTTTGACATGTATGCAATGTTCCGTGGTTCTTACTACGAAGGTGTTGAAGAGGAGGAATGTCTACTCCGTTCACAGAAATTCAAGGAGCTGGCGCTAATAATCGTAATAGACTGTTCTAAGCAGAATGAGATGATTAAATCAGGACCAACAGATGTACAAATGGAATTTGATTTCTCATCTAATTTCCGAGAACACACTGCAGCGTACGCTCCAGTTCTACATGACTGTGTGTTTAACTACTTCCCACTTACTGGTATTGTGCAGCGCGCTGCATAAATGACAAAGAGCTGTCTCATAGCTAGAATATTTTACAATGACAACTTGGAGTGTAAACGTCGTTGCTGACACTCAAGGTTTCTATGACGGTGAGTGCGAACTATTCATAAGTAAAGATGTTGCATTCACAGCATACACAGAACCTTCAGGTATACAGAGACATTCTCAGCAAAAATTGCGTCGCCGAGGCCTTTCAAGGATGTGAGTTATGCTAAAACATGGAGGAGTGCAAAGTGGTTAACACGTTTCTTCTATAGACTACACTGGGACGATTCTGGTACACTTTATAAACATATGATGACGTCGCTTCGAATATTCGATCATCCTGATACCATCATCTACATCAAAGGCGAGGATAAGATTACATGGATGAATCGAATCTTCTAGTTTGCAACTATTCAAGACCTGTAATTCTACCGGTGCCCAGCCCTCCATCAGCTCAAGAAGAGGGAGGCGTGTGAAAATAGTGTTGTGTCTGCTTATGAAAATGTAAAATAACTTTTAAGTTGGGTTAAAGAAAATAAATGAATTTTTTTACCTCAGAATCAGTGTTTTCCTTTCTTTCTATCTAGCCCCCACTTAGATAATATTTAGCTTTGCCCATGTCCTACGTCTGTGGCTTTGCTCAAGCACAGGTGATATGCTTTCAGATATATTTGCTATATGTATCTGGAAGCGGACACGATCACACGCCGCCTGTTCCCAAAAATCTATAAGTGCAGCTCGATAGGCGAAATCCCATGCAACCATTACATGTATTTTGTTTTCCTCCATCTTAAACAGAACTTCTTTCTTATTTATTTCCTCGTCTTCTGCACTCATGTTCAACTGCTCTTCACAATATGTGCAGTGCTACAGACACTACGTTAAAGGTGTAGTCTGTATACATTTCAGTTAAGTGTAAGTGTGACCATTCTTATAAAACGGACATGTGCAATGCATATTGTAAGAAAAATATATATTTGCTTAAGTAAAATGATAATAAGAGTTTTTTGTGAAATAACAACAAAGAAGTATGGTAACAAACTTCATTTGTTCATTTTTCATAAATATAAATGTTAAATTTGATTTACAATTCCAGTGATGCAATTTTTCGTTACAATTTTAGTTATGCCATCTGATTCACAATTTCAGCAGAAATACTCTTATTCCACAGTTAAATTGTTTTTACAATAGTCGAAAACTAGCACAGATATAGTTTTTAACGCTATTATGGAATTTCAGGGAGATAAATTAAATCCACAATCCACCTAGCAATTTCACGATTTACAGTTGACGAAGTAGCACTTACAGTTTACAGTTGACACAGTAGCTCTTTCACAGTTTACAATTAACGCATTAGTACCGACTAAGTGAATTTATTGTTTAGAATTAACACAATAGCACTTTCACAGTTTACGATGGACTGGAAACTATATCTGCACTGAAAATTAATTTGACTGGATGACTAACAGCGAGTGAAACTTAAAAACTAGAAACAATTTACAAATGCGGAAGGTTGCGATTTTTTCGTCGTTAGCGCAACGACGACGATTTGTTTTACACATGTTAACATTCGTGGTGTGTATAAATACACTACTGGCCATTAAAATCGCTACATCACGAAGATGACGTGCTACAGACGCGAAATTTAACTGACAGGAAGAAGATGCTGTGATATGCAAATGATTAGCTTTTCAGAGCATTCACACAAGGTTGGCGCCGGTCTCGACATCTACAACGTGCTGACATGAGGAAAGATTCCAACCGATTTCTCATACACAAACAGCAGTTGACCGGCGTTGCCTGGTGAAACGTTGTTGTGATGCCTCGTGTAAGGAGGAGAAATGCGTACAATCACGTTTCCGACTTTGATAAAGGTCGGATTGTAGCCTATTACGATTGCGGTTCATCGTATCGCAACATTGCTGCTGGCGTAGGTCGAGATCCAATGACTGTTAGCAGAATATGGAATCGGTGGGTTCAGGAGGGTAATACGGAACGCCGTGCTGGATCCTAACGGCCTCGTATCACTAGCAGTCGAGATGACAGGGATCTTATCCACATGGCTGAAACGGATCGTGCAGCTACGTCTCGATCCCTGTGTCAACAGATGGGGTCGTTTGCAGGACAACAACCATCTTAACGAGCAGTTCGACGAACTTTGCAGCAGCATGGACTATCAGGTCGGAGACCATGACTGCAATTACCCTTGACGCTGCATCACAGACAGGAGCGCCTGCGATGGTGTACTCAACGACGAACCTGGGAGCACGAATGGCAAAACGTACTTTTTTCGGATGAATACAGGTTCTGTTTACAGAATCATGATGGTCGCATCCGTGTTTGGCGGCATCGCGGTGAACGCACATTTGAAGCGTGTATTCGTCATCGCCATACTGGCGTATCACCCGGCGTGATGGTATTGGGTGTCATTGGTTACACGTCTCGATCACCTCTTGTTCGCATTGACGGCACTCTGAACAGTGGACGTACCATTCGGATGTGTTACGACCCGTGGCTCTACCCTTCATTCGATCCCTGCGAAACCCTACATTTCAGCAGGATAATGTACGACCGCATGTTGCAGGTCCTGTACGGGCCTTTCTGGATACGGAAAATGTTCGACTGCTGCCCTGGTAAGCACATTCTCCAGATCTCTCACGAATTGAAAACGTCTGGTCAATGGTGGCCGAGCAACTGGTTCGTTACAATACGCCAGTCACTACTCTTGATGAACCGTTTTGTTGAAGCTGCATGGGTAGTTGTACCTGTACACGTCATCCAAGCTCTGTTTGAGTCAATGCCCATGCGTATCAAGGCCGTTATTACGGCCAGAGTTGGTTGTTATGGGTACTGATTTCTCAGGATGTATGCACCCAAATTGCGTGAAAATGTAGTCACATGTCAGTTCTAGTATAATATATTTGTCCAATGAATACCCGTTTATCATCTGCATTTCTTCTTGGTGTAGCAATTTTAATGTCCAGTAGTGTATTTATAGGTGTACATGGTACACGCGGTAAACGTACACACACACACACACACACACACACACACACACACACACACACTCACACACACACACACGCACGCACACACACACACACACACACACCCATGTTGTGGTTGTAAAACTCATCAACCTCCAATCAAAGTTTTTCTAGCTCAGTGAGCAGCCAAGTGGCAGGATTATCCCTGGTAAATGATCTGTGGCGGTTAATACCCGAATCAAACGAGCATACTACCTTGTAAGCAACTGCGTACGGTACGCGTATCTCAGTGAAGGTTGTATGTGAGGCAGTGGGATAGCCTTCACAGCGTGTCACAGGATCGAGGAGACGCTCGAAGTCAGTGTACACTACAAAGGGGCATCGCTTCTGGTGGTGGGCGTTCTTAAACTTCAAGAATTTGTTCTCCTTGATGGACATCTCAACACGTACCATGTCCTGGGCAGAGGAATTGAGAAGGTGCTTCGCTAATAACCCTCTAGAGGAGAAGGCATTGAGGCATCTTAAGCAAAAATGCTGTTTATGTCCATGTTTACTCGGTAGGAATGAAAGGAGTCGGGACAAATGTTTGATCCAGACATACTGAAGATTGTCTCCATTGGAGAATAACAGCATGTTCACATTCAAATTACGCTGACCTGTAAATTTTGATAAATGAAGGGGCTGACAACTTTGTGTAACTTTACTATCGCAATCATCATCAACTCGCTTGTTCTTCTTCAGTCCATAAACTTTAACCGAAATACCCTCATTCAGGTTCTCAAAACTGCGTTTGTGCTGAAGTTCCACAGGGAACTCGATACCATCAAAGTTATAAAAGCCCTGAACATCAATACGCCTGCCGTATCGAGATGGGCGCTGCGCATTTTTCTCGTAATTTCATTCACAAGCCAGGATAGACCACGCTTACTTGCATGCTTAACAGCTACATCGTCAGGAAGCTTGATACAGCTAGAGCCTCTATTTACAGAATCGAAGACATGTGCGGTGAGGTCCAGTTGTAGTACACGGCTGAGTGCTTTCCCTGAGCCTCTAACTTCCATCTCGAAAAGCTGACCCAGTATAGCACTCAAGGTAGATTCATTGAACCAGTCAGTGTTTTAGATGCTTCGCGATATCACGCCGTTATCCCCCCACATATAGACAACAATTATCCCCTCAGCCTGCAGCAGAGTAGTGCACTACACTTAATAGTGGGACAAACAAAAAAGTTCACAAAATGTCCGACAGATGGCACTGGACAGCAAAATGTCAGTGACTGCTAACGTGACGGGTGAGAGGTACGCCGATATATTACAGAATCGCATCATCCCCAGCCTGGCTGGTAAACACCTGCTGGAACGTACGATGTTTATGCAGGATGGCGCTCCCCCCCATATTGCCAGACGCGTGAAAGATCTATTGCGCGCGTCGTTTGGTGATGATCGTGTGCTCAGCCGCCACTTGCTTGGCCTCCCAGGTCCCCAGACCTCTGTCCGTGCGATTATTGGCTTTGGGGTTACCTGAAGTCGCAAGTGTATCGTGATCGACCGACATCTCTAGGGATGCTGAAAGACAACATCCGACGCCAATGCCTCACCATAACTCCGGACATACTTTACAGTGCTGTTCACAACATTCTTCCTCGACTACAGCTATTGTTGAGGAATGATGGTGGACATATTGAGCATTTCCTGTAAAGAACATCATGTTTGCTTTGGCTTTCTTTGTTGTGCTAATTATTGCTATTCTGATCAGATGAAGCGCCATCTGTCAGACATTTTCTGAACTTTTGTATTTCTTTGGTTCTTATAAAACCCCAAGTCATTCCAAGAATGTGTGTCAATTTGTACCTCTCTATCTACATTATTCCGTGATTTGTTCAGTTTTCAAATTTATACTGACTTTTTGATCACCCAGTACATAACTATGAAAAAAGAGGCCATATCGAATAGAAGTGATGACTCCTGATCATCATCCTCGATGCATAACCCTGTTAAGTTTTCCTCTTGCTCCTTAGCAACATGTATAACAACGAAGAATATACGTTGCATACAACTGTATACGACAAAAAGAAATTGTGTAACAGCAATATATTACAAATGTACTTACATTGTTGCTGCCGCTGCCTTTCGGCCTCCAGCAACCACTCAAGTTCGATCGGCTGCCACTCTATGCTGCAACAGCTAGATCAGGACTTTTATAAACACTTGTTATGATTTGAATACACAAAGAGCTGTTTTTTGAACGTGTAAACTATCACACACATACAATTTGGATATATACTTAAATGATGGCATCACACCCTTACAGCTTGCTGCTGCTCCCAACTTGCAGCATCCATCTACTGTTCTAATGCTAGGACAACAATAGAAATATTATACGGACTTGTTACAATTTGGATAATTTAAGAGATGTTTCTGAACATGTGCACTATCACACATAGAATTTGGTCATGTACTTACATGGCTGCTTCTCGGCTTCCAATTGATCCTCTAGGCTGGCCAGCAATTCGGTAATGAATGTCCCCACAGCAAGAAAGAGAACTTTTACAAGCACTAGTTACAAAAATGTAACATGGTCTCGAAAAATTTGAACGCTTTGCTACGAAATTTTATAACTGTCTCAGTTTAAACTCGTATTTATTTTCTATAAACACTTCACAGTAACCGCTGCTGACACTGCTACTGGATAAACGTTTCACCTCGCAACGATCACATGAACTGAATTAGACATAGCCAAAGACAGACATGATGGTTGTGGAGGGGTTGGGCTTTATATACCTTCAGACTCCAACATATATTTTGTAGAGGACCAACAGGATGCCACGCCGGCGAGTTGCAACATGCCTTCGTTTGTTCAAGAAGGCTGGGGCATACTTAGTGCAGGTGGCTGAGAAAACAGAACGCTGGTGTGAGGGGAGAGCTATCTTTCAAAAAAAATTCTGGGACAAACAGACAGAGGGAACTTTCAAAAACTTCCTTTGCTTGCCAGCAAGTGGATGAATGTGCCTGAAAATAGGACACAGCTGCTATCTTTCGAAAAACACCTTTTTTTTCATTCTGGGACAAATAGCATGGCTCTTCCTTTGATCCTGCAGGCTTTGGAGGCTGACTTGAAGCAGCTGCATCCCTCAAAATACATGTCTTTGTTCGTCAGGGCGCAGCTGTGGGAGGAAGACACTATCTTTCAAAAACAAGTCTTTCGTTTGTTATAGAGGATGCAGCAGGCACCCACTGCCACACACTTCGGGAACAATGGCTCTGCTCGCATTATAATTGTCTGCCGCTTCCCTTTGATCGCCGGCCGGCTTGGCGTGAGTATGTCTATTGGTTCGGGGGCTGTTCATTGTGTTACAGTCAGACCAGACTGACCGAGGTCATGCGGGGCAGTTGCCGCTCCGTGTGGGGTGGGCAGCTAATTTGCATAGTAAAACTGATTAATTTGCATAATTAAATTGTGATGTTGTCACATATATCACTGTAACCCTGTACCAGGCTGAGGTAGAGGGAGAAAATTTGGCAACAATGCACACTGTGCTTATATCGGCTCTGCCCCCCTACTCTGGGTGGTTATGTGAAGGTCGTCGACCACTGTATTGTCCGTGCTGAGAGGTGATGTCCGAAATTTGGTATTCTCGGCACACTCTTGACACTATAATAATATTAAGTTCCCTGATGATTTCCGAAATGGAATGTCCCATGAGTCTAGCTCCAACTACTACGCCACGCTCGAAGACTGTTAACCCCCATCGCTTGGCCATTATCGAGTCGAAAACCTTTCCACATGACTCACCTGATTACAAATGCCAGCTCCGACATCGCACTGCCCCTTTATACACTGCGTATGCGATAATACCGCCATCTGTATATGTGTATATCGCTGTTCCAATATCTGGGGGAGGACCTGTTTAATTTGTAAGTTCTGTTTGTCGCGCTTGGAAGAGAATCACATTTTGTCGCCTGCAGATTTCTGGACCTGTGTTATGTGGTGGAGAATTGTAGGACGCCCTTGATAGGTCAGGGGTGCGCTACACAAACGAAGCAGCTACTCGGGTAGCAGAATACTTGTGGAGTGCACATGGTCTTTATTTTAAGGCTAGGCGGTAGTTTGAGGTCCCTTGATGAATGCTCGCGGTTCGATACGCAGGGAGCGATGTCAGACGACGTGGAAAGTGGAGACACTTTCACTATTAGAATTTTAACAGTGAGTCGTCGAAGTATTCGCGACAAAGTTCCTGAATTTAGTGCCCTGCAGGAAAGTTGTTACGTTCAAATTATTCTGGTAACCGAGAGCTGGCTGCAAACCAAAGTAGAAAGCTCTGAAATGTTTAGTGATGCACGGACTGTATGTCGAAAATACAGATTAGATACCATAGAAGCGGGAGTGTTCATTACAGTAGACGGAAGTATTTTGTTTATCGTGGTTGAAATTGAGTCGGAGTGTGAAATTATTTGGGCTCGTATAACAGGTCTGACTGAACTCACGTTAATTATCGGATGTTTTCACCGGCCACCCGATCCCACCGTGACAGTTTCATAATCTCAGTGTTGCGGAAATATCCAGATTATGCAATATTAGTTGGTGGTGACTTTAACCTACCGAGTATAGACTTGATGTATATGGATTCATTGCAAATGTTGCTACCAAGTAATCTTGTGAAATACGTTTGAATACGTATTCCGAAAACTGTCTTGAGCAGCTAGTTCGACAGCAAATACACAATGGAAATATTTTAGACTTCTCAGCTAGGCCTGACATTATCAACGATAATAGAGAGATCAGGATTAGTGATCAAGATGTCATCATAGCGGCGATAGTTAATAAATCTATGAAGAAGGCTAGGCTAGTATTTTTGCGAGAAACAACAGATAAACAGTTTTTAGTATCCCGATTAGGCAATGAATGGGCGTCATTTATTTCCATTATGATGTTCGTAGCAGCATTATGGAGAAAAGTTTAAACGGATTGTAAATCGCACTCTGGAGAAATGTGCGCGGCGTAACTGGACTGAGGACGGAAAGATCCGCCGTGTTTTATTAACAAAATTCGGAAAACGCTGAGAAAGCAGAGATCGTCGTATTCACGGTTCAAAAAACAGTGCAGAAATGTCAACAGGCAAAAGTTAGTAGAAATTCGTGCGCCTATAAAAGTATCGATGGGCGAAGCATACAAGTTACACCGTCATAACTTAGCGAAAGACCTCGCCGAAAACTCGAGGAAATTCCGGTCCTGCGTGAAATTGCTAAGCTGTTCGAAGGCTTATATCCAGTCACTCATTGATCAGTCAGGAGTGATAATGGAGAACATCGAAAGGAAATATGAAGTTTTAAATTTCGCGTTTAAGAAATCATTCGTACAGGGAGATCGCAAGAAACATCCCGTCGTTTGACTGTCACGCAGTCTCCAGTGTAGAGAACGTAGTTACAGGCATCCCTGGGACAAAGAAGCAACTGAAAGAGTTGAAAACAAATAAATCACCAAATCGCGTTGGGATTCCAACACGATCTTTCAGAGAGTATTCCACAGAATTGACCCCTTACTTAGCTTGAATTTATCGCGAGGTTCTCACCCAGCGCCTAGTCCCAAGCGACTGGATAAAAATACAGGTGACTCATGTGTATAAGAAAGGTACAAAAACGGACCCGAAAAATTAAAGACTGATGTCCTTAACATCTGTGGGCTGCAGAATTCTGTAACATATTCTCAGTTCGAATATAATAAATTTCCTTGAGATCGAAAAGCTTCTGTCCACAAATCAACACGTATTCAGAAAAGATACCTTCTTGCTAAATTTTCGGAAAGCGTTTGACACAGTGCCCCGCTGTTAACGAAGGCACATGCATACGGAATAGGTTCTCAGATAAGTGAGTGGGTCAAATGCTGCTTAAGTAATGTCCTCGACGGTGAGTATTCGTCAGATAAATTATCTAACGGAGAGGGTGAGCGGCAATCTGCGTCTGCTTGCTGACGACGCTGTGGCGTAAGGAAGTATATCCTCGTAGAGTGACTGAAGGAGGGAACTAAATACTCTTACAGAATTTCTAGTTAGTGTGATGAATGGCGGCTTGTTCTAAATGTAGAAAAAGTAAGTTAACGCAGAAGAGTACAAAAATAAACCAGCCGTGTTCGAATACAGAATTGGCAGTTTGCTACTTGAGACAGTTCCATCGATTAAATATCAAGGCGTAACGTCGCAAAACGATTTGAAATGGAACGAGCACGTAAGGGTGATAGCAGAGAAGGCGTACGCTTGGCTTCGTTTATTGGCAGAATTCTAGAAAAGGTTTGCTCGTCTATAAACGAGACCGCAGATAGCACAGTTGTGTGACGCATTCTTGAGTATGGATGGAGGGAAGACGATCAGCAGTTGAAGTTGACTGAAGAACGATTCTACTGGCGCCACCGTGCATGTCGCGTAACGACCACGAAGATAAGAGAAATTAGGACTTATACTGAAACATATAGACAGCCGTTTTTCCCAGGCTCATTTGCGAGTGGACCAGGAGAGGGAATGGCTGCTAGTGGTACACGGCACCCTCCGCCACGCACCATCATGCACCAAACTAGACTCTACAGCAAATACTTATTTGCAACCCACATCTAAATATAAAGTAGTGCGTGTGAACGGACAAAAAATACAATTACGTTTGAGTACTCAACGGTTATTAATCATTGTAAGTTGCCACACCCGTTGAATGGTGTCCGAAGGGGGGTTATTTATATTTTGAAGACCACATACAACTTGTAAACTTCCTGTCTCTTTCTAAAATCGGATTACATGCAAAAGTAAGTACGAAACATTCTCTGAACTGAAACGCCCTCTCATACACAAAGCTTAGTCTCATGAATATACGAGGGCTATTCCGAAAGTAAGGTCCGATAGGTCGCGAAATGGAAACCACGGTAAAAATCAAAAATGTTTTATTTGCAACAGTTAGATACACCTTGCAGCTACTTATCTCCATAGTCGCCGACCCGACTTAGACGTGTATCGTAGCGTTGTACCAACTTTCCCATACCCTCGCTATAGAAGGCCGCCGCCAGTGCTCTCCGCCAATTCTCTACGCTGGCCTACGGCTCGTTGTCTTGTGCCGAAATGTTGTCTTCATAACCAGCGGTTCATGTGACCTGAGCTGAAACTCAGAGGGAGACAATTACGGGCTGTATTGTGGGTAATCTCACATTTCCATTTGAAAACGATGCAGGAGCATCTTCATTGCCCCTGCAGAATGCGGCTGAGAATTGTCTTGAAGACGAAACAGCACGACAGTTATGTAATGTTAGCTGCATAGCTTCAGGGGAAATTTCTCACCAGGCCCCCGTACTTGGCGGCAGACACTATTTTCTAGACATCTTTACGCACTCACTGCGAGCTCAGAAATGAGAAGAGCGACGTGATGCTAACTGGGGTTATACTAGAGACACTACCCAACACATCTGTGCAAAGCTTTATCGGATTTTCATAGTCGTTTCCATTTCGTGACCGATCGGACCTTACTTTCGGAATAGCCCTCGTATATGTAAGAGGCAGTCAAATGACAACGAGACAGATGAGAAAAAGAAAGTAAACTGTTAATTTTTTCAAAAGTAATCGCCATAACTGTCAATACATTTGTCCCACTGTGAGACAAGATGGTCAATGTCTTCATGAAGAAACGTTTGCAGTTGCCTAAGGAACGATGATTGTACCCAGGTGTGCACCTCTTCGTCGGAACGAAATCAACGGCCACGAATGTCTTCCTCCAGGACATTAAAAATATGGAAATGGCACAGGAAGAGATCGGGGCTGTGTGAAGGATATGTAAAGACTTCCCATCTAAACTTCTGTAGAGTAGTAGAAAGGAACTTGGAAACTTGTGGGTCCACTCACATTTTGCCAAGGTTGTTTCGACTACGCTGTAGAAGTTTCGGTGGGATCCATTTACACATCTTCCATACAGTTCCGATCTGTCCCCATGTCATTTCCGTATTTTTGCTTTCTTGAAGAACGACATTCATGGCCGTCGGTTTGCTTCGGATGAATAGATGCACATATGTGAATAAACATGGTTCCAAAGGGAACCGCAAATACAGGGTGGCGCACAGAATGTGTTACCAATTGTTTCTTTCACAACTTACGACGCACATTAGATATCCCGCTGGGATCTCTACAGCAGTACCAGCAGAGCTTGGAAAAACAAATGAGTTACGAAATGACGTGTAATTCACGATACTGCCGCTAGGAGACTAGTAAGCAGCAATGACTGACAATGGAAGACTGACGACAAAGCAACGATCGGCAATTGTGTTACTTTTTCATGAAACGAAGTGCCTTGTTGTGACTCAGAGGCGTTTTCGACAACAGTTTAACACACGATGGGTCCCTTGCAAGAAGACCATCCACAAGTTGTACGATAAATTTGTACAGGAAGGAACAGTATTGGAAGCGAAGCGACCTCGGCCTAAGCCTGTTTGTTCGCCGGAGAATATTGAAGCGGTACGAGTTACTGTACAGAGAAGTCCTGGGAAATCGTGTAGAAAGGCAGCAGTGCAACTGGGAATATCCAGACGCTCCGTTCAACGCATTCTTAAAAGTGACCTCCATATGTACCCATACAAGATGACCTGTGCACAGAAGTTCACTGAAGAACACAAGCAGCAGAGACTACTGTTTGCTCAGTGGGCGGAGGATAGGGAAGAAACTCTCAACAACGTTTTGGTTTTCAGACGAGGCGCATTTTAATTCAGACGGTGTGGTTAACAAACAAAATGTACGCTTTTGGGCCACTGAAAATCCACAAGTGCTTCATGAACGACAACATTATGCTCCGTGGATTACAGCGTGGGCAGCAATTTCCAGTCACCGACTTATTGGACCCTTTTTCTTTGAAGAAACTGTGAACAGCGAGCGTTATTTGAGCATGCTTCGCAATAGCTTCATTCCACAGCTTCTTGCTACTGCCTTGCCCTTCAACACGCAGTGGTTCATGCAAGATGGAGCAAGGCCACATACTGCAAACACGGAGTTTTTACACGAGCATTTCGACATGCGGATCATTTCACTCAGGTTTCCAGGTCTCTTCAATGGCGGACAAAATTGGCCCCCCAATAGTCCATACCTCAATCCATGTGACTTTTTTCTTTGGAGGTACCTAAAGGAAAAAATTTTCCCGAAACGTCCATGTGATTTAATGGAGCTCAGAAGACTTATTCTTCAAGATTGCAGTGAAATTACGGAAGACATGTGCCGTAGGGTAATCACTAACTTTAGTGTTCGTTTGAAGGAAGTTAGGACACGAAATGGTGGACATATTGAGCATGTGCTGAGTTAGAAAAAATCTCCATGGACGGCTCTTCATTGTAGTATATGTTCCTTTCAGACTGTATTGACAATAACGTTTATATTCGTAAGCAAAATGGTAACACATTTCGTGCGCCACCCTGTAATTTTCCATGATGACACCCACCGTTTTTGTCTCACGGATATATGAATGTGTTAAGAGTTACTATTAATTTTGAGTTAATGAACAACTTACTTACTTTTTTCCCCATCTGCATCGATTTCCTTTGACAGCCCCTTATAATAACGTGATGTGAGCCGGCCGATGTGGCCAAGCGGTTCTGGGCACTTCAGTCTGGAACCGCGCGACAGCTACGGTCGCAGGTTCGAATCGTGCCTCGGGCATGGGTGTGTGTGATGTCTTTAGGTTAGGTAGGTTCAAGTAGTTCTAAGTTCTAGGGGACTGATGACCTCAGATGTTAAGTCCCATAGTGCTCAGAACCATTTGAACCATTTGAACGTGATGTGACTGAAATTGCAATAGAACGGGAGAGACTTACTTCATGCAACGTACGTGCACTATGTGTCCAAAAATATCTGGACACCTCGCTGAAAATGACTTACAGGTTTTTGGCGCCCTCCATCGGTAATGCTGGAATTCAGTATGGTATTGGCCCACATTTAGCCCTGATGACAGCCTTCCACTCTCGCAGGTATACGCTCAGTAAGGTGCTGGAAGGTTTGTTGGGGAATGGCAGCCCATTCTCCACGGAGTGCTGCGCTGAGGAGAGTTATCGATTTCAGTCGCTGAGTCCTGGCATGAAGTCGGCGTTACAAAACATCCCAAAGGTGTTCTACAGGATTCAGGACTCTGTGCAGGCCAGTCCTTTACAGGGATGTTATTGTCGTGTAACCACTCCGGCACAGGTCGTGCATTATGAACATGTGCTCGACTGCGTTGAAAGATGCAATCGCCATCCCGGGATTGCTCTTCAACAGTGGGAAGCAAGAAGGTGCTTAAAACATCAATGTAGGCCTCTGCTGTGATAGTACCACGCAAAACAACAAGGGGTGCAAGCCCCCTCCATGAAAAACACGACCACACCGTAACACCACCGCCTCCGAAATTTACTGTTGGCACTACAAACTCTTGCAGATGACGTACACCGGGCATTCGCCATACCCACACCCTGCCATCGGATCGCCACATTGTGTACCGTGATTCGTCACTCCACACAACGTTTTTCCACTGTTCAATCGTCCAGTGTTTACGCTCTTAACACCAAGCTAGGCTCGTTTGGAATTTACCGGCGTGATGTGTGGCTTATGAGCAGCTGCTCGACCATGAAATCCAAGTTTTCTCACCTCCGGCCTAACTGTCATAGTACTTTCAGTGGATCCTGATGCAGCTTGGAATTCCTGTGTGATGGTCTGGATAGATGTCTACCTAATACACATTATGACCCTCTTCAACTGTCGGCGGTCTCTGACAGTCAAGAGACGAGGTCAGCCTGTACGCTTTTCTGCTGTAAGTGTCCTTTCACGTTTCCACTTCACTATCACATCGGAAACAGTGGATCTACGGGTGTTAAGGAGTGTGGAAATCTCGTGTACAGACGTATGATACAAGTGACACCCAATCACCTGACCACGTTCGAAGACCGTGAGTTCCGCTGAGTGTCCCATTCTGCTCTCTCACGATGTCTAATGACTACTGAGGTCGCTGATATGGAGCACCTGGCACTTGGTGGCAGCACAAAGCACCTAATACGAAAAAACCTATGTTTTTGAGGGTGTCCGGATACTTTTGATGACATAGTTATTTGGGGATACAAGTACTTAGCTGATGTGCAAGAACCTGACTAGCCGTAACAAACACCTGAATTTACATTCAGAAACGGTACTTACAGCTCTGTTGTGCGCCATAGCCATGTGGTGACCCGTCTGAAAACGTAACTCACAAATACCAGACGTAATTTTATCACAGTTTATATAAAAGATGCACTGAAATTCCGTCAGCTCCGTCCGCGTTCAGTTTACTCTCCGTTCTTAAAAAGAATGCATAGAACAATGGTGAATATCGTTCACGCTAGTGGCCGAATATTCTGATACCGCTCGTAAAAAGAATTCAAGAAAATTAATTGTCTTTTCTAATGGTAAAATTTAACAATGCTGAATAATATGGTACCGATCGTAAACGCAACATGGCGTATGTTTTTCATGTTAGCAAAGTAATGGCAAGAACTTTCTACTAATTTCGTAAATATTTTATTTGAAAACATATAATCAGTTCAGCAACATAGTAATACCACGAAGGCACACACTTGGTGAATGCGAAAGACACTTCGCACAAAAGTGAATTCTCGAATCAAAAGAATATCTACGTACAGGTTGGTGCCGATAAAAGTAGCCCGTGTAAGTACAAAGGAAATGCAGTGAAATTACAGAAACGAAGAGCTGAAATGGACATAGTATTTATTTATAATGAAAAACGGTGAAAAATAAATTTACAGAAGATGCTGAAAGTGACACTCTGCAACAACAATACACAGCTGTGCATATCTAAGCACATTTAAATGCACCCGGCGCGAAATTCGGATATCAATGGCAGAAACTTCACAGCTCATGTTGTCCTTTAGTTCCTATATCGTGTGTGGATTTCATAGACGTTGCTGTTCAAGTGTCCCTACAGGCACGACCAGATATAGGGGGAGGGGGAGTCTCTGCCCCGGGCGGAAATTTCAGGGGCCACCAAATTCATATTCTTGATGAAAAAAAAAAAAAAAAAAAAAAAACGTTTCACAAAGTGCCTATCACCCAGCACACGTTGGTCTATCGAGTATTCATATGATTTTGAAACGCATCTCGGTTTTTGAACATTTTTGAACACATTCTAAGTTGATTTATGAACTAATCGTAAGTTGATTTTTGAATGCGTGCGTAGTCCCTGCCAGGGGAATCCGCGTCGCACCTAGAAATAAAAAACTTTCCTGCAGACAAAAAGGGACTGGGCTATATGAACTGAGCGGAATAAACCCGAACGGGTGAATGCCAGTAGCTGTTTGTTTATGTGGCTGATTGGGTGCGCGAGTAATCAGCGTTGTCATAATTATTAGCGAAATCCATAGATTCAGACTATCAGAGCGGAAATAAATGACTAACAGGAATAATAGGTAAGAAAGATTACATATTAGTTTCTCGGTGTGTCCATGAAAATGAAATTTTGACAGAAAAATTTTGCCAGAACCCTACACTACTAATGGCCAGTTGCACAGTCCCCAGTTAGCAGACGCTGAAGTTCTGTTCTCGGAACGGCGCGGAAAACGCGTTGTACGAACACGTAATAGCGCGTAACCGGAGAATAAACGCGCGATAACTGAACCGGTGATTCTGGCAGGGTTAGGGAAGTTAACCAGAGAATAAGTTGTGACAGTGGCAGGAATTGTTACAGAATTAGTGACGAGAAGATTGTTTGTAAGAACGAGGAAGGAGAAAAAATGGGGACTTGACGTAATGAGATCGAGAAACCACACCAGTCTTGGTTACTAATCGTGAGAACAACTTTTTCAGTATTAGACATCGATATCTTGATTTTTCATGTAGCAAAACGTTTGACGAACTTTGATGAGGTAATGGATTCTTTCGCAGAAAGGAAAGCACGCTGTGTAAAGCCGTAGCAAGATTAGAGAGAACCAAATGCTGGGAGCTAAGGATTGAAGAAACGTGCACGATATATGTTTCGCGTTTAAGAAATCATTCACACATGTTTCCTATATTTAATTTAAAGTCACACAAAAGAGAAAGTTATTAGCTAATAGGCAATAAAGAGTGCAAATTTTCTGAAGAATTCTTATCCTCCCGTTCACAAATAATCCCACCCAGTACCAATTAGGGTTTTTTTTTAAAGGAGGGTAAGATGTGAAACAGACCGACTGGGAGCAGGAGAGGCACCACAGGGCATTTTAATTTCCACTGTCCTGAATAAGACTTGATGGCTTCCATTACAAAATATACACGTTTGAATTCCATAGTGACATGTAACAGAAGAATGCTGTTTGAAGAGGCATGGCACTGCACTTTGGTACGCTTAAGACTAAATACCATGTCTTACCTTTCCTTTTATAGATCAAACTCTTCAGAAAGATGTGCGCTACAAAATGAACAAATTTTTGAAAACTCGATTTAAAAAAAAAATGTCGTGCTATGTAAAACGCTCCAGGGGGAGAGGTACCACTATCAAGTTTTTGTCTCGGTTCGGAAATATTGTAGATCCGCAGCTGCCTACAGGAAAAAATCACATGTTTTTAGGTCCGACGCATGTGGTGGCTATAAATGTTTGCTGACAGTTCGTTCTCAGTGAAGACATCGTGGACTCGTTCCGGGGATACCTTAGGCGAGTAGCATGTTGCGCCATCTTGCTGGAAGAAGCAGTATTGCCTTTTATATTCAGTGGGTTGAGCTCAAAATGTACCATAAATTTCCATATATGCCACCGTGTTGAGGATAGTGTTAAAAAGTATCGCTCCAATGGTGCGCGTCAATGTTACACCGCACTCAGCGCCGATTATTTCATCATAGATTGGTTGCTGACGTAAAGTGTTAGGGTTCGTCGTTGCCCAGTGCCTCAAGTACTGTGAATTAATGAGACCGGAAAGATGCAACCATGCTTCATCACTCGTGATATAATGGAAAGGGTCTAACAAACCGTCGCTGACGTTATTCAAAAGCCACCTGTAGTAATCTACAGGTTTCTAACTGTCATCCTCTTGTGATTGCTGCACTACCGTCAAACAATATGGCTTCAAATTAAGACCTTTCAGTATCCGCTGGCAACTCCTCCTACTTACATGCGCCTGTTGGACCGGTTTATGTGTAGACTTCTTTGGCTCTGCATAATTCTTCGGCGAATGTCTGCAATAACTTCCGGGGCGGGAGCTGAAGGAATGCTTTGTCGTTTTACATTTTGCACAGATTCGTAGTTGCTCCAGTTCTATACATACTCTGTTTTTCTCTCTTTGGTGGTAGTTCTGTATTCGGACACTTGACCCCGAAAATTTTGCGAGTTTCCTTAGTCGAAGCTGTTTTCATACACACATCAAAAAAGCTTGCATTACCCCGATTCCCAGGAACTCCTGAAGACAGACGTTCACTGTGAATATTGTATCACAGGCACATCTCTTTGACTATTCAGAGATGTCACTAAACCCGCCCAAAGATGTAAACAACAATGCATGAGCAGTGCCTAGTAGATGGAGGAGGTCCGACAGCCGATCAGTTCCAGTCATTCCATCAGGAAGGAGGTACACGGCTGGTGTTGTCTGTAGTTCAACCATGCCTAGACGGTCAATACCGTGGTTCGACCGCGTCCGCATTGTTACTTTGTGCCAGGGAGGGCTCTCAACAAGATAAGTGTGCAGGTGTGTCTGAATGAACCAAAGCGATGTTGTTCGGACATGGGGGAGATACAGAGAGACAGGAACTGTCGATGATATGCTTCACTCAGGCCGCCCAAGGGATACTACTGCAGTGGATGACCGCTACCTACGGATTATGGCTCAGAGGAATCCTGACAGCAACGCCATCATGTTGAATAATGCTTTTCGTGCAGCCACAGGACGTCGTGCTACGACTCAAACAGCGCGCAATAGACTGCATGATGCGCAACTTCACTCCCTACATCCATGGCGAGGTGCATCTTTGCAACCACGACACCATGCAGCATGGGCCCAACAACGTACCGAATGGACCACTCAGGATTGGCATCACGTTGTCTTCACCGATGACTGTCGGATATGGAAAATTGTGATAAGGTCTTATGGGACCAAAATGCTGAGGTCGTCGTTCCATAAGATTACACACTACTTAATCCAACTTACGCTAAGGACAACACACACACTCATGCCCGAGGGAGGACTCGAACCTCCGACGGGGGGAGCCGCGCGGACTGTGACAAGGCGCCCTAGACCTCGCGACTACCCCGCGCGGTCCGCATATGCCCTCAACCAGACAACCGTCGGAGACGTGTTTGGAGGCAACCCGGTCAGGCTGAACGCCTTCGATACACTGTCCAGCGAGTGCAGCAACGTGTACGATACATGAATGCCATCCTCTGACCGATAGTGTAACCATATCGACAGCATATTGGAGAGGCATTCGTCTTCATGGACGACAATTCGCGACCCCATCGTGCACATCTTGTGAATGACTTCCTTCAGGACAACGTCATCGCTCGACCATACTGGCCAGGATGTTCTCCAGACATGAACCCTATCGAACATGCCTGGGATAGATTGAAAAGCTGCGCGAGATTAGCCGAGCGGTCTAGGGCGCTACAGTCATTAGGCTGTGCAGCTGGTTCCGGCGGAGGTTCGAGTCCTCCCTCGGGCATGGGTGTGTGTGTTTCTCCTTAGGATAATTTAGGTTAAGTAGTGTGTAAACTCCGGGACTGATGACCTTAGCAGTTAAGGCCCACAAGATTTCACGCCCATAAAAACATAAAAACATAGATCGAAAAGGGCTGTTTTTGGACGACGTGACACACCAACCACTCTATGCCGAATCGCCGTAAAGGAGTGGGTCAATCCGGACCAACAGTGCCTTGATGAACTTGTGGATGGTATGCCACGACGAATACAGGCATGCATCAATGCAAGAGGATGTGCTGCTGGGTATTAGAGTTACCGGTGTGTACAGCAATCTGGACCACCACCGCTGAAGGTCTCGCTGTATGGTGTTACAACATGCAGTGTGTGGTTTTCATGAGCAATATACAGGGTGGAAATGATGTTTATGTTGGTCTCTATTCCAATTTTCTGTACAGGTTCCGGAAGTCTCGGAACCTAGAAGACGCAAAACTTTTTTTGACGTGTGTATATGCTTGCACAATTCAATTCATTTTTCTACCAGGAAATTCATTTTGCAGACGGCAAAGAGACACGTCTAACTTCACTGATGAAATAAACTGAAATGCTGACAGAAGATGCTAACAGTCATTACTGCGCAAAACTGTTCATTGATGTAGCTGTTTCTTCTATTCCAGAAGTGGAAACATTGGATTCACGGGCAACTTTTAACAACGTCACCCTGTATAAGTTATACGCAACAAATAATGTTGTCAGAAACCTACGGATAGGGAATGTGGTTCATTTATGTGCCCTACTACTCGAATGGATTAATAGCAAAACAATTCGGTTCTGAGCACTCTTTCCACAAAGCCACAAAAGGAACATTTGGACACGGGGAACACTTGCTAAAGTCCACAAGATCCTGCGAAAATCTCCTATTTAAGCCCTATAATAGGAAACAGAAAAATGTATTCGCATTAGCTGCACAATATTTGCGAATTAACAGCCGAATCTGTGTGCGAATGTGCATCCACTGTACAGAGCCATATTGCACTTTACGAACCTGCAGCGCCCCATACACCGACCGACTAAAGCAGACCGATGAGAGGAGAGTAGCCTCTGACACGCTTTGTGTCTTTCATACCAGGCCGACCAACGCTCGCCACGAGGTGCCCTTAAATTCCATTTGCCCGTCGAGCCAGCATACTCAGAGTGAATTCCGACCACCTTACTGACGTTAAAAAGGCTATTATGTTTGTAGAAATCAATAGCTCAGTACAGACGGCATATTTGCAGCAAAGCAGGGAGTTAATAACATCAATAGCTCAGTACAGAAGGTATATATGCAGCAAAGCAGGGAGTTAGTAACATGTTTGTCCCTTGTTGATATTCGTGAAGCACCTTAAATGACCTGTAACATATTTTTGCTTTCTGCGTATAATAGCTGCGTTATATAATAATTGCAGGTCTTACTACTTAACAGTTTTTGTTGTGTTCATTTTGTTAGGTGAGAAACAATTTTTGTAGCACAAATCTGCTGTGGTTAAATTACTATTTAGTTCTAGTTAGGTTTTTTGATCTTATTAGACTGTATGAACGAATAGGGGGTCATTGTGGGTTCTGGACAATCTTCAAATGACCTTTGGTTTCATACTACAGCTGATGCAGTTATGGATGCCATATTTAAGATCCCTGACGACATGTGTCAAGGTCACCCTATGCCCTCCCCCACTTTGCTCCCCCCTGCCCTCCCCCACTTTGCTCTTGCCCGACAGAGATGATTTCACGTCTGTGAGCATTGGTGAAAGGATCATCACGAACCACTATCAGCGGAGATCGGTCAAAAAGCAGAATAAGGTTGAAAGTAAGTGTTTATTCATCAATCAATAATATTAAAAATATTGTTATTAATCATTCTTGCCGCAGTGGCTTCACTGGTTCCCTTGAGATCGCCGTAGTTAAGCGCTGTCGGGCGTGGTCGGCACTTGGATGGGTGGTCATCCAGGCCGCCAAGCTGTGTTGCCATTTTGCGGGGTGCACTCAGCCTCGTGATGCCCATTGAGGAGCTACTCGACCCAATAGTAGCGGCTTCGGTCAAGAATTCCATCTTACGACCGGGAGAGCGGTGTGGTGACCCCACGCCCCTCCTATCCGCTTCCTCCACTGAGGATGACACGGCGGTCGGATGGTCCCGGTAGGCCACTCGTGGCCTGAAGACGGAGTTATTAATCATTTATAAATATATTCGTTTACACTTAAGTTTTATTGTTTGTTCTGGCAGCGTAGTGCACCTCAGCAGAAGAAAAAATGGCTCTGAGCACTATGGGACTTAACATCTGTGGTCATCAGTCCCGTAGAACTTAGAACTACTTAAACCTAACTAACCTAAGGACATCACACACATCCATGCCCGAGGCAGGATTCGAACCTGCGACCGTAGCAATCGCGCGGTTCTGGACTGCAAAATGACTCAGCAGAAGAGCTGAATAAGGGCACACCACAGTAGCAGCCTAGAGACTACCTTCCAGATTTATCAGACCTGCTGTCGTTCAACTATTCTGTACCGCCACCTCAACTCGTTGTGTCTCAGCTAAGCCCCACAGGAGTACTATTATTCCCCAACAGATGAAATGTGACTGTTAGTTATTCTAAACACATGAGTGTAGGTCTGGCACCCACAGTGACTTTAGAATAGTTATAGAACTAGAAAATGTTCAACATGTTCTTGCTTTGCTAAAGTACTGTATTATTTGTCTTAAAGTGTAAGTACGCGAACACACAGTGTGTATACAAAATAATACATATGCAGCTTGCAAGCAGACACAGTGTGCAGTCATTCATACACACATACACAGCTATGACAAACACTTCATCTGTCTGTTCGACACCGATAGAGATAGAGGGGGCTCGATCCCACCCACACAAATAAAACATTTGTCACCATGGCACTGTGGGGCGGCGGGTGGGGAAAATATGTTGCTGTTATATAAATATTTGTAGAATGTAGAAACACCTCATTCCCGGCCGATTAACCATATGTGCGGCGGCGGGTGGAATAATGTTGTTTAAAATGTTCCTATTATTTAGAATGTTATTTATGCTGTCTTTCGCCGTTCTCAACACTGGCTCTCTAACTACAATATTGGCAACCAGAAAATGATTAGCAAAACGTGAAGCCTGTAATTAGAATTCCTAGTGCCCACTTCATCTGAGAAACACACTTATAGCTGCAGCTTATAGCTCTGAGAAATTAGGAGATTGTCCGGGATTTATATTCAAAAACGATTTTCTAAAATAGTTGAGTATATTCTGAAAGTCACAGATGAAAAAGAAAAGTATCCACACAACCTAACAGAGCAGTTCAGAGTCTAATGCGCTGATGCAACTATAAATGTCCGAATTAAATGTTAAAATGAATATTTAAATGAATGCTCGCCATAATTTGATGATTAGGTTCATCAAACGCCACGCTAAATAATGGTAGAATGTTTGTCCCGCGGCGGCACGTGAAAATACGACATACGCAAACTGAAGCTAGATAATTGAAGTCATCCCAGAATTAACACTTCACTCGAAAATGATTTCATGGTTACGCGTATTCCGAGAAACTTAATACGGCATCCGAGGCTGTTTGTAGAATGATACCGACGCGACGCGACTCCCGACACAGATGACGTGCTATTCAGCGTCTGGAGAGAACTGGGGCCCTGCCTCCTCTCGCATCGTTCTTTTATATAAAGCCGCGGTGCGGAGGGCTAAGGGAACGCCTGATCAAATCTGCTCTCCCGACTAGCCGCTGGGCTAGTAATGCACCACTTTAAGTTACCTAATAAATCATAGCTTCTCTTGCTGATGGCCAATGAAGCTCCTAATTTAAATGTGCATTCAGCACGCAGGTAAGTATTGATAATAAAATTTTGACGTGGCTAAGTTAAATATTTTGGGCGAGAGAATTAATTTAATTACATTGCACGCAGTAGACGAGCTCTGAACTGACCCTTTGGAGATACGCTATCGCTGTAGTTTTATAGGTATTCAAATGAAACTTTTCACATCTTCATAGTTATAGCGGATCTCCAACCTACTTAAATATAAACATCCTAGCCTTATTTATTAGCCTACTTAATCTATCTTGCTTCCTTAAGTTTTAAGACGAAAACCAGAAAATCATGAATTTCCACTAAAATTTTAATTTGTGAAATCCAAAGTACTGTTTTTATTAAATTATTATGAAAGAAGAATCTAAATATAAATTTTTACGTTTCTAGCTCTTTTCTGTTGCGCCAATGATATTTACAGAAAAACGTCCAAATTTCGAAAATGGTTAAAGTTATCGAACTGATATTCAACACATATTAATTTAGTATTACTCCTGACATGCTAGAAATGTTTTAGGTTATTTGTTTGATTTTTAAAGCATTGGACAACATCTATGACGTCAGAGCTAGTTACATCAGACTGGCTGGCACACAATGGAAAGACATGTGAATTTACTACAGCGTGAGTAGGCTGCTTCCCTACAGCACGACAGGCCAACTTTCAGTTGCAGTGCAGAAGATGCTAACAGTCATTACTGCGCAAAAATGTTCATTGTTGTAACTGTTTGCTCTATTCCAGAAGTGGAAATACTGGATTCGGAGGATGGCATTCACGTATCGTACAGCTGTTACGGCGCCTTCCATGACCACGGCGTGTAATTACCCAAATATCGACCTAGTGATCTACGGTAAAAACCCAGTGATACTGTGCCCACTGCTATCATAAGTGATGATGTCGTTGGGTCAACGCAGGAACACGTATACGTCGTGCGATGTGGTGCACGACGTTCAACAATGGCCTTTGAACTGTGTGCTCCGAAACACTTCTGCCTGCACCTGCATTGTACGCTTTCTTCAGATCTGCCACAGATCGCTCGCTGTCTATCCTGGATTAAACAATAGAGGGTCCACCGATCCCTACGTTCTATGATTTGACGTGGTCGCCCAATACCATACGACCTAATCTTAATTCCACCATCCTGCAACTACATTTCATAGGTGCTCACGACAGTTGTACGCCAACAAACGGTCAGATTCGCTGTTTAAGAGATTCTCATTTCCAGCCACTGCTTCACAACAATGTGACCTTCTCCGTGCGCGTTTGAATCTCTCTAATTTAACACTCGTGATCTCCTCGGGACGTATAAGTAGGGGGAAGCAATATATTCGATACCTCATCCAGAAACGCACCCTCTCGAAACCTGGACTGCAAGCTAGAACGCGATGCAGAGCGCCTCTCTTGCTGAGTCTGCCACTTGAGTTTGCTAGACATCTCCGTAACGCTATCACGCTTACCAAATAACCCTGTGACGAAACGCGCCGCTCTTCTTTGGGTCTTCTCTATCTCCTCTGTCAACCCGACCTGATACGGATCCCACACTGATGAGCAATACTCAAGTATAGGTCGGACGAGTGTTTTGTAAGCCACCTCCTTTGTTGATGGACTACATTTTCTAAGGACTTTCCCAATGAATGTCAACCTGGCACCCGCCTTACCAACAATTAATTTTATATGATCATTCCACTTCAAATCGTTCCGCACGCATACCCCCAGATATTTTACAGAAGAAACTGCTACCAGTGTTTGTTCCGCTACCATATAATCATACAATAAATGATCCTTCTTTCTATATATTTGCAAAACATTACATTTGTCTATGTTAAGGGTCAGTTGCCACTCCCTGCACCAAGTGTCTATCCGCTGCAGGTCTTCCTGCATTTAGCTGCAATTTTCTAATGCTGCAACTTCTCTGTATACTACAGCATCATCCACGAAGAGCCGCATGGAACTTCCGACGCTTTCTTCCTTTTAGGGGCGAATATTCACCCTTTTTTCGTAAGGAATTCGTATTGTTCCGTCATGTCACAGTAAGTAAATGTGATGTAACGAGTTTTATTTTCGTTGCTTGATTTTTTAACGTAAATTTATGCGATAGATTGTGTGAATAGCTTACAGTGCGTGCCATATAGCAACGGAGACACACATTTTGAGGTCCACATATGGATACATGGAGAACCTAATGCCGATCGAACACACATTTACCTCGGCGTCTTGATTACAGGACAATAGGAAAAAAATGGTTCAAATGGCTCTGAGCACTATGGGACATAACTGCTGTGGTCATCAGTCCCCCAGAACTTAGAAATACTTAAACCTAACTAACCTAAGGACATCACACACATCCATGCCCGAGGCAGGATTCGAACCTGCGACCGTCGCGGTCTCGCGGTTCCAGACTGTAGCGCCTAGAACCGCTCGGCCATTCCGGCCGACCTATAGGAAAAGCCCGATAACAAAGAACAACTGGATGCCAGCGTCCCAGGCAGAATCTTGCAACAATTTCTCTTGGTTTAGGAAGGGAATGAAGAATAAGATTGGGTTCAACGTCCCGTCGACATTGAGATCATTAGACACGGAGCACAAACTTGGATGGTGTGAAGGATTGGGAAGGAAATCGGCCGTACCCTTTGAAAGGAATCATACCGAAATTTGGCTGGGGTGATTTAGGGAAATAACGGAAAAATTAAATTGGATGTACGGACCTGGATTTTAACGACTTCCCCGGTCTCTTGATTATACACCGTGACGACAGATAAAATTATGCCACAGTATATTACTCAACACTAGAATGTGTAGTTTGGACTCTGTCACTGATACAGGTAGCTACGAATTTGCGACCATGACCATGGTTTATATCGTTGGCTCACCTGCTCGTCGTAGTTTTGCAACTGTAACTGGAAGACTATGATAAATTTGTTCTGCTGCTGTTCAGATGAGTTATGCCAATGCATAAATTACGATTTCTTCTAGCTTTCATGTACACAGGTATGTAAACTAACATGAAAATTCCTGGTAATAAAGTTCGTGCTTTGTTGTGACATTCAATTTCGAATACAATTTCCAAGCCTTCTGACAACATCAGACTAATACCTCATGGGAGCAGGTGTAGTGGTCTACTTTACGAATACGAAGGTACAAAACTAAAACACGTCGCGGGAAAGGTTCGAAAGAACCATCAGTGACATATGTTGGGATTCTGTTCATCATTTAGGGACCTGCCAAGAAGGAAACAATACGAAAGAGATGAACAGAGTAGTTAGTATGCATTATACGTGTAGATTCAAACGACCGAGTCGAAAGCTGTAAGCGCAAATTGTTCTGATATCTCTGACAATGGACGTCTTTTCAGCGACCTCTATGTTTTCCATATTTTGTAGGAGGTAGTTTGGTCCAATACAAGAAAAAATTGTCCGGTAAAGATGGGTTCTAAATAGACACCGAAAGACATATGACCGGCCGCTGTGGCCGAGCGGTTCTAGGCGCTTCAGTTCGGAACCACGCTGCTGCTACGGTCGCAGGTTCGAATCATGCCTCGGGCATAGATGTGTGTGATGTCAAATGGTTCAAATGGCTCTGAGCACTATGGGACTTAACTGCTGTGGTCATCAGTCCCCTAGAACTTAGAACTACTTAATCCTAACTAACCTAAGGACATCACACAACACCCAGACATCACGAGGCAGAGAAAATCCCTGGCCCCGCCGGGAATCGAACCCGGGAACCCGGGCGCGGGAAGCGAGAACGCTACCGCACGACCACGAGCAGCGGACTGTGTGATGTCCTTATGATAGTTAGGTTTACTTAGTTCTAAGTCTAGGGGACTGATGACCTCAGATGTTAAGTCCCATAGTGCTTAGAGCCATTTGGAAGAGACATGGGCACTTGTTTAGTAGAAGAGATGTCTTTCACAGTAGCAAAGATGAGCAAGTGTTCATAACTCTTAACTTAAGTAAGTTTGAGCCCATATTTACTGGATTTTTGTTTTGTTTTGGTCCATACTGCCTCCTCCCAAAATATGGAAAGCAAAGAGCTTGCGGTACAAGGGGTGCACTGTTAGAAATATCAGAGCAACTTTCGCAAGAAAGTTTCGGCTCGGTCGTTTCCGGACGTGGATTCCTTACCACAGACTGATACCTTTACCCTTCACCATCATCCTTGAATATTTGTAACATCATCACATTATAATCGTGTATAACTACTAAAATCAGAATTTTGCATAAAGCTATGGAAATCAGTATGGAAACTGCAGAGTTCAAAAATGGCTCTGAGCACTATGCGACTTAACTTCTGAGGTCATCAGTCGCCTAGAACTTTAGAACTAATTAAACCTAACTAACCTAAGGCCATCACACACGTCCACGCCCGAGGCAGGATTCGAACCTGCTACCGTAGCGGTCGCTCGGTTCCAGACTGTAGCGCCTAGAACAACACGGCCACTCCGGCCGGCAACTGCAGAGTCACAGCCCGCATCTCGTGGTCGTGCGGTAGCGTTCTCGCTTCCCACACCCGGGTTCCCGGGTTCGATTCCCGGCGGGGTCAGGGATTTTCTCTGCCTCGTGATGGCTGGGTGTTGTGTGCTGTCCTTAGGTTAGTTAGGTTTAAGTAGTTCTAAGTTCTAGGGGACTGATGACCACAGCAGTTGAGTCCCATAGTGCTCAGAGCCATTTGAACCATTTTTTTGCAGAGTCACATTGTGGAAATTATACCCTTACATCTGTGATCTCGAATCAGTACTTGAGGCTGGGGTTACATTTTTCCAGGATGTATACCGAAATCTACCAAAAACATCGCGGATATGTACAAAAGAGATATAACGCTTCATCGTGAGCAGCCGTGCAACTGCGGCAATACTTTAAATTGTACTTTGAATAAAATTCTATACAAAAATGTAAAATATGATGCTTAAAGAAATGTGTTGAATGTACTTGCTTGCAGTAGTAAGTATTTTGGTGACTGCCTCGGAATCTCGGTGCGATATTTTGCACTTAATGAATTGTGAAAAGTCTTGGTAGCTATGTTAAAAAGGAAACGAAGAATTACGATATGAAATACTGCAGAATAATTATATGCACAATAGTCAGCCGTTGCATCAATACTTACAAAAGAATTCAAGAACAAGCCAACCAGCCTCAAAACAGCGGGAACATAAGGTACTGAAAGCAGCTCATATATACGAAGCCTAGTGTCAAACTATACACACAGACCACTAATGGTGAGAGGAAGAACTGCCATCACCAGATGGCGTTGGTAAATTATGCATTGCATAAATGACTGTTAAAAAATGTAACCAACAGGAGGTCACACACTGAACATCGATTATGTGCTATACAGTTTGAAAACTGCAGAGGACCTTTCAAGTACAGTATTAAAAATGCGTATTGCACCAGAATAACAACAAATAATATAACAACATATACAGATTTCACGTGGAATGTTAGGTACAATGTAGTGTGACTACGGCCTCCAGTCGGGTAGACCGTTCGCCGGGTGCAAGTCTTTCGATCTGACGCTACTTCAGCGACTTGCGGGTCGATGGTGATGAAATGATGATGATTAGGACAACACAACACCCAGTCCCTGAGCGGAGAAAATCTCCGAACCAGCCGGGAATCGAAGCCGGGCCCTGAGGATTGACATTCTGTCGCGCGGAAAGTTAGTTCCTACAATGCTAAATATAGATCAATTATCAGCAAGGTGTTAATTATAACAACATGCAAGATGCAAAATGAATAAATAAAATACTTATGTTAATCAATGATTAAAATGTGAGCGTAGAAAGTGACTAGCGTCATACAAGTTACCTTATTAATACCTTCTCTGTGTTTAGTAATTGTAGCAGCTAACATTCCACACGAAATCTGTGTATTTTGTTCTATTATTTATTGTTAGCTCGTGTAGTACATATTTTTTGAAATAATATGTCCGCATGGTTCCTTAATCGCTTTCAAATTGTACAGTACATAATCGATGTTCAGTGTACGATCTCCTATTGGTTACATTGATCGACAATTATTTATTCGTTGTATTAGTCACCAACGCAATCTGGTGAAGAGAGGTGTTCCCTTCACCACTACTGGTCTCTATGTACAATTTGGCACTAGGCTTCGTACATCTATGTGGACCTTACAAATGGTTCAAATGGCTCTGAGCACTATGGGACTCAACATCTTAGGTCATAAGTCCCCTAGAACTTAGAACTACTTAAACCTAACTAACCTAAGGACATCACACACACCCATGCCCGAGGCAGGATTCGAACCTGCGACCGTAGCAGTCCCGCGGTTCCGGACTGCAGCGCCAGAACCGCTAGACCACCGCGGCCGGCTGGACCTTACACTGAAGCGTCAAAAGTCATGGGATGGCAATGTGAACATACACAGATGGCGGTGCTATCGAGTACACAAGGTGTAAAATTGTAGATCATTGTCGGAGCTGTCATTTCTACTTAGGTGATTTATGTGAAAAGATTTCCGACGTGATTATGTCCGCATGACGGGAATTAACTGACTTTCAACGCAGAGTAGTACACTACTGGCCATTAAAATTGCTACACCACGAAGATGATGTGCTACAGACGCGAAATTTAACCGTCAGGAAGAAGATAATGTAATATGCAAATGATTAGCTTTTCAAAGCATTCACACAAGGTTGGCGCCGGTGGCGACACCTACAACGTGCTGACATGAGGGAAGTTTCCAACCGATTTCTCAAACACAAACAGCAGTTGACCGGCGTTGCCTGGTGAAACGTTGTTCTGATGCCTCGTGTAAGGAGGAGAAATGCGTACCATCAACTTTCCGACTTCGATAAAGGTCGGATTGTAGCCTATCGCGACTGCGGTTTATCGTATCGCGACATTGCTCCTCGCGTTGGTCGAGATCCAATGACTATTAGCAGAATATGGAATCGATGGGTTCAGGAGGGTAATACGGAACGCCGTGCTGGATCCCAACGGCCTCGTATCACTAGCAGTCGAGATGACAGGCATCTTATCCCCATGGCTGTAACGGATCGTGCAGCCACGTCTCGATCTCTGAGTCAACAGATGGGGACGTATGCTAGACAACAATCATCTGCACCAACCGTTCGACGACGTTTGGAGCAGCATGGACTGTCAGCTAAGAGACCATTCCTGCGGTTACCCTTGACGCTGCATCACAGCGCCTGCGATGGTGTACTCAGCGAAGAACCTGGGTGCACGAATGGCGAAACGTCATTTTTTCGGATGAATCCACATTCTGTTTATAGCATCATGATGGTCGCATCCGTGTTTGGCGACATCGAAGTCAACGCACATAGGAAGCGTGTATTCGTCATCGCCATACTGGCGTATCATCTACATCTACATCTACATTTATACTCCGCAAGCCACCCAACGGTGTGTGGCGGAGGGCACTTTACGTGATCTCCTCGGGAGGTATAAGTAGGGGGAAGCAATATATTCGATACCTCATCCAGAAATGCACCCTCTCGAAACCTGGACAGCAAGCTACACCGCGATGCAGAGCGCCTCTCTTGCAGAGTCTGCCACTTGAGTTTACTAAACATCTCCGTAACGCTATCACGCTTACCAAATAAACCTGTGACGAAACGCGCCGCTCTTCTTTCGGTCTTCTCTATCTCCTCTGTCAACCCGACCTGTTACGGATCCCACACTGATGATCCCTATACTCAAGTATAGGTCGAACGAGTGGTTTGTAAGCCACCTCCTTTGTTGGACTACATTTTCTAAGGACTCTCCCAATGAATCTCAACCTGGCACCCGCCTTACGAACAATTAATTTTATATGATCATTCTACTTCAAATCGTTCCGCACGCATACTCACAGATATTTTACAGAAGTAGCTGCTACCAGTGTTTGTTCCACTATCATATAATCATACAATAAAGGATCCTTCTTTTTATGTACTCGCAATACATTACATTTGTCTATGTTAAGGGTCAGTTGTTACTCCCTGTACCAAGTGCCTATCCGCTGTAGATATTCCTGCATTTCGCTACTATTTTCTAATGCTGCAACTTCTCTGTATACTACAGCATCATCCGCGAAAAGCCGCATGGAACTTCCGACACTATCTACTAGGTGATTTATATATATTGTGAAAAACAATGGTCCCATAACACTCCCCTGTGGGACGCCATAGGTTACTTTAACGTCTGTAGATGTCGCTCCATTGAGAACAACATGCTTTGTTCTGTTTGCTAAAAACTCTTCAATCCAGCCACACAGCTGGCGTGATGGTATGGGGTGGCATTGGTTACACGTCTCGGTCACCTCTTGTTCGCATTGACGGCACTTTGAGCAGTGGAAGTTAAATTTAAGATGTGTTATAACCCGTGGCTCTACCCTTCATTCGATCCCTGCGAAACCCTACATTTCAGCAGGATAATGCACGACAGCATGTTGCAGGTACTGTACGGGCCTTTCTGGATACAGAAAATGTTGAACTGCTGCCCTGGCCAGCACATTCTCCTGATCTCTCACCAATTGAAAACCTCTGGTAAATGGTGGCCGAGCAACTGCCTCGTCACAATACGCCAGTCACTACTCTTGATGAACTGTGGTATGGAGTTGAAGCTGTACGGGCAGCTGTACCTGTACACGCCATCCAAGCACTGTATGACCCAATGCCCAGGCGTATCAAGGCCGTTATTACGGCCAGAGGTAATTGTTCTGGGTACAGATTTCTCAGGATCTATGCACCCAAATTACGTGAAAATGTAATCACATGTCAGTTCTAAAATAATATACACTCCTGGAATTTGAAATAAGAACACCGTGAATTCATTGTCGCAGGAAGGGGAAACTTTATTGACACATTCCTGGGGTCAGATACATCACATGATCACACTGACAGAACCACAGGCACATAGACACAGGCAACAGAGCATGCACAATGTCGGCACTAGTACAGTGTATATCCACCTTTCGCAGCAATGCAGGCTGCTATTCTCCCATGGAGACGATCGTAGAGATGCTGGATTTAGTCCTGTGGAACGGCTTGCCATGCCATTTCCACCTGGCGCCTCAGTTGGACCAGCGTTCGTGCTGGACGTGCAGACCGCGTGAGACGACGCTTCATCCAGTCCCAAACATGCTCAATGGGGGACAGATCCGGAGATCTTGCTGGCCAGGGTAGTTGACTTACACCTTCTAGAGCACGTTGGGTGGCACGGGATACATGCGGACGTGCATTGTCCTGTTGGAACAGCAAGTTCCCTTGCCGGTCTAGGAATGGTAGAACGATGGGTTCGATGACGGTTTGGATGTACCGTGCACTATTCAGTGTCCCCTCGACGATCACCAGTGGTGTACGGCCAGTGTAGGAGATCGCTCCCCACACCATGATGCCGGGTGTTGGCCCTGTGTGCCTCGGTCGTATGCAGTCCTGATTGTGGCGCTCACCTGCACGGCGCCAAACACGCATACGACCATCATTGGCACCAAGGCAGAAGCGACTCTCATCGCTGAAGACGACACGTCTCCATTCGTCCCTCCATTCACGCCTGTCGCGACACCACTGGAGGCGGGCTGCACGATGTTGGGGCGTGAGCGGAAGACGGCCTAACGGTGTGCGGGACCGTAGCCCAGCTTCATGGAGACGGTTGCGAATGGTCCTCGCCGATACCCCAGGAGCAACAGTGTCCCTAATTTGCTGGGAAGTGGCGGTGCGGTCCCCTACGGCACAGCGTAGGATTCTACGGTCTTGGCGTGCATCCGTGCGTCGCTGCGGTCCGGTCCCAGGTCGACGGGCACGTGCACCTTCCGCCGACCACTGGCGACAACATCGATGTACTGTGGAGACCTCACGCCCCACGTGTTGAGCAATTCGGCGGTACGTCCACCCGGCCTCCCGCATGCCCACTATACGCCCTCGCTCAAAGTCCGTCAACTGCACATACGGTTCACGTCCACGCTGTCGCGGCATGCTACCAGTGTTAAAGACTGCGATGGAGCTCCGTATGCCACGGCAAACTGGCTGACACTGACGGCGGCGGTGCACAAATGCTGCGCAGCTAGCGCCATTCGACGGCCAACACCGCGGTTCCTGGTGTGTCCGCTGTGTCGTGCGTGTGATCATTGCTTGTACAGCCCTCTCGCAGTGTCCGGAGCAAGTATGGTGGGTCTGACACACCGGTGTCAATGTGTTATTTTTTCCGTTTCCCGGAGTGTATTTTTCCAATGAATACCCGTTTATCATCTGCATTTCTTCTTGGTGTAGCTATTTTAATGGCCAGTAGTGTAGTTGGAGCTACATGGAAGGGTCATTCCGTTTCAGAAATCGTTAGGGAATTCAATATTCCGAGATGCACAGTGTCAAGAATGTGTTGAGAATACTGAATTTCAAGCATTACCTCTCACCACGGACAACGCAGTGGCCGACGGCCTTCACTTAACGACCGAGTGCGGCGTCGTTTGGGTAGAGTTGTCAGTGCTAACAGACAAGCTACACTGCTTGAAATAACCGCGGAAATCAGTGTGGGACGTACGCGAAACGTATCCGTTAGGACAGCGCGGCGAAATTTGGCGTTAATGGGCTATGACAGCATACGACTGACTGGAGTGCCGTTGCTAACAGCAAGACATTGCCTGCAACCCTCTCCTGGTCTCGTGATCACACTGGCTACACCCTAGACGACTGGGTCAGATGAGTCAGGGTTTCAGTTGGTAACAACTGATGGTAAGGTTCGAGTGTGGAGCTACCCCACGAGGCCATGGACGCAAATTGCCAACGAGGCTCTGTGCAAGCTGGTGGTGGCTTCATAATGGAAAATCCTGGGTTCTAAGGTCCAATTGAACCAATCATTGAATGGAAATGGTTATGTACGGCTATTTGGAGACCACTTGCAGCCCTTCAAAATGGTTCAAATGGCTCTGAGCACTATGGGACTCAACTGCTGTGGTCATAAGTCCCCTAGAACTTAGCACTACTTAAACCTAACTAACCTAAGGACAGCACACAACACCCAGCCATCACGAGGCAGAGAAAATCCCTGACCCCGCCGGGAATCGAACCCGGGAATGCAGCCCTTCATGGACATCAAGTTGCCACACAAAGATGGAATTTTTGTAGAATGCGATGCACCTTGTCACCTAGACACAATTGTTCCAGACTTGTTTGAACAACATTCTGGGCAATTGGATTGAATGATTTGGCCACCTAGAACGCCCGACCAGAATCCCATAGAACATTTATGGGACATAATAGATAGGTCAATTCGTGCACAAAATCCTGCACCGGCAACAGTTTCGTAATTACGTTCTGGTGTAGAGGCAGCATGGCTCAACGTTTCTGCAGGGGACTTCCAACGTCTTGTTGAGTCCATGCTACATCAAGCTGTTGCTCTACTCTGGGTAAAAGAAGGTCCGACACGATACTGGGAGGTATCCCATGATAGCTGTCACCTCAGTTTATATGCCCACTGCTGTTTGGTTCGTAGTTTTATTTCTTTATTAAGTATTGTTGCGACAGCTGACCATTGCGCATATACACCACTGACCATTGAAATTGCTACACCAAGAAGAAATGCAGATGATAAACGGGTATTCATCGGACAAATATATTTTACTAGAGCTCTCATGTGATTACATTTTCACGCAATTTGGGTGCATAGATCCTGAGGAATCAGTACCCAGAACAACCACCTCTGGCCGTAATAACGGCCTTGATACGCCTGGGCATTGAGTCAAACAGTGCTTGGATGGCGTGTACATGTACAGCTGCCCGAACAGCTTCAACTCCATACCACAGTTCATCAACAGTAGTGACTGGCGTATTGTGACGAGGCAGTTGCTCGGCCACCATCAAAATCTACCGGGTGGTCAGAAAGTCAGTATAAATTTGAAAACTGAATAAATCACGGAATAATGTAGATAGAGAGGTACAAATTGACACACATGATTGGAATGACATGGGGTTTTATTAGAACCAAAAAAATACAAAAGTTCAAAAAATATCCGACAGATGGCGCTTCATCTGATCAGAATAGCAATAATTAGCATAACAAAGTAAGATAAAGCAATGATGATGTCTTTGTCTTTACAGGAAATGCTCAATATGTCTACCATCATTCCACAACAATAGCTGTAGTCGAGGAATAATGTTGTGAACAGCACTGTAAAGCATGTCCGGAGTTATGGTGAGGCATTGGCGTCGGATGTTGTCTTTCAGCATCCCTAGAGATGTCGGTCGATCACGATACACTTGCGACTTCAGGTAACCCCAAAGTCAACAATAGCAGTGACTGAGGTCTGGGGACCTGGGAGGCCAAGCATGACGAAAGTGGCAGCTGAGCACACGATCATCACCGAAAGACGCGCGCAAGAGATCTTTCACGCGTCTTTGTTTTTTTTCGGTTCTAATAAAACCCCATGTGTGCCAATTTTTACCTCTCTTTCTACATTATTCTGTGGTTTATTAAGTTTTCAAATTTATACTGACTTTTTGATCACCTGATAATACGGCTCGCGAACTGTACTTGGTGTACGGCAGTGGATAAAAGAAACTTAAAACTGCATTGTGGTAACACATTCTTCTGTCGAAAGACAACAGAAACGAACACAAGGAAAATAACTTCCCTTTTATGGCCTAAAAATTCAGCAGAGCGTGTAGGAGACAACGGATTTTTGTTATTCATTCGCTTTTAATATGTTCTTTTACACGAAACCGTTGAAAATGAAAATAAAAATGTTGTGTTACGATCTAAAAATTGAAGCGAACGTGTCATACATTAGAAATTAATACGTACTTTTATAGAGATGCGTTCAAAATTAAAATTAAACTGTCGTTTTACGGTCTAATAACTTGAATGTGTAACAGATAAAAAAAAAACACGTTCGGTATTAATACGTGAATCTGTAGGAAAGCGTAAGAAATGAAAATGAAATAGAGATTTCTGTGCACGAAGTAATAACTAAATACAGACGAACAAACACAGAACTGGAGTTACTATTTCATAATTTTGCAGACTAGCGTGGAAAAATCAAATTTGTTTTATAATCTAATAGTTAACGTGTAAAGCATTAGGGTCTGTTTAGTTAGATGCTGCATAATAAGTGTACACAATACCTTTAATTCACATAAGGGCTGAACAGTTTTGTATTGTAGCTACTGCTCTCACTATAGCTCTTTCTAATGGTATTACCAAAGCTTTTACGTATTGATCGACAGAACTGAACTACGTTATCTATTAACACTCTCCGATGACATACATTTCCGCGATAACTGTATATTTCAGCAGACGCCAAGAATACGCATCAGTTGCAATATACTACAGTATCAGTATTACTTGCCTGTACAGCGCCGAACGGCCTAGGTTATTCGGGTATTGTTTAGTATTGTCGGGCGCCTTCTGTTGCGTCTGCACGTAAACGAGGTTTAGTTCCGCGTTCTGCCATCGGCAATTCTAAAATAAACAGGTAATACGTAGTTTGTAAATACAATGAATTTACTCGAAATTATAAAAAAAATCACATTATATTCTTAAATTTTTAAAACTAATATGAATAAATAAACAATCTCACCAGTCAGCAAATTTTTCGTCTGGCTTTGATGGCAGAAAACTCGTTGATCATACATCCATAGTTCAGACGGTTATCAGTTAGGAGGTCGGCTTCGATGTGAAGAATGGACAAGGTGTTCAATCTCTCCTCAGACAACATAGAACGTGGGTACGATTTCAGTCTGATAAGAGCCGAAAACGAGCGTTCTGCTGAACAATTTGTAAGTGCCATACATAGAAATGTTCTAAGAGCAATATCAACATTCGGAAACACATCACCTATCTTTTCACAAAATATTACTTATTTCGACTGGTATATCACTAATCTCAGAAGATTTCAGAACCTGTATGAAATGTACACATTCACTAGGGAAAGGAAGGCTCTAAAACCGGTGTCATATGATGCTTGGAGTTTTGCTGCACTTTCAGCAATATCGTCAGGTGTTCTTAAGGTTACTGAAAACTGTGAAGGAGTCCAACAGTGTTCTGTAGCTTTCCTTCCTCCTCACTAATTCGGCGTACAAATTGTCGAGTACTGGGAGAAATGTGTCGACCCTTAACTTATCCCTTCCAGTCAGAAAAACTTCTTCAGGGTCCGCTTCTTCGTCATCATGAAGTTTGCGTTTTCGTGATCTTTTATAGGTACATTCATAGTCTACTATCACAAGATCCGTGGATTTAATATCATAATAGTCGAACATGCCACGAATAGATGCAATAAATCATACAAGTGATTCATATAATTCATGCACTATTTTAGTATCAAGATTTATACTTTGCAATATCAGATTTACATTATTAAATCTCTGGAATATGTCCTTCCAAACTGTCATCATGAATGCTGTTTCTAGTCTGCTGAGTTGATTCAATAAAGCTGAAGCCTTATTTAGCAAAGCGGTTTTTCAAACGTATTATTGGCAATATGTGTGAGGACATTGATAACGCCCTCCCAGTTTTCATATAGACTTACACAAGCTTCCTCTCTTGCTGACCGACGTGTTTTTGATAAACTTTTTACCGTTTTGCTTCCTTGTTTGATGAAAGAAAAAAGTTTATCCCGGCGCTGTGTAGAAGCAGAGAAAAAAATATAAAGGTTTTGGACTACATTGAAAAATGAACATGCTTCTCGACAACAGCTTGCAGCACTAGTGGCGACTAAATTCAAAGAATGTGCTGCACAAGGCACATAATACGCTTTCGGATTTCGTTCTTCAATGCGTGCCTGCAAACCAGTGCAGTTTCCTGACAAAATGCTTGCGTTGTCAAATGATTGGCGTCTACAGTCAGTAATATCAATGGAATTTGTAGACAGGACTTTTAGTACGGCCTCAGCCACGTTTTCGGACTTGTGTTCCGGGTTTGGTAAAAACAGAAGGAAACGTTCAATACGTTTGCCATTCGCGTTCACTGACCTTAATATGAAAGATAATTGATCAATATGTCAAATGATCGGTACTATTATAGAGAAATATTTTGCATGTTTTATTTTACTTATAATTCGTTTATTTGTTGAGAAAGAAGCTCTATTGTTTCATCACAGATTGTTGAAGAAAGATAACTTGTATGTCCCTGCCCTGCATTTCCATATCGTTCAATGTGCTCTGCGAGAAAACGATCAGACTCGGCTATAATTTCAAGAGACGTCATAAAGTGACCATTAGATAATGAATGGAATCTTTCAACGCGTCCACGTAGGGGAAGTCCACGACTTTTTAACTTCTTCACTACTGCAAACACCCTTTTCATCACTCTGCGCCAGTACATTTTTCTGTTTCAAGATATGACTCGAAATGGTTATTTATTGTTCCAAGTGACTTTTTTCTTGTTAAGAGTGATAACTCAGAATTTTTGTGTTCAAGTGAATTCTCATGATAAGATAAAATATTAGAAATACTTTTCCAATCTGCAATACCATTATTAGCAATCGCAGCCTTACCTCCGAACAATTTACACGGTACACTAAAAGAGCACCCGTGCTATAGGAGTGTACTAGAAAATCACGCAAAGTTGATTCACCATTTAAAAGTTTACGGTAAAATACATTTTTGTTCAAATATCTGGTTTTATTGCCTATTGATCTTCTTGAATTAGAAAAATCACCGTTACAATTTTGATTAATGCCACAAGATTGTAAGAGATGCAAGATGCAAGATTGTAAGAGATCGGAAAGAGCCATCATGGTACAACAACCGAGTTAGAAAACTGCTGTGGAAGCAAAGGGAACTTCACAGCAAACATAAACATAGCCAAAGCCTTGCGGACAAACAAAAATTACGCGAAGCGAAATGTAGTGTGAGGAGGGCTATGCGAGAGGCCTTCAATGAATTCGAAAGTAAAGTTCTATGTACTGACTTGACAGAAAACCCTAAGAAATTTTGGTCTTATGTCAAAGCGGTAGGTGGATCAAAACAAAATGTCCAGACACTCTGTGACCAAAATGGTACTGAAACAAAGGATGACAGACTAAAGGCCGGAATACTAAATGTCTTTTCCCAAAGCTGTTTCACAGAGGAAGACTGCATTGTAGTTCCTTCTATAGATTGTCGCACAGATGACAAAATGGTAGATATCGAAATAGACGACAGAGGGATAGAAAAACAATTAAAATCTCTCAAAAGAGGAAAGGCCGCTGGACCTGTTGGGATACCAGTTCGATTTTACACAGAGTACGCGAAGGAACTTGCCCCCCCCCCCCCCCCCCCCCCCTTCTTGCAGCGGCGTACCGTAGGTCTCTAGAAGAGCGTAGCGTTCCAAAGGATTGGAAAAGGGCACAGGTCATCCCCGTTTTCAAGAAGGGACGTCGAACAGATGTGCAGAACTATAGACCTATATCTCAAACATCGATCAGTTGTAGAATTTTGGAACACGTATTATGTTCGAGTATAATGACTTTTCTGGAGACTAGAAATCTACTCTGTAGCAATCAGCATGGGTTTCGAAAAAGACGGTCGTGTGAAACCCAGCTCGCGCTATTCGTCCACGACACTCAGACGGCCATAGACACGGTCCACAGGTAGATGCCGTGTTTCTTGACTTCCGCAAGGCGTTCGATACAGTTCCCCACAGTCGTTTAATGAAGAAAGTAAGAGCATATGGACTATCAGACCAATTGTGTGATTGGATTGAAGAGTTCCTAGATAACAGAACGCAGCATGTCATTCTCAATGGAGAGAAGTCTTCCGAAGTAAGAGTGATTTCAGGTGTGCCGTAGGTGAGTGTCGTAGGGCCGTTGCTATTCACAATATATATAAATGACCTTGTAGATGACATGGGGTGTTCACTGAGGCTTTTTGCGGATGATGCTGTGGTATATAGAGAGAGGTTGTAACAATGGAAAATTGTACTGACATGCAGGAGGATCTGCAGTGAATTGACGCATGGTGCAGGGAATGGCAATTGAATCTCAATGTAGACAACTGTAATGTGCTGCGAATACATAGAAAGACTGATCCTCTATCATTTAGCTACAATATAGCAGGTCAGTAACTGGAAGCAGTTAATGCCATAAATTATCTGGGACTACGCATTAGGAGTGATTTAAAATGGAATGATCATATAAAGTTGATCGTCGGTAAAGCAGATAACAGACTGAGATTCATTGGAAGAATCCTAAGGAAATGCAATCCGAAAACAGAGGAAGTAGGTTACAGTACACTTGTTCACCCACTGCTCGAATACTGCTCAGCAGTGTGGGATCCGTACCAGGTAGGGTTGATAGAAGAGATAGAGAAGATCCAACGGAGAGCAGCGCGCTTCGTTACAGGATCATTTAGTAATCGCGAAAGCGTTACGGAGATGATAGATAAACTCCAGTGGAAGACAACAGGAGAGACGCTCAGTAGCTCGGTACGGGCTATTGTTAAAGTTTCGAGAACATACCTTCACCGAAGATTCCAGCAGTATATTGCTCCCTCCTACGTATATCTCGCGAAGAGACCATGAGTATATATATCAGAGAGATTAGAGCCCACACGGAGGCATACAGACAATCCTTCTTTCCACGAACAATACGAGACTGGAATAGAAGGGAGGACCGATAGAGGTACTCAAGGTACCCTCCGCCATATACCGTCAGGTGGCTTGCGGAGTATGGATGTAGATGTAGATGTAGATGTTGTAAGAGGATGTCGATTGTTGAGTCATTGACATACTATTCTGCAGTATCATCACTAAAGAGGTTATTTCTTTTAGTTATGACTGACTCGATACTTAGTTTTTCGTGAAACACGAAATCAGGAACAATTTGCTTTTCTTCATTTTTATCTTTTGTTCCGTCTGCATTTACTTCTTTTGCAACATCTGCAGAGCCAGAAATATCATCCGTACTACTTGAACTCGAAATCGAATCAGCAGCATTTTTTGCGAAAAATTTATCTACTCTGCCAAGCATTTGTAGAACATTGGCTTCTCGTTCTCGCCTTTCCTTCGACAATTTTGGAAATGCCGCCCAACTTAATTTTGCACGGTTGCTTTTTTCACTGTTATTCATGTTAAGGCACTTACAAAATTGTCTACCAACAATCAAAACAAAAGAAAAAATTTTGTAAAAGGAAGGAAAGAAAGACTGTACCTAGTTCCAATCGTACTACACTGCACATGAGCACAAAGCTTTTTACTTTAAACACAGCACACTAGCACAAAGATTTTTCCTTTAAACACGGAGCGATGAACTGACCAATTCGGATTACTCTACGTAACTGTGCTATGAAAGAACGACAATGCAGTATAATTTAATTTCACTGTCGCCTGTTTCTCTGTTGTCAGTGAACAGTAGAAGCACACCTGCTGGCTGGAATTCGTCTCGTAAAGAGAACGGGACAGTCCCTTTTTTGGCTTCTATTTCTCGCGTCGCTGGAATTTTAGCTTGGACGCAAACGTGTTCTGAATGTTCTTGAAACTGTCTTTCTAATTTAAAAAGCAAATAATTTTTGCAATTTCTTGCAGTGAGATGTGCTGGATCGTCTCTTATTCCACTTATTCTTATAACATTTTAGCGGTTTCTGTTGGCAGGAAAGACAGACTACAAAGTTTAAGTAGTATTGTTGGCAGTTGATGTGGTCTGTTGTCATTTGTGTGAACACTGCTGTTTTGTCTACACGCAGATGCACCTTTTGTTCCAACATAAAATAAAAATAACCTTTCCTCGAAGGAAAAAAGCTTAGTTAAGAAGTTTAATATAAAATTTGCAATGCCACGTACTATTCGATTTCACATAGTGTGAACTTTAATATCGTGAAGGTTGCAGCACAATAAATGAGACAAACGAAAGTTTGTTTCTTCTTCTTTCTTCGCCAAAAAAGTAACTAAATAAATAAAATTTTTAAACTGTTGCGAAGTGTATTGCACACATTATTAGATAGCCTGCTCATGTTATTTTCGTATAAACATGTGTTTAAAAATGTAAAACATTCCCAACATCAACATATTCTGTTAAACGGGTGTCATTAAATCAAAGTTCAGATATTGAAGACCACAGAGCTTTCACATTAATTACGGCAATGGAGGGTTGACTTGATACTTCCTCGTAATGTCTAAAAGAAATTTAAGTAGAATCGGGTTTTACATACTAAGGGCCACCCATGTTACAGTACTTAAGAAACTGCTGATTAGTTTATCACAGCTTTTCAATGGTCCCGGCATTTTCACGTGTAAAATATGGTAGAGTTAAGTGGAAGTCGACAACGTCCTCGGAATAATAACGTTTCAAACATTGTATTGTAGATAGCCGTCCTGACAGCTCACTTCAAAATATTTTGAACAATCATGAAGACGATACCAGACAGAAACCCAATGTTAAATTTTCATTCACTCACCAAGTAAACTACGTATATTTCCAAGCTTGTATTGTGGAATTTCGTTCATAAGGCTTATTTAGACTAGCAAGTTGTTTAACAATATTAAAAATTTTTGTCGTTTGTGAGCGCAGTTATTTTAAAACGGAAAAGTTTAAAATGAGTACAGAGCAAAAAATGCCACCCCCCTTAAGATTCCACCCCCAGGCCCTTGGCTAATGGGCCTGTAAGTAAATCCGCCACTGGTCATGGCTGCTTCACCTGCGATTTGCTCACTCCATTTGCAGGTAAGCTGACTCTATTGGGGCTTGTCCATTTCTTTGGACACACTCTTTGCCATCATTTTCTTTTTACGGTTTGTTTTCTTTGATCATGCTCTATTATGAAATATAATAAATTTAACATAACGACACTAAGATCTTATCTTTCCAGAGATCTTCTAGTGTGTGAAAGAATTTGTCAAGAAGGAACAATTTCACTTTGTTTTTTAATTTCATCTTCAGTTTCTATCGGAAATAGTCAATTACTTCTAAGGCTGAATACTTACAAGTAAACCTATCCAAGGTAAACACTTCGATTTTGATCGGCTTTGGATATGTTGTACAGTAGAAGAAATTAAGAGACACATACTTCTATATACTTTCCCATACGGCTGTTAAGGGGTGAAACATCCCGATGAAAAATAGCTGGGTTTAGTATTTCTAAATGAATTCCGTTGAAAGAGTTACAGATATAAATATAAACTTCAGATAAAAATTTTATGGTTTTTAACTACGCCACAATGATGCACTCATACCTGTCGAAAAAGTCATTTTTCGAAATCCCCTCCCATTCAGAATGTTTTTGGCCAAAACAGTTCCGCGCTTCCTCATTATTGTACAAATTTGCATCAACGTTACAACAATAATGTGCAACAGTAACACACGTTGGTGCGCATACAGCGGTATAGAGATAATTCTAGCTTACTTTTGCCAAATGTGTCTTTGGAACAGCACTTCATCATGTATGATTGAATTTCGTATTAACGATGCTGTAAGATTTGTTATTAGTCAAATGTTAAAACCAAAAACAAAATAATGAGGGGAGGAGGTTTCGAAAAAACTGACTTTGTCATCAAACATGGGTGGGTCGTTGTCGCGCACATTAGAAACCATAGCACCTTTATTTGAAGTTTTTTTTGTACCTGTTACCGTTGGAACGGTATTCATTCAGAAACATTAAATTCAGTTTTTTTCAAGGGGATGTTTCACCTCCTTAACGGTCATATGTGTCTCCTATTTTGCACTACAGTACATCGTATTGAAAGCCAATCAAAATTGAAGTGTATCCCTCGGGTCGGTTTACTTGTTAGAATCTTTCTGTGTAAGACTAAGGTTAAGTTGTAGATAATGGAAGTTATTTTTATTCCATGTATTATGTTTATGAATGGAACAGTTAATTTCAAATTGTGCACAATTATTCACAGGAAACTTAATGAAAGGGAGTAAATGAATTGTGAGGGTGTTCTTAGGTTGCCAAATTTTTAAAACAGTTTTTTACATGACATTCTTTTATGTACAGTAGGTATTGTCTTGGCACTAAATTCGTATGAAGTGAATCCTTTGATTATTATTGTCCGTATGGTATTAATGAACAGAAGTACTGAAACTGAGTTAACATTCTGATGTCTTGACCATCAAAATCAGAGGTTATTCTTCGAGCAAGTTTTGGTGAACTCTAGAGTTTGCGAAGATCTGTAAAACATAATTTCCATTTCAATTTCTGATTGGTAAGAAGAAGAAGGAATTATGAACGATCAGCTTTTTATATTTATTCTCTCCCACGCTCAGTCATTACTGATGAAGATATATCCTCTGTTGTACAGAACTGAATGTACTGATTTTCTCTAAATTACGTAATGACTCATTCACTGGAAACACCGAAATATTTTCTTATAAATTTTTCAGTTATTATTCCTTCGGTTTTTGCAGCTGTTAATTTTCTTGCGTTCATCATCAATGAAAACCATTTGTGCTTCGTCTCAGTGGTCTGAAAGATTATTTACACGTAGCAACAACAGCAGGAACGGTACCAGTACGGAATCATATTGAACACAAACAGTAATTTGTCCCCGTTGAAAAGACGATTTGCTACAAAAACTGTATAAGCTATCGAATATGATTCTTTGATCTCTGTCTCGAAAATATGAAGCAAGCCACATACTCATTTTACCTGGAAAACCGTCGCCTTAAATAAACTGTTGATTTGTGAATCTTTTATGAGGTGGTTAGCAAGTAAAATGGAAAATCACTTTTTCAATGACGTAGGACTTTCTTAACACATTCTTTCAGGGAACAGCAGTGAACTTCCGCAGAGTCTGCTTCAGAGAGCCAGTTTCCTTCAGGAGGAACGCAGATGGTGTCTTCCTCGCTCCCACTACGTATTTAACGGCCAATGCGCTGTGCTGATGAGGACCGGATAACAATTAACGTCGCTGCCGGCTCTGATTTACAACTGGCAGTTGCAAATAGGATTCCAATTTAAGATCAGTTTAAATGGTTGCAATCTCCTGGAAACTCCATCACACGTATTTTTTAGAACTCACACATTACACGATGCATTAACGCTAACGAAGTGACTACTACACAATATCTTGTTGCCGAAAAATGTTAATTCTTCTTCAGTCTCTTGTTTAATACAAGTGTCTTGCAAAAAAGAAGTATTAATCACCTCTGACAGCTCTGCATCTACATCTGCATTTGAATCTTCAGTCCACAAGCCATCTTACATTGTGGCCACTGCCACTTTCTCCCTAACACAATGCGATATTCTCTATGCTCGCGTTTATTTTCATTACGCGGAAGTGCGAATCTGCACCGAAACTTCCAGGAACACGGCATTAATCTGGGCACCTGCATTTATTGCTTTCTGTGCCTCGTAGAATAACAAAGAGAGCTGGCTTCACACGATAGTGGTTTCTGGAACACTTGTTGATTACTACAGAGAAGATTTTTGATCTCCGGAAATACAGGGCTATTACAAATGATTGAAGCGATTTCATAAACTCACTGTAGCTCCATTCATTGACATATGGTCACGACACACTATAGATACGTAGAAAAACTCATGAAGTTTTGTTCGGCTGAAGCCGCACTTCAGGTTTCTGCCGCCAGAGCGCTCGAGAGCGCAGTGAGACAAAATGGCGACAGGAGCCGAGAAAGCGCATGACGTGCTTGAAATGCACTCACATCAGTCAGTCATAACAGTGCAACAACACTTCAGGACGAAGTTCAACAAAGATCCACCAACTGCTAACTCCATTCGCCGATGGTATGCGCAGTTTAAAGCTTCTGGATGCCTCTGTAAGGGGAAATCAACGGGTCGGCCTGCAGTGAGCGAAGAAACGGCTGAACGCGTGCGGGCAAGTTTCACGCGTAGCCCGCGGAAGTCGACGAATAAAGCAAGCAGGGAGCTAAACGTACCACAGACGATGGTTTGGAAAATCTTACGGAAAAGGCTGAAGCAGAAGCCTTACCGTTTACAATTGCTACAAGCCCTGACACCCGATGACAAAGTCAAACGCTTTGAATTTTCGGCGCGGTTGCAACAGCTCATGGAAAGGATGCGTTCAGTGCGAAACTTGTTTTCAGTTATGAAGCAACATTTTTTCTTAATGGTGAAGTGAACAGACAGAATGTGCGAATCTGGGCGGTAGAGAATCCTCACGCATTCGTGTAGCAAATTCGCAATTCACCAAAAGTTAACGTGTTTTGTGCAATCTCACGGTTTAAAGTTTACGGCCCCTTTTTCTTCTGCGAAAAAAACGTTACAGGACACGTGTATCTGGACATGCTGGAAAATTGGCTCATGCCACAACTGGAGACCGACAGCGCCGACTTCATATTTCAACAGGATGGTGCTCCACCGCACTTCCATCATGATGTTCGGCATTTCTTAAACAGGAGATTGGAAGACCGATGGATCGGTCGTGGTGGACATCATGATCAGCAATTCATCTCATGGCCTCCACGCTCTCCCGACTTAACCCCATGCGATTTCTTTCTGTGGGGTTATGTGAAAGATTCAGTGGTTAAACCTCCTCTACAAAGAAACGTGCCAGAACTGCGAGCTCGCATCAACGATGCGTTCGAACTCATTGATGGGGACATGCTGCGCCGAGTGTGGGAGGAACTTGATTATCGGCTTGATGTCTGCCGAATCACTAAAGGGGCACATATCGAACATTTGTGAATGCCTAAAAAACTTTTTTAGTTTTTGTATGTGTGTGCAAAGATTTGTGAAAATATCTCAAATAATAAAGTTATTGTAGAGCTGTGAAATCGCTTCAATCATTTGTAATAACCCTGTAGTGTAATACGCGAGTATATAGATGTTCCCAAATTCTTCAAAAGGCCGACGTCGAGGCATAGGCATATGCACTGATGAAAAAAAATGGTAACACCAAGAAGGTGGTGCGCGTCGTAAACGTTGCAAATCAGGTTTGCTTTAAATATACGTTGCAGCGGTCGTGAGCATTAGTTACCTTTGAGGCGAAAAAGATACCATTAACAGAACCTCACAGAGTTTACACGAGGTCGCGTAATTATACACTACCGGCCATTAAAATTGCTACACCAAGAAGAAATGCAGATGATAAACGGGTATTCATTGGACAAATATATTATACTCGGACTGACATGTCATTACATTTTCACGCAATTTGGGTGGATAGATCCTGATCAGTACCCAAAACAACCACCTCTGGCGTAATAACGGCCTTCATACGCTTGGGCATTGAGTAAAACAGAGCTTGGATGGTGTGTACAGGTACAGCTGCCCATGCAGCTTCAACACGATACCACAGTTCATCGAGAGTAGTGACTGGCGTATTGTGACGAGCCAGTTGCTCGGCCACCATTGACCAGACGTTTTCAATTGGTGAGAGATATGCAGAATATGCTGGCCAGGGCAACAGTCGAACATTTTGTGTATCCAGAAAGGCCCGTACAGGACCTGCAACACGCGGTCGTGCATTATCCCGTTGAAATGTAGGGTTTCGCAGGGATCGAACGAAGGGTAGAGCAACGGGTCGTAACACGTCTGAAATATAACGTCCACTGTTCAAAGTGCCGTCAATGCGAACAAGAGGTGACCGAGACGTGTAACCAATGGCACCACATACCATCACGCCGGGTGATACGCCAGTATGGCTATGACGAATACACGCTTGCAATGTGCGTTCACTGATACTGTAAACAGAACCTGGATTCATCCGAAAAAATGACGTTTTGCCATTCGTGCACTCAGATTCGTCGTTGAGTACACCATCGGAGGCGCTCTTGTCTGTGATGCAGCGTAAAGGGTAACCGCAGCCATGATCTCCGAGCTGATAGTCCATGCTGCTGCAAACGTCGTCGAACTGTTCGTGCAGATGGTTGTTGTCTTGCAAACGTTGCCATCTGTTAACTCAGGGATCGGGACGTAGCTGCACGATCCGTTACAGCCATGCGGATAAGATGCCTGTCATCTCGACTTCTAGTGACACGAGGCCGTTGGCATCCAGCACCGCGTTCCGTATTACCCTCCTGAACCCACCGATTCCACATTCTGCTAACAATCATTGGATCTCGACCAACGCGAGCAGCAATGTCTCCATACGATAAACCGCAATCGCGATAGGCTACAATTCGACCTTTATCAAAGTCGGAAACGTGATGTTACGCATTTCTCCTCCTTACACGAGGCATCACAACAACGTTTCACCAGGCAACGCCGGTCAACTGGTGTTTGTGTATGAGAAATCGGTTGGAAACTTTCTTCATGTCAGCACGTTGTAGGTGTCGCCACCGGTGCCAACCTTGTGTGAATGCTCTGAAAAAGTCATCATTTGCGTATGATAGCATCTTCTTCGTGTCGGTTAAATTTCGCGTCTGTAGCTCGTCATCTTCGTGCTGCAGCAATTTTAATGGCCAGTAGTGTAGCTCTGCCAGAAGCCGTAAATTTCTTTTGCAATACTTCCGAATTGCTTGGCTGGAATGTATCCACTGTACATTATTGTTGGCAGCGGTGCTGACGAGAATTTAAAGTCGTCAGAAGGCCGGGTTCCGGACGGCCACGCGGTACTCCCGAGAGCGAAGACCATCGTGTTCGGCTTATAGCTCTGGCACAAGGTACTGCATCTGCAGCAGCAATTTAGGCAGCAGTTGGTACCACAGTGAGACTACGAACTGTTACAAATCTTTTACTTTAAGGAGAGCTCCGAGCCAGACTCCCAGAAGCTTGCATTCCACTGACCCCAAACCACCGCTATTTACGACTTCAGTAGTATCAAGCGAGAGCCCATTGGAGGGCAGGGTGGAGGTCTGCTGTGTTTTCTGATGAAACCTGCTTCTGCCTGCGTGACAGTGATGGCCGTGTGTTAGTTAGCAGGAGGCCATTGGAGGGCTTGCAACGAACCTCTCTGCGTGCTAGACACACTGGTGTTATGGTCTGGGGTGGGTTTTCGCTTGGCAGTTGGAGCACTCTCGTGGTTATCACTTACCCTGACTGCAAATTTGTACGTCAATCTGGTGATTCGACCGGTTATGCTACTATTCATGAATAGCATTCCAGTAACTGTTTTCCAACAAGATAACGCTCGCCCACATAGCGGTGTTGTTATTCAGCATGCTCTACAGAATGTCTGCATGCTGCGTTGGCCTTCTCGATCACCAAATCTATCTCAAATCGAGCAGATATAGGACATCATCGGACAATAATTCCAGCGTCATCCACAACCATCATTAACCATCCCTGTAGCCGGCAACGGTGGTCGAGTGGTTCTAGGCGCTACAGTCTGGAACCGCGCTCGAATCCAGCCTCGGGCATGGATGTGTGTGATGTCCTTAGGTTAGTTAGGTTTAAGTAGTTCTAAGTTCTAGGGGACTGATGACCATAGATGTTAAGTCCCATAGTGCTCAGAGCCATTTTTGTACCAGCGTTTCACATTTGCAGTGGCTTATCTCGCACTTCATGTAAGTCCGGCTAAAATGACATACGAGTTTGTTTTTAGGTCATTTTTGCTTCATAAATCATGATGTTGAATAAAATTTGTATCAAGACCGTGCCTCATTCACTTGTAGGTTGCGCTGCCTTGGTACCGTGTTTTTAAATTAATGTAAACTACACGTTTTCTCTTGTAAAAAGTGCATAATATGTCATTTCAGACCGATATCATGGTACAATGACATAGTAAGAGAAAGAAAGAAATTCTGATAAACATTAGATATTCGATATATTTAATATACTTGCACTTAACAAATAAAAGACTACTCCTTAAGCAGTTCTTCAATAGAATTAATGAAGGTTTCTCAGCTCAGTGGTACAAAAAGTGAAGACTGAAAGCAGAATTATGAATGTTAATCCATGGAAAAAAAATAGTTCTGTTTCTGGGAAAAAAATTCTCGCCATTCTTATCTATTTGCACACATCACAAATAAAGTTTTCTGTTCTGTGGCTTACTCCAGCACATTCAGTGTGTGCCCAAAAATTACACAGCCGACACCTGAACCATTGTTCTCTGGGTTTTGAATGCGAGTATAGTTCCAGGCAGTACAAACAGTGACAAACTTCCGAAACATCAGTTGTCGCAAAAAGGCCTTTTCGTACAATATTTATTTTCCAAAACTAAGTTTCCCCTTGGTTTTCTCGGCTATTTGGAAGGCAAGTTGTCTCACATCCTTCATAGTCATACCAAACATGCGCGACGCCTATAGTTTCGGGAGTTATACCGGTTCACGCTCCAATGCAGTGTTGAAAATTGGCTGGAACCTACTCAGTCCTTTCTAAACACCACTGAATATTTTGTTCGTATTCTTAGTTCGTCTTCTAAGCGTAACCTGGGGAACTACGAACGCTTTCGACGACTTCAGCCATCTCGTCTAGGGTCTGGTAACATCAGCGACAGCCTGCTGCATCTACATCGCATCCCAAGACTGTCTTAACGATTTCCTCACTTTACTACCTGCCATCTGAAAGTGGAAATTCACGTACATACAGCTGGCCTACGTAAATTCATTGCATTTGAGGATCATTGCACATTTATCACTTCATGTTTAACGTTTCATTTATTTAATTATAGAGTGGCCTACTGCTATTGTTGTTAAATTTAAACTGTTAATTAAAATAAATAGCTTAATTAAATCTAGGATCACACGGAATAGAACTAGAGTCGACATCAAGGTAAAATTATACTGGGTGGTCTATTGATCCTGACAGGGCCAAATATTTTACGAAATAAGCGTAAAACGAAAAAACTACAAAGACCGAAACTTGTCTAGCTTGAAGGGGGAAACCAGATGGCGCTATGGTTGGCCCGTTAGATGGCGCTGCCATAGGTCAAACGGATATCAACTGCGTTTTTTAAAATAGGAACCTCCATTTTTATTACATATTCGTGTGGTACGTAAAGAAATATGAATGTTTTACTTGGACCACTTTTTTCACTTTGTGATAGATGGCGCTGTAATAGTCACAAACATATGGCTCACAATTTTAGACAAGCAGTTGGTAACAGGTATGTTTTTTAAATTAAAATACGGAACGTAGGTAGGTTTGAACATTTTATTTCGGTTGTTCCAATGTGAAATGGTTGAAATGGCTCTGAGCACTATGGGACTCAACGTCTGTGGTCATAAGTCCCCTAGAACTTAGAACTACTTAAACCTAACTAACCTAAGGACATCACACACATCCATGCCCGAGGCAGGATTCGAACCTGCGACCGTAGCAGTCGCGCGGCTCCTGACTGAGCGCCTAGAACCGCTAGACCACCGCGGCCGGCTTCCAATGTGATACATGTACCTTTGTGAACTTATCATTTCTGAGAACGCATGCTGTTACAGCGTGATTACCTGTAAATACCACATTAATGCAATAGATGCTCAAGTTGATGTCCGTCAACCTCAATGCATTTGGAATGCATTTGGAATACATTAACCCACCAAGGTCGCTGATGTTCCACTTGTCGCAGCCATCGTGGATTTCCGTTGCGCAATAGTGCATATTATGCCGGTTTACGTTACCGGTGTTGGTGAATGACCCTTCGTCGCTAAATAGAACGCGTGCAAAAAATCTGTCATCGTCCCGTAATTTCTCTTGTGCCCAGTGGCAGAACTGTACTCGACGTTCAAAGTCGTAGCCATGCAATTCCTGGTGCATAGAAATATGGTACGGGTGCAATCGATGTTGATGTAGCATTCTCAACACCGACGTTTTTGAGATTCCCGATTCTCGCGCAATTTGTCTGCTACTGATGTGCGGATAAGCAGCGACAGCAGCTAAAACATCTACTTGGACATCAAGTTTTGTTGCAGGTCGTGGTGACGTTTCACATATGGCTGAACACTTCCTGTTCTGAGGGTGGCCTGATGCATTTCCTGTCGCCACCCTGAACCCCTCGGGACGGAATTTCTGCACCCCAGCTGTCTGCATCTAGTGTAAGCCATGAAATACTGCGAACGTTTTCAAATGTCTGCGAGTCGTGTAACGGAGGCGGAACGTGGGAACAAGCCCGGTATTCACCTCACGCGATGTGGAAAACCGCCTAAGAACCCTATGCTGGCTTGCTGGAAGACCGTCCCTCGTCGTTAATCCGCCGGACGGATTCGATCCGGGGCCGGCATGCCTACCCGAGTCCAGGAAGCAGCGCTTTAGGGCTCTCGGGTACCCTGGCGGGTCACATATACACTCCTGGAAATGGAAAAAAGAACACATTGACACCGGTGTGTCAGACCCACCATACTTGATCCGGACACTGCGAGAGGGCTGTACAAGCAATGATCACACGCAAGGCACAGCGGACACACCAGGAACCGCGGTGTTGGCCGTCGAATGGCGCTAGCTGCGCAGCATTTGTGCACCGCCGCCGTCAGTGTCAGCCAGTTTGCCGTGGCATACGGAGCTCCATCGCAGTCCTTAACACTGGTAGCATGCCGCGACAGCGTGGACGTGAACCGTATGTGCAGTTGACGGACTTTGAGCGAGGGCGTATAGTGGGCATGCGGGAGGCCGGGTGGACGTACCGCCGAATTGCTCAACACGTGGGGCGTGAGGTCTCCACAGTACATCGATGTTGTCGCCAGTGGTCGGCGGAAGGTGCACGTGCCCGTCGACCTGGGACCGGACCGCAGCGACGCACGGATGCACGCCAAGACCGTAGGATCCTACGCAGTGCCGTAGGGGACCGCACCGCCACTTCCCAGCAAATTAGGGACACTGTTGCTCCTGGGGTATCGGCGAGGACCATTCGCAACCGTCTCCATGAAGCTGGGCTACGGTCCCGCACACCGTTAGGCCGTCTTCCGCTCACGCCCCAACATCGTGCAGCCCGCCTCCAGTGGTGTCGCGACAGGCGTGAATGGAGGGACGAATGGAGACGTGTCGTCTTCAGCGATGAGAGTCGCTTCTGCCTTGGTGCCAATGATGGGCGTATGCGTGTTTGGCGCCGTGCAGGTGAGCGCCACAATCAGGACTGCATACGACCGAGGCACACAGGGCCAACACCCGGCATCATGGTGTGGGGAGCGATCTCCTACACTGGCCGTACACCACTGGTGATCGTCGAGGGGACACTGAATAGTGCACGGTACATCCAAACCGTCATCGAACCCATCGTTCTACCATTCCTAGACCGGCAAGGGAACTTGCTGTTCCAACAGGACAATGCACGTCCGCATGTATCCCGTGCCACCCAACGTGCTCTAGAAGGTGTAAGTCAACTACCCTGGCCAGCAAGATCTCCGGATCTGTCCCCCATTGAGCATGTTTGGGACTGGATGAAGCGTCGTCTCACGCGGTCTTCACGTCCAGCACGAACGCTGGTCCAACTGAGGCGCCAGGTGGAAATGGCATGGCAAGCCGTTCCACAGGACTACATCCAGCATCTCTACGATCGTCTCCATGGGAGAATAGCAGCCTGCATTGCTGCGAAAGGTGGATATACACTGTACTAGTGCCGACATTGTGCATGCTCTGTTGCCTGTGTGTATGTGCCTGTGGTTCTGTCAGTGTGATCATGTGATATATCTGACCCCAGGAATGTGTCAATAAAGTTTCCCCTTCCTGGGACAATGAATTCACGGTGTTCTTATTACAATTTCCAGGAGTGTATATTCATTAGCATTGTAGGTAATTACATGTTTGGGAAAAATATAAGATATCTTGTAAACCATACTTTTAGCTACGTTCTGAGAGGTAGAAGGTTCTGATAGAGCAGGCAGTAGTTGAACGTTTATCGTATGAACCCAAGAAGGCATTTCAGGCTACAGTGACATACTATGTGGTGTCACCGCCAGACACCACACTTGCTAGGTGGTAGCTTTAAATCGGCCGCGGTCCATTAGTACATGTCGGACCCTCGTGTCGCCACTGACAGTGATCGCAGACCGAGCGCCACCACACGGCAGGTCTCGTGAGACTTACTAGCACTCGCCCCAGTTGTACGGACGACGTAGCTAGCGATGCACACTGACGAAGCCTCGCTCATTTGCAGAGCCGATAGTTAGAATAGCCTTCAGCTAAGTCAATGGCTACGACCTAGCAAGGCGCCATTAGTATTACATTGCATGTATCTACAGAGTCTCACTTGTATCGTCAAGAGCGATGTACCACAAGGATGGATTAAAGTTAAGTATTCCAGGAGCTACGTACTTTTCTTTATAGCATTCATTACGTATCCTGTTTCAGACCTATCTACTAGCCTGCGTGAGTTAACGCGTGCCTTTCGGCTACTTCCAAGTGGCGTGGTTGTCTTAGTACGCCACAACATACTATGTGCCAGGTTTAAATGATAAAATGTACAGTTTGGTCCATTGATAGTGACCGGGCCAAATATCTCACGAAATAAGCATCAAACAAAAAAACTACAGAGAACGAAACTAGTCTAGCTGGAAGGGGGAAACCAGATGGCGCTATGGTTGGTCCGCTAGATGGCGCTGCCATAGGTCAAACGGATATCAACTGCGTTTTTTTAAATAGGAACCTCCATTTTTATTACATGTTCGTGTAGTACGTAAAGAAATATGAATGTTTTAGTTGGACCACTTTTTTTGCTTTGTGATAGATGGCGCTGTAATAGTCATAAACGTATAAGTACGTGGTACCACGTAACATCCCGCCAGTGCGGACGGTATTTGCTTCGTGATACATTACCCGTGTTAAAATGGACCGTTTACCAATTGCGGAAAAGTTCTACATCTTGTTGATGTATGGCTATTGTGATCAAAATACCCGACGGGCGTGTGCTATTTATGCTGTTCAGTATCCTGGACGACATCATCCAAGTGTCCGGACCGTTCGCCAGACAGTTACATTATTTAAGAGAACTAACACCGCCACGTCCATAGTAACAATGCCAACTCCGCGTTGAAGCGGGAGAAAGGCCCAAAGAAAATGATGACTAATGAATGAATATATGTGAATTAAACTAAAATGTTGGAGTGTTAACTATACGTTTCTCGTTCACAGTGCCAACACGGAAGCTGGCAGCTCGTCGCAACCGGGTTGCTAATCGACCTTTTTATAGAGCTTAGTGCAGGTGCCGCCACTCAACTGGTTTCGTCCATAGCCTTGGTATGTCATTTTACTCGTGCATGTCATTATAGGCTGACTTCCGCCACTTTAACCTGTGATCTTTCAATGTTAATCACTTAAATATGTTACCTAGACAACTATATGCGTTAAATTTCGTTACTATAAATTAATTATTTTTTGGTGTTGCGATTTTTTTCTGTCAGTGCTGTTTTGTGCAACTATCCGACGATCGTTCTTGAAGATGGGAATGACCTGCGCTTTCTTCCAATCACTAGGTTCAATTTGGTTCTGTAGCACAGTGCTGCTAGAAGAGGAGCCGTTTCTTTTGCGTACTCTGAGTAGAATTGCGTTGGTATCCCGTAGGATCCAATTGCCTTTCCTCTGTTCAGTGGTATCAGTTGCTTTACTATCTCTCGGTCACTTACATCGACATCTGTCATTTTGACGTTCGTGCGACGATTTGTAGGAGGACCCGCAGTGCGATCTTCTGTGAAACAATTTCGAAGAAGACGTTCCGTATTCTGGCCTTCTTTCTTTCGTCCTTTGTTTCGATGCCTTTATGGTCAGAGACTGTGTGGAGAGATGGCGTTTCTCCGTTAACTGATTTAACATGTGACCAAAAGTTCTTAGGGTTTTCTGCGAAGCCGATAGATAGAATTTTATTTTTGTTGAACGCTTTGGATCTGGTTCTTCTTAAGCTAATTTTGGCTACGTTCAGTGTGAGCTACGTTTAAATTTGCAGTGAATTTCTCTTTGACTTAGTAGTAGCTTTCTAACACGGCTGTGAAATCACGGCGATTCTTTCCCATCCAGCACAACTTTGCTCGGCACATACCTGTCTGAAGCTTTTTGTACAATACTTTTTAACGATTCTCAACGTTGTCAGTAGGGGAGACGATTTTTTTAATTTTGATCTCTCAAGTGATCTGAAACCTTTTTCTTGTCTTTCCTGCTAAGAAAGAATATCGTCTTACCTTTCATTATTTTCTTACTTACAACCTTATTCAGTGATGCTGTAACAGCCATGTGATCAGTGATTTACTGACGCTGAGTTGAAACGTTCTGGCCTTTTGGTGACAAGGAGATTTAATATGTTACCGTCACGAACGATTATCTGATTAGCAGTTCGAGATAATTTTCGAATAAGGCATTTAGAACAATTTGACATTATTCACCGTCCATAATACCCGCCTTAATCATTTGAGACCCCCAGTCAACAGCTGTTAAGCTGAAATCTCCACCTAATACTGTATCATGTTCCACCAAATGGTTCAAATGGCTCTGAGCACTATGGGACTTAACATCTATGGTCATCAGTCCCCTAGAACTTAGAACTACTTAAACCTAACTAACCTAAGGACAGCACACAACACCCAGCCATCACGAGGCAGAGAAAATCCCTGACCCCGCCGGGAATCGAACCCGGGAACCCGGGCGTGGGAAGCGAGAACGCTACCGCACGACCACGAGATGCGGGCCGTGTTCCACCACTAATGATGTTGAAGCAGGCGGGGTCTATGAAAACATCCGGCCACCATGTTTAATATAAGACCGCCCGGTTAGTAGTTCGGTCTAAAGCACTGCTTTCCAGGCGGGCAGGCATGCCGGTCCCCGGCACGAATCCGCCCGGCGGATTAGTGTCGAGGTCCGGTGTACCGGCCAGTCTGTGGATGGTTTTTAAGGCGGTTCTCCATCTGCCTCTGCGAATGTGGGCTGGTTCCCCTTACTCCGCCTCAGTTACACTATGTCAGCGATTGCTGCTCAAACACTTTCTCCACTTACGCGTACACCATAATTACTCTATAATTACTCTACCATGAAAGTATTGGGGTTATATTCGTCTGATGTGGGAGAATCCGCGCGGGAGGGGGGGCGAGGGGTCCACTGGGGGCGGAACAGCAAAATAACCCTGAGTTTGTGGTTTGTGAACCACTGAGGGCTACGAAGGGGACGAAGCTTCTATGTCGTTTCTAGGTCCCCAATTCCATACAATACAATGTTTAATCTACCTTCAAAACTTAACTTTACCCTAATTATTTCGCATTCGGAATCTGTACTAACCTCACTAGACCTTACCATACTTTTTTTCTACTCCATCCCCAACGTTTAACCTATCTTTACGATATCGGAATATACACACTGTCCATTAAAATTGCTACACCAAGAAACAAAGCAGATGATAAACGGGTATTCATTGGACAAATATAATATACTAGAACTGACATGTGATTACATTTTCACGCAATTTGGGTGCATAGTTCCTGAGAAATCAGTACCCAAAACAACCATCTCTGGCGTAATAACGGCCTTCATACGCCTGGGCATTGAGTAAAACAGAGCTTGGATGGCGTGTACAGGTACGGCTGCCCATGCAGCTTCAAACACGATACCACAGTTCATCGAGAGTAGTGACTGGCGTATTGTGACGAGCCAGTTGCTCGGCCACCATTGACCAGACGTTTTCAATTGGTGAGAGATCTGGAGAATGTGGTGGCCAGGGCGGTAGTCGAACATTTTGTGTATCCAGAAAGGCCCGTACACGACCTGCGACATGCGGTCGTGCATTATCCTGCTGAATTGTAGGATTTCGCAGGGACCGAATGAGGGGTAGAGCCACGGGTCGTAACACATCTGAAATCTAACGTCCACTGTTCAAAGTGCCGTCAATGCGAACAAGAGGTGACCGAGACGTGAAACCAATGGCACCCCATACCATAACGCCGGGTGATACGCAAGTATGGCGATGACGAATACACGCTCCCAATTCGCGTTCACCGCGATGTCGCCAAACACGGATGTCACCATCATAATGCTGCAAACAGAACCTGGATTCATCTGCGTAAACGACGTTTTGCCATTCGTGCACCTAGGTTCGTCGTTGAGTACACCATTGCAGGCGCCCCTGTCTGTGATGCAGCGTCAAGGGTAACCGCAGCCACGGTCTCCGAGCTGATAGTCCATGCTGCTGCAAACGTCGTCGAACTGTTCATGCAGATGGTTCTTGTCTTGCAAACGTCCCCATCTGTTGACTCAGGGATCGGGACGTGGCTGCACGATCGGATTAGATGCCTGTCATCTCGACTGCTAGTGATACGAGGCCGTTGGGATCCAGCACTCCGTTCCGTATTACCCTCCTGAACCCACCGATTCCATATTCCGCTAACAGTCATTGGATCTCGACCAACGCGAGCAGCAGTGTTGCGATACGATAAACCACAATCGCTATAGGCTACAGTCCGACCTTTATCAAAGTCGGAAACGAGATGGTACGCATTTCTCCTCCTTACACGAGGCTTCACAACAACGTTTCACCAGGCAACGCCGGTCAACTGCTGTTTGTGTATGAGAAATCGGTTGGAATCTTTCCTGATGGCAGCACGTTGTAGGTGTCGCTACCGGCGCCAACCTTGTGTGAATGCTCTGAAAAGCTAATCATTTGCATATCACAGCATCTTCTTCCTGTCGGTTAAATTTTGCGTCTGTAGCCCGTGATCTTCGTGGTGTAGCAATTTTAATGGCCAGTAGTGCAGAATTTAACTGCTATTAACATATGGTTTCAGCCACCTTTCTTTCCCAAATATTATGCCGGCACTGTTACCATTTATAAACGAGACTGGTTATGGGACGATCGTACAGACGCTCGTGCAGTTAATGTGACCACCTGTCAAGAGGCTGAATAACCTACTTTTGCAGCGCGGACGTACAGGAAGAGAGTCAGTGAGGTTCTGGGAGGTACCGACAGGGATGTGGAGCGATGCCGAGTCCAGTGCCGTGGCCAGATAAACTACGCTTCTCGGCTGAGGATCCATGGCAAAACAGCCAGATCGAGGTGGTCCAACAGATTCTTGGTGACTCTGGTAGCCAGGCGGGTTGTTGTCTTGTCCGAGTGCTCTTCAAACCACACATGTACATCGTAAGCTGTATGTCTCGTTGCATTGTTTCAAATGTCTCTGAGCACTATGGCACTTGACTTCTGAGGCCATCAGTCACCTAGAACTTAGAGCTACTTAAACGTAACTAACCGAAGGACATCACACACATCCATGCCCGAGGCAGGATTTGAGCCTGCGACCGTAGCGGTCGCGCGGCTCCAGACTGAAGCGGCTAGAACCGCTCGGCCACTCCGGCCGGCCTCGTTGCATTGTCTGGTGGTAGTTGCCACTATGCTGGGGAAAAAGCAAACTGCTTGTAGGTTTGGACATGGTTCCCAACGATACATGCATACTTGTGTTGATACAATGAGCCTTCCAGAATAGCGAAATCACCCGGGGATTGCCACGAAAACATTTCCTAGACCGTAACCTTTTCATCCTGCGTCCTAGACGCTACCGACGATTGCTGCACGACCGTATACGCCAACAACCATTTGCACGATGGAGCATGAAACGTGATTCATCTGCACTCCAATCGGTGAACGTCCAGTTGCAGTACGGGTGTGGAAATTTCAGCCTCCGTCGCCGATGAGCAGCAGTCAGCATGTAAGCATGAACCAGATTCCTGAGGCAGAGGCCCATACTCAGTAACATTTGCTGAGCAGTCGTTGAAGAGACACTGTTGATAGACTCTTGCATCATCTGGGGGAAAAATTACTCAACGGTCGAAAGTCTAATCGGCCGTGCACATCCACGCAGCCGTCTTTCACCTCTGTCATCTATGGACGCTGGTGTACCACAGTTGCATCGATGCTGGTTTTCGATAGTGCCATTTTGCCATTCTCTATGTACAGGGTAGCGCACGAAATGTTTTACCATTTTGTTTTTGAATATAAACTTTATTGTCAATACAATCTGAAAGGAACGTATACGACAATGAAGAGCCGTCCATGGAGATTTTTTCTAACTCAGCACATGCTCAATATGTCCTTCAGGTACCCCCAAAGAGAAAAGTCACATGGATTGAGGTCTGGACTATTGGGGGGCCAATTTTGTCCGTCATTGAAGCGACCTGGAAACCTGAGTGAAATGATCCGCATGTCTAAATGCTCGTGTAAAAACTCCAACACCGTGTTTGCAGTATGTGGCCTTGCTCCATCTTTTTTTTTTTTTTTAAATTCTTTATTATCAAAACCATTATAATTATACAAATTTAACCCACTACCTTAGTACATTAGTGGGTCCTAACAGTGATACATTTATATTAAATTTTTGCAGCTTAGTGTAGTTATTAGTGGGTGAGCTACAGTTAACATTAGTAACAATGGGCATCTAATATCTATTTATATTATTTATGCCTAATTCCTATTACTAATTTAATTTAATTTAATTTAATTTATATATGTATTCTGCAGCGTCACATATGTGCCAGTGAAGATATAAACCTACTTTTACTTGCCCTGCTCTTCGAGCTAACCCCGAAGAGCGTGCCCCTGGCACTGGGCGGGCCTCGATGTTAAAATTCGCTGCAGTCCCTATCTTAATTTCCTATAACTAAGTTCTACAAACTAACCTATCCTACGTCATGTCCGGTGTGTGTGTCGCAATCGGTAGTTGTTCCCCACTCCCCCTAGTCCTGCACGTGGCGGTTCCCAACTTAGAGGTAGTCGGCCAGTCCTCGCACAGGCAGTATGGGAATAGGGCTCTAGGACTCAACTGGTGGTTACTGTCGCTCATTTTTTTTTACTGTATCTCTCCTAAATAGTCGATTAGAACCTTTCGAGATACCTCGTTTGCCAGGGTGTTCAAGGTCTGAAAAGTATCCTCTCGTCTAAGTAGTTGGTGTGTGTCACGGTTGGGTAGTCTGTCTCGTAGTCCGTTGGGGATATCATTGAAGAGGGGACACTCGTAAACTACGTGCTCGGGCGTGCCCTCCGGATCGCCACAGTCGCACGCCGGTGTTGCCCTTTTCCCAAATCGACATAGATATGTCGGGTAGGGTCCATGGACAGTGGGAAAGTGGATCAACCCTCGCGTAGGCTCAAAGTACTTCAGTCCAAGTCGTTCCCTTACATCGGGTAGGAACTGGAAGGTTCTTCGTCCAGTCTCTTCTACCTCCCAAATCTCCTGCCAGAGCTCCTCCCCTCTTTTCCTTATCTCTCTTTTATCCCTCAATCTAATACCCATGATATCGGCAATCTTCTCATAATTTCCCTTCTTGGCCCAATACCAAGCCGCCTGTTCTCTTATTTTTATGTCCAGAGGGCAGAGCCCCATTATGACTAATAGGGCCCCCCCTGAAGATGTTCTATAGGCACCTACGGATCTTAATATCATGCTTCTCTGGACCCTTCTCACTGCCATGGCGGGCACAACCCTCGTGAGCCCGTGCGCCCAGACTCCCGAGCCGTAGCCCACAACTGAAGTTAAGATACTGTTGTGATAAAGTCTAATTAGGTGTGGAGGAAGATAAAATCTTTTGTGGCCTATGGAAATTAGGTTATTTAATATCTGAAGGGCTCTCTGGGTGACAGTTTCAATGTGCTTCCCGAAGCTCCACCTTTCATCAATGATAACTCCCAGGTAACGTGTCTCTCGTCGTCGGAGAACTGGTGATCCATCTATTCTGACAGTCGGGTTTCTAATAAAATTTCCTTTTAGTAGTAAGTAGGTGGATTTACTGGGTGATATCGTCATTTTTGTCGCGTGGCACCACTGCCGGAGTTTGTCTAATGCTGTCTCTATTTTTGGTTCAATGTCTTCGCGGCTACGGCCGCCAACCAACAGGAGGAGGTCATCCGCGTAGGCTATCACCTCTAGCACCTCATCGCTTTGTTGTAACCTATCTAATAAAGGCTCCATATGTATGTCCCAGAAAAGGGGTCCTAAGACGGAACCTTGGGGACATCCTTTGGTAATTATCTTTCCGATTCTTTCGCTAGATGATGATAACCAGACCTCCCGATCGTTGCAATAGCTCCTCAGGCAACCATATAGCGGCCCTGGACACTCTTTCTCCCGCAAGCAGGAGAAGAGCGAAGGCCACCAAAGGTTGTCGAAGGCGCCACTGATATCAACCATGATGCCAACCACGTATTTGTGCGGGGTCGAGCCACAGACCTCGGGCGCCAGGGCGATTGCATCAGATGCTGACCGCCCCGGCCTGAACCCGAACTGCCTGTCGCTCACCCCGCACAACACTCGGTGTGCCGTCAATCTGTCAGCCAGCAGTTTCTCCAATATTTTGCCAAATATGTCCAACAAGCAAATCGGCCTGTATGATTTCACTTCTGCAGGGTCCTTGTCCATTCCTTTCTTTATAATAATTACGTTTGCCGTTTTCCATCTCCTTGGAAATTTTCTCTGTCGGAGACATTCGTTGTAAAGATGTGTTAGTGGCGCAGTTAGCTGAGGCGCCAGAAACTGCACCACCTCCGCCACAATGCCGTACGGCCCAGGTGCTTTTCCTCTTTCTAATGATCTTATATGGGTTGCCACCTCCTCCTCTGAAAAAGGGTAGACAGCTGTCTCATTACCGTATTCCTCTTGATCTTCATTTCTAAGTTGTTTCTGCCCCTCTGTTTCCCCTTCCGCATTGTCGTCAGGCAACAGGGACCGGAGGAGGACCCCCGCAGTTTCCTGCCAGGACTCCGTCATCCTGTCCCCGTACCTGACTGTTGATAACTCCAGAGGAGAGCGGATTTTTTCCCTTACCAGCTTGTATGGAAGCCCCCATGGGTCCGTGACTAACTGGTTAAGCACGAAATTTTCCCAGCTTCTCATCCTGACTTCGCGTAGTTCCTTTTGGAACTTCTGCTTTTCCTCCCTGTATAACATCTGCCACCTTTGGCGTTCCTGCCAGACGACACTGCGCTGGTAGTGCCTCCTCAGCCTTCTGACAGATTGACGCAGTTCACCTAGTTCAGCAGTCCATGGTGACGGAGAGGCCGCCATGGCCCTCCTCCTTGTAGGTACGGCTGCCTTCACCGCTCTTGTCACTGCATTCACCAGTTCCTCTGTTCTCTGGTCTACGTCTATGTCTAGATCCATGTCACCTTCCGGTAATGGAGGAATGTCACACTCCCTCGCTAGGCGCTCCCAGTCAGCTCTTCTATAATTTAGTTCCACCTCCCACCCCGTGGCCCAGCGGCACTCTCTTTCTCCCAAGGTAAAAGATATCAAGTTGTGGTCGCTTGTGGTGGCATTCTCTATGACTCTCCAATTATGAATAATGTTAGCCATATTTGGTGTTACAAGGGTCACATCAATATTTGTGCCCTGTCCTCCCCCTGCAGCGTAGGTAGGAGGATTGCCTGGCCTGTTTGCCACCACAAGTTGTGATGCCATTATGAGTTCCTCAATTTTTTCGCCATTGGCATCCCTTGTGCCACTGTACCACAGGGGGGATTTTGCGTTAATGTCAGCTGTTACTACAACTTTTCTACCCTGCAACGCCGTGGTGACTCTAGCCAGGTGGTCTATGTAGAGTTCTATGTTGTCCCCGTACTGGAAATACATGTTTATGAGAATTATTGTTCCCATGGGGGTTTGAAGCTCCACGACGTTGCAGTGGCTAGTTCTGAACTGTGTTAGTGTGGTGACTCTGAGGAGTTTATTAGTGATTATGATCGCCGCCTTCGGGTCATCTCCTCTGCTGACTATTTGCCAGCCCGCAGCAGCAAAAGCTATTTTCCCTGCCAGGGAGTATGGCTCCTGTAGACAGAGTACATCTAGTCTCCTCTCCTCCACCTCCCTTCGGAGCTCCTGCATAACGAGTCTGCTGTTATGAATGTTAAGCTGTCCAATAGTTATTTTCGTCATTAAGGGAAGTACGTATGTATTCGGTCATGTGGCCAAGTCTTACTCCAGTCGAAAGCAATTCGTCCATGTGCTACTACTGATTGTTCGTAAATGTCATTAAGGTCAAATTTCTCACCTCGTCTGTCGAAAACTTTCTTGAGCAGATCACGCAAGGCTCCGAAGTCGGTGGAAAGATTTACTGATTTTAGCTGGATTCTGTCAACAGCCTCCATAACCGAGAAGGTTATCTTTCTGCCTTCTTCGTGTCCTACTCGGACCACATGTCGTAAGGCAGTGGTCAGGGTAGCCGGCTGCTCCAATCTGGATAGTTGCATAGTATACTCCAAGTTGGGGTATACCCTAACCGGATCGACCGGTGGGACTCTGACAATTGGAGAGCTTTGTACAGTGGGGCTCGTGCATGAGCTTGTCACTGTATTTTCTTGAATGGGTAGTTGATTTATATGATTGATATGATTGTCTTTTGACGTTGCCACAGTCGCAGGATGCCCTTGCCGTTGTTGATGTATTTCCGGCTTTGTTCCCCGGCTTCCAGAGGAGAGAGTTTCAGCCGCGAGGGGGAGATTGGTTTGTATGCCAATGTCCTTTGATGGAAAATCAGTCTGTGTTGCTTTGTCTTGTATTTCAGTTCTAGTGGCGCTGGAGAGCGACCTCAGAAATTCCTTGAATCTGTTTGCCCTCACGGCGTCCCTCCTCCTTTTGCTCGGGGACTTTCGTTTTGGCATCCTATTCGGTACGCCTGGCTCAGCCATAGTCTGTTCTGGAGATTAATCTTTGCTCCAGCATTCTATATGTCGGGCAATTCCTGCCTGTGGCTCCGCAAGACTTCTTTCCTCGATTCTTACATGGTATGCAGACTGCCGCCGCCTTGCAATCTTTGCGGCTATGACCATGTTCCCCACATTTAGTGCATGCCGGCTCCCTGGTGCACAACCTTAAGACGTGATCAAGGTCACCACAGTTGTGGCAACGAGGTACCACGACATAATCTCTTGTGTTAATGGCGTGAAAGCCGATATATATTCTGCCCATTGTTATAATGTTCCGCCACATCTGCGCTGACACCTCGGCGACGTGATGAACAACATCACGACCCCGTGGCCCAGTCTTAAATTTTAATTTAAAACAGTTCTTGAATTCTTCTTCATTAATTTCCTCAAAATTTTGCTGCCTAATTGTTTCTAGTAATTCTTCATTAGTCATTATTGTGGGAACGTCATATAATATGACTAAAGGATTACGTTTCCTCGGTGGTTCGCATTTGACCACCGAGTTCAGTTTTTGGTTGTTCAGCAGTTTTTCTTTATCATCCTCGGAAGCAACTTCAACTATGACAGAATTTCTACTTGGTTTTGCTCTTTTAATTCTTATTTTGTCTTTAACAGGGTCTATGCTTTTTGTGAACAGTTCTTGGATCTTCTTGACACTTGTGTCCTGCCCAGGTAGTGTCCTGAGGAAAACTGCCGTGTCAGTTCTTTTTGTAATTTTGTCTATAGTGTCTTTGGTCGAGTTTTGTGGGCGCTTAGTGGGCGCTTGCGTGGCCACAGCTGCCCACGTCTTTGCTGGTTGTCTCCTTAATCTGTAGTTTTCCTTTTCGAGTTCCTCTGCCCTTCCTTCTAGTTTGGCGTGGGCAATAGCCCATGCTGCCAGCTCATTCTTAATAATGGCAAGTCCAGCTTGGCTTATTTTGCCGTTTTTAATTTGTTGCTCCATGAGCGACGTGATTCGAGTATATCTTTGCATAACAGTCTCATTTTCCGCCTGTCCCTGCTCGTCCTGGGGAGAGGGATCAGGCGCAATGGAAGCTCGTTGAGGCGCACACGAATCACTCGTATCGTTTGTAGCCATGATTGACGAGTGATCAAAAAAGAGGTGGGAGCCCGTCTCTTGCCCCGGACCGGCTCCTCTGGCATGGGGGGGGGGGGGGGGGACTTCTGCAGCTCGCCCACCGACCTCGCCCCTAGGTCAAGGGCACTTCCGAGCTGCCAGGTTCAGCGCACCGTCACCAGTGCACTGGTCCTCGTCGGTGTCCCCGTCGTCGACGATTTCACGCGACGCTCCTCGGCAACTGCACCCCGCACTCCGGAGAGGCGGATGCACCCCTCGCCCTTCGCCGCCTACTTGCCCGAGTTTCCACCATCTGGCCAAGGACCCACTCCTACTCAGGTGGCGGGCCGGTCCCCCAGACATTCGGCGGTCTGGACCCATCTAACCTGGCCCAGGCGATGTCACCACCTCCTGGGTTTGGCAGAACACGGCCCGGTTACCCAGGGGCGCGGCGAAGCAGCCTTGCCGACTCGCGCCGCGATCCCACGCCGACAAACGAGATCGCCGGCATGCAGAGCACGTGCTGGTCTGTACCCTGCGAACAGAAAGGGACTGATGTTCGGTCCCTCGACACAGCTCCCCCTGTGCCACGCACCCTTCGCTTTCGCATCGGGTTGGGTCGCAGCTCTCCCTTTTGTCGCAAGGCAAAAATCCGAGCTTGACATCTGGCACCACGGGAAGGCGGAAAGAGCCACTTGGGAAGGAGAGGCTATGAGAGACGCTTCACTTCCCCAAGCGAGGACTGCCGCGGCACACCCGACTGAAAAGCGATACGCCCCAGTGCGAGCTTTAGCCCACGTCTGACCTGTTCAGAGAGATGCTACAGTCCTCCACCCGATAGCGGAGGACGTGAAATTCGTATCCAAGATCGTCAGAAAATCTTGCATGAACCACTGCGTGTTGAAGGGCAAGGCAGTAGCAAGAAGCTGTGGAATGAAGGTATTGCGAAGCATGCTCAAATAACGCTCGCTGTTCACATTTTCTTCAAAGAAAACGGGTCCAATAAGTCGGTGACTGGAAATTGCTGCCCACGCTGTAATCCTCGGAGCATAATGTTGTCGTTCATGAAGCACTTATGGGTTTACAGTGGCCCAAAAGCGTACATTTTGTTTGTTAACCACACCGTCTGAATGAAAACGCGCCTCGTCTGAAAACCAAACCTTGTTGAGAGTTTCTTCCCTATCCTCCGCCCACTGAGCAAACAGTAGTCTCTGCTGCTTGTGTTCTTCAGTGAGCTTCTGTGCACAGGTCATCTTGTATGGGTACATATGGAGGTCACTTTTAAGAATGCGTTGAACGAAGCGTCTGGATATTCGCAGTTGCACTGTTACCTTTCTACACGATTTCCCGGGACTTCTCTGTACAGAAACTCGTACCGCTTCAATATTCTTCGGCGAACAAACAGGCTTAGGCCGAGGTCGCTTCGCTTCCAATACTGTTCCTTCCTGTACAAATTTATCGTACAACGTGTGGGTGGTCTTCTTGCAAGGGACCCATCGTGTGTTAAACTGTTGTCGAAAACGCCTCTGAGTCACAACAAGGCTTTTTGTTTCATGAAAAGGTAACACAATTGCCGATCGTTGCTTTGTAGTCAGTCTTCCATTGTCAGTCATTGCTGCTTACTAGTCTCCTAGCGGCAGTATCGTGAATTACACGTCATTTCGTAACTCATTTGTTTTCCCAAGCTCTACTGGTACTGCTGTAGAGATCCCAGCGGGATATCTAATGTGCGTCGTAAATTGTGAAAGAAACAATTGGTAACACATTTCCTGCGCCACCCTGTACTTTAATCATGGCAGCACATGAACGATTTACAAACTTCATTTCCGTTTCGAAAATGCTTCCACCCTTGGCCCGAAAGGCAATGATCGTGCCCTTTTGCACATCAGATAAACCGCTCCATTTACACATTACGAAAACGACTCCACTGTCTTCTTTGTCTCCCCGATGTACTTTATATACCCTCCAGTGCCAGTGGCGTCACCTGCCGTCTGTTAATGAGTCGAACATTGGCGGTGGTCATGTCAATGTGACTGGACTGTGTTCTTTCTCTGATCTCCATGACAAATGCTACATTCTTTACTTAATAGGGTTATTATCCTTCTCTTTCGGAAATCAAAATTCATCTTATCACGTCTCTGGCGGAATTTCCGTATCCTGAAAAACCCACATGTGCACGCAACACGTATTCCTGCATTTAGCCCACGTCTGACCTGTTCAGAGAGATGCTACAGTCCTCCACCCGATAGCGGAGGACGTGAAATTCGTATCCAAGATCGTCAGAAAATCGCCTAAGCGTATGGTTTAAGCTTTGTACACAGCTCCAGTTCCAGAAGACAGCAATCGTTTAGGGGAACGATGTTGCAAAATGTTTGCGCTGCTATCTTGACCAAAGCAGCCAGCCGCCTGTAGGAAACGAATCGCCTCTATACGAAGGCGGCAGGCGCCATTCGCTCACCCAGTGCGCTCAATCGCCGCTTCCAGAGCCTCCACCGTATCTCCCAGCAGGGGAAGAGAGTGGACACTGGCTTGCCTTCCCGATCTGACCGCGATTTCCCTAAGGCATTCATCACGTACCTGAAGTTGGAGCTCCCACTGACGAGGAATCCCACACTCTTGTCTGGATCTTTCTGCCCTAATCCTCAAAGACGAGGCGTCCTGTGCTGGCTCAGATGTACTTCCAGCAGTGGACAATTCCTCAAGCCTGTTTCTGAAGCGTAAGGGGCAACCTATGCGCCCAACGCTAGGCTAGAGATTCGTAACCTCGCCACTGGCTTTCGTTCACCATTACGTAAGAGTCTGCTGGTAAAGATGGGCGCATCGGAAGGCATGGCGACATGAGAGATCCCATGTGACGCTATAGGCTCCAGATGTTCCAGAGCTTTCGTTTCAGGTGCCCCAAACCAACTGCAGCAGAAGTCAGTTGCCAGAAAGCTGTTGACCGGAGCCAACACGGCAGATTGCTCTAACAACCGTAAACAACAGATGTGCATTCGATCAGTCAGTTGCGAGCAGGAAGTATTAACTAGTGGACGTGCGTACGTAGTGGTTCAGCGTTGTTGTCAAAAACTGCAATGGAGCGACATCTTTAAAGCATGTGTTCAAGACATTGTCCAGACTGTTTTGAAGAACAGGAATGTTTATGCAAAGTTTGTCCCGCACACCTGGTCTTCTGACCAAAAACGACGACGCGAGGACACTTTTCCTGAAAAAAAGAAATCGAAGGTAACGACACTTGATGTTAGCAATACGAACTTAGCACAAAACGACAAAGTGCAGAATGGGTTTCTAATGGTTCTCCAAGACTGAATAGACTACGAATGCGAGGCGCCTGATGAACAGATTCCCAAAGAAAGATGTTGGTTACTGTTTCACATGACTGTGTGAACGTTCTGTGCACTGTACTCAAGTAAGAGGAACTATGCAGAACACCTGAAGCATTAAAAACTACCTCTTTTTTTCTGAGTCGGTAAGAATGAAACCTTTACAGGATGCCTTGGCTGTCCATCTATTGAGACCCATATTTCTCAGGAACAGATAGAGGTATCAATTTGAAATTTATGAAAGACTAAGGTCTATTGTCACTTGGGGGTGTAAAAAATTTAAACTTCTCAGTCAGTGCAAACAAAGTCCATGTAACATATTTTAGTACTCGCAAACTCGCTCATCAAAACCTGCAGATGAGCTACCTATATGCATAAGTATGTTTACACGGAACCCTAACAGCGCTAGTTGTCTTCGCACTTAAACTATTTTTTTTTTTACGACACGTACGAAAAACTGGATCGTGATTTGAATTCCTAATTACGTTAACATTGTATATCTGTATGTGATGGTGATTGTGTGTATCTGTGTTTATGCTCTTTATTAGCAGTATTAATCATACCTACCTGAACTAATGTTTATGGCTCTGAGCACTATGGGACCTAACATCTGAGGTCATCAGTCCCCTAGACTTAGAACTACTTAAACCTAACTAACCTAAGGACGTCACACACATCCATGCCCGGGGCAGGATTCGAACCTGCGACCGTAGCAGCGGCGCGGTTCCGGACGGAAGCGCCTAGAACCGCTCGGCCACAGCGGCCGTCCAACATTAATTGAAGCAGTCGCAGGATGTAAGTGCTGCTTACGAAACTTGTTCTTTTTTTAAAAATTACATTCAAAGCCTGGTCCCACAATGCAAAGGTACAAAACTTTACGCATAAACATCGGATAAGTAGGTATAAGTTAGCCAGCAGAGTTAAAGGTGCAACAGGTCTACTAAAGAGACTGCTTACACCACGCTTGTCCGCCCTATTCTGGAGTACTGCTGTGCGGTGTGGGATCCTCATCACGTGGGACTGACGGATGACATCGAGAAAGTACAAAGAAGGGCAGCTCGATTTGTATTATCGCGACATAGGGGAGATTGTGCCACAGACATGATACGTGAATTATAGTGGCAATCATTAAAACAAAGGCGTTTTTCGTTGCGACGGAATCTTCTCATGAAATTTCAATCCCCAGTTTTCTCCTCCGATTGCGAAAACATTCTGTTGACACCACCTACATAGAGAGAAATGATCATCGCGATAAAATAAGAGAAATCAGGGCTCGCACAGAAAAATTTAAGTGCTCGCTTTTCCCGCTCGCCGTTCGAGAGTGGAACGGTAGAGAGACAGCTTGAAGGTGGTTCATTGAGCACTCTGCCAGGCAGTTTGCTGTGAATACCAGAGTAATCACGTAGATGTAGATGCAGAAATAAATACGTACGATTCAGGTGAAAACAAAAACTAAACTGAATCCTTTGTATAAAGAAAAACGCCTTCTACCTCTGGCACTCCACTGGACTCCGTGGTTCAGAGCAGTCTGCATAATCCGGTTAGAAATCCATAACGACTTAGCTCCGACCTTTGCAATAATATTTTATTTTCCCCTCTCGGTGCTTGGAAAATACTGCATTATACTTCTTTTTTGAAATTAAACATACCATAGTTTTGGACGGCACATACCTAAACGAAGCGTCGCCATTACCATTTGAATGAGGCAGTTTCACAGACAAAACTGACGAAAATCATGGTCTACATCTACATGGTTCCTCTGCAATTCACACTTAATTGCCTGGCAGAGGGTTCATTGAACCATTTTCATACTACTTCTCTACCATTCCACTCTCGATTGGTGCGTGGGAAAAAGGAACACCTAAATCTTTCCGTTCGCTCTCTGATTTCTCTTATTTATTTAATTTTTATGGGACTTAACTGATAAGGTCATCAGTCCCTAAGCTTACACACTACTCAACCTAAACTTTCCTAAGGACAAACAGACACATGCCCGAGGGAGGACTCGAACCTCCGCCGGGACCAGCCGCACAGTTCTTATTTTATTATGATGATCATTTCTGCCTACGTAGGTGGGTGTAAACAAAATATTTTCGCATTCGGATGAGAAAGTTCGTGATTGAAATTTCGTAAATAGATCTCGCCGCAAAGAAAACCGCCTTTGTTTCACTGACTGCCACCCCAACACGCGTATCATATCAGTGACACTCTCACCCCTATTGCGCGATAACACGAAACGAGCTGCCCTTCTTTGCACTTTCTCGATGTCATCCGTCAGTCCCACCAGATGAGGATCCCACACCGCACAGCAATACTCGGTATTGTATATGATTGCCGAGAAAGACGCTATTGTGTCTGAATACTCTTAAAGGAACCTGATTGGTATACCATATGGACCGGAAGACTTGCCTTTCTTAAGTGGTTAGAATTGTTTCGCAACAACTAAGATATCTACTTTTATGTCACTCATGTTAACAGCTTTTCTGGTTTCGAATTCTGGAATATTTACGTCGTCTTGTTTCGTGAAGGAAATACGGAAAACAGTATTTAGTAACTCCGCTTTAGTGCACCATCGTCGGTAACATTTCCATCGCTATCGCGCAGTGACGGTATTGACTGTTTTTTGACACTGGTGTACTTTACATATGACTAGAATCTCTTTGGGTTTCTACCATATTTTGAGATAATATTTCATTGTGGAAACTGTTAAAAGCATCTCGCATTGACGTCCGCACTTAATTTCGAGCTTCCGAGAACTTAGCCAGTGTTGGGGATTTTGCGTTCTTCTGAATTCGGCATGCTTTTTTTTGTTGCTTCTTCATATCGCCAACAAATTAATTATCCCTGTTTCTCATTAAATGATAGCAACACAGAAAACAAAGTGTTGTGTGCATAGTTCCGCGTAGTCAGCGCGTACACAACTTTCCCACTAGAGCGCGCCCCGCTAAGCACAAAAGCGCAGGCGCAGCGCTCGTCCGTCTCCGCACTACGAGATGGCGCTGCCATAGAGACGGACCAAATTCTGCTTCCGCCAATCCGCCCTCGTGTTAATATGTAACGAAGCCAATGAGATTGCTGCTAACGTAGAACCTTTTCTCCTCGCGGATCACACTCGCGCAATGATAAATGAAAGCGCGAGGTATTATAACGAGTGTACAGACCTCCGATCAGTCAGTCTGCATTTGTCTCCACCAGTCTGTACCAGTCTGCGTTAGTCTGTACCAGTCTGTACGAGTTCTACATTTGTCTGTACCAGTCTATAGTCAAATTCCAGCCTGCGCCTAATAAAATTACCATATTCCTGTACATAGCCATGAAGATAAATGTATAGACCCTTTTGTCAAGTATCAGAGATATATGTGAGAATAAGATTAACATACCAATACCAAAGGAACTTACTGGACTCGCATTCGGGAGGACGACGGTTTAATCCCGCGTCCGGCCATTATGCTTTAGGTTTTCCGTGATTTCCCTAAATCGCTTCAGGCAAATGCCGGGATGGTTCCTTCCAAAGGGCACGGCCGACTTCCTTCCCCATCCTTCCCTTATTTGATGAGACCGATGGCCTCGCAGTTGGTCTCTTCCCCCGAAATCAACCCAACCCAACCAAAGGAACTTCAGATTGTCAATTTTCTGTTTAAAGTTGGTCACCATCAATCTGCCACTCTAAGTGTGCAAGTGGCATTTCTATCGTCTGTCTTAACGGCGGAAGATAAACACGCCACGTTAAGGCCACGAGACATTTTGCTGATACTCGCCTACTTCGTTAGAGTGACAAGTCAAATAATCTGATGGTGTGAGTACTGAAGGTCTTACAGTACGAACACCACACAAAGTAATGCCCATCTGTTTACGTATTGTACCATGGCAATCACTTGACTATCTTTAGTCAAGTCTCGTCGAATAACGTTCGACTATTGTCAGAACATAAGAGTTCCTGGTTTATATCTCCGTCTGTTTCTTATTCGGGTATAAACACGACGGTTCTGCCGCTCTGGTCGGATAATACACATAGGTAACGGGAGCGTGGTCAGAGTAGCTGTCTCAGAACGCTTCTGTCACGTAGAGGAGCGCTGTACGCTACATACCGCTACCTGGCAGTATTAAACACAGTACGGGGGATCGCTCCAGCCATACGAGAAATTTATGGAGTTGTTAGTAGATGAGTGACCGCACTTCGTAATAAAGTGACGGAAGAGGAGACACCACTAGTTAATGCGTGAGCAGCAGTGCGAGAACAAAGTCTCTACCTTTAGTGGATTATAAAACAAATAAGAATTAAAATGATACACTTACAGTAATAAGTTACTTGACTCCGTCTTCCAGTCACCGAACGATGTATAAAAAAGTCTCTGTAAGTTGGTAACGGAACCCAGCAGCAATATGCAACGACACAGTCTGATAATTATGCCTGTAACAGCAGCCAAAAATTGGCTTCCTTTATTTTACACCGTGGCCAGGTCGAAATGAATTTTGCTTCCTAAATGCTACGTTCATTCGAAATTGTGTTGTGTCACATAGCGTAACTGCTGCTATAGTGGGCCCTGTGCATGAAATAGGCTGAAAGGAACTGAAGGAGTCTCATACTTGGTAAAGGGTCATGTAACATGGTCTCAGTTAAACGTGAGGTTAATGTTACTGTATCCCGAGTCGAGCAAATGGATATTACGTTACCTCTGCTCCATACAGTTTCTTGTCACTGGTTGCACCGGACTAATTACTTAGCTCTCTCTACCAAGATTATAGCATTACAGACTCTAAGATGTGATTAGTATAAGCTGTTAAGCATGATTAAACCACAACTACGTCTATGAGAATTAGAGGACTCCCAAAGCTCCGTGGGTTATTCCTTCCGATTAGTTCAGAAATATTTCAACCTCACCGAGGGCTTTTCGTATGCGCAGTGCTCAGAAGCTTCAATTTTATTTTGTAAAAGAATTTTGGAATTTGAGGTTAAAACACATTATACCCTCCAGTAGCAGGTTTTCTTGTTAACACCTGACTTCTAAGAATACTATAACTTTTTTAAGCAAGTGTTATTACGGGTGCCATGCATCGTAAGTCTTCCATGTGCAATTTTCTTTGCAGCCACCGATAAATTTCAGTATTTTAACTTAAGCATTCTGTATCTTAGTCATCACTAGCATTTTACGTAAATGGCATTTATAAGATAAGGAACGGCAAACCTAAGTTTCTAGCATTTGTAGACTTAGAGAAAGCTTTTGGCAATGATGACTGGAATATTCTCTTTCAAATTCTAAAGGTGGTAGGTATAAAATACAGGGAGCGAAAGGCTATTTACAATTTTTACAGAAACCAGATGGCAGTTGTAAGAGTCGAGGGGCATGAAAGGGAAGCAGTGGTTGGGAAGGGAGTGAGACAGGGTTGTAGCCTCTCCCCGATGTTATTCAATCTGCATATTGAGCAAGCAGTAAAGGAAACAAAAGAAAAATTCGGAGTAGGTATTAAAATCCATGGAGAAGAAATAAAAACTTTGAGTTTCGCCGATGACATTGTAATTCTGTCAGAGACAGCAAAGGACTTGGAAGAGCAGTTGAACGTAATGGACAGTGTCTTGAAAGGAGGATATAAGATGAACATCAACAAAAGCAAAACGACGATAATGGAATGTAGTCGAATTAAGTCGCGTGATGCTGAGCGAACTAGATTAGGAAATGAAACACTTAAAGTAGTAAAGGAGTTTTGCTATTTGGGGAGCAAAATAACTGATGATGGTCGAAGTAGAGAGGATATAAAATGCAGGCTGGCTATGGCAAGGAAAGCGTTTCTGAAGAAGAGAAATTTGTTAACATCGAGTATAGATTTAAGGGTCAGGAAGTCGTTTCTAAAAGTATTATTATGGAGTGTATGGAAGTGAAATATGGATGATAAATAGTTTGGACAGACAGAGAATAGAAGCTTTCGAAATGTGGTGCTACAGAAGAATGCTGAAGATTATATGGGTAGATCACATAACTAATGAGGAGGTAATGAATAGAATTGGGGAGAAGAGGAGTTTGTGGCACAACTTGATAAGAAGACGGGACCGGTTGGTAAGACATGTACTGAGGCACCAAGGGATCACAAATTTAGCATTAGAGGGCAGCGTGGAGGGCAAAAATCGTAGAGGGAGACTAAGAGATGAATATACACTACTGGCCATTACAATTGCTACACCACGAAGATCACGTGCTACAGACGCGAAATTTAACCGACAGGAAGAAGATGCTGTGATATGCAAATGATTAGATTTTCAGAGCATTCACACAAGGTTGGCGCCGGCGGTGACACCTACAACGTGCTGACATAAGGAAAGTTTCCAACCGATTTATCATACACAAACAGCAATTGACCGGCGTTGCCTGTTGAAACGTTGTTGTGATGCCTCGTGTAAGGAGGAGAAATGCGTACCATCTCGTTTCCGACTTTGATAAAGGTCGGATTGTAGCCTATCGCGATTGCGGTTTATCGTATCGCGACATTGCTGCTCGCGTTGGTCGAGATCCAATGACTGTTAGCAGAATATGGAATCAGTGGGTGCAGGAGGGTAATACGGAACGCCGTGCTGGATCCCAACGGCCTCGTATCACTAGCAGTCTAGATGATAGGCATCTTAACCGCATGGCTGTAACGGATCGTGCAGCCACGTCTCGATCCCTGAGTCAACAGATGGGGACGTTTGCAAGACAACAACCATCTGCACGAACAGTTCTACGAAGTTTGCAGCAGCATGGATTATCAGCTCGGAGACCATGGCTGCGGTTACCCTCGACGCTGCATCAAGACAGGAGCGCCTGCGATGGTGTACTGAACGACGAATCTGGGTGCACGAATGGCAAAACGTCATTTTTCCGATGGCTCCAGATTCTGTTTGCAGCATTATGATGGTGGCATCTGTGTTTAGCGACATCGCGGTGAACCCGCATTGAAAGCGTGTATTCGTCATCGCCATACTGGCGTATCACCCGGCGTGATGGGATGGGGTGCCACTGGTTACACGTCTCGGTCACCTCTTGTTCGCATTGACGGCACTTTGAACAGTAGACGTTACATTCCATATGAGCTACGACCCGTGGCTACCTTTTATTTGATCCTTGCGAAATCCTACATTTCAGCAGGATAATGCACGACCGCATGTTGCAGGTCCTGCACGGGCCTTTCTGGATACAGAAAATGTTCGACTGCTGCCCTGGCCACCACATTCTCCAGATCTCTCACTAATTGAAAACGTCTGGTCAATGGTGCCCGAGCAACTGGCTCGTTACAATACGCCAGCCACTACTCTTGGTGAACTGTGGTATCGTGTTGAAGCTGCATGGGCAGCTGTTCCTGTACCCGCCATCCAAGCTCTGTTTGACTCAATTCTCAGGCGTATCACGGCCGTTATTACGGCCAGAGATTGTTGTTCTGGGTACTGATTTCTCGGGATCTATGTACCCTAATTGCGTGAAAATGTAATCACATGTCAGTCTAGTATAATATATTTGTCCAATGAATACCCGTTTATCATCTGCAATTCTTCTTGGTGTAGCAATTTTAATGGCCAGTAGTGTACTAAGTAGATTCAGAAGGATGTGGGTTGCAGTAAGTACTGGGAGATGAAGAAGCTTGCACAGGACAGAGTAGCATTCAGCGCTGCATCAAACCAGTCTCAGGATTGAAGACCACAACAACAAGAACAAGATTTGGCAGTGAGTCTGGACTTAACTACTTCAATAAACCGTACCTGTCGCGTAAATACGTCCGTGCGTGAGAATCGGCATGCTGTAATGGAGTTTCGAATTCGAGCAGTTCGCCTGCATATGGAACGCCGCCTCCTTTAGCATGACAATGCCAGACGACACAGGAGCCCTGCGACATCTGCAGCAATCCTACCACTTGTGTTCACTGCCAGCGATCATCCTCCGTACAGTCCCGACTTGGCCCCATATGGTTTTCATCTGTTTCGAAAACTTAAAGAACGCCTTCGAGGGCGTCACTTTGAGAGTGATGAAGCGGAAAAAGCGATGGTGAGGTTGTGGCTCCGTCAACAAAGTCAAACATTCATCAAGAAACTCGTCTCTCGATGGCAGAAATATATCTGTCGTCAGGGTGACTGCGAGGAGAAATAAACAGGTAGACATGAAGAATAAATCTTTAGAACGTTAACAACGTTTGTTTTATTTAAAAAGCGATAAAGTTTTCATGTGGAAAATTCGGAATCATTACTTTTCTGAACACCGTAGCATATATTTTACGCCCGAAAGCAATTCCTATCCTCAAAATATTTTGGACGTAGAGAGACAGGGGCAACAAATGTTCGTCGTGGTTACCACGCCAGAATGCAATAATTAACTCGAAACTCTGTGTTGCACGCCACTACAGGATAGCACACACCCACACACACACACACACAGAGAGAGAGAGAGAGAGAGAGAGAGAGAGAGAGAGAATTATACGCCTTTATGAAAGGTGTAGTGCTTTCTGCCGGTAGTCACTGAATGGAAACCATGTCGAACAGAAATCTCATTATCATGGTTGCTGCGTGGAATTTCAATGTAAAATGAAAATTCATTTGCGCAAAGCAAGAACAGGAGAGGTCCCAGTGTTGAACCTTATGGGACACGCCCGGACCTTGCCCCTCGTCCCTCGTCAATGGAAGACTCACTATAAAAATTGCGTAAGCTGTCTAACATGAATATTTACTTGCTATCTATTAAATACGAAGGTAACCACTTACTTATTACACGCTGAAAGTTATCAGCTAATGATCACCCTCGATTTATAAAAAAAACTTGCGCAATACGTGTAAGAAGGAAACTCCTCCTTTTATAGCTTCCCTAGACCTCCGCTCCCCTCCCATCCGCTCCGGACTTTCCTTAAGACATCCTTTGAGAGAACTGCAGAGAACATCCGTCCTGATTAGAGTGCCCGTTTCTTTCGGGAGGAAAGTAGGTGTTGTGGTCCTGTTCTCACTACTTTTTTAACGTCCAGCACTAAATGAAAATGAGGAACGGCTAACAATTAACATCGTTGCCGGCACAGATTTAAAACTGCCAGTTGCAAATTGGACTCCATTTGAACATCAGATTAAATGGTAACAGTCTTCTTAAAGGTCTATCATACAAAAAGAAAGTTTCCTAAGTTTTTACATACTACGACGCCACTTCGTACCGTCTCACTAAGAAACTTACGTAAAGGAAGTAGAGATACTGCCGTTTGCCTCTACGTGTCAGTGAGTATACAGGTACCTGCAAGAAAATGACCCATATTCTTACAGGGATAGTGCTGGTTAAGGCTGGAAAAACGTTGGAAAAAAGTATGTCCAGAAACAAATACTTGTTGAGATATAGGACATTTTGCCCTGTGATTGGCACCCGTCTGTTGAACACCACAGGAAAGACGGAGTGTGGTTACCACAGATTCCTACGCGTCGTTCAGCCCTATTTCTAAAAGAATCACCAATTCGTGGGAACACACTTGGCCGCAATCGGGTTTGATAACATTCGTCGGACACACGCTTCTGTGACGTGTGTATGTTTACGAATGGTGTGGAACAGATAATGCCCTTAAATTTCTCCACAGGCTTCTGTCAAAGGAATTAACATCGGTGAAAGGTAATGGAGCTCTAACCCGTTAGGAAAACCTGGAAAATATTTTTTTACATATGTAATTCAGTGTCGAGAATGTCGTTCTGCGTACATGAAACGCAGTTGTAGAACAACGCCATTGGCTAAACCATAGCAGAACACCACGCCTGCATTTCCAGTATCTAGTAATAACACTCAATTTCATTATTCATTTTCCACCCTGCACGCAATGACTAATATCGTTTTGACGTTAGCAAAACCTCAAAGCAATACGTAAAGAATCGCAGATGCAGGAGACAGCTGTATTGCTCGGCAAAGCGAACTGAAGACCTGGCCAGGATGGCAGTACCGTTGTCTTTACACCTTGAACAGGGTGGGGAGATATTAAGAGTGTGCACTCTAAAGTTGTTACAAATCGGGCACTGTAGAACACTATACGTTACTGGTGACGTTTTAGCTAAGTCAGTATTTCTTTGCGTTGCTCATAAATATAGAAGAAATTGCTGGGAAATAACATATTTAGCCATATAGTCAATGATATTGTAGGAGATACTATCTTATTACAAATTATCCTGTATCTAGTAATCACAACAGCAGTTACGTTCTGTTGCGAATAGTGTATGTTGCAGACAAAGAAGACATTTCATTGATGACAACATAACGAACACGTCACACTTCTCTAGTGAGTTACAAGAAGAAAGAACACTTCGCAAGTAACTGTCCAGTTCTTTAGTGAGTTGTAAGAAGACGGAGAGAATGTCGAATTACTGAATTCCGTCTTCCGGAATTACTGTATTTCACCGCAAGAGATCGTAACACAGTTCCGCCTTTCAATCATCCTACGAACTTCGAAATGGCAGATTCTGAGATAACCTATCGCGGGATAGAAAAGCAACTGCAATCGCTTAGTAGTGGAAAGGCATCAGGACCAGACGAGATGCCTATCAGATTCTACGACGATTCCGCGAAAGAACTTGCTCCCCTTCTAGCAGTAGTTTATCGTAGATCCATTGAGCAACGAGGGGTGCCTAGCGATTGGGAAAAACGTAGGTCATTTCCGTTTTCGAGAAGAACCGCACCAGAGAGGCAGACAATTATAAACCTGTATCGTCGACGTCAATTATCTGTAGAATTATGGAACAAGATCCATAGACGTGAAAGTAATTCCCGGATTACCCCAAGGAAGTGTGATAGGACCGTTATGGTTTCAATGCATATAAATGATGTAGTAGAAAGCGTCGGATGCTCTTTAAGTCTGTTCGCATATGATGCGGTTGTCTGTAACAAAGTAGCAGTACTAGAAGACAGTATCGATTTCCATAATGGCCTATAGAGAAATGATGAACGGTGTAGGATATGGCAGCTGACCCTGAACGTATATAAATGTAACATATTCACATACATAGTAAAAAATATCACTGATGAGAAACTGCTGGAGACAGTATTTACCGTAAAATATCAGGAGTAACTATGCATAGCGACCTTATGTGGAATGACCACATAAAAGAAATTGTAGGAAAAGCAGATACCACATTTCGAATCATAGGAAGAATTTCATGGAAATGTAACCAATCCACAAAAGACGTGGCTTAAAATGCCGTTGTTCGACAGATTCTTGCTTATTGTTGATCGATATGGAATGTTCACCAGGTAGGACCGATAGAAGAGATAGAGAAGATCTAACGAAGAGAGGCGGGTTTTGTCACGAGACCGTTTAGTAGACGCGAGGGCTTTACCCAGATTGTCAGACATATGGCAGACGTTCCAAGAGAGGCGTTGTGCATCACAGAGAGATTTACTGTTGAAGTTTCGAGAGAACGCTTTCCAGGAAGAGTCTGACAACCTAATACTCCATCCCACAGAGATTTCGTGTAATGGCATAGAGGAGAAAAATGGAGAAATCAGGGCCAGTACAGAGGCTTACCGACAATCATTCCTCCCACTCACCTTTCGCGAATGGAACAGGATAGGGGTATCAGTTAGTGGTACCAGAAGTATCCTTCACCAAACACATGGCAAGGAGCTCTATTGAATGCCGGCCGCTGTGGCCGAGAGGTTCTAGGCACTTCAGTCCGGAACCGCGCTGCTGCTACAGTCGCAGGTTCGAATCCTGCCTCGGGCATGGATGTGTGTGGTGTCCTTAGGTTAGTTAGGTTTAACTAGTTCTAAGTTCTAGGGGACTGATGACCTCAGACATTAAGTCCCATAGTGCTCAGAGCCATTTTTTTGCCTACTAATCTTTGAGCGGCGTTTTAAATGAGCAAGCGGAACGATTTCCGCGTGGTGCACGTGACTTCGCAACTGCACTACTGATGTTGACTTGCACACCGTAACGCAGCTGTAGCGTTACCGCCTACCACACAAGGCGGCCGGGTTCGATTCCAGTCAGGGGACTGGATGTTGTGTGTCTTTCATCATCATTGACGCGCAAGTCGCCGCAGTGGCGTCAGCTAAAAAGACTTCCAATACGGCGGCCGAACCCTGAAACGGGATATCCCGGCCAATAAATGCCATACGATCATTTCATTTCACTCTACTAGTGCCGAGACTGGTCCCTCAGGTAGCGGCTGCAGGAGATTCCGTGATCAACAAGCCAGCATGTTTCAGTCGTTGTCTGGGAAGTTTACATACACGTAGTGCATCGCCGGCTAAAACTACACTCCTGGAAATTGAAATAAGAACACCGTGAATTCATTGTCCCAGGAAGGGGAAACTTTATTGACACATTCCTGGGGTCAGATACATCACATGATCACACTGACAGAACCACAGGCACATAGACACACGCAACAGAGCATGCACAATGTCGGCAATAGTACAGTGTATATCCACCTTTCGCGGCAATGCAGGCTGCTATTCTCCCATGGAGACGATCGTAGAGATGCTGGATGTAGTCCTGTGGAACGGCTTGCCATGCCATTTCCACCTGGCGCCTCAGTTGGACCAGCGTTCGTGCTGGACGTGCAGACCGCGTGAGACGACGCTTCATCCAGTCCCAAACATGCTCAATGGGGGACAGATCCGGAGATCTTGCTGGCCAGGATAGTTGACTTACACCTTCTAGAGCACGTTGGGTGGCACGGGATACATGCGGACGTGCATTGTCCTGTTGGAACAGCAAGTTCCCTTGCCGGTCTAGGAATGGTAGAACGATGGGTTCGATGACGGTTTGGATGTACCGTGCACTATTCAGTGTCCCCTCGACGATCACCAGTGGTGTATGGCCAGTGTAGGAGATCGCTCCCCACACCATGATGCCGGGTGTTGGCCCTGTGTGCCTCGGTCCTATGCAGTCCTGATTGTGGCGCTCACCTGCACGGCGCCAAACACGCATACGACCCTCATTGGCACCAAGGCAGAAGCGACTCTCATCGCTGAAGACGACACGTCTCCATTCGTCCCTCCATTCACGCCTGTCGCGACACCACTGGAGGCGGGCTGCACGATGTTGGGGCGTGAGCGGAAGACGGCCTAACGGTGTGCGGGACCGTAGCCCAGCTTCATGGAGACGGTTGCGAATGGTCCTCGTCGATACCCCAGGAGCAACAGTGTCCCTAATTTGCTGGGAAGTGGCGGTGCGGTCCCCTACGGCACTGCGTAGGATCCTACGGTCTTGGCGTGCATCCGTGCGTCGCTGCGGTCCGGTCCCAGGTCGACGGGCACGTGCAACTTCCGCTGACCACTGGCGACAACATTGATGTACTGTGGAGACCTCACGCCTCACGTGTTGAGCAATTCGGCGGTACGTCCACCCGGCCTCCCGCATGCCCACTATACGCCCTCGCTCAAAGTCCGTCAACTGCACATACGGTTCACGTCCACGCTGTCGCGGCATGCTACCAGTGTTAAAGACTGCGATGGAGCTCCGTATGCCACGGCAAACTGGCTGACACTGACGGCGGCGGTGCACAAATGCTGCGCAGCTAGCGCCATTCGACGGCCAACACCGTGGTTCCTGGTGTGTCCGCTGTGCCGTGCGTGTGATCATTGCTTGTACAGCCCTCTCGCAGTGTCCGGAGCAAGTATGGTGGGTCTGACACACCGGTGTCAATGTGTTCTTTTTTCCATTTCCAGGAGTCTAGTTTGCCAGCGTGTAAGCTGCTTCCGCCGGACGACAGTCACACGGCAACCCGCCTGTCACGGATGTATGTGCAGTTGCAGAGGTAGCAGGCGAATGGCCGTACACACGGCAGATATACAGGGTGAAAAGTAATTAAACCGACAAACTCTGGGAGGTTGTAGGGGACATGAAAACAAATATTTTTCTCTAATGTCATTTTTTCCTACGAGGATTATTTAAACCGGTGGAGGCCGTATTACTCTCTTCAGTTGTCAGCGATCGTATTACGATCTTCAGTTGTTAGAAGGCGTATTACGCTCTTCAGTTGTGGGTAACTGCTGTCCACTAGTGTAGTAGTGCATTGTCTCTGTTTACTAATGGAGCGATACACCTGGAGTGAGTACACTGATATGGTTGGTGCGTACTACCTAGCGCACCACAACGGACGAGCTGCACAGCAGGTTTATCAACAACAATATCCTAATCACCGTATCCCGCATCATACGACCTTTGCTGCTGTGTACCAACGTCTGCGTAAGACCGGATCATTTAGCAGATTACCAAGACAAGGACGCCGTCGCACGGTAAGAACGCTGCAATTTGAGGAAGCTGTCTTGCAGCATGTGGAGCGGGATCCTTCAATCAGCACTCGTGCAATTGCACGTAACATGGGAACGAATGAGACGAATGTAAGAACAGCCCTTTGAGAGCAATTGTTACATCCATTTCACTTACAGCGTGTCCACAACCTGGAACCAGTTGATTATCCACCCAGAGCACACTTTTCGCAGTGGTACCTGGAAGAGGGTGAAATACATTCTATATTTCCATCCTCTGTGTTGTTTACCGATGAAGCAACGTTAGGGCGTGATGCACAATTCGCATGTTTTGAGTGAGGATAACCCATATGCCACAGTTACTAGCGCTCATCAAGTGCGGTTCTTCGTTAATGTGTGGGTCGGTGTTGTTTGGGACTGTTTAATTGGGCCGTATCTGCTACCTAGACCATTAAATGGGCAGGCACTATTACAATTTTCTTGCCAGAGCATTGCCAGAACTGCTGGAAAACATCCCATTCCCTACAGGATAAAGCATGTGGTTCCAACATCACGGGGCGCCGGCACATTTCAGTCGTCGTGTGCGTCGATTCCTGGACCGACGGTTCCCAGAAACGTGGATTGGCAGAGGTGGTCCTGTACCACGGCCTGCTCGATCCCCAGATATGTCCTCTCTGGACTTTTTTGTGTGGAGAGAGATGCGCAACCGTGTTTACGCAACTCCTGTTACATCAGAAGAGGATCTGGTGGCCCGGATAGTAGCAGCAGCAGGAACAATTCAGGATACTCCTGGGGTTTTTGCCCGCGTCAGACAGAACATGATCCGACGGTGTGACCTTTCTTTACGTGTCAATGGAGGCATTTTTGAAAATCTACTGTAATTGAAATTGGGTTGTGTTAATGTTTTCTCTCTTGGTCATAAAAAATGGAAAAGTGTTGGTTAAATTAATTTACCGCCAGAGAAATCATCCTCTACCGGTTTAAATACTCCTCTTAGGAAAAAATGACATTAGGGAAAAATATTTGTTTTGATGTCCCCTATAACCTCCCAGAGTTTGTCGGTTTAAATGCTTTTCACCCTGTTAACTGATCATCCAGAACATTATGACCACCTAGCTAATAGCCGGTATGCCCTCCTTTGGCATGTATAACAGTGACGACGCATAGTGGCATGGAAGATGAAGGCAGTGAGGTCTTGGTACGCCGCTGGAGGGAGTTGGCACCACATTTGCACACGCGTCACCTAATTGCCGTAAATCACGGGAGGGGGACGATTAGCTCTGACGCCACGTTCAATCACATCCCAGATGTGTTCGATCAGGTTCAGATCTGGCGGATTGCGGGGGAAAGCGCATCAATTGGAGCTCGCCCCTATTTTCCTCGAAACACCCGATCACACTCCTGGCCTTGTGACATGGCCCCTTATCTTGCTGAAAAATGCCACTGCCGTCAGGAAATATGATCGCCATGAATGGGTGTACGTGTTTTGCAACTAGTGTACGATACTCCTTGGCCATCATGATGCCTTGCACGAGCTCCACTGGACCAACGGATACCCACGTGAATGTACGCCAGAGCATAATGGAGCCGCCTCCAGCTTAGCTCCGTCCTGCAGTACAGGTGTCAAGGAACTGTTCACCTGGAAGAAGACGGATTCGCACCCTCCCATCGACAAGATGAGAAAGGTGTCGGGATTCATCAGACCATGCGACTCTCTGCCCCTGCGCCTACGTCCAGTGCCCATGGTCACGTGCCCATTTCGGTCATTGTTGCCGATGTCATGGTTTCACATTGGCACATGCATGGGTCATCAGTTGCGTAGGTCCATCGTGTTCAGACACACTTTTACTCTGCCCAGCATTAAAGTCTGATGTTAGTTCTGCCACAGTTCACCGCTGTCCTGTTTTACCAGTCCGTCCAGCCTGCGACGTTCGACATCTGTAGTGAGAGGAGGTCGCCCATCCCCACGACGTCTGGAGGTGCTTTCACCCTGGTTTCGCCAAGACACAAACCACAGTACTCTTCAAACATCGGACATGTCGTGCAGTTTCCGAAATGGTCGCGCCGAGCATCTGAGCCATCACAATTTGTCCTCAGTCAAACTCAGATAGATCGCATGCCTTCCCATTCTACACACCGACAGCATGCTCAGTGATACTACACACACCGTGCGTGTATCTGAGTCTCAATCATTCCTCGCCAGGTGACGCTGCTATCGACTGGACGTGTTTATATCTATAGTAGGCCGGTGGTCGTAATTTTCCGGCTGATCAGTGTATTTATTGTTGCACTTTGCATCTTCTTTGCGGTAGATTCACTATTCTATCGAAAGTATCCGGAAACCTATTAGTCCATCCTTCACCTTTATTATGTCTTCAAATCTGCTGAGGACTCTTTCAATGAGCTATCCGAATGTCTGTGGAGGAATGGCAGCCCATTATTCCTCAAGAGTCGAAGCCACAGAAGGTAGCGATGTTGAACACTGAGGTCTGGAGTGAAGAAGACTTTCTAGTTGAGCCCAAACATGTTCCATAGGGTTCCAGTCAGGACTCTAGAGAGAGGTCAGTCCATTTCAGGAACGTAGCGTCCACAAAATATTACCTCGCAGCTGTTGCTTTACGATAAGATGAATTGCCATGTTGATACAAACAATCAAAAAGTGATTCAAATGATTCTGAGCACTATGGGACTCAACATCTGAGGTCATCAGTCTCCTAGAACTTAGAACTACTTAAACCTAACTAACCTAAGGACATCACACACATCCATGCCCGAGGCAGGATTCGAACCTGCGACCAGAGCGGTCACGCGGTTCCAGACTGAAGCGCCTACAATCACCATCTCCGATATGTTCCTTTACTGCACGTAGTAAACAATGCTGTAAAACGTGTTCATATACTTCTGGATTTAGCTTTTTCATAAGCGCAATAATGGGCCACAAACAAATCACAAAAAAGCACCTCCATCCATAACACCACCTACGTTGTGCTTCACTGTTGGCACTAGACATGGTGGCAGCCAATATACACTCCTGGAAATTGAAATAAGAACACCGTGAATTCATTGTCCCAGGAAGGGGAAACTTTATTGACACATTCCTGGGGTCAGATACATCACAGGATCACACTGACAGAACCACAGGCAAATAGACACAGGCAACAGAGCATGCACAATGTCGGCACTAGTACAGTGTATATCTACGTTTCGCAGCAATGCAGGCTGCTATTCTCCCATGGAGACGATCGTAGAGATGCTGGATGTAGTCCTGTGGAACGGCTTGCCATGCCATTTCCACCTGGCGCCTCAGTTGGACCAGCGTTCGTGCTGGACGTGCAGACCGCGTGAGACGACGCTTCATCCAGTCCCAAACATGCTCAATGGGGGACAGATCCGGAGATCTTGCTGGCCAGGGTAGTTGACTTACACCTTCTAGAGCACGTTGGGTGGCACGGGATACATGCGGACGTGCATTGTCCTGTTGGAACAGCAAGTTCCCTTGCCGGTCTAGGAATGGTAGAACGATGGGTTCGATGACGGTTTGGATGTACCGTGCACTATTCAGTGTCCCCTCGACGATCACCAGTGGTGTACGGCCAGAGTAGGAGATCGCTCCCCACACCATGATGCCGGGTGTTGGCCCTGTGTGCCTCGGTCGTATGCAGTCCTGATTGTGGCGCTCACCTGCACGGCGCCAAACACGCATACGACCATCATTGGCACCAAGGCAGAAGCGACTCTCATCGCTGAAGACGACACGTCTCCATTCGTCCCTCCATTCACGCCTGTCGCGACACCACTGGAGGCGGGCTGCACGATGTTGGGGCGTGAGCGGAAGACGGCCTAACGGTGTGCGGGACCGTAGCCCAGCTTCATGGAGACGGTTGCGAATGGTCCTCGCCGATACCCCAGGAGCAACAGTGTCCCTAATTTGCTGGGAAGTGGCGGTGCGGTCCCCTACGGCACTGCGTAGGATCCTACGGTCTTGGCGTGCATCCGTGCGTCGCTGCGGTCCGGTCCCAGGTCGACGGGCACGTGCACCTTCCGCCGACCACTGGCGACAACATCGATGTACTGTGGAGACCTCACGCCCCACGTGTTGAGCAATTCGGCGGTACGTCCACCCGGCCTCCCGCATGCCCACTATACGCCCTCGCTCAAAGTCCGTCAACTGCACATACGGTTCACGTCCACGCTGTCGCGGCATGCTACCAGTGTTAAAGACTGCGATGGAGCTCCGTATGCCACGGCAAACTGGCTGACACTGACGGCGGCGGTGCACAAATGCTGCGCAGCTAGCGCCATTCGACGGCCAACACCGCGGTTCGTGGTGTGTCCGCTGTGCCGTGCGTGTGATCATTGCTTGTACAGCCCTCTCGCAGTGTCCGGAGCAAGTATGGTGGGTCTGACACACCGGTGTCAATGTGTTCTTTTTTCCATTTCCAGGAGTGTATTTTCCCTTGCCTTTCGCGGTGCTGCGGCAGCGCGGACTTTGTCTTTCCAGACACCACTTTTCCTTAACTATGCGAACTATGGTTCGCCCCTGGCTACGCTCTGGCTCACTCTCGCCTCCCTAGGCCTGACTGTGTGACCCTTTAGGAGGCAAAAGTGGCGAATAAAAGACTTATTACCTAAAATCTTCCTAATGGGTCTTTCACGCCCATCGCCTTCCGATCCGGCTGTCCTGAACACATGCTATTTTTTACAACCACTCTCCACAATGCTCGACGGTCCCTGTCCACCAGTGCATGAGGTCCACCCGTATTAGCTGTGGTTGTCACTTTACAGTCACTTTACGAACAGTCAGTCTGGCCAGCTTCGGAAGGGCTGAAATGCTGCTGTTAGTGACTGAGCTCTTCTGAACGACCCATTCTGCCATTAATGCTTCACTACTCACATCACAATACTCCCCGCAGCGTTTCATACTAGTGGTTCAGTCTCTCATGACACCTAGTGGTCAATTTCGCATTACGTAGGGTGTACGGTTACATTCGATCAGATAGTGCACTTGAGTATCATTCCGCTCGGTATAGTGTCACGCTTTCCGTAGCTTGCACACCATCAACTTAGACAATTCAACATTTGCATGTATTCTCCATCACTGTTTCCGCTGTTACAGTTACTCTTTTCATTCTCACTGTCAGTAAATTTGACGACGTTAACAATATGTCGTCGCGGGTGCCCACAGCGCAATTTTCCGCTATTACTTTCTATGCTTACACTGCGAATTAACAACGTACACTACTTTGAAGTGCAACATGGCTGTACGTAGTACAAATCTACTGTACAATTTATCGGTTAAGAAGTGCTATGTCTAACAATAGAATCACAATCACAATCACTACCAATAATAAGTGAGCAATGAACTTCGAGAGTAAGACAGCTCTGAGTTCCGACAATTCTCGACAGAAGAAAACGGTTCATGTCTCAAGAAGTATTTGTTTTCTGACAATTGTTTATAGGACTTTTTTCTAGCCTAGCTCAATGTTATCTGCTTTAAGAATAGGGGAAACATTTTTAAACACTAATTGCACCCCGGCAAGAAAAGTGGCACAAGTCAATAAACGGGCATTTTTAATTTATGTCGCTGAAAAATACGTGTGAAGTGCTCCAACATGAACAAAATGCGTCATATCTGTATCTAGCAATTTGTCCACTTCACTGCAAGTGTGTCTGTTTTATTGCAGGCTACTTCATGATTCGCCACAGCAAGAATAGTGTCACTTAAGAGTTGCTACTGGCATGAGTGCATGGCTCATTCAAGAAGAGCAGCACATACTGAATTGCGAAACTTTTCCTGTAAAAGGTAAGTTGAATGTAATTTTTAATATCATTGACTATTACAGTGTCTGTGTTTATATAGTGTCTGTACTTTCTGTGACATGCATTACATGGCGGATAAGATGTCTGTGCTACCGCCGTAACCTCACATTTGTGGTGTTCCACGGTGTACTTGGTTGCAAACAGCCTGCTTTATTAATGGGGATAGCAGATACTTCATGTACTTCTTTTAATGCAGGTTGAGCTTCCTCCAGTTTCTCTGGATAGTGCAGTCACAGACACCTCTCGTGGAAAATCCGGTGTTTTCCTGTCGGGTACACAGTATCTCGACGTAATACTCTCCGTATTCACACGGAATTTTGTAAATTCATACAGTTCTAAGCCTACATAACCTTTCACAACGCCGTGATTTGTCGTATTTTAACTGGAGGCCTGATGAATGAGTTGATGTCGAGTCTCTTCAGAATTTGGGTGATCTCCCACGTCACTGAACTAAAGAATGGGAAACGCAAGCTGCTTGCCTATACCTCTTGGAAGTGCTTACGGTATATGTTCGTTGTTGGGGCTAGTCTCACGAAAGATATTTCGTAAGTGATTCATGGGCTTAAGTTTCCGATATCGGAGATGGCTTCTGTTCACGCACGTTCGTTGTCAATAAAAAGTACATTTCCTCAAGAAATACAACGTGATATTAAGCGCATGTACCTAATAGCTACGTGTAACCATAACACTGTGGTCGATTTTCATGGGTGATGTGGGGCATACTGAATTACTGACCGACGGTCACTCGTCTTCTGCAGCATAAGTTTATAAGGCTTACTCATTGCCGTGTGGATGAATGTTTGCCATGTTCTGTTATTCGTGCTACGGATTATAGGACTGCAAGACTGGTGATAGAAGACAGCCAATTCACTGAGTACTAAAAGGATCCCTCACCACACGTCAGCAGAATTATATGCTTCATTGCATGAAACTCTCCCGAGAGGCACGATGTTAAATAATGGTGCAAAGAATGGCGCTCTGCCGTCATTTACGAGGGCTATTCCGAAAGTAAGGTCCGATAGGTCGCGAAATGGAAACCACGGTAAAAATCAAAAATGTTTTATTTGCAACAGTTAGATACACCTTGCAGCTACTTATCTCCATAGTCGCCGACCCGACTTAGACGTGTATCGTAGCGTTGTACCAACTTTCCCATACCCTCGCTATAGAAGGCAGCCGCCAGTGCTCTCCGCCAATTCCCTACGCTGGCCTACGGCTCGTTGTCTTGTGCCGAAATGTTGTCTTCATAACCAGCGGTTCATGTGACCAGAGCTGAAACTCAGAGGGAGACAATTACGGGCTGTATTGTGGGTACTCTCACATTTCCATTTGAAAACGATGCAGGAGCATCTTCATTGCCCCTGCAGAATGCGGCTGAGAATTTTCTTGAAGACGAAACAGCACGACAGTTATGTAATGTTAGCTGCATAGCTTCAGGGGAAATTTCTCACCAGGCCCCCGTACTTGGCGGCAGACACTATTTTCTAGACATCTTTACGCACTCACTGCGAGCTCAGAAATGAGAAGAGCGACGTGATGCTAACTGGGGTTATACTAGAGACACTACCCAACACATCTGTGCAAAGCTTTATCGGATTTTCATAGTCGTTTCCATTTCGTGACCGATCGGACCTTACTTTCGGAATAGCCCGCGTATCTATCCCTGACCGGCAGATTAGACCAACGAAAATCTCTTCTACCACCATCGGTCGAATGGCGTGCCTCAAGCTGAAGCTGTAGAGCCCACTGGTGCTGAAAAGTTGAGGGCAAAATAAATTTTCCCATGACGTGTTACAGCCAAGTATCATAGCGCGATGATACTTTTACCGTACATAGTAACAACAGCTACACTATAATACAGAAGGTAACCGAAAGAAACACGCAGTGAGACGAGCAGAAGTAAGTTTTATTCAAAGCCAATAACTACACTGAAATCAGTGCAAATCATGAAATCACAAGAAGCGTGACACGGTTCTTGATAGGGCGTGTGAACACCAGTGCATGCTCTGCAACGTGTTCCCACACTGGCTGCAAGGTTGGTAGGCACTTCTTGTGGTAGGGCGTCCCACTCCTTCACCAGCGCGGTTGGACTGGTGGATGAGGACGTGATCCAATAACTCACTCCAACGCATCCTACACGTGCTCGATGGGATTTAAGTCGGAGGAGCGGGAAGATCAGTCCATTCGCCGCGATGCGGTCGCGGGTTGTCAGCCGTAAAAATGAAATCGGGGCCGAATGTGTTCCGGCGTAACCGCAGGCGCCGGCACGAAGACGAAGGACGCAAGAGCAGAGAAGGCTGTGAGACAATGTCAGCCAGTAGTCCGCTGACTAGGACCGCACCACGACAGGAGCGGCCTCTACAACAAGAGAACATAAGCGCCGCTCCTGCCAGCATCAGCCGCACAGTACTGTAGTGTCGCGGAATAGTAAAGAGTTGGAAACGTGGAATATTGTCAAAGTTTCGTTGCCTATGCCGAGAGCCAGAGGCAGTCTGTTAGCCAAGAGGTAAGAGGATAGCACATGTATGGAATGTGTCGTCACGCAGGGGCAATGGCCTGGTTACACACAGCAGGCGAGAGAGAATTGCTTAGCACGCGGGTTTGTGTTATACGGAGACTTTCGTAGAGTGCAAGACAGAGGTAAAGCGTCAGCTGTACTGCATTTCATAACTTCGCGTAAGTCTGCCGTAACAACACGTAACTCTGTCACAAGAACACCTAAGGGGCGAGTACGACAGATGAATCAACAGTATAAGTGGAACGAATGCGTTCATTACAAACGAGCATGACATCAGGACGTCGCTCGTGCTTCCTTTAAATACTCCAGCTTTGATAGCAACAAGACACTCGCAGTTAGACTCGCAGTTAGATGTGTACTGTGTCGTTCAGCTCGGTGATCGACATGTTAATCTTTATTAAGGAGATGTTGCAGTAAGGGCGGCCCATCCAGCAGCAGACTTGAGGGGACAGTACCAGCTCTGGTCCTCTCTGCTGCGACTCGGGAAGGTCGTTGATATCACCAAGCTACATTGTACTCGGCAGGAATAAAGGTGTTGTGAATTAATAATGTTTCTTTGGCGTTTCTGACGCGTCCACAGTCATTTCCTTGCATCCTGACAACTGGAGAGGTCACCGCTCGGCATCCAGTCCACCGTAGGCGACCGGGACCACCGGGGCGCCTACAGATTTGGTGTCAGAAGTCCTCGCGCTCACCGCCTACAGATTTGGTGTCAGAAGTCCTCACGTTCACCGCCTACAGATTTGGTGTTAGAAGTCCTCGCGCTCACCGCCTACAGATTTGGTGTCAGAAGTCCTCGCGCTCACCGCCTACAGATTTGGTGTCAGAAGTCCTCGCGCTCACCGCCTACAGATTTGGTGTCAGAAGTCCTCGCGCTCACCACCTACAGATTTGGTGTCAGAAGTCCTCGCGCTCACCGCCTACAGATTTGGTGTCAGAAGTCCTCGCGCTCACCGCCTACAGATTTGGTGTCAGAAGTCCTCGCGCTCACCGCCTACAGATTTGGTGTCAGAAGTCCTCGCGCTCACCGCCTACAGATTTGGTGTCAGAAGTCCTCGCGCTCACCGCCTACAGATTTGGTGTCAGAAGTCCTCGCGTTCACCGCCTACAGATTTGGTGTTAGAAGTCCTCGCGCTCACCGCCTACAGATTTGGTGTCAGAAGTCCTCGCGCTCACCGCCTACAGATTTGGTGTCAGAAGTCCTCGCGCTCACCGCCTACAGATTTGGTGTCAGAAGTCCTCGCGCTCACCACCTACAGATTTGGTGTCAGAAGTCCTCGCGCTCACCGCCTACAGATTTGGTGTCAGAAGTCCTCGCGCTCACCGCCTACAGATTTGGTGTCAGAAGTCCTCGCGCTCACCGCCTACAGATTTGGTGTCAGAAGTCCTCGCGCTCACCGCCTACAGATTTGGTGTCAGAAGTCCTCACGTTCACCGCCTACAGATTTGGTGTCAGAAGTCCTCGCGCTCACCGCCTACAGATTTGGTGTCAGAAGTCCTCGCGCTCACCGCCTACAGATTTGGTGTCAGAAGTCCTCGCGCTCACCGCCTACAGATTTGGTGTCAGAAGTCCTCACGTTCACCACCTACAGATTTGGTGTTAGAAGTCCTCGCGCTCACCGCCTACAGATTTGGTGTCAGAAGTCCTCGCGCTCACCGCCTACAGATTTGGTGTCAGAAGTCCTCGCGCTCACCGCCTACAGATTTGGTGTCAGAAGTCCTCGCGCTCACCGCCTACAGATTTGGTGTCAGAAGTCCTCGCGCTCACCGCCTACAGATTTGGTGTCAGAAGTCCTTGCGCTCACCGCCTACAGATTTGGTGTCAGAAGTCCTCGCGCTCACCGCCTACAGATTTGGTGTCAGAAGTCCTCGCGCTCACCACCTACAGATTTGGTGTCAGAAGTCCTCGCGCTCACCGCCTACAGATTTGGTGTCAGAAGTCCTCGCGCTCACCGCCTACAGATTTGGTGTCAGAAGTCCTCGCGCTCACCGCCTACAGATTTGGTGTCAGAAGTCCTCGCGCTCACTGCCTACAGATTTGTTGTCAGAAGTCCTCGCGCTCACCGCCTACAGATTTGGTGTCAGAAGTCCTCGCGCTCACCGCCTACAGATTTGGTGTCAGAAGTCCTCGCGCTCACCGCCTACAGATTTGGTGTCAGAAGTCCTCGCGCTCACCGCCTACAGATTTGGTGTCAGAAGTCCTCGCGCTCACCGCCTACAGATTTGGTGTCAGAAGTCCTCGCGCTCACCGCCTACAGATTTGGTGTCAGAAGTCCTCGCGCTCACCGCCTACAGATTTGGTGTCAGAAGTCCTCGCGCTCACCGCCTACAGATTTGGTGTCAGAAGTCCTCGCGCTCACCACCTACAGATTTGGTGTCAGAAGTCCTCGCGCTCACCGCCTACAGATTTGGTGTCAGAAGTCCTCGCGCCCACCGCCTACGGATTTGGTATCAGAAGTGTTCGAACCGCCCACTACAGTACTGGCCTGCTGATCTGTTATCTGGAGTCGTCGACACCGCCACTGCAGGACTGACACCACAGAGTTGCGGTCAGAACTGTTGACTCTATGCAGCCTTGTGGTAAGTGCATGAGGCGATTTTTGTCAATAACTATGGATGCACGTTCTTTGTTGGGAGTGCACTTTGTGAGACCTGCGGAAACAGCAGATTTATCTGAGTTTAAGGGAAAAAGTTGGGAAACGTACTTGGTACCAGTCAGATGTACTGTGTGAATTTAACGGGGCATGGGGAGCCATGCACGAAGTTTGTACCAGTAGAATGTTCAATTTGTAGACGGTTTGGTCACGCAGTGCACAATTGTAGAGAGTGTCGCTGGGCAATAACAAGGTGGGAGGATTAATTTTGTTTAGTTGTGCATTGTGAGTCTTGTTTGTATCCTTGAGTGTAGTGCTCAACTGTGACAAAGGAGTTGAGTAGCTAGTGTAGTTATTGTTCTGAGGAGTAAATTCAGTACAGAGTAAGTTGTTGGTAATTTGCACAAATCATGCCGGAAACAAGATCCGTTAGTACTGAAGTGAGTATAGCTGCTCTGACGGAGCAGGTCTCAAAATTATTAGAAGAGAATGCGCAGCATAAGTTACTTCATGTAGAATTAATGACGCAAATGGAGACCTTGCGTTCGGCGCAAGAGTCGCAAACGGGTTTAAGTGAGTGCAAGTCAGTAGCAATGTCCAACCTTGCAATATATCCTTCAGTAGCTAACCTGATCACGCCTTTATCGGGTAAAACAACAGAGGATAGCGTTCATTAACGATGTTTTGGCAACACCACTAATGAGCAATTGGTCGGACGTAACTACGTTACGTATGGCAAATTTGCGACTTGCAGGGGAAGCCAAGACGTTCGTGATGTATCATGAGACGCTTAGTAAGGCGAGCACGTTTGAATAATTGGCAGATGGGTTACGACAAAGATATCGTAAGCAGAATAGTGCAAGATTTTTTTGGGAGAATTTAGCTAATTTGACACAGAAGGTCAATGAGACAGTGGAGTCTTTTTCAGATAGGATACGGAAAATTAATTCGCAGGCCTATGAATTATCGGGTAATCCTGATGCGGATCGTGTGTTACTATGAGAGGCAGAAAATAGACGGGGCCGTAATCAGTTACTATTGGTTGCCTTTTACAGTTACACAATTTATTTCAAACAAGTAATTACATACTCAACAATAAATAAAAATATCACACGTTATTAATGAAGGAATAAACAACTATGTAAATAACAGTGTGTCCACTGAGTTACAATTTAGCAAATCATCATTAAATACAGATACGGCAGACAATGTTTTAAAAGCAAGCCACTGGGATCTGGGCTGTAGGTCTCACACGCCAAGAATGGCAATAAATTAAGAATTATTTAAGAACTCGCTGCAATTTACAACTTACAGGTATTAAAGGTAAGTCGCCACTTTGTAACACAACCCTTAGCATCTATTGAACACTACACTGCTAGATTTATTCCAGAAGGCGACCAGAACTATTTACTAGACATATATAACCTTTAATGTAGGCATTACAAGGTATTGGAATAAATAATACAATAATAAAACACAAGGACCAGAACATAAGTAACTTGAAAGGTACTGGGGCAGATTACACCTGCAGAAGGCGTGGAATGAAGAAGCGTTACACTGAACTACTGGCCATCAGACCTCCTTTTAGAACCCATGATGTCTTACAAGAACCAAGGGGCCACAGACGGTGCTCCAGGAATCGACCTCTGAGAAGGTCCGCCAACAAACACTTTCGCGAGCGACGAGATAGGCAGCCAAGAGTTGCATTCACTTCACAAGATGGTAGCTCAGACTAGTCGCAGTCTAACGAATGACTAATGACAATCTTGCTGAAGCTAACTGGCGTCCAATAAACCAAATGCAACGATGAAACAGTACGCCAAAGCCTGAACCGCCGGTGTGCACTACGTCCCCAGAATACTGTGTTTAGAGCGCCCGCAACGAGAAAGAAATCAGTATCACCAGAGTAGAAGAATCACCAACTGGCCTACAATCAAGAAAGCTCTCAAAACTACGCGCCTTACCGGACAGCAGCGGCAAGACGAGGAAACGTACACTGCCATTACGTACACTAACCCCCAGGGCAGGTAACTGGGGCGTTAGCGGCCACCAGGCAAGAAAAATTACCGCTGCTTGAACTTAAGGAATTGTATAAAAGTTGAACGCAGTAAATAGTAATAAGCAGTCGAGGAAAGCTAACCAGATCCGCCTTCCCCAAGCACTCCACTCGCTGCTCTTCGCCTCGGCGACATTACGAGCAGCAACACGAACCCAAGTCATTGGAGTATCGCGAGATATCACAATGGTGGAAGTTTCTCTACTTGGATTGAAATGCACTCATCTTAAAGCTTGCTGGATCCGGTTTACGACGAAGTCGTGCACTCTCGTGATCACAGCCCTTCCAAAAATGGCTCTGAGCACTATGCGACTTAACTTCTGAGGTCATCAGTCGCCTAGAACTTAGAACTAATTAAACCTAACTAACCTAAGGACATCACACACATCCATGCCCGAGGCAGGACTCGAACCTGCGACCGTAGCGGTCGCTCGGCTCCAGACTGTAGCGCCCAGAACCGCACGGCCACTCTGGCCGGCACAGCCCTTCCATCCGGCAGCGTGTTCTGGCACTGCGGACCTGGCTCCTCCTGAGTCCCCAACGGAACTGGCCCACTCACACGACCCGGAAAAACAACGACGTCGCCCCAAAGATAGGGCAACAATTACTACATATCGATAACTGCCGCTGCTGCCACTAGCGTACCGGCAACGCTTGTGAAACCGAGTGGCGCCAGTCAACACGAGAAGAACAAACAACCGCAGCCATGTAAACTAAACGACACCGTCTGGCCTCCAACAGAGGGCACAAACCTACAAACTGCACCAACGCGAGCCACAGCACGGTTCAGTATTGTCTATCTTCTTTATTGTAATAAAAACTATTAATGTGATTTGCTTGAATTGTTGTACAGCTTTCCGAGAACGCAGCATCCTTTAGGCGCCCTATACGAGATGAGTGGACAGGACCCCACAGAATGCATACCTAAAAAGATGCACATGGGGGACGATCACAGAGCCACAAATAACGTTGACCAGTGAGTGCATCGTGTTTAAAGATTTGGAGATCAGTACGCTGATGTAGTATTATGCATCACACAACATAACACCTGGACCACCAAAACGATCACGAGTGACAATGTTTCATGCTTGTTCCCACATCTCACCATCTGAGGCTACACCTCTAGGAAAAATGTCGAATATGATCGTTCAGGTTGTCCATGTGTTATAGTTGGGGGGCGGGCGGGGAGGGGGGGCGAGCATAATGTTGCATTGGCGTGCTGAAGATCAAACATTTGAACACGGTAAAGTCACCAGTCAACAGTATTGTGACATTGTACTCCTCCCCCATGTGACTCTGTTTAGGGGACGATAATGCGCGTCCGCATCGAAATGCGCAGGTGGAGGACCTCTTGGAGAGAGAGTATATTCGGCGAATGAACTGACCTGACGATTCCTCCGCCCCAAATCTCATTTAGTACTTGTAGAATGCGTTGTGGAATCATATTGCAGCACGTCCTCATGCACCAATGATCATCCAGACGTTGCTGACCGCATTGGTGGAGGAATGGAACAGCTTTCCACAAAAACTAGCTACTAATGGATGGTTCAAATGGCTCTGAGCACTATGGGACTTAACATCTGAGGTCATAATTCCTATTGAACTTAGAACTACTTAAACATAACTAACCTGAGGACATCACGCACATCCATGCCCGAGGCAGGATTCGGACCTGCGACCGTAGCGGTACCGCGGTTCCAGACTGAAGCGCCTAGAACCGCTCGGCCACAACGACCGGACTACCAATGGAAATTTGGAAATTTGTGGTAAGGACTATGGGACCAAACTGCTGAGGTCATCGGTCTCTAGGCTTACGCACTACTTAATCTAACTTAAACTAACTTACACTAAGAAGGACAATACACACACGCATCATACAATGAAGGCTTTCACGACCGGACGTTTCAGCTGCTGAGAATTTTTCCAAGTTGTATGGCCGTGGTCCATGGAACTCTTCAATCCCTGCCGTTTCGTCCAAGGCTACGTTGGACATCTTCGGAGGTGCTCCTGATTGTGCTAAGTCCTGCCGACTGACTCAGCACAACCAGAAGCAACTCCGAAGATGTCCAACGTAGCCTTGGACGAAACGTCAGGGACTGAAGAGTTCCATGGACCACGGCCATACAACCCGGAAGAATTCTCAGCAGCTGACGCACACCCATACCCGAGGGAGGACTCGAACCTCCGACAGAGGGAGCCGCTCGAACCGTTACAAGATGCCCTACACCGCACGGCTACCCCGCGCGGCTAGCTACTAACCTTGTGGCCAGCATGGGAGTACGACGCACAGCATGTATTGCCGTCCGTGGTGATCACACACTCTATTAAGGACCATGTTCCGCCTTTTCCAATGTCCAGGGGAGCATCATGAATCACGATGACTACAGTGTAATTATTGTCTATCATTTTCATTCGTCTCATTGTCCATTTCCTTCAGTTACCTTCCAGTTTCCTCGCGCTATGTTACTTGGCAGTGACAGATTATGCGAATGTTACTTTTGTCCCTACATTTTGTACACCAGTCTAATTGTGCGTTGGTGGTCCCGGTGAAAGTGTAAAGTTACTGGAGATAGTAATCAAAACAGTACATTTTTGTAGCATTGTACGAGGGCTATTCCGAAAGTAAGGTCCGACAGGTCGCGAAATGGAAACCACGGTAAAAATCAAAAATGTTTTATTTGCAACAGTTAGATACACCTTGCAGCTACTTATCTCCATAGTCGCCGACCCGACTTAGACGTGTATCGTAGCGTTGTACCAACTTTCCCATACCCTCGCTATAGAAGGCAGCCGCCAGTGCTCTCCGCCAATTCTCTACGCTGGCCTACGGCTCGTTGTCTTGTGCCGAAATGTTGTCTTCATAACCAGCGGTTCATGTGACCAGAGCTGAAACTCAGAGGGAGACAATTACGGGCTGTATTGTGGGTACTCTCACATTTCCATTTGAAAACGATGCAGGAGCATCTTCATTGCCCCTGCAGAATGCGGCTGAGAATTGTCTTGAAGACGAAACAGCACGACAGTTATGTAATGTTAGCTGCATAGCTTCAGGGGAAATTTCTCACCAGGCCACCGTACTTGGCGGCAGACACTATTTTCTAGACATCTTTACGCACTCACTGCGAGCTCAGAAATGAGAAGAGCGACGTGATGCTAACTGGGGTTATACTAGAGACACTACCCAACACATCTGTGCAAAGCTTTATCGGATTTTCATAGTCGTTTCCATTTCGTGACCGATCGGACCTTACTTTCGGAATAGCCCTCGTAGTTTCTGCGTGTTTTGATAAATGGGGGTTCGGGTCATAGCCGTTGCGATGGAGAAGAAACGAATCTAGGACCACGATTTCTCGTATTTCTGCCGTGGAATCTGGAGTTTAATTCAATTCCATTATTCTACGTTAACATCTACATGCATACTCCCTAAGACATCATACGGTTCTCGGCGGAGGGTACCTTGGAACCGCCGCTGGTCATTCGCATTCCTGTTCTATTTGTTAATGGAGAGATGGAAAAATAACCGTCTATATGCTTCAGTGCAAGCACTGATTTCTCTAATCTTGTCTTCGCTGCACTTATGAGAGATTTGTGTTGGTGGCAGTAGAATCTGTGCATGGTGGACAGACAGAGTGGAAAGGGAATTTTATTCGTGGTTTAAAATCATTAAACTTTAATTTTTCAACTCTTGTCCATTGCACGACGTAGAAATGATTCTCTGCAGAACTGTAGCTGGGCTTGGGCCGGCATGGCACCAGATATGACTGGGTATCAAAACCTACCAGTGCTCAGTTCAAGTGAATAGGTATTGCTGACGGCGTAACGCCTTCGAAGAACGTCGCTTAGGCAGGCACGCTCATATAAAGCACCCCCGGCAGCCAATCAGAGGGACGAGAATGGTCGCATCAACATCTACACACATACCCAATGACTTTTAGTCATTTCCCTTCCTGTCCCACCGGAGGATACAAAGATGGAAAAGCGATTGTCTATATGTCTCCGTGTGATCAAAATGGTTCAAATGAGTCTGAGCACTATGGGATTTAACATCTGAGGTCATCAGTCCCATAGAACTTAGAAACTACTTAAACCTAACTAACCTAAGGACATCCCACACATCCATTCCCGAGGCAGGATTCGAACCTGCGACCGTAGCGGTCGCGCGGTTCCAGACTGTAGCGCCTAGAACCGCTTTCCGTGCGATCCCTAATTTCTCTACTCTTATCTTCGTGGCAGTTAAGCGACGTGTATCATGGTGACAGTAGGATCGTTCTGCACACAGCTTCAAATTCTGGTTCTTTAAATTTTCTCAGTATTGTTCCCGGTAAAGAACGTCGTCTTCCCTCCACGGATTCTCATTTTAGTTGCCAAAGAATCTCCGTAACACTTATATGTTGCTCGAACGTCCTGGTAACAAATATAGCAGCCCGCCTTAGGATTGGTTTGATGTCTTCCTCTAATCCGATTTGGTGCGGATCCCAAGCACTCTAGCATTACTCAAGAGTAGGTCGCACTAGCGTCTTATATGCGGTCTCCTTGACAGAGGAATCACACTTTCCTAAAATTCTCCCAATAAACAGAAGTGGATCATTCGCCTTCCATTTCATATCGCTCTGCCACATTATGCCCAGATATTTAAACGATCTGACTGTGTCAAGTAGGACACTGCTACTGCTGTATTGGAACATAACGGGATTGTTTTTCTTACTCACCTACATTACCTCATATTTTTATACTTTTAGAGCTAACTGCCACTCATCACACCAACAAGAAATTTTGCGGGGTGGGGGAGTGGCTACGTACGTAAAAAAACAGTATTCCATTTGAGTCCATAGACGGTTCACGACACTGCACTGAACAGATATTTGAATGTTGTGCAGGGGCAGTTGAATTTAGTGAAACTAAACTACTAATTGTTATTGTTTATAGGTCCCCTAATTCCGACTTCAAAGCATTTCTGCTCAAGCTAGAGAGGGTTCTTGATTCACTTTGTAGGAAGTACTAGAAATTAGTTACATGTGGTGACTTCAATATTAATTTTGTATATGATGGTGCAAGAAAAAGGATGTTGGTAGATCTCCTAAATACATATGATCTGATGCAGACTGCGTTTTTCCCATCTAGGGAGCATGGGAACACTAGCACAGCCATAGACAATATTCTTATTCATTCTTCATTACTAGATGGGAATTCTGTTATTAAAAGCGTGAATGGCCTTTCAGACCATTACGCACAAATTTTAACATTAAAAGGCTTTTGTACTCAAACAAATGTCATATTTAATTACAAACTACGTAAGAAAGTTAATCCGACAGCAATAGAAAGTTCTTTAAACCTTGTCAAGTTTACAGTGCCGATAACATGGATGATAAATACAATGCTTTCCATAACACATTTCTCATGCTCTTTGAGAATTCCTTTGTATTAGAACGTTCTAAACTGGGTACTAGTAGTAATAGGCAGCCCGGGTGGCTGACTAGTGGGATAAGGATATCTTGTAGAACAAAGCTGGAATTATATCAGAATGTTAGAAGTAGTCGCAATCAAGCTGCAGTAGCCCACTACAAACAGTATTGTAAGGTGCTTAAAATGTTATTAGGAAGGAAAAGAGTATGTGGTATGCAAATAGAACAGCTAATTCACAGAGTACAATTAAAACCATATAGTCAGCTGTGAAGGAAGTGTCTGGTCAGCAGTACAAGGTCGACGATATAAAGTAAGTACGCAGCAAAAATATTTCTGTTACTGATAAATCAGATATATGTACAGTATTTAACAATCATTTTCTGAGAATTGCTGGTGAATTCGATAAAAATTTCTTTTCTACAGGGAATCATATAACTTTCTTGACTAATGCCTTTCCGAGACTGATGTCTGAAATACTCCTCTGTGATACAGACAAGAGGGAGATTGAGTCAATAATTAAATCACTGAAGACTGAGGACTCTCATGGTTATGATGGAGTGCCTAGCAGAATATTAAAGTACTGTGATGCACATGTTAGCCCTGTATTTGGCCACATTTGTAATTTTTCCTTTACGACTGGTCAGTTTCCTGAGCGATTAAAGTACTCAGAAGTAAAGCCGCTTTATAAAAAGGGAGATAATTTTAGACCTATTTCTATGCCATCAGTGTTTGCAAAAGTTATTGAAAAGGCTGTGTAGGTAAGGACAATTGATCACTTTACAGTATTGGTTAAAAACAGTCTTGGTTGCAATTTTAGTTTTTTTATTTTTCAACGACGCGTTTCGCCTTATTTAGGCATCTTCAGGTTATCTACATAGAAAACAGAACAAATACATCTATTTAAGAATCGCGATCGCGTTGTGCAGACTTGGATAACCTATAAGCATGTATAAACAGATCAACTATTGAAAGAGAAATACCTTAATTTGGTATTTCTTAGAAGAATCCTTTAGTCAGTGTAGCCAAAGGGCATCGCCGAATATATCAGGCCAACATCGCCTTCGTTAAACTCAGTAAAAACTAGAAATATAAAATAGTAAAATCATTACCTTTTCTAGGCACCAAGATCTGCATAACGCGTTCCTGTTCGCAGGCGCGAGTAACACAGTAAGATGGAGGCTCAGGTACTAAGCATAATGCTTAAACTAAAATTGCAACCAAGACTGTTTTTAACCAGTACTGTTAAGCACTGATTTGCTGTACGCCACATATGGATTGGAAGAATTTCTGATCACTTTATATCACACGATTTGCTATCAAATGTACAGTTCGGCTTTAGAAGTCGTTTAACAACTGAAAAAGCTATATTCTCTTTTCTCTGTGAGGTACTGGATGGGTTAAACAAAAGATTTCGAACGCTTGGCATATTTTTTGATTTAACTAAGGCATTTGATTGTGCTGATCACAGAAGTTGGTGCTGCTCCAGAAGTTGGACCATTAGGAATACTGGGAGTAGCTCACAATCGGTTCACCTCTTACTTTAGCAACAGGCAGCAAAAGGTCATTATTCACAATGTTAATAACGGCTGTGATGTGGGATCTGAGTGGGGTACTGTCAAGTGGGGGGGGTGCCCCAGGGATCAGTGTGAGGACCACTCCTGTTCCTTACTTATATAAATGGTATGCCCTCTAGTATTACGGGTAACTCTAAAATATTTCTGTTTGCTGATGACACCAGCATGGTAGTAAAGGATGTTGTGTGCAACATTGATTCGGTTTCAAATTGTGCAGTACATGACCTAAGTTCATGGCGTGTAGAACATAAACTAACGCTATATCATAGTAAGACTCAGTTTTTACAGTTTCTAAGACGCAATTCAACAAAACCTGAGGTTTTAATTTCACAGAAAGGAATATGATTAGTGAAACAGAACAGTTCAAATTTCTAGGTGTTCAGGTAGATAGTAAGCTGTCGTGGAAAGCCCATGTTCAGGATCTTGTTCAAAGACTTAATACTGCCATTCGAACGGTATCTGAAGTGAGTGATCGTTCAACACGAAAATTAGTCTACTTTGCTTGTTTTCGTTCGCTTATGTCGTATGATATTATATTTTTGGGTAACTCTTCCCGTTCTAAAAGGATATTTTTGGCTCAGGAACGGGTGGTTCGGGCAATAAGTGGTGCAAGTTCACGAACCTCTTGTCGACCTCTGTTCACGAGTCTGGGTATTTTGACATTGACCTCTCAGTATATATATTCCTTACTGTCATTTCTTGTTAACAATATTAGCTTATTCTGAAGAATAAACAGCTTTCACTCGGTTAATACTCGGCGGAAATCAAACCTTCATTTGGATCGGACTTCCTTAACTCTTGTGCAGAAAGGTATGCAGTAAACTGCTGCATCCATTTTCAATAAGCTACCACTCGAATTCAAAAGTCTTAGCACCAATCCACGCGCTTTCAAATCTAAACTGAAGAGTTTCCTCATGGGTCACTCCTGTTCTGTCGAGGAGTTCCTTGAAAAATTAAGCTTATTCTTATTGTATTGTTGATTGCGTTTACTTCATCTTATGGACTGACTTTTTTCGGGTTCATAAACACTTATTTTTATCTGTTATTACTTTTATGTTGTAATTTCGTGTACTGACAAGTTCCATGGCTTTGGAGATTTGCTCCTCAATTTGGTCCTACGGAACTTGACGTGTAAATAAAATAAAAATTGTATCCTACTGCAGTCACTCAACCACGACATCTTCCCGTACACCACAGCACCGTCAGCAAACAGCAGTAGGCTGCTGCTCACCGTATCAGCAAGATCATCTGTATACATAGAAAATAACAGCGGTCCTATCACACTTCCCCGGGGAGCTGCTGACGATACTCATTGCCCCTGGTGAACACTCGCCGAGGAGAACATACTGGGACTCAAAAAAGACTAGTGCCCGGGCTGTGGTTCCGACCGCTGACGCCGCCCTTCCTCCGCCTGACGGAAGTCCGCCTGCGCGCTTCCGCCTCGCCTTTATTAGACGAGCAACCGGCATCGCCTACGTGGTTCGCCGCCGCCAACATCCTCAGCGACGCCTCTGCAACGCGCCGTGCCGCCGACCTCGCCGACACCGCAGCACCGCAGTACTTAGTTAAGAATGAAGTAAGTCTCGCCGGACTCCATTAGGACAACAAAATGTGTAAACAGTAGAGCGCACTTCTCAAGCGTTATTGAAAAAATCGCAAGGTAATTTCGGTCGTCAAATACACTCCTGGAAATGGAAAAAAGAACACATTGACACCGGTGTGTCAGACCCACCATACTTGCTCCGGACACTGCGAGAGGGCTGTACAAGCAATGATCACACGCACGGCACAGCGGACACACCAGGAACCGCGGTGTTGGCCGTCGAATGGCGCTAGCTGCGCAGCATTTGTGCACCGCCGCCGTCAGTGTCAGCCAGTTTGCCGTGGCATACGGAGCTCCATCGCAGTCTTTAACACTGGTAGCATGCCGCGACAGCGTGGACGTGAACCGTATGTGCAGTTGACGGACTTTGAGCGAGGGCGTATAGTGGGCATGCGGGAGGCCGGGTGGACGTACCGCCGAATTGCTCAACACGTGGGGCGTGAGGTCTCCACAGTACATCGATGTTGTCGCCAGTGGTCGGCGGAAGGTGCACGTGCCCGTCGACCTGGGACCGGACCGCAGCGACGCACGGATGCACGCCAAGACCGTAGGATCCTACGCAGTGCCGTAGGGGACCGCACCGCCACTTCCCGGCAAATTAGGGACACTGTTGCTCCTGGGGTATCGGCGAGGACCATTCGCAACCGTCTCCATGAAGCTGGGCTACGGTCCCGCACACCGTTAGGCCGTCTTCCGCTCACGCCCCAACATCGTGCAGCCCGCCTCCAGTGGTGTCGCGACAGGCGTGAATGGAGGGACGAATGGAGACGTGTCGTCTTCAGCGATGAGAGTCGCTTCTGCCTTGGTGGCAATGATGGTCGTATGCGTGTTTGGCGCCGTGCAGGTGAGCGCCACAATCAGGACTGCATACGACCGAGGCACACAGGGCCAACACCCGGCATCGTGGTGTGGGGAGCGATCTCCTACACTGGCCGTACACCACTGGTGATCGTCGAGGGGACACTGAATAGTGCACGGTACATCCAAACCGTCATCGAACCCATCGTTCTACCATTCCTAGACCGGCAAGGGAACTTGCTGTTCCAACAGGACAATGCACGTCCGCATGTATCCCGTGCCACCCAACGTGCTCTAGAAGGTGTAAGTCAACTACCCTGGCCAGCAAGATCTCCGGATCTGTCCCCCATTGAGCATGTTTGGGACTGGATGAAGCGTCGTCTCACGCGGTCTGCACGTCCAGAACGAACGCTGGTCCAACTGAGGCGCCAGGTGGAAATGGCATGGCAAGCCGTTCCACAGGACTACATCCAGCATCTCTACGATCGTCTCCATGGGAGAATAGCAGCCTGCATTGCTGCGAAAGGTGGATATACACTGTACTAGTGCCGACATTGTGCATGCTCTGTTGCCTGTGTCTATGTGCCTGTGGTTCTGTCAGTGTGATCATGTGATGTATCCGACCCCAGGAATGTGTCAATAAAGTTTCCCCTTCCTGGGACAATGAATTCACGGTGTTCTTATTTCAATTTCCAGGAGTGTATATACCTGTGGGTAGCCGTTTTTACTATGAAGCGGCGGCATCCGAGCGGGTAGGAGCATCCTTATGTCGTAACGGGACGACTTCCTATTATTCTGTTTATGCAGCCGAAGAGAAACTGCGCCGGCCGAAGTGGACGAGCGGTTCTAGGCGCTACAGTCTGGAACCGCGCTGTGGGGCGGCTGGTGGAAATTAATGTTATATAAAATGTAGAATTGTAATGTAGAAAAGATGCAATTCCCTGCCGTTTAACCATATGTGGGGCTGCTGGTGAAATTATGTTGTTTAAAATGTTCCTATTATTTATGCTGTCTTTTGCCGTTCTCAACACTGGCTCTCTAACTACAACATTGGCAACCAGAAAGTGATTAGCAAAACGTGAAGCCTGTAATTAGAATTCCTAGTGCCCACTTCGTCTGAGAAATACACTTATAGCTACAGCTTAAAGCGCTGAGGAATTAGGAAATTGTCTGGGATTCATAATCAAAAAACGATCGTGTAAAAACGTTCGCTATATTCTGAAAGTCACAGATGAAAAAAAATAATCCACACAATCTGACTAACAGAGCAGTTCAGAGTCTAATGCGCTGATGCAACTATAACTGTCCAAATTAAATGTTTAAGTGAATGCTCGCCATAATTTAATGATATTGTTCATCAAACGCCACGCTAAATAATGGTAGAATGTTTGTCCCGCGACGGCACGTGGAAATACGACATACGCAAACTGAAGATAGATCATTAAAGTCATCCCAGAATTAACACTTCACTCGAAAATGATTTCATGGTTACGCGTATAGCGAGTAACTTACCACACAGATGGTGTGCTATTCAGCGTCTGGAGAGAACTGGCGCTTTCTTCCTCGCGCAGCGTTCTTATATATAAAGCCGCGGTGCGGACGGCTAAGGGAACGCCTGATCAAATCGGCTCTCCCGACTAGCCGCTGGGCTAGTAATGCACCACATTAAGTTACCGAATAAATCAATAAATCATAGCTTCTTTTGCTGATGGCCGACGAAGCTCTCAATTTAAATGTGCAATCAGCACACAGGTACGTAATCATAATAAAAGTCTGACGTGGCTAAGTCAAATATTTTGGGCGAGAGAATTAATTTAATTACACTACACGCAGTAGACGAGCTCTGAACTTGCCCTTTGGAGATTCGCTATCGCTATAGTTTTATAGTCATTCAGTTGAAATTTCTCACATCTTTATGATTATAGCGGATCTCCCTTCTACTTAAATTTAAACATCCTAGCCTTATTTATTAGCCTACTTAATCTATCTTGCTTCCTTAATTTTTAAGACAAAAACCAGAAAATCATGAATTTCAACTAAAATCTTAATTTTTGAGATCCAAAGTACTGTTTCTATTAAATAATTATGAAAAAGGAATCTAAATATAAATTTTTAAGTCTCTAGCTCTTTTCCGTTGTGCCAATGATTTTTACAGAAAAACATCCAAATTTCGAAAATGGTTAAAGTTATTGAACTGATATTCAACACTTATTGATTTAGTATTACTCCTGACAAGCTAGAAACATTTCAGGTTATTTACTTGATTTTTAAAGTATTGCGCAACATTTATGACGTCAGAGCTAGTTACAGCGGACTGGCTGGCACACAATGGAAAGACTGATGTGAATTTATTACGGCGTGAGTAGGCTGCTTCCTTACAGCGCGATTGCTACGGTCGCAGGTTCGAATCCTGCCTCGGGCATGGGTGTGTGATGTCCTTAGGTTAGTTAGGTTTAAGTAGTTCTAAGTTCTAGGGGACTGATGGGCAAAGACGTTAAGTCCCATAGTGCTCAGAGCCATTTGAACCATCATTTTTAACCAGGAACTGCTTTCCTTTATCAAAAATGGCTCTGAGCACTATGGGACTTAACATCTGAGGTCATCAGTCCCCAAGAACTTAGAACTACTTAAACCTAACTAACCTAAGGACATCACACACATCCATGCCCGAGGCAGGATTCGAACCTTCGACCGTAGCGGTAGCGCGGTTCCAGACTGAAGCGCCTAGAACCGCTCGGCCACACCGGCCGGCTTTCCTTTATCCATCTGTATATAAAAAAGGTGGTAGTGTACAAGCCCCGAAATCGCTGGATTGAGTCCCGTTCGTCAGTTTTTTTATTTTTTTTATTTTCTACACAGTCATTTTCTTTACTATTTATATTACAATTGATATAATGGAAAAAATACGTGTAATCGGATGCACTTTTATTAGATTTACCATGTTATTTGACAGTCTACAAATTTTTATTATCACAAATAATATAATATTCATAACTATCGACTAGTAAACAACCAAACGCATAAAGTGATACTGAAAATGTATGCTGTCTTAGTACCTAGGTGGCAGATCATTTTAAATGGCAGCATCAAATTCAATGTTGTTAGTAATACACTAAGGTGACGAAAATCATGGGAAGCGTTATGCACATATACAGATGGCCGTTTCATCGCGTACACAAAGTGTAAAAGGTCAGCACATTGTCGGAGCTGTCATTTCTACTCAGGTGATTCGTGTGAAAAGGTTTCAGACGTGATTCTGGCCGCACGCCGGGAGTTAACATACTTCGAATACGGAATGATGGTTGGAGCTAAACGTATGGGACATTCGATTAGTGAAATCGTTAAGGAATTCAATATTTCCTGATGCACGGTGTCTAGAGTGTGAGTGATGATGGTGATGTTTGATTTGTGGGGCGCTCAACTGCGCGGTCATCAGCGCCCATATAAAGTTCCAATTTTTACACAGTCCATTTTTTCACAATCCGATCTAGTCACTGTCACAAATGATGATGATGATGATGATGATGAAATGATGACGACAACACAAACACCCAGTCCCCAGGCAGAGAAAATCCCCAACCCAGCCGGGAATCGATCCCGGGACCTCGTGATCCAGAGACAGCAATGCTAGCCACTAGACCACGAGCTGCGGAAAAATGTCTAGAGTGTGCTGAGAATACCAAATTTATTTATTTATTTATTTATTTATTTATTGTTCCGTGGGTCCACATTTAGAAGTCTCCATGGTCATGGAACGAGTCAATACATGAAATTATAACACGATTGTAGAAACAGATGAAATGAAATATAAGAAACATATTCAGGCGACAAGTCGTTAGTTTAAATAAAGAAAATAAAGAAAATCAAGAATGTAACACTGGAATTTGCTTAATTTTTTAGCTCTTCCAGGAGCTCCTCGACAGAATAGAAGGAGTGAGCCATGAGGAAACTCTTCAGTTTAAACTTAAAAGTGTTTGGGCTACTGCTAAGATTTTTGAGTTCTTGTGGTAGCTTATTGAAAATGGATGCAGCAGAATACTGTACTCCTTTCTGCACAAGAGTCAAGGAAGTGCATTCCACATGCAGATTTGATTTCTGCCTAGTATTGACTGAGTGAAAGCTGCTAACTCTTGGGAATAAGCTAATATTGCTAACAACACACGACATTAAAGAAAATACATACTGTGAGGGCAATGTCAAAATTCCCAGACTATTGAATAGGGGTCGACAAGAGGTTTTCGAACTTACACCATACATAGCTCGAACAGCCCGTTTCTGAGCCAAAAATACCCTTTTTGAATCAGAAGAATTACCCCAAAAAATAATACCATATGACATAAGCGTATGAAAATATGCGCAGTATACTACTTTTCGTGTTGAAATGTCACTTATTTCAGATACTGTTCTAATGGTAAATAAAGCGGCATTTAGTTTCTGAACAAGATCCTGAACATGGGCTTTCCACAACAGCTTACTATCTATCCGTACGCCTAGGAACTTGAACTGTTCCGTCTCGCTTATAACATGCCCATTCTGTCTGATTAAAATATCAATTCTTGTTGAATTGTGAGTTAGAAACTGTAAAAACTGAGTCTTACTGTGCTTTAGCATCAAATTATTTTCCACAAGCCACGAACTTATATCATGAACTACATTATTTGATAATGTTTAAATATTACATACAAGATCCTTCACTACCAAGGTGGTGTCATCAGCAAACAGAAATATTTTTGAATCACCTGTAATACTAGAAGGCATATCATTTATATAAATAAGAAACAGCAGTGGCCCCAGCACCGACCCTTGGGGAACGCAATTTCAGGCATTACCTCTCACCACGGACAACACAGCGGCCGATGGTCTTCACTTAACGACCGAGAGCAGCAGCATTTGTGTGGAGTTATCAGTGCTAACAGAAAAAAAAATCCTGAAAAAACCGTAGAAATCAATGTGGGACGTACAACGAACGTGTCAGTTAGGACATTGCGGTGAAATTTGACGTTAATAGGCAACTGCAGCAGATGACTGACTCAAGTGCATTTGCTAACAGCACGACGACGTCGCATGCACCGCCCCCTCTCGTGACCATATCTATTGGACGCCGGACGACTGGAAACTGTGGCCTGATCAGATGAGTCCCGCTTTCAGTTGGTAAGAGCTGGTGGTGGGGTTTGAGTGTGGCGCAGACCCCAAGAATCCATGGACCCAAGTTGTCAACAAAGCACTGTGCGTGCCGGTGGTGGCTCCATAATGGTGTGGGCTGTGTTTACGTAGAATGATGATGATGAGCGTTTGGCGTCATTGGCCGGGAGGCCCCTCGCGGGGCAGGTCCGGCCGCCATATCGCAGGTCTTATTACAGTCGGCGCCACATTGGGCGACCTGCACGCCGGATGGAGATGAATTGATGATGAACACAACACAACACCCAGTCCCTGAGCGGAGAAAATCTCCGACCCAGCCGGGAATCGAACCCGGGCCCAGAGGTCGGCAATCCGACACGCTGACCACTCAGCTACTGGGGCGGACTACGTAGAATGGACTAGGTCCTCTAGTGGAACTTAACCGATCATTGACCATTTGCAGCTGATCATGTGTTCATGTTCCGATACACACACTGAAACGTCCCCTTAGAAAATTAATGAATTACTGTGCTGGTAAACCTCTACGTTATTTGATTTTCAAACAGCTGAGCAAATCTGAACGTACTCAGACATTACTCTCTTTACTTATCCTGATCAACACTAAACTTGCACACAATATTTTTAGCGCAACGCAATCTGACTTTCAAAAATCCCTACAAAAGAATGGTCCTGACTAACAATAACCTATACCTTTCATGAATCAATTACCTCACAAAAATCTTCGTTACTCTAACTACTTCAATACAGCGAGCGCCGCTACTGCCAGATAAATAAAAGATTCTAACTACTGAAGGCACTAACTACTGATTGGCATAGTCGGCAAATGAAAGATTTTGATAGAGAACAAACAATGTATTTAGCTCTTAATAACGTTCAAAAGTCATTATATATATATATATATATATATATATATATATATATATATATATATATATATATATATATATATATATATGGTGTTACAAAAAGGTACGGCCAAACTTTCAGGAAACATTCCTCACACAGAAAGAGGGAAGATATGTTATGTGGACATGTGTCCGGAAACGCTTACTTTCCATGTTAGAGCTCATTTTATTACTTCTCTTCAAATCACATTAATCATGGAATGGAAACACACAGCAACACAATGTACCAGCATGACTTCAAACACTTTGATACAGGAAATGTTCAAAATGTCCTCCGTTAGCGAGGATACATGCATCCATCCTCCGTCGCATGGAATCCCTGATGCGCTGATGCAGTCCTAGAGAATGGCGTATTGTATCACAGCCGTCCACAATACGAGCACGAAGAGTCTCTACATTTGGTACCGGGGTTGCGTAGACAAGAGCTTTCAAATGCCCCCATAAATGAAAGTGAAGAGGGTTGAGGTCAGGAGAGCGTGGAGGCCATGGAATTGGTCCTCCTCTACCAATCCATCGGTCACCGAATCTGTTGTTGAGAAGCGTACGAACACTTCGACTGAAATGTGCAGGAGCTCTATCGTGCATGAACCACATGTTGTGTCGTACTTGTAAAGGTACATGTTCTAGCAGCGCAGGTAGAGTATCCCGTATGAAATCATGGCGGTGAATCGAGGAAGTACAGTACATACTGACGAAACTAAAATGAGCTCTAACATGGAAATTAAGCGTTTTCGGACACATGTCCACATAACATCTTTTCTTTATTTGTGTGTGAGGAATGTTTCCTGAAAGTTTGGCCGTACCTTTTTGTAAGATCCTGTATATCAGTTCATGATATCCAGTATTACAAATTTACTCTTTCTGGCAGACACACGTCCAGATCGTCCGCTCTTAAAATTCTGCCATCTCTAAAAAAATGGTTCAAATGGCTCTGAGCACTATGGGACTTAACTTCTGAGGTCATCAGTCCCCTAGAACTTAGAACTACTTAAACCTCACTAACCTAAGGACATCACACACATCCATGCCCGAGGAAGGATTCGAACCTGCGACCGTAGCGTTCGCGCGGTTACAGACTGTAGCGCCTAGAACCGCTCGGCCACTCCGGCCGGCTCTGCCATCTCTCTCCCCACATCCACCACTGCTGGCGGCTCACCTCCAACTGCGCAACGCTACGCGCTGTTCACATCCAACTGCCCAACACTACAATAGCGAATATTCCAATAATGCCAACCAGACACAGACTGCACACAGCACAGCCAGTGATTTTCATACAGAGCACTACGTGACGTTACCAACACAAAAACCTAAACAGCCTACTTACAACACGACGATGGAATTTTTATGGATGAGAAGAAAATGCTGGACAGTTCGAGCCAATGATTTGGCTACCCAGATCGCCCGGGATGAATACCATCGAACATCTATGGGCCATAATCGAGGGGCCAGTTCGTGCGAAAAACCCTGCACCGGCAACACTTTCACAATTATGGACGGCTACCGAGGCAGCATGGCTCACGGGTTCTCCAGCGATCTTCCAGCGAGATGTTGACTCCATGCCACGTCGTGTAGCTACACTACGCCGAGCGAAATGAGATCTGACGCGATATTCGGAGGTATTCCTTGACTTTGTCACCTTTGTGTAAATTACTCCATTTGATACTGAGGGAATTAGATTAGGAAATGAGACACTTAAAGTAGTAAAGGGGTTTTGCTATTTAGGGAGTAAAATAACTGATGATGGTCGAAGTAGAGTGGATATAAAATGTAGACTGGCAATGGCAAGGAAATCGTTTCTGAAGGAGAAAAATTTGTTAACTTCGAGTATAGATTTAAGTGTCAGGAAGTCGTTTCTGAAAGTATTTGTATGGAGTGTAGCCATGTATGGAAGTGAAACATGGACGGTAAATAGTTCGGACAGGAGGAGAATAGAAGCTTTCGAAATGTGGTGCTACAGAAGAATGCTGAAGATTAGATGGGTAGATCACATAACTAATGAGGAGGTATTGAATAGAATTGGGGAGAAGAGGAGTTTGTGGCACAACTTGACGAGAAGGAGGGACCGGTTGGTAGGACATGTTCTGAGGCATCAAGGGATCACAAATTTAGCATTGGAGGGCAGCGTGGAGGGTAAAAATCGTAGAGGGAGACCAAGAGATGAATACACTAAGCAGATTCAGAAGGATGTAGGTTGCAGTAGGTACTGGGAGATGAAGAAGCTTGCACAGGATAGAGTAGCATGGAGAGCTGCATCAAACCAGTCTCAGGGCTGAAGACCACAACAACAACAACAACAACAGTTCTTAAAGAAGAAAGAGTGCGCAAAGCTTGTCAGAGAGCCCGCGCTTCAGGTAACTTATCTGTGACTCTGCTTCAAAAAATCGATTTTTTTGTTATTCATCTTCAGTCGATCTTTAGAACTGTCTGAACAAAATGGTGATTAAAAGAACTGTATTGGAAATCAGGAAATTGTTTTAAAATCAACTTAAAGATCTCCTGATGTGCGTCCACATCTATGTTTCCGCAGCTTTTAGACGTAAATTTTGTCGTTAGACTCTGTTCGAGAAACACACTTTATACAACTGTTTTTGAAGTTGACAGCCCTGTTAGAAGGTACACTTCACGATTCTCTCTTGTTACTCTTGTATACCTTTGATTTTCGAGCGTTATTTTCCTTATAAACTTTTCTGTCGTTTGAGGTGCTGGTGCTTTGTCATCCTTGAAAGCTAGTATGCCTGCAATTTGTTTTAATGTAGGGCAGTTAGCAGGTGTGAAATTTCAGAGTTCCTAGGAACATGTGCTTGGTTTAATATGGGACAATCACGGTTGGCAATTCTTTCCATGAGAGTGGCGGAAGTTGGAAAGTGGGTCCCTGAGGCACGTAAAGAGGCCAGAATAGCAAAGAAAAACAAGAAAAGAAAGAGTCAAGATGAGGAACATCTAACCCAGAAGATTATGCAACTGGGGTGTATTAGGAATGACAGGGGTGAGCCATAAATCAAAAAACTCTGAACTGAGTTTCCTGATAATTAAATTTTCTGACACGTTTAATTTATGAACAAAAAATCTGCATGAGCTAAAGGTTTGAAGGTTATTGTGATGTCTCGGGATACTCTTTGGAGGAAAGTAGACTACAGACACTAGCGTTCTGTCAACAGGAAAGAAAATACATACTGCTTAATTATGAGACTGTAACCTTAAATTTGAATGTCAGATGTGAATATTTCTAGAATAAAATTTATAGCTGAAATGACGAAACTGTAGTATTCTTTTTAAACAGAGTCGTTATTAATGTCTATTTAAAATTTCAAGCATCTATGTAAGATAGTCAGTGCTTAGTTTCCAAGTATGGAAGGGCATGTGAGAATGTAATATACTATTCTTCACAAAAATGGTAAAAATGTGAACTAATGTGATCAGTTGTATAACCAAATATTAAGCAAGAATCACTCCTATCGTTAGACAATTTTCAACCCACTAAGAGTTCAAGTTTTTTATTCGAAGCTGTGTAAATTTTTAAAAAGTTTTTAGTATTTTTCCAGGCGTTCGCAAGCATGTTACCTTAAGGGGCTCCGGAACGCCCTATACTTGCAATGTTAAAATAACGCTTATAAATTACATCTTTCCTCACAAAGTATTTGAGGTAGGAAGTTGAACTTTTTACAGATTATTTATTGGAATATGGGCTACAACTTAACACAGGGATTTTACAGAATTTTAGTTCAGGTATTAAAGATGATTTTTTTCAATTGTAATGAAAATTCACAACATTTTTTTGCAATTTTTTATTTATATATTCAAAAATATACAGTTTTTTGGAAAAAGGCTGTGTTAAATTATGCAGAAGGTACTGTGTAACATTTACTGAAAGTTTGAAACAAATATGTTTGGAAGATCCTTAGAAAACATGTAATTAGTATGAGAAAATAAAAGTTTTGGGAATCGAGCGACAAAGATTGGATTAACTTTTTAGTGCATTCCAGGTCCATAGGATGGATTATCTTCATCCTCTGCAAACTCCTCCTCCAGCTTCCTCTTGTTCCTCCTCCTGTTTACTCTTGCTTGTATTTCTAGACTCTTTACAGCCCTGTCTGCAGCCCGAAGGCGTTCCTTGTCTAAAGCAAGCATCGCTCGTACCATGTTAGAACCTATCTTCATTCCCATATTTGTAAATACCGTTGGTTTTCCAACATTTCTCCTTTCCTTAAAAGCCTTCAGAGGATTTCTAATAACTTTACTTTTACTCATTATTATACTTCAACAAAACAGAGACTCAAGAAACAGAATTATTTACGAATACTTTCGAGATAACGACAGAGTAAATAAACATGAAACAATCGACAATCACACAAGCGATATATATTGAACCATCACAGGTTAGCCACAACACATACTTTATCTCACATCACTAAAATGTACCTGATGAACACGGACGTTAATAATAACACCATTTGACAGCAGTTTAACAGCGCCACAGTGGGTCACGCCCATGTAGAACACATTTCAAAAAAAAATTTAAAAATAGTTGTAGTCTTCGGAATTGAATAAATTATATATCTATTAAAAGGTAATAGTCTGCAGATTCAGAAAACGCAAAAAAGTAAAAATTGAACTTTTCATGATTTTGAGCCTTTCCGGAGCCCCTTAAGCCCGAGGCGTTTCAGAGACAGTTAAGGTGTTTCTTTCAAAAAAGAATGGGAGACTAGAAGAGACAATGAGTCGATTATTACAGGCCAGTAAGGAACTCGCAAACCAGAATAAGCGGATGCATACGCAGACGACAGAGGTAGGGGTGATCTAGAAGAAACTGAATTTGTAACAAAGTGCAAAAGTCTAGAAGAAACTGAGTTTGTAACAAAGTGCAAAAGTCTAGAAGAAACTGAGTTTGTAACAAAGTGCAAAAGTCTAGAAGAAACTGAGTTTGTAACAAGGTGCAAAAGTCAGAGATACAGTTGGAGCAGCTACAGCAACAGACCTCTGCTTTGCCGTGTGTAGAGGAGGGAACTCAAGTGGCCTCTGATGCTGACAAAACCACACACCTGGAAGAAGTTGGTTAACTAGTACCCCTCCTGTCAACGCCTTTTCTGTGGCCGACAGTGAGCATAGCGTAGGTGGCTTGCTCGGCGACACTGGAGTTCCTGCAGCCGCCTCACAGCCACAGACAAACTTTCACGTTTACCTCACCCTCCCTGCTGTCTCATTTATTGAGGCCTTTTTCCGGGAACCCTAATGAGAATGCGACTACTTTCTTAAGGAATATCCGAGATCTAGGACGCACGTGCTCCTGTGTGGACAGATTCCTACTGAATGCAACAAAATTATTGATGTTCCGTGATGCGCGAACCTATGTGGAATCAGTTGATGGGTTGCGTGATACGCTAGAATTTGAAATCCTGACAAAGGGGTTAATAGAGCGTTACTCCGGTAAAAGAGGAGTTAGTTATTACAGAGACAGCTTTTCTACTTCACGACAAAGAACGGTGAAGATTTTGAAGCTTTTTGCCGATCGGATACGGGCCGTACTGGGGCAAAATGCTACACATAGTGAAATATTAAGAGAGGAAGCAGAAAACCTAGCAACTGATACTTTTCAAAGAATGATAAACCCTAAAGTAGGGGCACAGCTTAGGGTTGCCTCCCCCCATTCCCCCTTCCTTAAATGATATCGTCAGAGTTGCCTTCCTTTGGAAAGACGCTTAGAGATCTGTGTGTGGTCTTGCACCACAGAGGAATGGACAACGGCGTGTGTTCAGAGTGGTGCAAAGATTGACAACTTGCTTCAAATGTTCATAAATGCAAACATGCCCACTTCACGATACGACAATATCAATAAGTTCTAGTTCGAATCGGTCAATTCATACAAATACCTGTGTGGTATCGATAACAACGATGCCACGGCGTAGGTGCAAGTACTTAAGTTGGCACTACGACCGACACCGACGATAGCGCCCTCTAGCAGGCGCTGTCAGATCTCTAAAAGCAGTACCGAGAGATTTTCACCTTTTCCTGCTCCTACTCACTTCCTACATTCGGCCTACCCTTCAGTTTACAGGAACAGACTCACGCGCCGTCTTCCAGGCGGGATACAAAAACCTGAATGTAACAATTGAAACGTCCCCTTTTGAAAAATTGTACAGGACTGTGCTTAAACTGATACACAATATTTTTTTAGCGCAACGCAATCTGACTTTCAAAAATCTCTACAAAAAAATGGCCCTGACTAACATTAACCTATGCGTTTCACAAATCGCTTACCTCACAAAAATCTTGGTTACTCCCACTACTGCAATACAGCAAGCGCCACTACTGCCAGCTAAATAAAAGATTCAAACTACTGAAGGCACTAACTACTGATAGGCATAGTTAGCAAATGAAAGATTTTGATGGAGAACAACCAATGTATTTACCTCAATAATCATAATATATATAGCAGTTCATGACAAATTTCAAAACTCCGCCATCTCTCTCCCCACATCCACCACTGCTGACGGCTCACCTCCAACTGCGCAACGCTACGCGCTGTTCACAGCCAGCTGCCTAACACTACAATGGCGAGTATTACAACAATGCAAAGCAGCCACAGACTGCACACAGCACAGCCAGTGATTTTCATACAGAGGTCGCGTTACCAATAAAAAAACCTAAACAGCCTACTTACACAATTTATAGGGATATGAAACGGAATGATCAAATAGGCTCAGTCGTCCGTAAAGCAGGTGGCAGACTTCAGTTTATCAGTAGAATGCTGGGGAAGTGCAGTCAGTCTACAAAGCTAATTACGTACAAATCTCTGGTGCGACCCATTCTAGAATATTGCTCAAGTGTGTAGGACCTGAACCAAATAGGACTAACAGGGGATATTGAAAATATACAGAGAAGAGCAGCACGAATGGTCACAGGTTTGTTTGACCCGTGGGACAGTGTTACAGCGATGCTGGAGAAACTGAACTGGTAGACTCTTGAAGACAGACTGCCCCGAGAAAGTCTACTAACAAAGTTTCAAGAAGAAGCCGTAAATGATGTCTCTAGGAATATACTACGACCTCATATTTGCCGCCCACATAAGGATCGTGAGGGCAAGATTAGAATAATTACAGCACGTATAGAGGCATTCGGACAGTCATTCTTCCCGTACTCCATATGTGAGTGGGACGGGAAGAAATCCTAACGACTGGTGCAATGGGACGTATCCTCTGCCATGCACTTCACGGTAGTTCAGAGTACAGATGTAGATGCAGATGTAGACAGCAAGACGCCGCCCGTGTGGCCAGTCTGGCCGCATCGCTGATCACTCTCGGGGCCCTTACGGTCCGCAATCAAGTGGGACATTTGAAAACGTGTTGTTCACAGAAGTATTGTACAGGGTGATTCAAAAAGAATACCACAACTTTAGGAATTTAAAACTCTGCAGCGACAAAAGGCAGAGCTAAGCACTATCTGTCGGCGAATTAAGGGAGCTATAAAGTTTCATTTAGTTGTACATTTGTTCGCTTGAGGCGCTGTTGACTAGGCGTCAGCGTCAGTTGATGCTAAGATGGCGACCGCTCAACAGAAAGCTTTTAGTGTTATTGAGTACGGCAGAAGTGAATCGACGACAGTTGTTCAGCGTGCATTTCGAACGAAGTATGGTGTTAAACCTCCTGATAGGTGGTGTATTAAACGTTGGTATAAACAGTTTACAGAGAATGGGTGTTCGTGCAAAGGGAAAAGTTCTGGACGGCCGAGAACGAGTGATGAAAATGTAGCACGCATCCAGCAAGCATTTGATTCGCAGCCCAGGAAAATCGACTCGCAGAGCTAGCAGAGAGCTGCAAATTCCACAATCAACTGTATGGAGAGTCCTACGAAAAAGGACGTCAACTACCCGAGGCGATGGATCGGCCGCCAGGCAGCCCGTGACAGAGCACTTCATCACTGGCCTCCAAGAAGCCCTGATCTTACCCCCTGCGATTTTTTCTTATGGGGGTATGTTAAGGATATGGTGTTTCGGCCACCTCTCCCAGCCACCATTGATGATTTGAAACGAGAAATAACAGCAGCTATCCAAACTGTTACGCCTGATATGCTACAGAGAGTGTGGAACGAGTTGGAGTATCAGGTTGATATTTCTCGTGTGTCTGGAGGGGGCCATATTGAACATCTCTGAACTTGTTTTTGAGTGAAAAAAAAACCTTTTTAAATACTCTATGTAATGAAGTATAACAGAAGGTTATATTATGTTTCTTTCATTAAATACACATTTTTAAAGTTGTGGTATTCTTTTTGAATCACCCAGTATTATCGACAAAGTGTCAGTCGCGACACGCCACTTATTAACCGACAAAACCGCAGCAGGAGGGGACGTGAACACATCCAGATGATCAAACCTGTCTCCGCTCCACCCCAGAACGAGCCGCGCCAAGGTGGAAGCTCTCCTCACAAGAAATGTCTTAGAGCTGCCCGAAGGAAGTGGAATGATGAGAAGAAGGCCATACTTCCACCACCGATTGGCTCCACTACGCCATGGAGTAATCTGAGGCAGAAAAGTAAGGAAAATGTATACCCACCGCCCGTAGCGCGCGCTGATCAAAACATTGACAGAACAGGAAATCAACTCGCTACTATCCACCTCCCAACCGAGAGGTAATGTTTATCAAAGAGGAGGAACACGAAATAGCGAGTATAGCGAGCCTGCATGAGGAGATGTTTTCGCAAGGTAAAGTAAAAGTTATCGAAAAGTAAAGTACAAGCTGATATCAATCCACGGACGCTAATGCACTGTGGTTATGCGTGCCTAAATTAGTGAGAAGGTGTAGTGGCACTGGACTTGTAAAACTACTGTAGGCTACCATAGACCATTGTAAATAATGGTACGCGACGATAGTTTCCCAAGTAACCTTGATCAGTTGAGATCTTATCTACATTACCTGCACGTCAAGTGTGTTGCATACGTATCAGACGTTACCTCATTTCGATCACATCGATTACATAGGCGAACAGTGTCTTACTATGATAGCCTAGAAATTAGAACAGGTGAACAGTTTAGAAACTGAGTGAGGATGTATAGAAGGCCTTGTAGTATAGAGAACACTTTTGTTCTACATAGTTTTATCCTTTCCATTACTTAAAAATAAACAATATTTATATTAAAATTGGAATTGTCAATCTTTCATTCAGGTTTTATTCGAAAACTGTTGATTTGAAATGTGAAACAAAGGGATAGTGCAGTAAAACTACAAAAATGTTGAGTTTTCATATAGTGCTAGAAAACGTAATTTTCTAAAAAAAAAGAAAGGAAACAAAACTAAAACATATCAAATACCATTTCAATATTTCGACAAGCTTATGTAAAACATGTTTCTGATGTTCATAAACAACTTTCGCGCTTATCAATAATGACAGAAAGCTCACCTTTGATCATGATGAAAACCGTTCTGTTGAGTACAAAATAACAACAAGTTACACACTATATATATATATATATATATATATATATATATATATATATATATATATATATATATATATATATAGTGTGTAACTTGTACTTCTATCAAAAGTAGTTGCTTTGGTTACAAAAAAGCGCAGACGTTACGCGATCAATTAACTTTTATTACTTATAAAGGCAGTTGATACTTTGTAAGGATATAAAATACGCAATGGAATGACACCGAAATATGTGCGGCTCCTCTAGTTTATGCAAGACAAACAAACAAACAAAACCTATGAGAGATCATCGGCTCCCAGTTTTTCTCTTACACATTTATTTATGTTTCTTCCCTACCAATGCTAAAAGTAGCACTGGCAGTCCTACCATTTACAACGTCATTTATATATTGTACCAAAACTACCGAACCATGGTTTTGGTAGAGCGCAACTCTAAGTAGCTTACACCATTTTAGTCTTTACCTTTGTCACCTCATGTGCAAACACATACTGTGCACAGCTACGTGAGCCGTAATATCAATTTGTGTACATATATTCTGAGGCGCTCTTACATTAAGTCTTCATTATAAATTATGATTGTACTCAAGATCTGAATATCCTCTCTGAACCCCTTATTAGTCGCTCCAGGTGAGGGCTACTGTTACGTCAAAGAGCACGGCTGATCCTGTGAGCCGGCCGGAGTGGCCGAGCGGTTCTAGGCGCTACAGTCTGGAACCTCGCGAACGCTACGGTTACAGGTTCGAATCCTGCCTCGGGCATGGATGTGTGTGATGTCCTTAGGTTAGTTAGGTTTAAGTAGTTCTAAGTTCTAGGGGACTGATGACCTCAGCAGTTAAGTACCATAGTGCTCAGAGCCATTTGAACCATGGTTTTTGATCCTGTGACATATTACGCTATCCAGGGTGACCAGCCGATATTGTTTTGAGTAGCTGTTACGTTCCCAAATAATGTCCTTGAAATAGGTGTGCAGAATTTATGGCCAAAAATTCCTTCCTCGATGCACAGACTCGTTCATGTAATTAAACTATTCTGAATCAGCTGCCGCAATGAAGTTTGTGGACAGCCTGTACCATGGGTAGTGTGGAAATCAACCATGGGGTAATGTGCTATTGATATACGTACAGCCAGTTGGCATGCTACAAGGTAGAACCGACAGACCTCTAATTAGGGAGATTAAAACAGAGCAGAAATTCAGTTCACGCTTGTGTGGTGATGTTATGTTAGAGTCAATTCTGTCAATTTACACAGTGGGGGAATCCATGTGCATTTGTGTTTTCGGGTACCTGCTACCAACAGCCAGTAGCTGGGTCGCTTCCTTGGTCCACGAAGCTAAAATCTAAGGCAAACGCGTTGTGCGATCATAATTGCTTAAATAGTGCATGCTGAAAATAGCCCCAATAAGGCTTAATGCACTCTATTACTCATATATGTTCACGTGACGAAAGCCATGGAATACTAATATGCACATATACAGATGGCGCCCGCAGCTCGTGGTCGTGCGGTAGCGTTCTCGCTTCCCACGCCCGGGTTCCCGGGTTCGATTCCCGGCGGGGTCAGGGATTTTCTCTGCTTCGTGATGGCTGGGTGTTGTGTGCTGTCCTTAGGTTAGTTAGGTTTAAGTAGTTCTAAGTTCTAGGGGACTGATGACCATAGATGTTGAGTCCCATAGTGCTCAGAGCCATTTGAACCATTTTACAGATGGCGGTAGTATCGCATACATAAGGTATAAAAGGGCAGTGCACAAAAGCCTTCCGACGTAATTGTGGCCGCACGAAGGAAACTAACAGAATGGTTCAAATGGCTCTGAGCACTATAGGACTTAACATCTCAGGTCATCAGTCCCGAGACTTAGAACTACTTAAACCTAACCTAAGGACATCACACACATCCATGCCCGAGGCAGGATTCGAAGTTGCGACCGTAGTAGCAGCGCGGTTCCGGACTGAAGCGCCTAGAACCGCTCGGCCATCGCGGTTGGAATGTGGAATGCTAACTGGCGTTAGACGCATGGGACAATCCATTATGGAAACCGCGAGGGAATTCATTATTCCGAGATCCACGGTGTCAAAGGTGTGCCGAGAATACCAGACTACAGGCATTACCTCCACCGCAGACAAGGCAGTGGCCGACGGCCTTCACTTAACAACCGAGAACAGCGACGTTGGCGTAGAGTTGTCAGAGGTGACAGATAAGCAACACTGCGTGAAATAACCGCAGAAATGCCGGCCGCGGTGGCCGTGCGGTTCTAGGCGCTCCAGTCCGGAGCCGCGCTGCTGCTACGGTCGCAGGTTCGAATCCTGCCTCGGGCATGGGTGTGTGTGATGTCCTTAGGTTAGTTAGGTTTAAGTAGTTCTAAGTTCTAGGGGACTAATGACCACAGCAGTTGAGTCCCATAGTGCTCAGAGCCATTTGAACCATTTTTTTAAACCGCAGAAATTAATGAGGGCCGTACGAGGAATGTATCCGTTAGGACAATGCGGTGAAATTTGGCGTTAACGGGCCGTGGCAGCAGCCGAACAGACGCGAATGCCTTTGCTAACAGCACGACATCGCCTGCAGTGCCTTTTCTTGGCTCCTGATCATATCGGTTGGAGCCTAGATGACTGGAAAGACGTGGCCTGGTCAGATGAGTCCCAACTTCAGCTGGTACGAACTGATGGTGGGGTTCAAGAGTGGGGCAGACTCCAAGAAGCCAAGTTGTCAACAAGGCACTGTGCAAGCTAATGATGCCTCCAAATTGTGTGTGCTGTGTTTACATGGAACCGATCATTGACTGTAAGTGGTTATGTTCGGCTAATTTGAGACGATTTGCAGATATTCATGGAGTTCATGCTCCGTAACAACAATGAAGTGTTTATGGATGACAATACGCCATGTCACCAGTCCACAGTTGTTTGCGATTGGTTTGAGGAACTTTTTGGGAAATTCGAGAGAACGATTTGGTCACTCAGATCGCACGACATGAATCCTGTCGAACATTTATGAGACATAATCGAAAGCTCAGTTCGTGCACAAAATCCTGCACCGGAAACGATTTCGCAATTTTAGATGACTACAGAAGCAGCATGGGTCAGAATTTCTGCAGGGGACTTCCACCGACTTGTTGCGTCCAGCTCACGTCAAGTTGTCACCTCAGTGTAGCAGACACTGGTATACACAGTCTTTATACCAAAGAGACAAAGTGCGAACATTGAACATACTGTTCAATATTGGAATGTATTTCTGACGCTGAACAGCTCCGAGATCTTTGTCACCTCTTGGTTTCGAACGAATAATTGATCACAGGACTTAATAATGAAACAGCAAGCTGGATATATTCCTACACCTCTTATAAACCGTCTGCCGAGGAGTTACTCAGTACATTGAAGCCATAACCACTCATGTTTATTGAAACAGATTCAAATGGTTCAAATAGCTCTGAGCACTATGGGACTTAACATCTGAGGTCATCAGTCCCCTAGAACTTAGAACTACTTAAACCTAACTAACCTAAGGACATCACACACATCCATGCCCGAGGCAGGATTCGAACCTGCGACCGTAGCGGTCGCGCGGTTACAGACTGTAGCGCCTAGAACCGCACGGCCACACCGGCTGGCATTGAAAGTGAGTTCTGGAAGATAAGATGTAATGGCTTTGTCTGAAGTTTTCATGGACAGTCACTTCGTAGTTTTACACCGTACGGAATTGCATGCGGTGCCTTATAGCGTGTAAGAGCGCATCGCTGTAGTATAGAATGTGTAGAAAGCCGTATGAGTTATTTCTAAGCTGTAATGTGCAATGCTACCTTATAAGTTATAATATTACGGCTAATGATCAAACCGGTATCAGAAGTGGCTTCTTACGTAAGGGGCAAGGGTTTTGTAAGACTTTATTTCAGTTGCCTTGCACGAAGTCTTTTGCTAGTTAAAAGGGAATGAGTAGGTGCTACTATCCCACACCAATATTTAATGCGCTATTCAGTGAAGCTTTAGATGCTTTTGGACGGCTACATTTAAATGTTTAAAATGGCTCTGAGCACTATGGGACTTAACATCTGTGGTCATACGTCCCCTAGAACTTAGAACTACTTAAACCTAACTAACCTAAGCACACCACACACATCCATGCCCGAGGCAGGATTCGAACCTGCTACCGTAGCGGTCCCGCGGTTCCAGACTGAAGCGCCTAGAACCGCACGGCCACACCGGCCGGCTACATTTAAATGAAGATTTTTCGCACCACGTGAAGTGGATTTTGTTAAGGGTTGTAGCTTTGCAGTGGAAATATTATACTTAACTACGCTAGTTCATGAGTAATGTTCAAGTTGAACAGATAGTTTGAGAAGTGAATAATAACGTGTCATTCAAGCACCTACCAAGAACGAATTAATGTTCCATCAGTACACAGTTTCTTTGTGTTTTCTAGAGACAAACGCTAGGAAATGTTTACCACAGTTTTAAAGAGTGACTGCCAACTATGCCTATGCATTTTTACCGGTAATTATCAGACGACGATCTGAGGTAGTGGAGAGAATATTTACTCACCGAGTTCAAATGGATCTAAGCATTATGGGACTTATTATCTAAGGTCATCAGTCGCCTAGACTTAGAACTACTTAAACCTAACTAACCTAAGGACATCACACACATCCATGCCAGAGGCAGGCTTCGAACCTGCGACCGTAGCAACAGCGCGGTTCCGGGTTGAAGAGCCTAGAACCGCTCGGCCACAGAGGCCGGCTACTCACTGGGTAGGTTGATTTTGTACACTCGGTAATTCAGCAACAAGAATTTAATTTCTGTGTCATTTTCATACTCTCTGGATAAACTTATACACTGATCAGTACACATTTTAAGGATTTTTTTTTTTAAATTTGAGTAGGAATCAAAAGTAAGTCTTTCTCTTGGCTGGTGTTACAAGTCGTCGTAAGAGAACGATCGTGCTGACCCGCCCACGTGTATGTTGCTAGTAATTCCTCTCAGCTCTTTTGGTCATGGCAACGGATGGGCCTCAGGCGAGTCTCAGCCAATGGGAGCGCACTAGATAATGCTACCCGCAACCCAGCGCCGCCATCACTGTCAGCTCCACATGGCGCTCCGGCCGTGGAAGAAATATTGACGTATTATGTAAACAGAAGGTGGAGAGGGGAGAAGGGAAAGAAAAGGGAAGGGGCTACTGATACGCCTGTCATTACTTACGTGATATTTGATACTAATAATAGCGTAGTGAATTAATTACTTTGGTTGATTTTGGATTGTTCAGTGTCGACTGTGTTTCGGCCGGCCGGAGTGGCCGTGCGGTTCTAGGCGCTACAGTCTGGAACCGAGCGACCGCTACGGTCGCAGGTTCGAATCCTGCCTCGGGCATGGATGTGTGTGATGTCTTTATGTTAGGTTTAATTAGTTCTAAGTTCTAGGCGACTGATGACCTCAGAAGTTAAGTAGCATAGTGCTCAGAGCCATTTGAACCATTTTTGACTGTGTTTCCTATTTCTTGCACCTTGTAACGAATACTTAAAATTACTAATTCATCGCCGCGCGGGATTAGCCGAGCGGTCTAACGCGCTGCAGTCGTTATGGACTGTGTGGCTGATCCCGGCGGAGGTCCGAGTCCTCCCTCGGACATGGGTGTGTGTATTTGTCTTTAGGATAATTTAGGTTAAGTAGTGTGTAAGCTTAGGAACTGATGACCTTAGCAGTTAAGTCCCATAAGATTTCACACACATTTGAACAAATTTGTCCTTGTTTCTCTTTCGCGGAATAACGCTTCCCACACTCGCTGTAATGAGAATATCGCTGAAATTAATCCCATTCTCAGTCAGTCATTGTTTGCGAAGAGCACGGGTGGTAGGTTCCACCTTACCCTCATAGCAACAATGATGGTAGTGTCGATTTCGCGAGGAACGCGAGTGACTGACAGTACTCGCTGGTTTTTGGAGGCTTCTTCTGCCACTGAAGCAGGTTAATTGGCACGCGTTCATACGTTCGCAAGGCGCCGCTACGATATGCGTCTTTGCGCCCAGCCTGTTACATGTGGAGAAAAACGAACTCACGGACCTTTCGTTGAAGTGTCGATCGCACACTAAATTATTCACTCAAAAGTTTTTGTCATTTTTAAACTTCGTTCGTATTTGCTTTTTATTCCGAACTCGCTACAACATTCGCGAACGGGTATCCCTTCCATAATAGTCGTGTAGCTTACTAACATGAAATTCGAAGATATACCCACACCAAAACAAAATATTTCATTGTTTTTATTCGTCATTCTCGTGTTAAACTACACGAAACTCTGACTCAAATCTCCCAGTAAATGATCAATAAATATTAACATCAGTCGGTCATCGGTCCCATTGGATTAGGGAAGGCCGCGGGCGTGCCCTTTCAAAGGAACCATCCCGGCATTTGGTTGAAGCGATTTAGGGAAATCACGGAAAACCTAAATCAGGATGGCCGGACGCGGGATTGATCCGCCATCCTCCCGAACGCGAGTCCAGTGTGCTAACCACTGCGCCACCTCGCTCGGTAAATTTTAACAGTTCATTACAGATAAAAATCTACTAAGCGCTGAACGTCCAAGAACAGAGTATTCGTATTCATTATTACTGTTAATCCTCACCCATTGAAATGGAAATGAGCGTTTGGCGTCATTGGCCGGGAGGCCCCTTGCGGGGCAGGTCCGGCCGCCTTGGTGCAGGTCTTATTACATTCGACGCCACATTGGACTACCCGCGTGTCGGATGGGGATGAAATGATGATGAAGACAATACAACACCCAGTCCCTGAGCGGAAAAAATCTCTGACCCAGCCGGGAATTGAACCCGGCCCCGTAGAACGGCAATCCGTCACGCCAATCACGCAGCTACCTTTTCTTTTATTTTTTTTTACTCTCATTTTTTTCGTGTTTGTTCGTTGTATCTGCTCGGGGCGGACGTCGTAATACACCCGTTTCAGTTCTTCGTTGATCCATTAACTCAGTTTTTTATTACAGAGAGCAGTTAATACTCTGACCGAACACGCTGAGCTACGGTGCTCGCTAGCTATCGCGGCGGATATCCTCGCCCATTGCAATCTATTGACTATTGAATTTACACTCTCGTGTGAGCAAATGTGCATGAGAATTTTGGTAATTGATCTCTACTCGGTAACATGGTTGAACGTGGTTCCCAACAATTGTGGTTGGGTCTTGCCTCCCTTTTACATGCGTGTAGTTGAAAATAATCATTTCCTTCGGTACGCGGCCTGTGGGCTTGGAGCCACAGGCTACGTGACGTGGTGCACCGAGGCCCACGAGAAATACGGGCCCCGCGAAGAACTTGTGACGTCACACAAGTCGGCTTGTCCGCCACGCTTCTCGAACGCTCGGCCTTGTGCAGGACCCACCGGAAATCAGTACGTAATTGAAATGGTACCAACTAAAGGTCTTAATTTTGTTGTGTGCTGTCGAGAGTTTGCATGCATTGAAACGCGCGTTCAAGAATTATTACACTCGTCTGAAACAGTTACCCGCTTCCACCGGAAACGGCTGCTAACACTCGTGAGACCTGCTGTGTCCCGTGATGTGACTCGAGCCGCAGCCTATCTTCCTCGTGAGTCTGCGATGGACGCAGCTGAGCTACACTACTGGCCATTAAAACTGCTACACCACGAAGATGACGTGCTACAGACGCGAAATTTAACCGACAGGAAGAAGATGCTGTGATATGCAAATGATTAGCTTTTCAGAGCATTCACACAAGGTTGGCGCCGGTGGCGACACCTACAACGTGCTGACATGAGGAAAGTTTCCAACCGATTTCTCATACACAAACAGCAGTTGACCGGCGTTGCCTGGTGAAACGTTGTTGTGATGCCTCGTGTAAGGAGGAGAAATGCGTACCATCACGTTTCCGACTTTGATAAAGGTCTGATATCAGCCTATCGCGATTGCGGTTTATCGTATCGCGACATTGCTGCTAGCGTTGGTCGAGATCCAATGACTGTTAGCAGAATATGGGATCGGTGGGTTCAGCAGGGTAACATGGAACGCCGTGCTGGTTCCCAACGGCCTCGTATCACTAGCAGTCGAAGTGACACGCATCTTATCCGCATGGCTGTAGCGGATCGTGCAGCCACGTCGCGGTCCCTCAGTCAACAGATGGGGACGTTTACAAGACAACAACTATCTGCACAGTTCGACGACGTTTGCAGCAGCATGGACTATCAGCTCGGAGACCACGGCTGCGGTTGTCCTTGACGCTGCATCACAGACAGGAACGGCTGCGATGGTGTACTCAACGACGAACCTGGGTGCACGAATGACAAAACGTCATTTTTTCGGATGAATCCAGGTTCTGTTTACAGCATCATGATGGTCGCATCCGTGTTTGGCGACATCGCGGTGAAACGCACATTGGAAGCGTGTATTCGTCATCGCCATACTCTCGTATCATCCGGCATGATGGTATGGGGTGCCATTGGTTACACGTCTCGGTCACCTCTTGTTCGCAATGACGGAACTTTGAACAGTGGACGTTACATTTCAGATGTGTTACGACCCGTGGCTCTACCCCTCATTCGACCCCTGCGAAAGCCTACATTTCAGCAGGATAATGCACGACCGCATGTTGCACGTCCTGTACGGGCGTTTCTGGATACAGAAAATGTTCGGCTGCTGCCCTGGCCAGCACATTCTCCAGATCTCTCACCAACTGAAAACGTCTGGTCAATGGTGGCCGAGCAACTGGCTCGCCACAATACGCCAGTCACTAGTCTTGATGAACTGTGGTACCGTGTTGAAGCTGCATAGGCAGCTGTACCTGTACACGCCATCCAAGCTCTGTTTGACTCAATGCCCAGGCGTATCATGGCCGTTATGACGGCCAGAGGTGGTTGTTCTGGGTACTGATTTCTCAGGATGTATGCGCCCAAATTGGTTCAAATGGCTCTGAGCACTATGGGACTTAACGTCTGTGGTCATCAGTCCCCTAGAACATAGAACTACTTAAACCTAACTAACCTAAGGACATCACACACATCCATGCCCGAGGCAGGATTCGAACCTGCGACCGTAGCGGTCTCGCGGTTCCAGACTGCGCCCAAATTGATTGAAAATGTAATGAGTTGTAGTATAATATATTTGTCCAATGAATACCCGTTTATCATATGCATTTCTTCTTGGTGAAGCAATTTTAGTGGCCAGCAGTGTAGCTACGCGGTGCATTTTCTGCACCGAAAAGCGCACTCTGTGTCCGAGCCCGGTAGTCTAGGCCAGCGGTTCCTAAACTAACGGATCACTCAACAAAGCTCTTTTATCTTATGGAATGCAACATCCAATTATTGTGCATGAAAGATATTGCAATTTAAAATAAGAACAAAATCCCTTATTAGAAATGTTTTCTCAGCGATGCAATTCCATTCTTTACAGTTTACAGTAACTTTTAATGTGAAGAATGGAACTGTTTCACTGTTTTATTAACAATGACTTTTAAGTTACGTATTATATCCGACAGTTGTATGCGCACGTCTGAGGCAGCATTCATTATAGACCTATATTTATTTTTTGCATAAGTATTAGTTGAAAAACCTGTTTCACAACGATACGCTGTGACAAAATGTACCAAAGTTATGACAGCCTTTTTGGATACTTTAGGGTATTCGTTCGTAACACTAACTTAAATCTCGCTCAGTGACACAGACAGAAATGTGTGTTTTCATGTGGATGAACCCTGAGTATCACTGAGTGATTCGTATTCTAGGACGGTCAGCATCGCAGTTGACTTTTATTGGTAAATGAATTTTCTACGCATTCGCTGTCAATATCAGTATCTGAAAAATAATCTGACAAAGAATTCAGCGGATTCAAAAATGACCAGTGCGATATTCCTCATTTCATTTGGTAATTCCATCATGTTTTCTTGCAGAAAAATATATAAAACTGGAAAACATTCAATATTGTTCCTTTCTGTGCACGTAACCTGCAACTTTAAAAGCTGATAGTTTGTCTCTCGGGATAAATGTGGTTGTTGATTTTCCATGCAAAAATGTAGTAATTTTGTTGATGTTTCCAAAAAATTTCGCCAAGACAGGCTAATTTTAGAAGCCATTTTTCATCATGTAATACATAATGCATCGATAGGGATTACAGCCGCTGACATGTTTTGCTCTATCTGAAAACCTTCAGTTCGTCACGAAGTTCTTATGGCCCGGCTAAAACTTTGCCTCTGGAAAGCCATCCGATTTCAGTGTGCTGGAGGAGTGATTCATACAGACTCCCCGTTCCTTCGCAAATGTTTTTGAACAATCTTGACTGGAGAGGGCGACTTTTCACGCTTCGTAATTAACGATCTTCGCAGCTTCGTCAAGAACTTTTTTCTGTCAAATTGCATTTTCTTTACTACGAGAGCACTGCGATGCAAAATACAATGACTGCTGTCACATCGCTGCGCAATATTTTAAATTTTTGATGTGGTGCGTCTTCTTTTACCTACCATTCCGACGACCCCATCGCTACGTAATTCAATACATTTTTGTAATCAATGTTGTGTTTATTCATGTAACAATTTTTTCTCTAGTTGTATTGGTTTCCAAAAATGTAAGGAGCAGTATATGTGTTCCGATAGATGTACCGAACGTACATGTCGCGAATACAAGTGATACTGATAGACCAGATACATCAGAACTTTCATCAAGTTCCATACCGAAAAAAACGATAAGTATTCAATCTGCGTATTAGTTCGTTTTCAGTGTGATCGTATGTTTTGTGAATGCGATCAGACAGTGTTTCCAGAATGAGATTTTCACTCTGCAGCGGAGTGTGCGCTGATATGAAACTTCCTGGCAGATTAAAACTGTGTGCCGGTCCGAGACTCGAACTCGGGACCTTTGCCTTTCGCGAGCAAGTGCTCTACCAACTTTTTTTTTTTTAATCTCATTTTGTTCGCTTTTGATCGTTGCATCTGCTCGGGGCGGACGTCGTAAGACATCCGTTTAAGTTCGTTGTTGATCGATTAACTCAGTTTTATCATTACAGAGGGCAGTTAACCCTCTGACCGAACACGCTGAGCTACCGTGCCGGCGACCATCTGAGCTACCCAAGCACGACTCACGCCCCGTCCTCACAGCTTTACTTCTGCCAGTACCTCGCCTCCTACCTTCCAAACTTTACAGAAGCTCTCCAGCGAACCTTGCAGAACTAGCACTCCTGAGAGAAAGGATATTGCGGAGACATGGCTTAGCCACAGCCTGGGGGATGTTTCCAGAATGAGTCGTGCTTGGGTAGCTCAGTTGGTAGAGCACCTGCTTTGGGATTTTCGTGGTATGTATCCAAGTGTCGTTTCCGGCTGTGCGGTGCCAGAGAACTATTTACTAATATTATTTACAAATAAGGCATAATCCAGGGCGTTTCTCGGTATTCCTAACAGGCATAAATCTGAAAACCAAATAAGAGTCATCGCATCTTCGTTTTTTGACGATATTGCTCCTTCAATTTATCTTTTATCTCTTGTTGATTTTGATGTCATATTTTGCGTACCCTAAAATTAACGAAGTATAATATGGAGAAAACAGTTATTTTCAACGATAAATGGAACTTTAAGTGAAAAAAAGAAATAGGACTATAGTTTAAAAATATTAAAAAACACGCTTTTTCAGCGATGTGAACTATGAAGCAGTACATAAATAGCAGTACAAATATAACTTAATTATTAATCTTACTTTCGCTATGATTTACGGGCCAAATCTTTTGCGTCACGGTCAAGGGGTGCGTTAACTGTCGTCATCAAACGAATGAAATGAAACAATTGAATATCGAGCAGGGGGTGGGCCCGAGACGTCCTCTTTACGTTCCCCGCAACCCGCTGCACGCTGCACCCTCGCCGAACACAGGACAAATTCACGCAAACTACGATCGGGGGTTCTCCTCAACAAATTTTTCACAGTATTCGAAAATAATTTTCGTAACTGTGGAATAACTTAACACCCTAAAATAATCGAACCGTTCAATCGTAAATGTAATTTTTCGGAACCCTGGTGACTTTCCCACGGAACCCCTAAATTCTGTGGAACCCACTTCAGGAATCGCTGCGCTAGGATACCGCGAAGACACTGTCCATTCACTTCAAAAATTTACGCTTCGTTATAACCCTTGCGCAGCGTGTTAGGCATTTGCCACTGTATCATTCACTGTTACAACTGCTCTTATGTACTTATTACTACTATTCTCTTTGATTTTGGAAGAAACTTCCGACTTCGTATGTGATTAATTTCTATAAAAGAAAAATACTTAACGATATTACAAACAGAACCACGTAAGATTTTATTACAAGTCAGCAAACCTGAACACGCACAGTTACATGAGAAAGGTTTTCCACTCAGTTATTTTAACACTGGAAACAACTATGATTCTTACGATAAAAGACAAATGTAATGTTTGCCCAGTTCTATAACAGGGAATGACTCACGGTTTTCAAGGGTCACTTACTTTTTCAAGTCTTTGCCCAAAATTAACAGAATTGTTTTGTATGAAACCCTGATCAGTGCAGGTGAGTTCAGCACCAGAAGATTGAGGCTTTACCTTGAGACCATCGGATCGACGCTTATTGAACGTAGGATCATTGCAGAAAAGTCACAGTAAAGTTTTTGAGTGCAAAAAAGTTAGAGTACAAATTTCTGCACATCGAAGAGCTACGACTCTACATAAGCATTATTAGTCATAAAAATGGCTCTAAGCACTATGGGACTTAACATCCGAGGTGATCAGTCCCCTAGACTTAGAACTACTTAAACCTAAATAACCTAAGGACATCACACACACCCATGCCCGAGGCAGGACTGGAACCTGCGACCGTAGCAGCAGCGCGGTTCCGGACTGAAGCGCCTAGAACCGCTCGGCCACAGCGGCCGGTCCGTTATTAGCCGACGAGAAAATTTACTGCAGTGCTGTTCTTTCTAAACAGAATACTAATTTATTTAAAACACGACTGATATCACTCCCGTCTTATTTGCGCAACACAATGATAGTAAAGGTGTTAGAGACACAAAAAGTGTAATACCTAGTTTTTCACCACCTACGTGAGAGAAGTATCATAGCTTGCGGGCCGGTCGGAGTGGCCCTGCGGTTCTAGGCGCTACAGTCTGGAGCCGAGCGACCGCTACGGTTGCAGGTTCGAATCCTGCCTCGGGCATGGATGTGTGTGATGTCCTTATGTTAGTTAGATTTAATTAGTTCTAAGTTCTAGGCGACTGATGACCTCAGAAGTTAAGTCGCATAGTGCTCAGAGCCATTTGAACCAATTGCTTCCGGACAATGTTTTCGTAATGTAAAGGCACACACAATTTTACACTTTCAATCTAGAGTGGCTGAAAAAAAAATGGTTCAAATGGCTCTGAGCACTATGGGACTTAACTTCTTAGGTCATCAGTCCCCTAGAACTTAGAACTGCTTAAACCTCAGTAACCTAAGGACATCACACACATCCATGCCCGAGGCAGGATTCGAACCTGCGACCGTAGCGGTCGCGCGGTTCCAGACTGTAGTGCTAGAACCGCATGGCCACTCCGGCCGGCTCTAGAGTGGCTCCTTCACTGCTGTACGAATGAATAAGGTATCGCCATGGTTAGTGACAAGGATGTATTATAATTGCTATAACTGCGTAATGTTAAGCATACGGCTCGCGCCATTGCTCCAGTTACTCCGTGCAAGTTACGCTGACATACACTGAAGCGCCAAAGAAACTCATACAGGCTTTCGTATTCAAATACAGAGGTATGTAAACAGGCGAAATATGGCGCTGTGTGGTTGGCAACGCCTGTATAAGACAACAAGTGTCTGGCTCAGTTGTTAGTTCGGTTACTGCTGCTACAATGGTAGGTTATCAAGATTTAAGTGAGTTTGAATATGGTGATGCAGTCGGCGCGCGAGCGATAGGACACAACATCTCCGAGGTAGCGATAAAGTGGGGATTTTTCCTTACGACCACTTCACGAGTGTACCGTGAGTATCAGGAACCTGGTAAAACATCAAATCTCCGACGTCGCTGCGGCCGGAAAAAGATCCTGCGAGGACGGGACCAACGACGACTGAGGAGAATCGTCCAACGTGGCAGAAGTGCAACCCTTCCACAAATTGCTGCAGATTTCAATGCTGGGCCATCAACAAGTGTCAGCATGCGAGCCATTCAACAAATTATCATCTGCAGTCTGGAACCGCGTGACCGCTACGGTCGCAGGTTCGAATACTGCCTCGGGCATGGATGTGTGTGATGTCCTTAGGTTAGTTAGGATTAAGTAGTTCTAAGTTCTAGGGGACTGATGATCTCAGATGTTAAGCCCCATAGTGCTCAGAGCCATTTGAACCGTTTTTGAAACATCATCGATATGGGCTTTCGGAGCCGAAGGCCCACTCGTGTACCGTTGATGACTGCCCGACACAGTGCTTTACGCCTCGCAGGGCCCGTCAACACTGGACTGTTGATGACTGGAAACATGTTGCCCGTCGGACGAGTCTCGTTTGATATTGTACCGAGCGGATAGACGTGTGCGGGTATGGAGACAACTTCATGAATCCATGGACCTTGCATGTCAACAGGAGACTTTTCAAGCTGGTGGAGGCTCTGTAATGGTGTGGAGCATGCGCAGTTGGAGTTATATGGGACCCCTGATACGTCTAGATACGACTGTGACAGGTGACACGTACGTAAGCATCCTTTCTGATCACCTGCATCCATTTATGTACATTGTGCATTCCGACGGACTTTGGCAGTTCCAGCAGGACAGTGCGACACACCACACGTCCAGAATTCGTACAGAGTAGCTCCAGGAATACTCTTCTGGGATTAAACACTTACGCTGGCCACCAGACCCTCCAGACATGAACATTATTGAGCATATCCGGGATGCCTTTCAACGTGCTGTTCAGAAGAGGTCTCCACCTCTCGTTCTCTTGCGGATTTATGGACAGCCTTGTAGGATTCATAGTGACAGTTCCATCCAGCACTACTTCAGACATTGCCACGTCGTTTTGCGGCACTTCTGCGTGCTCGCGAGGGCCACACACGGTACTAGGCAGGTGTACGTCTTCTTTGGCTTTTAAGTGTATTTGACTGTGTTACTTTAAGAGATTGATGAACTCTTATCTTTCTATTTCTCTGTATTCCTTAGTTTGCATTAACTTCTATTTTATGTGTCATTTTGCTGCATTCTGTCTATTTCATTTCATATACGAGTATATTAGAGACTGGCCCTCACATCTTGAGCTAAGCCGGACTGAGTAAGCTAAGATGTGGACAATGTAATGAGAAACTTGTAAATGGAAGAAGAGTGGGACTTAGGATTAGGTAGATGCTCTTAGGACGTAGCTTGGGAAGTCCATGAAATTAACGTGAGTGATGACAGGTTGTGTCGAAGTTTAAGTAATTCTGTGTATGAAAAACATGATGGTAGCTATATGGGAAGGTGGGAGTAATTAATGTACAGGTGATACACCTTCGTGATTTGTGATCGGTTGAGATGTTGGGCAATTTACAAGTACTCCACACGAGTTCATACTCATTTAGTGATAGATTATTCCTTTGTGGCATGTAATATTTTCATGTTACATGCTTATTTCTTCTACTGCGCCCATTGATATTTAGATGTGTAGGTGAATTTAGAATTTTGCTTCCACAAAACCTGCTAGTACGTACCTTCTTCTCATAGATAATGCACAAATGACCACGATTCCTGACATCACCCTGATACTACGGGAAGAGACATAAGTAAATATATGCACGTGTAGTTTACTGTTGCACCACCTTCACAACACTGGTGCCAATAACAAGGATCAAGCCCGCCTCCGTTAGCCTGGATACGTGCTAACTCGTTAGCGTAAAGAAGCCTGTTCCCACCTGCCGTACGAACCGAGTGTTAGGGACAATATTCTCAATGATACATCTACTTTACACTATTGACGAATCACAATGTACATTCACTCGATCTGCCAGTGAAACCACGGTGGGTGTTCGTCATCGCATGTCCCTACAGTTATTTAGAGCACTCCCCTGTTGTTCCTTACTCAAATGCTGTGTGACTGATATCTATTCTGTTCTTCTTCTATCGAATAGAGTCTAGTCCATGCTGACATGGGCTATGTCACTCCGACACTATCAGTTCTATCTTACTGTACTGGTCAAGAATTACTGAGGCATCGTTCCTCCCTTGTTGCAGTATCCATTAACTGTCCTCCGAAGATTTATCGTTAAGATGTGAACTGATTCTTAAGCAACATGTTAGGCAAAGAGCCAGAGTTATTTGGTAGCATGTGATAAACGACATCAATTTTGTTTTTATGTTTATCTTTTGCTTTCTAAACCAATGTTGGCGTGCTTTGCGAACTCTTGCATGAAGGTTCAATCAGTATTGGTATTGACTGACAAGGTCTTGAACAAGCTACATATCTGGATTAGTTTTCGGAATGACCTATATACATGGAGGCCAGCCACTGGCGTTAGGAATTACTGGTTTCTGCTAATATGTCATGAATTCTGCCGATAGCTCATTTCAGCTACAAGGCAAACAAACTTGGGTCCCCAGTTATTTAGCCTCCACGTGATCGCAACTTTGTTTATGGAAGACTTCGAGGAACGTGCATTGGAGTCGGCGCCTTTAAAACCCGCCTGTTTCTTTAGATACGTTGACGATACCTTCGTTGTTTGGCCTCACGGTAGGGAGAATTTGAATGTCTTTCTAGAACATCTGAACTCGATCCACCCGAACTTTCGTTTTACGATGGAGGTGGAAGAGGATGGTTGCCTTCCCTTTCTCGACGTGTTGGTTAGGAGGAAGAATGATGGATCATTGGGACATGCAGTCTACAGGAAATGTACTCACACCGACTTGTACTTACAAGCTAATAGTTGTCACCATTCGGCTCAGCGTGAAGGGGTACTTCGTACCTTGGTACACAGGGCACATGTCGTTTCTGACGCTGAGACTTTGCCAGCTGAGCTGCCCCACCTTGAAGTTACATTTCGTCAAAATGGTTATAGTGATAGACAGATTGAACGTGCGTTGCGCTATCGACCAACTGTACATCGGGTGATTGATGATAATTCTGAGTCATCACCTAAGTCTACTGCCTTTTTGCCTTACGTAGGAAACACGTCCAATAAGATCGGTCGTATTTTACGGAAATACGATGTGAAATGTGTTTTCCGACCTCCATCTAAAATTAGAGCACTTTTGAGTTCCGTTAAGGATGATCTTGGACTGCGTAAGGCGGGTGTATATCGTATTCCTTGTAGCTGCGGCATGGCATATATCGGTCAAACTATCAGGACCGTGGAGGACAGATGTACTGAGCATAAACGGCACAATTTGAGCGAATGATTTGGCCACCCAGATTGTCCGACATGAATGCCATAGAACATTTATGGGACACAATTGAGAGGTCAGTTCGTGCACACAACCCTTCAGCGGCAATGCTTCCGCAAGTATGGCGACTACAGAAGCAACTTAGATAAATATTTCTGCAGGCGACTTCCAACGCTTTGTTGATTCCATACTGCGTCGAGTTGCTGCATTACTCCCGCAAAAGAAGGTTCGACATGATACTAGCAGGTATTGCATGACTTCTTTCATGTAACCGGAAGTCACCCGTTGGGAATTTTTGTGATCTATCAAAGGCTTTTGATTGTGTAAATCATGGAATACTTCTAGATAAGCTCAAGTACTGTGGCATGAATGAGACAGTGCTCAAATGGTTTAAATCATACCTAACTGGAAGAGTGCAAACGGCTCTGAGCACTATGGGACTTAACTTCTAAGGTCATCAGTCCCCTAGAACTTAGAACTACTTAAACCTAACTAACCTAAGGACATCACACACATCCATGCCCGAGGCAGGATTCGAACCTGCGACCGTAGCGGCCACGCGGTGGAAGAGTGCAGAAAGTTGAAGTAAACAGTTCACATAAAATGCAAAAAACTGGTGATTTCTCAAACTGGGGAACAATCAAGAATGGGGTGCCGCAAGGTTCGGTCTTGGCTCCTCTGCTGTTCTTAATATATATTAATGACTTGCCATTCTTCACTCCTGGAAATGGAAAAAAGAACACATTGACACCGGTGTGTCAGACCCACCATACTTGCTCCGGACACTGCGAGAGGGCTGTACAAGCAATGATCACACGCACGGCACAGCGGACACACCAGGAACCGCGGTGTTGGCCGTCGAATGGCGCTAGCTGCGCAGCATTTGTGCACCGCCGCCGTCAGTGTCAGCCAGTTTGCCGTGGCATGCGGAGCTCCATCGCAGTCTTTAACACGGGTAGCATGCCGCGACAGCGTGGACGTGAACCGTATGTGCAGTTGACGGACTTTGAGCGAGGGCGTATAGTGGGCATGCGGGAGGCCGGGTGGACGTACCGCCGAATTGCTCAACACGTGGGGCGTGAGGTCTCCACAGTACATCGATGTTGTCGCCAGTGGTCGGCGGAAGGTGCACGTGCCCGTCGACCTGGGACCGGACCGCAGCGACGCACGGATGCACGCCAAGACCGTAGGATCCTACGCAGTGCCGTAGGGGACCGCACCGCCACTTCCCAGCAAATTAGGGACACTGTTGCTCCTGGGGTATCGGCGAGGACCATTCGCAACCGTCTCCATGAAGCTGGGCTACGGTCCCGCACACCGTTAGGCCGTCTTCCGCTCACGCCCCAACATCGTGCAGCCCGCCTCCAGTGGTGTCGCGACAGGCGTGAATGGAGGGACGAATGGAGACGTGTCGTCTTCAGCGATGAGAGTCGCTTCTGCCTTGGTGCCAATGATGGTCGTATGCGTGTTTGGCGCCGTGCAGGTGAGCGCCACAATCAGGACTGCATACGACCGAGGCACACAGGGCCAACACCCGGCATCATGGTGTGGGGAGCGATCTCCTACACTGGCCGTACACCACTGGTGATCGTCGAGGGGACACTGAATAGTGCACGGTACATCCAAACCGTCATCGAACCCATCGTTCTACCATTCCTAGACCGGCAAGGGAACTTGCTGTTCCAACAGGACAATGCACGTCCGCATGTATCCCGTGCCACCCAACGTGCTCTAGAAGGTGTAAGTCAACTACCCTGGCCAGCAAGATCTCCGGATCTGTCCCCCATTGAGCATGTTTGGGACTGGATGAAGCGTCGCCTCACGCGGTCTGCACGTCCAGCACGAACGCTGGTCCAACTGAGGCGCCAGGTGGAAATGGCATGGCAAGCCGTTCCACAGGACTACATCCAGCATCTCTACGATCGTCTCCATGGGAGAATAGCAGCCTGGATTGCTGCGAAAGGTGGATATACACTGTACTAGTGCCGACATTGTGCATGCTCTGTTGCCTGTGTCTATGTGCCTGTGGTTCTGTCAGTGTGATCATGTGATGTATCTGACCCCAGGAATGTGTCAATAAAGTTTCCCCTTCCTGGGACAATGAATTCACGGTGTTCTTATTTCAATTTCCAGGAGTGTATATTCACGAAGATGCAAAGCTGGTACTTTTTGCCGATGATACAAGTATAGCTATCACACCCGACAGACAAGAATTAACTGGTGAAATTGTAAATGATGTTTTTCAGAAAATCATTAAGTGGTTCTCTGCAAATGGGCTCTCATTAAACTTTGACAAAACACAGTATATACAGTTCCACACAGTAAATGGAATGACCCCATTAATAAATATAGACTTCGATCAGAAAAAGGTAGCTAAGGTAGAATATTCCAAATTTCTAGGTGTATGCATTGATGAGGGGTTGAACTGGAAAAAACACACTGAGGATCTGCTGAAACGTTTGAGTTGAGCTACTTATGCTATTAGGGTCATTGCAAATTTTGGCGATATGCATCTGAGTAAATTAGCTTACCACGCCTATTTTCATTCTCTGCTTTCGTATGGCATCATATTCTGGGGTAACTCATCATTGAGTAAAAGAGTGTTCATTGCACAAAAGCGTGTAATCAGAATAATTGCTGGAATTCATCCAAGATCATCCTGCAGACACTTATTTAAAGAGCTAGAAATCTTCACTGTAGCCTCACAATATATATATTCACTTATGAAATTTGTTATTAACATTCCGAACGAATTCAAAAGTAATAGCAGTGTACATGGCTACAACACTAGGAGAAAGGATGATCTTCACCATTCAAGGTTAAATCTAACGTTGGCTCAGAAGGGGGTAAATTATGCTGCCACAAAAGTCTTTGGTCACTTACCTAATAGCATCAAAAGTCTGACAGATAGACATATAGCATTTAAAAGGAAATTAAAAGAATTTCTTAATGGCAACTCCTTCTACTCATTAGATGAGTTTTTGAATATAGTAAGTAGGTGATTTCCCAACCTCAACAAAAAAAGTTATTGAGTGTCATGTAATATTTTGTCTAATGTAATATCTTGTATAGACACCTTTTATTAACCTGACACGTTCCACATCATTACGAAGTGTCGTATTCATGATCTATGGAACAAGTACTAATCTAATCTAATGTAGTCTTCATCTCAGTGTATGAGATAAACTACAACCTGCAGTTACATACCCTGGGAAATGACGCATTGGTGAGACACTGGAATTGCATTGGGAGGGATAAATGTTCAAATTCTCGTTCAGCCATACTTATCTAGAGTTTCTGTGCTTTTCTTTCATACAGGCTGCGTTCGATTGCCGCTTCAGTCTTCTCCGCCTCAGCTAGTCCTCTGTCTCTAATGATCACACCAGTGACGGGAAATTAACCTTCCTAACTGCGTCATGCGGTGTGGGCTGCGTTTCGACGACTGCTACTGCTAAATTTAACGAATATGTTACAATTTTTGGGTCAGTCACAATATTTGTATTTGTCCACCACATGCTTAGACGGTTGCACTATCGCCATCAGGTAGACAGAATCTCTTACGTCACTGGCATAAGTGGGAAACATCGGCGATATCCTTCCGGTCACTTTCCGTCTGCACCAATAAATCTCCTCATTTCCACAATGTATATGCTTGTAAAGAAGACCTGCAGGCGACGATTACTGTGTAGCGTTTGAAATTACAGTGTATAAATGAAAATCGAGACTGCCACATAAATTTTAATATTTTTATATGACTTTTCTTTGTCTTTGATTTACAATATATTTTAATTAATGCTTTTCTTTCATTCATATCATCCCTCGATGCATATTCTAGAAGTGCCGTAAGTAAACTGTGAACAATTTTGAAAGTCAAGATTGAGAATGGCATTCTTTTACAAACTGTGTCGCGTATATTTTTCCATCTTAAAATGTTTAAATCCACTGCTATCGCCCAGCATTTATTTAAACATTTATTTTTCCAGAAGCTCAAAAATCGTAGGTGATTGTTAATGCATTTGTATTTGTGGATTTTATGCGAATTACATGTGATGGTATTATTTGTAACTGAATGGATAAAAGGGGTATTATTTCCACATTCGATGCCTTTTATGCAAACGATTTTATCTGCTCCCGTTCATTGTAAAAATAAAGCTATCATTTTCACGATCCCTTTCTGTACGGCGATCTGACAGGTGCCTACTGGTATAAATATTACCGAGGCATCGTTTAACTACACTGAAGCGCCAAAGAAACTAGTGTAGGCCATGTATATTCAAATACAGAAATATGTAAACAAGCAGAATACAACGTTGCGCTCGGCAACCCCTATATAAGTGAGTTTCAGCGTCGTGTTATAGTCGGCGCACGAGCGATTGGACACATCATCTCCTAGGTAGCGATGAATTGGTGGTTTTCCCGTACGACCATTTCACGAGACTACCGTGAAATCAGGATTGGGGGAAAACATCAAATCTCCGAAATCGCTGCGGTCGGAAAAAGATTCACTTTTTCAGTTACCTTGCTCTCTATTGTGGGACCAACGGTCTCTACCAGTTTCTGTTCGATCCTCCCTACTTCAGTTTCGAAACGACTCTCCTATCTTTGTTTGGGCTTCCTCCATATCACGCTTCAGATTACCGATTTCGGTACTCAGTGCTGCTATTTCTGCTCCTCTTTTATCTACCTTTGTGTTAACAGTTCCAATATTACCGTTAACAGTTTTAATTGCTTTATTCTGGTCATCTATTTTTGCTGATTGGGCATCCATTTTACTAATTAACAAACTTCACAAATATTTTATATTTCCGGAAATCACAGTCTGTTCTGTCTTAATAGATTCCTCGTATCCGTCATCAACAGATTCTGTCTTACTTTTTATTCCGTATTCCGTAGCATTTGCAAGTGCCTGGAATTCCATTTCTGCCATTGTTCGATTTTCAGCAGCAGCGTCTGTGATGGTAGCCGCTGAACTCTGAACAATGGGTCCCGCTTCCTGGGTCGTGCATTGTTCGACCGATTGTTCCGCATTTGGTACAATCAAATTACTGGTTTCGCCCAATTTATTCATGTCACCCAGTTTGCTGATTACTGTGAAATTTAGATGTGCGGATTATTTCTGCCACTTACTGTTATTGTATGTGAGCGACTTTGTTTGTAGCAACAAGTTATTTTGTTGTTGTTGTGGTCTTCAGTCCTGAGACTGGTTTGATGCAGCTCTCCATGCTACTCTATCCTGTGCAAGCTTCTTCATCTCCCAGTATCTACTGCAACCTACATCCTTCTGAATCTGCTTAGTGTATTCATCTCTTGGTCTCCCTCTACGATTTTTACCCTCCACGCTGCCCTCCAATACTAAATTGGTGACCCCTTGATGCCTCAGAACATGTCCTACCAACCGATCCCGTCTTCTGGTCAAGTTGTGCCACAAACTCCTCTTCTCCCCAATCCTATTCAGTACTTTCTCATTAGTTATGTGATCTACCCATCTAATCTTCAGCATTCTTCTGTAGCACCACATTTCGAAAGCTTCTATTCTCTTCTTGTCCAAACTATTTATCGTCCATGTTTCACTTCCATACATGGCTACACTCCATACAAATACTTTCAGAACGACTTCCTGACACTTAAATCTATACTCGATGTTAACAAATTTCTCTTCTTCAGGAACGATTTCCTTGCCATTCCCAGTCTACATTTTATATCCTCTCTACTTCGACCATCATCAGTTATTTTACTCCCCAAATAGCAAAACTCCTTTACTACTTTAAGTGTCTCATTTCCTAATCTAATTCCCTCGGCATCACCCGACTTAATTCGACTACATTCCATTATCCTCGTTTTGCTTTTGTTGATGTTAATCTTATATCCTCCTTTCAAGACACTGTCCATTCCATTCAACTGCTTTTCCAAGTCCTTTGCTGTCTCTGACAGAATTACAATGTCATCGGCGAACCTCAAAGTTTTTATTTCTTCTCCATGGATTTTAATACCTACTCCGAATTTTTCTTTTGTTTCCTTTACTGATTGCTCAATATACAGATTGAATAACATAGGGGGGGGGGGCGCTACAACCCTGTCTTACTCCCTTCCCAACCACTGCTTCCCTTTCATGTCCCTCGACTCTTATAACTGCCATCTGCTTTCTGAACAAATTGTAAATAGCCTTTCGCTCCCTGTATTTTACCCCTGCAACCTTTAGAATTTGAAAGAGAGTATTCCAGTCAACATTGTCAAAAGCTTTCTCTAAGTCTACAAATGCTAGAAACGTAGGTTTGCCTTTCCTTAATCTTTCTTCTAAGATAAGTCGTAAGGTCAGTATTGCCTCACGTGTTACAGTATTTCTACGGAATCCAAACTGATCTTCCCCGAGGCCGGCTTCTACTAGTTTTTCCATTCGTCTGTAAAGAATTCGTGTTAGTATTTTGCAGCTGTGGCTTATTAAACTGATTGTCCGGTAATTTTCACATCTGTCAACACCTGCTTTCTTTGGGATTGGAATTATTATATTCTTCTTGAAGTCTGAGGGTATTTCGCCTGTTTCATACATCTTGCTCACCAGATGGTAGAGTTTTGAAAGGACTGGCTCTCCCAAGGCCGTCAGTAGTTCCAATGGAATGTTGTCTACTCCGGGGGCCTTGTTTCGACTCAGGTCTTTCAGTGCTCTGTCAAACTCTTCACGCAGTATCGTATCTCCCATTTCATCTTCATCTACATCCTCTTCCATTTCCATAATATTGTCCTCAAGTACATCGCCCTTGTATAGACCCTCTATATACTCCTTCCACCTTTCTGCTTTCCCTTCCTTTCTTAGAACTGGGTTTCCATCTGAGCTCTTGATATTCATACAAGTCGTTCTCTTATCTCAAAAGGTCTCTTTAATTTTCCTGTAGGCAGTATCTATCTTACCCCTAGTGAGATAAGCCTCTACATCCTTACATTTGTCCTCTAGCCATCCCTGCTTAGCCATTTTGCACTTTCTGTCGATCTCATTTTTGAGACGTTTGTATTCCTTTTTGCCTGCTTCATTTACTGCATTTTTATATTTTCTCCTTTCATCAATTAAATTCAATATTTCTTCTGTTACCCAAGGATTTCTATTAGCCCTCGTCTTTTTACCTACTTGATCCTCTGTTGCCTTCACTACTTAACAAGTTATTATTAGCTACAAAACTGCACAATTTAAATTCGTGCCCAGAAAATACCAAACTGATATTGTCCTGTCACCTGCGTCGCCACGTGTAACCTCCCCCTTATCGGCCTATCCAGCTTGCGATATAAAATATGACCGTGGATCGCGTGTATGCGCAATGGATTTTTACTAATTGAATAAGGCTATCTTTCCCGAAGGAGTAATACTGGTAAGTAGGAGGAAAGTGTACAACCTACCTGTTATGTCCGCACTATAACACAACAAATATTCCGTGATAACCAAATTTATTTGACCTTCTGTCACTCAAAACAAAACTTAAGTTCGACTACACAACACTTCGCTGGCTGTAGCGCCAAGGAGAAATCAGAATCTCTAGTAGAGAATACAAGTCCAAACCACTGCCAACCAGTAGATACCGACGCGTCGCAAGTTTTCCAGCCAGGGAGGCCACAGTACGGTTCGGTCCTCGTGAATCCAGCAGCCGGGTAGTAACACAGTCATCGGGAAGATTGAACTGGTTAAACGGGCTCAGGGAGCTCGCTTAAATCCGCAGGTCCGGCCAATCAGAGTGTTGGTAGATGGCGCCCTTGTACGGTTGCTCACTCTGGTGGCAAGGGCAGCGCCGCCAGGGTAATGCGTATCGGTAGTGGTGTGTACGCTGCCGCTAACCCCGCGACGACGCGTTCACTTGCGCCAGTTGTTGACATCGTCTGCGGCGCCAGCGGTACTCGCTGTGTGTCGCGCGTGTTGTAGCACGCCGCGCCGAGTTGACGGCTGCTGTGCGGCGGTCGATACGGCACTACCCTTCTGATGGAAAAGTCTACTAAAAAAATAGAAAGGAATTAAACCGAACAGGCCTATAATTTGAAAAAAAAGAAAGTTGTTTTGTACATTCACTCACGAACAACACTGGACAGAAATGGGGTACCATGGTCATGAATCCAAAAGTTACACAAATGAACGAAAAGGAAATACTTAACGGTCGCCAGCCCACTAGGGCAATTTACATTCAAATTCCTGTACAAGATGATGGGAAAGAAAATACGTGTATTATTAAACACTGACGTAGCAACTAAAGGTTTTCACTTTTTTTACACTAATTTTAAGTGAGTATGTAATGATAAAGAAAACTGAGAAGTCACTCTTACGTTACGTATGGCATTAAATTTTGAAAAAGGCAATCGAGTAATGATTTGAAAGTATGCACCTGAACTGTATGTTAGTATTGACCTTCGTTATGTGAACAATGACTTTCAGTGACCTCAACATAACGTCATCAAATAAATTTAGAAAAAAAGCAAGCACTTTTTACTTTGCAGTCACTTATTTTGCAAATTGGATTTCATATTCTTGTCTGAACAACCGAGCCGTTTTTTCTGACTTGAACAGAATTAAATACTGGAATACGTGCCAAACCAAACAGCCATGTGCTCCAAGCTATACGTAAAATAAATAAAACTTTCACACTCTTAATTTGCGCATTTCTTTAGATTTGGATTTTTTCCTGTGATTGATTCTCAAACTTGAAAAATGAAATTGGTTTACGTTAGTCATATACTGAAGCTTCTGTTGTACAACAGTTAATTGAAAGTAGACTGAGGCTAAATTTCTTAAAAGTAGAATTATTCATTAATAAACTGGCTGTGACTATTCAATTTGTTTCTTATGTCACTCAGTCAGCATATAAGGAAAAAAAGGAACAAGGAACCTACTTGGTAACAATGTCTGGGTGCAATGAGGACACAATCGCCCTGAGTTTAACTGATTATCATTTAAATAAATTTTATTAATCAAATCACATTCCGTTGTGCTGCTGGGTGAGCCGTTAATACTTTCTATCAATGAACAGCCTTACTTCAGTGCTGTGCATACAACGAAACTCGGAGCCAACGACGAAACTGTGTTGCTGGAACTGCTGCTGTTGTTGAAGACGGTAGCATCTTGTGGAGCCATGGCTAATTACAGGAACGGGCAATCGTAATTAATACAGCCTCTTCCGTCCGTCCATTGTCCGTACTCCTGCTACTAGACATGTGGCCGGCGAGCGTACATGATGCCGCCGAAAATGGTACTCTCTACTGCGAGAGCGTTAACACCACACTTCCGCACACTACAAGCGCTGGAACCTGTCTCTCTCTCTCTCTACGCGCGCTCCGCGCGACGACCCCTACCCAAAGATTTTACAACGCACAAGCACTGCTGTTATCATTGCTAGTCGATTCAAATAACAATTCCTTTGGCTTTTTCCCAGAGCTTATAAGTTTCACAGCAAGACACAAGTAAATACAATGAAATGTCAACAGACCTCTACCTAAATTTACACATATACCGAAGCAATGTTCTTAGTTATTAAAAGAAAGCATTTAAATTACAAATTTTTACATATGCTTCAGCAAAAAAAAAAATGGTGCCATGCATCCTGCATTTTCGGTGTTACAATATAAAGAAAAATATTCCAATTTTTGTTTCAGACACAGAAGCCTTCTACTCGTATTATTAGACTGATGCGTAATTCCTTTCTTTTTGCGTATTGGTATTCAAGTTGTGCTGAGTGTATTTATCAATTGTCAATTTGTATTCCTAGTTAACTGTTGCTGTTTGAGTTTATATATTGTCATTTTGCCGTTACGAGAGTGGAGCTGTGGGCGCTAGAAAATGGAGTGCTAAGTGTAGAAATCGGAACATTTCTGACATATTCTTCTATTTAAGTTCGTTAGAGGGGTGGCAGCATACGAGGCATCCAAAAAAATTTGCGCCTTGTATGGGGATAATACCATTGGACACAGCACAGCAATAAAATGGTTTTCGCGTTTTAAGGAGAATCGTTTTGACATTAGTGACTCCACGTCAGGAAGGCCTGTAGGGTTTGTTGAAAATACGCATTCATCCACAACCATCCACGTCAGTGTACTCGAGAAATGTGAAACGTCCCCTTGGAACAATTATACATGACTGTGTCTAAAACTGACACACAATATTTTTAGCGCAACGCAATCTTACTTTCAAAAATCCCTACAAAAGAATGGCCCTGACTAACATTAACCTATACCTTTCACAAATCACTTACCCCACAAAAATCTTCGTTACTCGAACTACTGCAATACAGCGAGCGCCACTACTGCCAGCTAAATAAAAGATTCAAGCTACGGAAGGCACTAACTACTGATAGGCATAGTTAGCAAATGAAAGATTTTAATAGAGAACAAACAATGTATTTACCTTAATAGTCATAATATATATAGCAGTTCATGACATCCAGTCTTACAAATTTCAAAACTCCGCCATTTCTCTCCCCACATCCACCACTGCTGGCGGCTCACCTCCAACTGCGCAACGGTACGCGCTGTTAACAGCCAACTGCCCAACGCTACAATGGCGAGTATTACAACAATGCCACCCAGCCACAGACTGCACACAGCACAGCCAGTGATTTTCATATAGAGCGCTACGTGGCGGCGGCGTTACCAATAAGAAAACCTAAACAGCCTACTTACATAGCCCCCATGCTCCCCACAAAAAATTTTACAAATTGTTTTGGGCACTGGACAATACATATTTGTTAAAAAATTTTTCACAGTTACAATAACAAAGAAATCAAATGCACACACTTTTTGATACAATGTTCGTCAAAAGCTAAAATTTTCTCACAATCCAAAAACACAGTCCTGATCATCCATCATAGTAAAATTGCAGTTTTTTTCTCAAAGTCTGAGCAGTAAAAGAAAATTCACACGGAAGTAACGGATTTCCATGCAGTTTTGAAGAAGTAGTGTTGTCCTTCCAACAGAAAGATAATGCTGACTCTTGACATGCAGACAGGTAATGGTCCACAACAGAGCAAACCCACAGCAGAGTCAGTCGAAGTTTTGAAGAATATTGGTAAGTAGGTCATCACAGAGCAGACCAACTGTAGTCCTGGTAGAGATTACGGTATTGTTGGGCTATCAAAGATGCAGACCCACTATAGTCCTTGTAGAGATAATGGTACTGGTGGGCCATCAAATGTGCAGACCCACTGTAGTCCTTGTAGAAATAATGGTACTGGTGGGCCATCAAAGATGCAGACCCACTGTAGTCTTTGTAGAGACAGCCAGCAGCCATCTGTTGCAACTGTGCAGGTGCACAATCACCATAGAAGAATCTTGTGGACAATATAGCAAGTCCATGAGCCACCACTTGTGCACTCACAAAATTTTTTTTGAAATGTCCTTAGAACCAGCAATGCTGTTATCCAGTCCCTTGCTGAATTATTAACACACATGCAAACACTGTCAGTCCCTACTTCTCACATATTGTCCATATACTATGACCAACAGAAACGTGTGCAGTGAAATGTAACTTACAAGTTACTTAATTTGATGAACTGGTGTCAATTACAATTTTATAACATAAGAATACAGTAACAAAGGTACAAAATACATCATTAAAGAACATAACAATACAGATAACATTTTTGGTAATGCAGGCTTTACAAACGAATAGAAATAAACATGTACACCAGTGTTACAAGAATTATGACATAAGTACATACATAAAAGATCAGAATAGCTTTTGAAACATCAACTTCACACATGAGCATGAAAAAAAAAAAACAGAATAAATAATGACTTAACATCTTTACAAAGAAAATAACATAGTATTAGAAAAATTCTACAACATAACTCTTATTAGCTAGACACATACAGACAGGAAAAACACAAATTCACATAGTGTAATAACACAAAAATACAGGACAGGGTTTGTTTTCAGTGTAACATTTGTTACTGCAGTCCAACCCAAAACTTCATTCCATAGATCTTTCGTCTTATTTCAACATTTGTTTCCACCAAAAAAATCCTATCCAAGCATGCTTTCTGTATTTATTTGTTCACATATTTCTTACCTCATTATTTATTTCCAAGAAAATCCTACCTAAACCTGTTGTCCCTAAACCCTACTTTTTTGTTCATATCCTCTTTCGAAATACTTTTTTGGCCAAACCATTTTCTTATAGCTTCTCAATGCATTTATTTCCATTCATCACAACTCATTCTCTTATCCTACCCCACCTTAAGCTAACTTAAATCTACTGAGCTCAGATGCTAAACTAAGGGACGAGGTAATGCAGCAGCGCAAAACAATTAACACAAACAGCAATGATAAAAAATGCAAATTGACAAAGCTAGCAGCATTAAGTCTAAATTAGCAGAGCAATTGCAATATTACAACTAATATAAGGCAATGTGCAGCAAACAATAAAAATAAATCATTAGTAAAACTGGCTTAACAGAGTAATACAAAGTTAATTTTAGTAGCACTATGCCTGGCAAGCAGCAGCAGCAAATGCAATAACTTATACCTAAACATGACAAAGCTCAAGCAGAAAAATATTACACTAAAGACAACAATGCAGATAAGGGAAATGTCTATTCACATCTTAATGTGTATGTAATTATAGTGGTGCACCACAACAAGTTAATCTAACAAAAAAATTACCAAGTAGTTGAGAAGAAAATTATGTATGCAGTTACTGTTATTAATCCCTTCTTATTGTTCTTTCCTTTCCAAGTGCTTCTTTCTCGAAGAATGTGGATCATAAAATTAGTATTTAATAGATCTGTTAACAGAAAGTGTTCGCATTAGCAAATGCATTTAATTTTATTTTATAAAACCAATGCTGCAACACAGCTGGAAACCAGATATTAAACAAAATGAGCAATCTCTCAACTAGAAAGACACACACTGGACTCACATTCGGGAGGACGGCGGTTCAATCCCACGTCCGGCCATCCTGATTTAGGTTTTCCGTGATTTCCCTAAATCGCTCCAGGCAAATGCTGGGATGGTTCCTTTGAAAGGGCACAGCCGACTTCCTTCCCAATCCATCCCTAATCCGATGAGACCGATGACCTCGCTGTTTGGTCTCTTCCCCCAAACAATCCAACCCCAACCCAACTAGAAAGACGATAGATGTAAAATGTTTCTCATCATTTCATTAGGCATTTTAGTAAATATCATAAATTAAGAGCTCCACAGTGTAATCATATGTTTTCAAGTTTGAGGGTGTCGTATTTGCGATGCTTTCGACAAAGACATGTCAATAGCGAGGATAACAGCCTCTTTTTTTCTTTTGTCAGGCGACTATCTCTCAGCTGGGTGCCCAAAACCCATTACGTCAAGGTCACTTACCTTTCTTACCGAAATATTTACGACAGCAGTTTCTGCTACAGTGACAGTCTCATATAAAAATATTTTCACAGGTTGAGAATTTGCGTTACAAATGTGTAGAAAATGAAATCCTATGAATACAACAGTGTTCAAAAAGTTTTCGTCGGCATTGTGATACATTCGCGCATTTACACACATTTCATAACACTTAAAGTACGATTCTTGGTTTCCAACAACCTTTTTCACTAACCGGAGTCTCTAACCACTACTCATTATTCCTTACCTTATTACACATATACATATTCGTCGACACTTCTTCAATATTTCATCATAACAAATACGTAGCATAATCAAATTCCTCATATAGCATCAGCTTATTGATCATAAACATACCTCAGCAGCCTAATACACATCGTCGTCATAAAAATTACATCATAACACCACAGTCAAATCTCAAAAACGTCGTAGCTTTCTGCAATAATTTCAAAACCTAAAAAAAAATTCTCTGCTCATTTCAGTAGTGTCATCTACCTCAAATGTACTTTAAAAATCATGATCCCATACCAAATACATCATTCAAAGCTCTCATAGCATCACAATGGTTCTGAAAAAATACAATTTCATAAGTATGAAATTATCCAACTGTGTAATTGCGTAAACATGTGTCACTGATGTAGTAAAAAAAAATGTTTGTCTCTCAGTTAAATGATCAGATAGCTGTGTAATTTATGTGTTAGAGAAATATGGTACCGAAGTGTAAAGTTGTATAAGCAAATACCATATAAGCTAGGTCTCCTTGTGCTTTCCAAACACATGGTACACAAAGTAAGCATGTACCCCCCCCCCCCCCCCCCCCCGAGGATTAATGTAATTATACCCTCAGGTGTTACAGATTACAGCAATGGAATGAAATGTATCACGGAAAACTTAGTTATTACGCTTATTGCCGTGATGAAGTAAGTACTGTGCTGTTACGTATTGTTGTGCTACGGAAAAGGCAGTCTCATTGTAGCTATACCACAAAAGTTACTACTAAAACATGTTTTACTTTCCAGAATAATACAGAAAAACTGTGCAGATATAAAACAGAAACACTGCAAAAGCAACATTGTAAATTGTAACTCATTAGTAGCGTCGTGATAAAATTGTGTAGCTGTCACATAAACTAACCACTGTCTCATCTGGTATCTCACAGAAAGTACTTTAAATCCAGAATGTATTTTCAAGTAAACCAAAATGTTGCATTAAAATCTCATTAGCAGTACCAGTATATGTTCGAAGTATGTAAGCCTTATAGTCGTCACGTAATCATGCAACTAACAAGCAACAATGTACACACACAATAACACTGTGACGTCTGTTCACTATAACGATGCATTCGTAATTTCTGTTTAAATAAGTTCTCTTGTTTCTTGATTGGATATTTAACTTCAAACATTGTTGTATGGTAACAGATTCTAAGTCTGACAAAGCGTACTAGTAATGTAAAGTGAAAAGTTATATGGCAAAGACAAAGTTAAGAAGCAGATTATCTTTCAATAAACGGTTTTACATGTGAAATGTGGTGTAAACCTTTACTCTTCCTAGTACGCAGAGTTTCAACTTCAACGCAATTATCATGTAGTATACGTCGGATTCTGTAAGGTCCATTGTAAACTAGAAAGAATTTGTGACTCCAGTGTTTCTTCTTATGTGACAATGAATGAGCTTTAATGAGAACTTTCTGACCAATATATAATTTCTTTGCATTTGCTTTACAGTGTAGTTTTCTCCTTTTGTTTGCTGCAGATTTTATATTTTTAAGAGCCAAATCAATTATGTCTTTGTGTCGAAGTTTACGTGTATTCGGGAAAGGTACAAGCTCTCTGATTCTGTTCGGTGGTTCTTCATTCTTCAGTACAAGAGTAGGTGGTAAAGCAGTGGAATCATGAGGCATTTCATTCAGCACATTTTGAAATAAGTGTAACTATCTGTCCCAATGCTGATGCTTTCTGTGACAATAAAGTCTGCAAAGCTTATTGATTTCTTTCATAATCCGTCCAGACGGGTTACAATGTGGTGAGTACAGTGAAATAAAAACAGGTTTGATTTCATGATTCCGAAGCATGCGTGACCAAACAGCAGATCTGAATTGCGGTCCGTTATCTGAAATGACTTTACTAACGTGTCCAATTTCACGTAAGAAATTTTTAACAAAGGCGTTGGATACAGACCGTCCAGTGGCTTTACGTAACGGTGTGAAAGAAACAAATTTTGAAGTAAGTTCAACAGCGACTAGAACGTACGAAAATCCATTAGATGTTCTAACAAGCGGTCCCAAGAGATCAACGGCAGCATATTCTTTTAATTTAGAAGGAATAATAGGAAACAACGGAGCACGATGTGAGATAGTAGATGGTTTCGCCTTTTGACAAAGTTTACAAATAGTCAAGACTCTTCGAATTCTCTTTTCCATATTGTTAAAATAACAAGTCGTTCGAAGAATATGATAACATTTTCGTGGACCAAAATGTGCGTAGCTGAAATGAATGTACCAAATGAGCTTATTAACAAAATCGTCTGGAATGCAAAGTACCCATAGCTTGTCATACACAGTGCAGCGTTTGAAGAGTATGTTGTTTCTAACCAGGTAATAATGCCGAATCTGTGTATGTGTCTTTTCATGCCATTTACTTTTGATGTCTTTCCAAATCGGATCTTTATCTTGTTCATGAGCAATGTCCTTTAAAGATGTGGTGATGAACTTTTCAAAGGCGACTTTCTGAATGTAAAGAATACTGAAATTTTTCTCGAGGTTGCCTTCTGTGTTACTTTTCTCAAGCCCAGCCGGTGCGCGTGACAGTGCGTCCGCAACAATGTTCTCCTTGCCGGGAATGTAGACTATTGTGAAGTGGAATTCTTGCAGAAACAATGCCCAACGTTTTAACCTGTCATGATTAAATTTTGAAGACATAAGAAATTGTAATGCACGATGATCACTGTATACTTTTACGTGCTTACCAGAAAGAAAGAAACGGAATTTGTTAAATGACCATACGATAGCTAAAGCTTCTAATTCAGTAACGGAATAATTTTTTTTCACATTTTGTTACCACTCGGCTAGCAAAAGCAATGGTTTTCTGAACAGTAGTGTCATTTTTTGTGGCTTCTTGAAATAAATGGGCACCAAGACCGACTTTAGAAGAATCCGTGCTAAGGCAGAAATCTTGTGACAGATCTGGATGAGCTAGTATTGGCGCGTTAAGTAGCGATTCTTTCAAAGAATTGAATTCCAACTGTGCTTGTTCGTCCCAGTTCCAAATAGTATTTTTTCGAGTGAGAGAACAAAGTTTTGGTGTAACAAGAATTTGCATATTCAGAAAACGACGGTAAAAATTTACGAGACCTAGAAAACTGCGGACTTGTTTTTTTGTGGATGGAACTGGAATGGCTCTGATTGCTTCTAACTTCTCAGGATCCGGCTGAATGCCTTCAGAAGAAATAATATGTCCCAAAAACCTCACCTTTGACCTACCGAATTCAGAATTTTCCAAGTTAACTGTAATTCCAGATTCTGCAAAAATATGTAACACGCTGTTGAGAATGCGATTGTGTTGTTCCCATGAGGCTTCTGCTATCAGAATATCGTCCACATATAAGGTGATGTGACGTTTTAAGAACTCAGGTAATATGGAATTTAGCCCGCGAATGAATGCTGCCGAAGAAATGTTCAAACCAAAAGGAAGTTTCCGAAACTGATAACAAACGCCGAAACAAAGGAAAGCTGTGTATTTTCTGCATTCTGGATGAAGTTCGATGTGATAAAAGCTGGATCTGAGATCAATGGAAAACAACACTTTTACACCATTAAAATTTTGAAGTTCTTCCAACGTTTGCGGCTTGTCTGTTTCAGAAATAATGACAGTATTGATTTGTCTCGAATCTAAGACAAGCCTGATCGATCCATTTTTCTTCTGAACAACATGTAATGAATTGTTGTATGAGCTTACTGAAGGTTTAATAATGCCCTCGTCAAGCATAGATTGTATTTCTGTTCTAACACGGTCCCTATAATGTGCTGGAATTACGTATGGTCTAACACAAAATTTAGTATGCTCACGAACACGAAATTGGTATTGAAATCCCTTGATTGTTCCTGTTTTGTGAGTGAAACCTGTGGAATGTGCTTGTAAAATCTCAAAAAGGTCCTGCCTATCAGTGTCATTACAATTCTCAATTGTTTGAATTTTATTCTGAATTAACTCATTAGTTTCAAATATGCCGTCGATATCATCCCTGTCAGTACTTGCAGAGTGATTGTTAGTGTCTAGATCCGGAGAAAATTCCGAACTGTTGTCTAACAGAAGGTAAAGCCGATTAATTTCCTCGTCATGGTTTGAGAGCCAATCTTCAAATTTCGAAACTATTGACCTACCTTCTTTCTCTAAACTTATTTCAGCATCGTGAAAGTTCAAGATTGCTTTGTATTCATTCAAAAAGTCTACTCCCAATATTATTTCCGTCGACAATAATGGAACAATAAGAAAGTTCATAGAGAAGCTGTGGCTTTGACAAAAGAATTCAAAGTTGGTTTGTTGGCGTACATCTACATTTTTTCCAAAGATTGCACCTTGTAATTTAATCTTACGTAACGGAAGTGTGGGACAATCGTCCGATTTGTTGCATTTGCTAAAAGCTGTTTCACTAATTACTGAAATGGGGCTGCCAGAGTCAAGTACTGCCGTAAATTTTACGTCATTTACAGTAATGTGAATCACAGGATATTCAATGTTGTTATGTTTTACGTCGTGTTCCTGGAGTAAGATGTCCCTAATGTCTTCCATTTTTACGTAATTACTAGCTACGGCAGCTGCGTCGTCAGTTTCATAAGTACGTTTTGTGGCTGCCAGCGGTATGAGTCATTGCCTATTGTGTCTTTGTTGGCGCGCGTCGTTATTGGGATTTGGAGACCTAACTTCTGAAAATACACCCTGTCGAGAGGGCCCTGCTCTGTTTGAATCCCGCCAGTTCTGATGCAATTCAGGTCTGTCGTTACGATCATATCGTCTGTCGTCATGTCGGTAGATTCCATAGTTTCTTTCTTGTCGGTCACGTGGTGGAGAATTTCTCCCTGAATCGTAACTGCGCACTGGACCGTTGCGTCTAAAGTTATTCTGTCTCCCTTGATAATAATTATTTTGGTTCCCAAATTGTCTGTTTCTCTGATTGTCTCTGTGATAGTTACTACCGCGGAGAGGTGATCTTTCCCTGTAATTATTACTACTCTGCCAACGGTTGTCATACGGGTGGTGTCTGTTTTGGTCACGATTTGTGTGGTGAGAATAGCCTTGTCGTGTCCAGTTATTATTTCTTTCATCGTGGAATTGCGACGGATGTGACCTGTAATTGTTGTGTTCCTGTTTTCGCGTTCCGCGATTGTCAGTGTCAATTTCTAATTCTTGTAACAGTCCCTGAAAAGCTTCAATGTCGTCTTTGCAACGTCCTGCCAAAATAATATGCCGTAAATGTTCAGGTAATTTGATTAAGTAAATGCGGATGAGTTCTGACGGGCAGTATGAGTTTGACAGGTAGTGATTCTTGTGCAACATGTCTTCAAAATATTTCACAAGACTGGAGAATTCAGATTGTTCGAAATGTTTCATCATTACGATGCTATGTTTTTACTAGGTCTTGTGTAGCTTGTGACCAATATGCTGAGAGGAAGGCATGATAAAATTCTCCTTTACTGTGACAATCGTGAATGACCGATCGCATTCTTACAGCTGGTTCATTCTCTAAGTAGCCACACATAAATTCTAATCTGTGCTGCAATGACCAGTTGGGAGGAAAACAATGAGAGAATTGATGAAGCAATGCTCGTGGATGAATGTCGTTGCCAGAATTCTTAAATGTTTTGAATTTATGTGTAGTAATGAACAGCTTATCGTCAAAATCATCGTGTCGGCGAGTCGCATATCGGTCATTGTTACGTCGTTTCGGCGGTTCCATTTCAAAATTCGGTGCACCTTGCCAATTTCTTTCATAATTTCCGAAATGTCCTGTGTTATTATTTTGTGGTTGTTCCGTATTTCTATGTCCCTCTTCCCGTACTGGAGCGCGAGTGTCCTCTGAAATATGTAATTCTTGTATTACTTGTGCCAACTGATCTTGTACTTACCGGGGGCCGGCCGCGGTGATCTCGCGGTTCTAGGCGCGCAGTCCGGAACCGCGTGACTGCTACGGTCGCAGGTTCGAATCCTGCCTCGGGTATGGATGTGTGTGATGTCCTTAGGTTAGTTAGGTTTTAGTAGTTCTAAGTTCTAGGGGACTGATGACCACAGCTGTTAAGTCCCATAGTGCTCAGAGCCATTTGAACCATTTTTTTTGTACTTCCCGGATTTCTCTTTTGTACTGTGTATTGATTTGATTTTGATTTTGTTTGAATTTTCTAATTTGTTCATACTCTTCAGTGTCTGTGAAGGCTACAGGTCTTGTGTCATTCAGATCATCATCTACCTTTGTAGATAAGTTAGTGAACTGATCTGAAAGTTCGGCTACTTTATCTGATAGTGTACTTATTTCCTCAGTGTGTTTTTCTGAACCAAGTTTCGGAGTGTTCATTTGTGTTGAAATCGTATCTACTGTGTCCTTTAAGTTTTCCTGAGTTTTTGCAAGTTGCGTAACCGAATCGGTAGATGCAACTAAGTCAATTTTAGTTTGCAAGATTTTCATGAACGATAGTTTACAGTTCTTTTATGGCTGCTTCGTGACTCTGTAATGCATGACGCGAAAAAATAGGTTGGAAATGCTCACAAATTTGTGTTTTTACGTCATTACAGACTTTTTGACGTTTCGATTCAATGTTATGTAACTCAGTAGTTAAATATTCACGTGTTTGTTCAAGTGTGGTGTCTAACTTCCGAAGATTTTGTTGCATTGTGTCTAACTGTTGCTGTGTTTGTCTCTGGTGTTGTTCCACTGTGTCTAACTTTTGAAGATTTTGTTCCATTATGTCTAACTTTTGAAGCTTTTGCTGTGTTTGTCTCTGATTTTGTTCCACTGTGTCTAACTTTCGAAGATTTTGTTCCATTGTGTCTAACTTTTGAAGCTTTTGCTGTGTTTGTCCCATTTGTTGTATTAATTGTAATAACAATGCACTGGTGTCTTAATCATGTTCCTCAGTACTTTTCGGCAGTGAATTTGCACCGGCAACATTCACATTTTGATAAGCAGAAAATGTGTCTTGACTTATTTGAGAAAACGGTGAGGACCCAAAACCTGAATCTACAGTATTTGCGAGATTGTGTCCTGCCATTTCGGATTCCTGAGGCGAGCTATTGCCGACCGATCGATCGATAATGCTTCCCTGTTCACTAATTGTTTCACTGTCTACACCATTATTTGACGTCCGCTCCATTTCCCTATGCACAGTTACCAAATTACTACTTTGAATATATGTTAATTCATTACACAATGGTGCTGGTAAGCTACGCTCGTCGTCATTATTATTTCTCAGTTTACTTTGGAGCCTAGTGTTACGTTTTTCACACGCCATTATTGTCACAATATTTCACACGATAACACAGAAAAGCACAATTTGAAGAGCAAAAATAAGAAAACACATTAACATAGCACTGAAAATAATATCTAGTTAATTGCAAGCGCAGCTGCGAAATACTTGGTGCAAATCTACATACATGCCACAAGTGTTTTACTGTACAACAATGAAAAACTGCAACTACAAAGGAGATTCTCTCTACAATTACGCGCTAGCAATAAACTAAAGCTACACTAATTGCACAGACTACAAGAAAAAATCAGAAGATTCCAGTGAGGTATCTTCGGCTAAGGGTCGACATATGAAACGTCACCTTAGAACAATTATACATGACTGTGTTTAAACTGACACACAGTATTTTTAGCGCAACGCAATCTGACTTTCAAAAATCCCTACAAAAGAATGGCCCTGACTAACATTAACCTATACCTTTCACAAATCACTTACCTCACAAAAATTTTCGTTACTCGGACTACTACAATACAGCGAGCGCCACTACTGCCAGCTAAATAAAAGATTCAAGCTACGGAAGGCACTAACTACTGATAGGCATAGTTAGCAAATGAAAGATTTGAATAGAGAACAAACAATGTATTTACCTTAATAGTCATAATATATATAGCAGTTCATGACATCCAGTCTTACAAATTTCAAAACTCCTCCATTTCTCTCCCCACATCCACCACTGCTGGCGGCTCACCTCCAACTGCGCAACGCTACGCGCTGTTAACAGCCAACTGCCCAACGCTACAATGGCGACTATTACAACAATGCCACCCAGCCACAGACTGCACACAGCACAGCCAGTGATTTTCACATAGAGCGCTACGTGGCGGCGGCGTTACCAATAAGAAAACCTAAACAGCCTACTTACAAATGGAATGTAATGAACTGTTCAAATGTGTGTGAAATCTTATGGAACTTAACTGCTAAGGTCATCAGTCCTTAAGCTTACACGCTACTTAACCTAAATTATCCTTAGGACAAACACACACACCCATGCCCGAGGGAGGACTCGAACCTCCGCCGGGACCAGCCGTAATGAACTGTGATAATTCCACGATCTTGCTACATTTTCACGCAATGTGGAACGTTCAAAAATCGAGTGTACGGGGCCCCATGCTCAAAGCCAAAATCACAAAAGTCAGCTACTGGCCATATGTGCATCTGAGCTTGCTCATCATTATTTGGTTCGTGAACAATACGGCCTTTTCTGTCCTCTATCGTTGCTTGTGACGAAAAATGGTGTCCATATGATAAAATAAGGAAAAGAAAGGAATGGTTGAAACAAAATTAAGCAGCAATTACCCGTACAAAGACCTGCGCGTATTCGCAGAAGATTATGTTATGCATCTGGTGGAACAGTGACGGGCCGGCCGCGGTGGTCTCGCGGTTCTAGGCGCGCAGTCCGGAACCGTGCGACTGCTACGGTCGCAGGTTCGAATCCTGCCTCGGGCATGGATGTGTGTGATGTCCTTAGGTTAGTTAGGTTTAAGTAGTTCTAAGTTCTAGGGGACTAATGACCACAGCAGTTGAGTCCCATAGTGCTCGGAGCCATTTGAACCATTTTTGAACAGTGACGGTGAGGTGTGCTACGACTTGCTTCCCTAAGATGTAACCATCACTGCTGCCATTTGCTGTCAACAGTTGAAACGTCTTGCAGACGCTGTCCACGAACAACGACCAGGAAAAAATGGTTCAAATGTTGTTGATAATTCTTCCGGGTTATATGGCCGTGGTCCATGGAATACTTCTATTCCCAACGTTTCGTCCAATACTACGTTGGACATCCTCAGAGGTATGGCTGGTCCTGTTGAGTCCTGCCGACTGACGAGTCGGGCGTCGGAGAGCGGCCTAAATACCGAGGAAAGTGGGCGTGGTTAGCTTGCACATAGTAGCAGAGAGGACCAGCCATACCTTTGAAGATGTCCAACGTAGTATTGGACGAAACGTTAGGAATAGAAGTATTCCATGGACCACGGGCATATAACCCGGAAGAATTATCAACAACAGTACCATCCGGTCGTGAAAGCCTTTAATGGTTCGAATGTAACTATCGATAATAGTCCGTTGTAGATAAAAATCACTTATCGAATCTGTAACGCCGCTGTCCATATCTCGCTTAATTTCAAGGCCTCTTCTTTTCTATTAAAATTACCTTCATGTGTATAAATTTCAATAGCCTCCCTATACAGCCGTGGATAATAGTTCGTGGTAACACTTAAAACTGTAGTTTCAGAAAACTTAACTACATTGTCAACGGACTGAAGTGCATGTTCCGCAACGGCCGATTTATCTATTTTACCCGGTCGGCAAGACTTTTATGCTCCTTTACCCCGTATTCACACTTATTTTCGTAGTGCCAATATAGACCTTGCCACAGGTACACGAAATTTTGTACACACCACTAGATGATAATGGTTGTCTTCTATCTTTAACAGAACGAAGTACCTGTCCTATTTTTCTGGTAGGTTTGAATACCGGTTTCACTTTATGTTTCAGCAAAATTTTGCCGATTCCATCTGTAACCTTACTAATGAAAGGTAAAGACACCGTGTTTTTCCATTTTTGTGTACCATCCTCGTCCTTTGGCCTGCTGTAATTAGGTCTTAAAACTCTATTGATTTCTTTGTTTCAGTACCCATTCTTTTCGAAGGCCTCTTTCAGATGATTCAGTTCCGTATCCAGATCTTCCGGCGAACAAATCCGTTTGCCCTGGCCACTAAACTTTTGATTACACCTCTTTTTTGTTGTGGGTGATGATTGGAGTTCTTATCTTTGACTAGTTTTCTCTCTGGTACTATATGCAAGCTAGACCACGCCCAATTTCCTCGGTATTTAGGCCGCTCTCCGACGTCCGACTCGTCAGTCGGCAGGACTAAACAGGACCAGCCATACCACGTAGTACTGGACGAAACGTTAGGAATAGAAGTATTCCATGGACCACGGGCATATAACCCGGAAGAATTATCAACAACAGTACCATCCGGGCGTGAAAGCCTTCAATGGTTCAAATGGCTCTGAGCACTATGGGACTAAACTGCTGTGGTCATCAGTCCCTAGAACTTAGAACTACTTAAACCTAACTAACCTAAGGACATCACACACGTCCATGACCGAGGCAGGATTCGAACCTGCGACCGTAGTGGTCGCGCGGTTCCAGACTGAAGCGCCTAGAACCGCTCGGCCACTCTGGTCGGCCAACGACCAGGAAGACTACGTGATGTTACTCCACTGTAACGACCAACCGTATTTTTCTAGACTGACAAAAAGCATTACAGAGGAGTAGGGTTGGGAAATCACTCCGTATCCATCTTGTTCACCTGATCTTGCGCCCTCAGATTTTTGCTTTTCCGCTACCTATAGACTACCTTCAAGGAACTTCCTTTCCGGATGAAATTGCGCTTCGAACACGAGTCCACGTGTGCTTCGCCTCAAAGCCAAGTGATTTCTACAGTCCTGGAATCGATAAGCTACCCCAGCTTTGGCAGACTGTCGTAAATAGTGAAGGGGAATGTGTTATTGATGACTAAGGTTTCTGTTACGTGTATCTCTTTTGTTTATTAAACTTATGGAAAAACGCTACAAACTTATGCACCAGTCTAATACTTACTTCCCTTGTTGTTTTTCCATTTGTCTTTTATAAAAACTGACTTTTCTCTCAGACTGAATCAGATGTTGTGCTCAGGAACGTGAAAATATTTATTACCATCTATCGCAGTTCTTAGAGGAAAGATTTCCCTCTAAAATGCGTAATATTTTTGACGTATATTGCAGAAACACGGTGTCTTATTACTAACTGAGCTTAGACTTTTACCAACACTTACTGTGTGTTATCTAAATCATCGTTGATCTATGGTGTATGTTATTTAAGGGGAACACTTGAACTGCATTTTGATTTTAGTTATGTCTAGGTAACGTTACAGATGTACTGAAAGAGGTCGTTATCGTCCATACAGGCTTTCTGAATCTCTCAGGTGCATCGCCCAGAGAGCACCAATGATTTGTCGGATTTGGAGTGCTACTTTCGGATATGATTAGATATCATCCGCCGAGGACGTGATCTGCAAATATACAGGGAACTTTAATCTGCCCTGTAGAGTTATCGCCAGTGATAACAACCACAAGAACGTGCCAACACGATCAATGTCAAGATTAAGAGCAGAAACGCTGTCACCCTCTCGGATACAGCAGTTTTTTCATGTTTTTTTATGTACCTTTATCCTATGAGAGATTGCTTTTGTGGTTGCTGAGGGTGTGACAAGCCTATAAAGTCAAAATTATACACGAATTCTAAACTTAATATTTTGAGATAAGAAACTTATGTATTTATGTTAAAAACAATAGATACTCATTACAACCTACAGCAACAGCTTAAAATATCGTCTTAGTTATTCAAAGTAACATACCTCATTTTCAATACATGCCTTACAAAGACGCTTAAAATGTTTCCAAACATTCTCAAATATCCATCTGTCTATTGAACAACAAGACCGACAGTTAAAAATGTATCAAGCAGTTCCTCTTTAGCTTCTAATGGGGCTTCATGCATCACCAACTTCACGCAGCGCTATGGGAAATATCCATAGTAGTGATATACGAATCTCGCTGTCTATAGGATAGGACCTCCCTATCCAACTACTATGGAAGTGGTAGGATGCGTCGTCGTGTCGAAATCACACATTCTCTCGGACAACAAGCAGCACAAGCATAAACATATCTGGAATGTACACTAGGTAAAGTTTACGATTCAAACGGGATGACAGCATTTTAGGGGCTTTTTGACGGATGATTAGTGATGAATCTTTTCCACTCGATTCAACATAACTCTTCAAATTTTACTGTGCGAACAGTTCTGTACCGAAACTCTTTTTCCATGCCTTATGGTTTGGACCACCTAGTTAGTCAACAAATTATTTTCAGTGAATGTGGCGCGTGTTCTGACACTTTCCTCAGTACACCCGTTCGGCTTACCGTGGACTATATCATGCTGCAACATACATTAAATGCTTACCTGTAATTTCCTGTAACGAGTAATGCTCCATCTTCGGCAGCAAGTCAGTGGTAAGTGCCACTGTGGACTCATCATACGTAGCGTTACCGACATCGATTTAGCAAGAAATTGTTTTGTATGAAGTATAAGCAATTTACGAACACACATCTCCCGCTCATTGCTCATTCAAGACCTCATGCCGTATGAAACATTCTTTTCCGACCATTATTTCCCTCTCTCAAAGTTCTAAGGTTAGTATCGCCTATTTTATGACCCAAAATGTTTTGGTTATGTTGTAAACGGATATGAAATGAAAGAAAGGGCGAGAGTGAGAACTCAGTACTAAACATGGCCTCCATTTACATTATCTCTTTAGGCAGCTAGTTGTAGTGGAGAAGTTCACAACGGAACCTAGGACACTTCCGCATGGGCTGGTGATTGGGTTCAAATGGTTAAAATGGCCCTGAGCACTATAGGACAACAACAAGCGTTCACGTGTACTTCGCCTCAAAACCACGTGATTTCTACAGTCTTCGAATCGATAAGTTACCCTAGCTTTAGCAGACTGTCGTAAATAGTGAAGGGGAATGTGTTATTGACGACTAAGGTCACTGTTACGTGTATCTTAAAAAATGTTCAAATGGGTCTGAGCGGTATGGGACTTAACATCTGAGGTTATCAGTCCCCTAGAACTTAGAGCTACTTAAACCTAACTAACCTAAGGACATCACACACATCCATGCCGGAGGCAGGATTCGAACCTGCGACCGTAGCGGTCGTGAGGTTCCAGACTAAAGCGCCTAGAACCGCTCGGCCACAACGGCCGGCGGTGACTGGGAAATATATGCATCCAATACCTGTTAAGTCATAGGCCTAATGTGCTCATGTGCTCGAAAAAAAAAAAAGACGCTGGCATTCGAACAACCTACCTTCGAGTCGAGCATCGACGTGTTACTGCTTTAGTTACATCGGGCATGGAGGTGGGTGGGGACGAATTCATCACAACGAAATTCATCCCAACGAAAATCATATTAAGAGTACACGACATCAAGATTAGAAGCTCTCGGCGTGTTACAGAGTGTTGCTGTTAGTAACGTATTTTGACTTTCATGTGTTCGTAAATGTTGCCCAATAACACAGGGGAAGTCCCAAAGGTACATTCTGAATAGATTTGTGTATGTGGCTTTCTAAAGTAAGAGCCTCGGGTATGTTTCGTCCAGATGGTCCAGCACAAATTTCCACTGTCGTCATTCTATCATACAGCTGATGGTAGTCCATATTCACAATCACGAACACATTTCATGTCTTTCATAATGGCTATAATCGCCACAGTGCCTGTTCCTTGTGGCATGCATGCATATCCGAAGGAACTTTACATCGTAGTTCGGAATAACACAGGCCGTGGAATATCGTATTTATACGCCGACACTGGGCAAGCGAATTTCAAGTGAAATGTTTCCCCTGCACAGGAATGTACATATTGGATGTTCTAGAGCAGGTTGTAGACGCATGGTTGACGAAATATGGGAGTTTGGGTGTAGCCGTGATTCGTGCTTGCTATAAACGGGAAAACTTGGTTCGGGTCCCGGTCCGGCAGAAATTTTCATTTTTAACATTCCATTATACGGCTGATGTTTGTGTATACGAGGACAATGGAGTGCAGTTAAATCAAATCAGGTGATGCTGAGGGAATTAGAGTAGGAAATGAGACACTTAAAATAGTAGATGAATTTTGCTATTTGGGGAGCAAAATAACTGATATTGGTTGAAGTAGAGATGATATAAATTGTAGGCTGGCTATGGCAAGGAAAGCGTTTCTGAAGAAGAGAAATTTGTTAACACTGAGTTAGACTGAAGTCTCAGGAAGGCTTTTCTGAAAGTATTTGTATGCAGTGTAGCCATGTATGGGAGTGAAACATGGATAATAAATAGCTTAGACAGGAAGAGAATAGAAGCTATCGAAAAGTGGTGCTACAGAAGGTTGCTGAAAATTAGATGGGTAGATCACGTTACTAATGAGGAGGTATTGAATAGTAATGGGGAGAAGAGGAATTTGTGGTATAACTTGACTATAAGAAGGGATCGGTTGGTAGGACACGTTCTGAGGCATCAAGGGATCACCAATTTAGTACTGGAGGGAAGCGTGGAGGGTAAAAGTCGTAGAGTGAGATCAAGAGATGAATCCATTAAGCAGATTCAGAAGGATGTAGGTTGCAGTAGTTACTCGGAGATGAAACTTGCACAGGATAGAGTAGCAGGCAGAGCTGCATCAAACCAGTGTCTGTACCACCACAAAACAACAAAGGTGGAACGATAACTTATGTGTAACTGTTGCCTCGAATGTACCGGGTGATCAAAAAGTCAGTATAAATTTGAAAACTGAATGAATCACGGAATAATGTAGATAGAGAGGTACAAATTGACACACATGCTTGTAATGACATGGGGTTTTATTAGAACCAAAAAAATACAAAAGTTAAAAAATGTCCGACAGATGGCGCTTCATCTGGTCAGAATAGCAATAATTAGTATAACAAGGTAAGACAAAGCAAAGATGATGTTCTTTACAGGAAATGCTCAATATGCCCACCATCATTCCTCAACAATAGCTGTAGTCGAGGAATAATGTTGTGAACAGCACTGTAAAGCATGTCCGGAGTTATGGTGAGGCTTTGGCGTCGGATGTTGCCTTTCAGCATCCCTAGAGATGTCGGTCGATCACGATACACTTGCGACTTCAGGTAACCCCAAAGCCAATAATCGCACGGACTGAGGACCTGGGAGGCCAAGCATGACTAAAGTGGCGGCTGAGCACACGATCATCACCAAACGACGCGCGCAAGAGATCTGTCGGACATTTTGTGAACTTGTTTTTTTTTAGTTCTAATAAAACCCCATGTCATTCCAAGCACGTGTGTCAATTTTTACCTCTGTATGTACATTATTCCATGATTTATTAAGTTTTCAAATGTATACTGACTTTTTGATCACCCGGTATTTAATTCCTATAACTCTGGAACTACAGCAAGATAACAAACAGGATGTTCATTCGAGATTAGTATCAGCCTGTGACTTCTCTTTGACATAAGGCCTTCTTCTACTGGTTTCAGATCTGACAGTCTATAAAGACAGCTGCAACACCGATTTGTGTAATACAGATATTAGATTTAGTCTTTAACAAGTTGCTGTCTATTTGCTTCAAAAGGTACCATTGTACCACCTTAAACTCTTTGGCTTCCATGTCATTATACTACGAAATTGAGGAAAGATCCAAAACCTAGGTGGTTGCGAAATATATTTTTTGTTCAAATGGTTCAAATGGCTCTGAGCACTATGGGACTTAACTGCTGAGGTCATCAGTCCCCTAGAACTTAGAACTACTTAAACCTAACTAACCTAAGGACATCACACACATCCATGCCCGAGGCAGGATTCGAACCTGCGACCGTAGCGGCCGCGCGGTTCCAGACTGTAGCGCCTAGAACCGCTCGGCCACTCCGGCCGGCATATTTTTTGTAAAACAAAGACTATAGTAATTCGTATGTCAATATGATTCTCACAGTCTTCCACCAATATTCACAGCAAAGTCTACAAAGAAGAATATCTTTCGTATTCTCGCGCTAAGGGTTGAAATATTCTATAATTTCCATCAGTCAATCCAGACTAACGATCATTGTGCCCGTCAGAAAGAACAAATGCTGGTCAAGTGGTCTAACTTTATCATATAAAGTGCATCCGATTGATTATAGTGTCGTCATGGGGAGCAAAATATCCACAGTCCCAATCTGATCGTACAGTCGTAACGCATACAGGTCGAGAGATACGCGTTTGTAGCGGCTCATCTATATGCAAAGCTTCCTAATCCTATCTGTTACCCGTGACAGGACGCGTTTGAATCGGTTTACCGCAGTCGGTGAAACTAACTAGATGCCTGGAATCTTATTCGGGCAGGGCTGTCCGGGAACTATTGGGATGGCGCCTCCCAGGGGATCTTCGTGTGAAGGTTCAACGATTTAACGATCTGCAGCAAGTCGCTGCTGCACAAGCATCGCGCATGCCTGACCGCAGAAGAAGCGGCCGCCGCCGCCGCCGCGTTGCCCCGCTCTCTCTCCCGGCTGTGGCCCTCAGCTCGTCTCTCCCACCCTGCAGGGTCAGCTCGTCTGCACACATGCCAAAGTTTTAAAACAATTCATTACGCGCAGACATAACAATCGTGACCGCAATAATGTAATAGCAAACAGCCGCATTTGTTTCATTGCTACTCCTCCACGTCATGACCATCACAATACTTACAGCTCTGTCCTGCAGATTAGAGATCAGATTAGATTAGATTAATACTTGTTCCATAGATCATGAATACGACACTTCGTAACGATGTGGAAGGTGTCAGGTTAATAAAAGATGTCTGTACAAGATATTACATTACACAAAATATTGCATGACACTAATGTTTAAGTTTTTTCCCCCTTAATTTATATCTAAAAATTCAGCCAATGAGTAGAAGGAGTTGTCATCTAGAAATTCTTTTAATTTATTTTTAAATTTTAGTTGGCTATCTGTCAGGCTTCTGATGCTGTTTGGTAGGTGACCAAAGACTTTTGTGGCAGCATAATTTACCCCTTTCTGTGCCAAAGTCAGATTTAACCCTGCATAGTGAAGATCATCCTTTCTCCTGGTGTTATAGCTATGCACACTGCTATTACTTTTGAACTGGGTTGGATTATTAACAACAAATTTCATAAGTGAATATATATACTGTGAGGTTACTGTGAGGATCCCTAGATCCTTAAATAGATGTCTGCAGGATGACCGTGGGTGGGCTCCAGCAATTATTCTGATTACACGTTTTTGAGCAATGAATACTTTTATACTCAACGATGAATTACCCCAGAATATGATGCCATACGAAAGCAGTGAATGAAAGTAGGCATAGTAAGCTAATTTACTGAGATTATTATCACCAAAGTTTGCAATAACTCTAATAGCATACGTAGCTGAACTCAGACGTTTCAGCAGACCATCAATGTGTTGCTTCCAGTTTAACCTCTCATCAATGGACACACCTAAAAATTTTGAAAATTCTACCTTAGCTACAGACTTCTGTTCAAAGTCTATATTTATTACTGGAGTTGTGCCATTTACTGTACGGAACTGTATATACTGTGTTTTATCAAAATTTAAAGAGAGTCCGTTTGCTGAGAACCACTTAATAATTTTGTGAAAAACATCATTTACAATTACATCACTTAGTTCTTGGTTTTTGGATGTTATTACTATACTTGTACCATCAGCAAAAAGAACTAAATTTGCATCTTCATCAATGTGGAATGGTAAGTCATTAATGTATATCAAGAACAGTAAAGGACCTAAGACCAAACACTGTGGGACCCCGTACTTGATAGGCCCCCAGTTTGAGGAATCAGCTGTTGTTTTAACATTACATGAACCATTTATTTCAACTTTCTGCATTCTTCCAGTTAAGTATGAATTAAAATATTTGTGCACTGCCCCACTGAAACCATAATGATTTAGCTTATCTAAAAGAATTCCATGATTTACACAATCAAAGGCCTTTGAGAGATCACAAAAAATACCAATGGGTGATGTCCGGTTATTCAGAGCATTTAATATTTGATCAGTGAAAGCGTATATAGGATTTTCTGTTGTAAAGCCTTTCTGAAAACCAAACTGACATTTTGTTAGTACTTTATTTTTACAAATATGGGAGGCTACTCTTGAATACATTACTTTCTCAAAAATTTTTGATAGAGCTGTCAGAATAGAGGTTGGGCGGTAGCTGTCGCTGCTGCGACATATACAGGGTGACACACGGGAGACGGACGGTTTTTAATGAAATAATACCCAGCCAACTCTAAAATTAATGCATGTTTATTTGCACAGAATCAAAGCTCATTATTTGCTATTTTAGTTAACAAAGTTAGTTGTGAAAAATAATGTCGTCAAGGTGATGTCCATTATTTGGAATGCAGGACTCAAGTCTCTTCTCAGAATCCTCCATCACACGGACTAAAATCTCTGCAGGGATGGCAGCATTTTCTCGAATGATTGCGTTCTTCAACTCGTCCAAATTTCGCGGTCTCTACATCTACATACATACTACGAAATCCACCATACGGTGCGTTACGGAGGGTACCTCGTACCACAACTAGCATCTTCTCTCCCTGTTCCACTCCCAAACAGAACGAGGGAAAAAATGACTGCCTATATGCCTCTGTACGAGCCCTAATCTCTCTTATCTTATCTTTGTGGTCTTTCCGCGAAATGTAACTTGGCGGCAGTAAAATTGTACTGCAGTCAGCCTCAAATGCTGGTTCTCTAAATTTCCTCACTAGCGATTCTCGAAAAGAACGCCTCCTTTCCTCTAGAGACTCCCACCCGAGTTCCTGAAGCATTTCCGTAACGCTCGCGTGATGATAAAACCTACCAGTAACAAATCTAGCAGCCCGCCTCTAAATTGCTTCTACGTCCTCCCTCAATCCGACCTGATAGGGATCCCAAACGCTCGAGCAGTACTCAAGAATAGGTCGTATTAGTGTTTTATAAGCGGTCTCCTTCACAGATGAACCACATCTTCCCAAAATTCTACCAACGAACCGAAGACGACTATCCGCCTTCCCCACAACTGCCATTACATGCTTGTCCCACTTCATATCGCTCTGCAGTGTCACGCCCAAATATTTAATCGACGTGACTGTGTCAAGCGCTACACTACTAATGGAGTATTCAAACATTAGGGGATTCTTTTTCCTATTCACCTGCATTAATTTACATTTATCTATATTTAGAGTTAGCTGCCATTCTTTACACCAATCACAAATCCTGTCCAAGTCATCTCGTATCCGCCTACAGTCACTCAACGACGACACCTTCCAGTACACCACAGCATCATCAGCAAAAAGCCGCACATTGCTATCCACCCTATCCAAAAGATCATTTATGTAGATAGAAAACAACAGCGGACCTACCACACTTCCCTGGGGCACTCCAGATGATACCCCCACCTCCGATGAACACTCACCATCGAGGACAACGTACTGGGTTCTATTACTTAAGAAGTCTTCGAGCCACTCACATACGAGGGCAGTTCAATAAGTAATGCAACACATTTTTCTTCTGAAACAGGGGTTGTTTTATTCAGCATTGAAATACACCAGGTTATTCCCCAATCTTTTATCTACACAACACTATTTTTCAACGTAATCTCCATTCAATGCTACGGCCTTACGCCACCTTGAAATGAGGGCCTGTATGCCTGCACGGTACCATTCCACTGGTCGATGTCGGAGCCAACGTCGTACTGCATCAATAACTTCTTCATCATCCGCGTAGTGCGTCCCACGGATTGCGTCCTTCATTGGGCCAAACATATGGAAATCCGACGGTGCGAGATCGGGGCTGTAGGGTGCATGAGGAAGAACAGTCCACTGAAGTTTTGTGAGCTCCTCTCGGGTGCGAAGACTTGTGTGAGGTCTTGCGTTGTCATGAAGAAGGAGAAGTTCGTTCTGATTTTTGTGCCTACGAACACGCTGAAGTCGTTTCTTCAATTTCTGAAGAGTAGCACAATACACTTCAGAGTTGATCGTTTGACCATGGGGAAGGACATCGAACAGAATAACCCCTTCAGCGTCCCAGAAGACTGTAACCATGACTTTACCGGCTGAGGGTATGGCTTTAAACTTTTTCTTGGTAGGTGAGTGGGTGTGGCGCCACTCCATTGATTGCCGTTTTGTTTCAGGTTCGAAGTGATGAACCCATGTTTCATCGCCTGTAACAATCTTTGACAAGAAATTGTCACCCTCAGCCACATGACGAGGAAGCAATTCCGCACAGATGGTTCTCCTTTGCTCTTTATGGTGTTCGGTTAGACAACGAGGGACCCAGCGGGAACAAACCTTTGAATATCCCAACTGGTGAACAATTGTGACAGCACTACCAACAGAGATGTCAAGTTGAGCACTGAGTTGTTTGATGGTGATCCGTCGATCATCTCGAACGAGTGTGTTCGCACGCTCCGCCATTGCAGGAGTCACAGCTGTGCACGGCCGGCCCGCACGCGGGAGATCAGACAGGCTTGCTTGACCTTGCGGCGATGATGACACACGCTTTGCCCAACGACTCATCGTGCTTTTGTCCACTGCCAGATCACCGTAGACATTCTGCAAGCGCCTATGAATATCTGAGATGCCCTGGTTTTCCGCCAAAAGAAACTCGATCACTGCCCGTTGTTTGCAACGCACATCCGTTACAGGCGCCATTTTAACAGCTCCGTACAGCGCTGCCACCTGTCGGAAGTCAATGAAACTATACGAGACAAATCGGGAATGTTTGAAAATATTCCACCAGAAATTTCCGGGTTTTTCAACCAAAATTGGCCGAGAAAAAAAATGTGTTGCATTACTTATTGAACTGCCCTCGTATTTGGGAACCAATCCCATATGCTCGTACCTTAGTTAGGAGTCTGCAGTGGGACACCGAGTCAAACGCTTTCCGGAAGTCAAGGAATATGGCATCCGTCTGATACCCTTCATACATGGTTCGCAAGATATCATGTGAAAAAAGGGCGAGTTCCGTTTCGCAGGAGCGATGATTTCTAAAGCACACAGCTCTTAAGGTACCTCCACAGAAAAAAGTCGCGTACTGACAAGTCGGGAGACCTGGGAGGCCAAGGAACATTGCCAAAACGTGAGATAATCTGGCCAGGAAACATGCGTCTAAGAACTGTCATTGAAGTGTTTGCGGTGTGCGATGTTGCCTCATCCTGCTGGAACCAAACGCGTTTTAAAGGGATTCTTAGTTCTGGTTTCAAGAAAGTTTCAAGCATACGAATGTAACGAACCGAATTAACAGTAACTGTGGCCCCGTTCTCTTCAAAAAAATAAGGTCCAATAATGCCAACAGAGCCAAGAGCACACCAGACTGTTACATTTTCTGAGTGTAGAGCACGCTGGTGGATAAGGTGAGGATGCTCTGGAGCCCAGTAACGTAGGTTTTGCTTATTCACAGTCCCGTATAAGTGAAAATGAGCTTCATCACTCATCAATAAAATTTCATTTTCATCCCAAAATCATTTGCATTCTGTAAGCGAAGTCTTCTCGTACAGCAAAATCAGTTTCCTTAAGTTGTTGGACAATGAGCATTTTTTAGGGATGGAATTATAATTCTTTATGCAAAACTCGTCTGACCGATTCACGATTGATTCGTAACTCACTAGCATGACGTCTAGCTGACCGTCCCGGGCTTCTGACTGCCGCTTGCCTTACCCTTTCAACATTTTCTAGTGTCGTTGCTCTGCGTCTCGGGCCAGGATACTTCTTATCCAGTATGTTTCCAGTTGATCTGCAGTTTTCCACCCATCTGAGGATTGTGTTACGGCTCGGAACAGTTCCATGTCGACCGGCATTAAACCGCGCACGAAACAATCGCTGCGTAGCAATAATAGACTCACCACTTTTCACGAAACTGTCGACGTTGCAAGTCCCACTGTTCCATAGTGACTGAGTAAATGAAATGGCGTCTTGTGTGGATCAGAACTATCCCCACCACGACCACCTCCCACCACCGCGTCCTCAGTACTACGCAGTTCAAAACCGTCCGTCTCCTTTGTGTCACCCTGTACCATCACGGTACGAGTGGTGAAAACTCTGAAAGGTAAGACCTAACTATGATCGATGTTGCCCACTGCTTGTGTAACATTCGTCTGCTGGAAATATCTGTACCACATCCGACCTGTTCGCATGTATACCACATGCCGCGTCTGCTTCGTTGGTTTCTCAATGTGCCAGCCCCTCCTCGCTACTTCGTAAATTTCAATCACATCTCACTTCATCATAATCCTACCATAAGACATGAGATCTGTACATCCACTGAAAACGAGAAACTTTTCTCAAATTCCTTTTACACTATTGTTGATCGCAAATACTGTTGGCAGTTTACTGGTATTTCTAAAGTACATTTGAAAAAGTATAAGAATTGCTTTGGCTTCTTTCCTTTATTTCCATCAAGCTGCGTACCAGGTGGTTATAATTAAAGAGCTACTCACGGACGTCTGTAATTATCATGTGGCAACGAAACTTGGTAGATATGCTAATGCGTTAATGTGAAACCGATTTACGCCTGAAAGAAGAAAAAAGTTCCGGTTTTGGACACCAGGTGAAAATCTCGCGCTGTACAGCATTCCTTCCGTGTTTCAGATGCTCGTACTGAACAAATTGTGAAGCCAGTGGTTAATAATAAAATGAACATTGTACCTTTCTCACCTATCTGACCTTTTCTGCCCACGTCCCCTTCCTTATCGCGCCAGTCTTGCACCTGGTGCCCAAAATTGGAACCAGTTTGTTTTTTTTCCAGCGTAAATCAGATCTGCATTAACGCAGCAGAATATCTTCCAAGTTTCGCTGCCACTGCACCCCTGTGAACAGCTGAATTTTAATTATAACGACTCGGTGTATCTAATCAGATTGTTTCAAAGTAAGTACATTGGATAGCCCTTTCCTGCTTTATGTTCTTGATATAATTTTCACCATTGTTCGCTTGCAAGGCAACGCTTCATCTTGTGTAATGTATTCTATCTTCTTGCCGCGTAAAATTAGAGCAAAAATTAAACGTTTTGAATACTACCTCCTTTGTCTTCGTCGGGAACAAGATATTATTGTAAATGATGTTGTGGTGGCCTCGCCTAACAATTAATTGGTCAACCTAGGTCATCACTACATCATGTCAGATATCGTAGTGTTCTTTCCGATGCTTGAGGTGACTCCACTTACGTTGGAACGTAATAAACTAGGCGAATTTTTCTGTAGCCTCTCAACATTCTGAGCCCTCTCTCATGCACCACTAAGATTGTAGCCATTGAGGTAAGGTTTGACACAAGTTATATGTTAGTTGTAGAAAATCCTCCTGAGTCTGTCATCAGCAGGGAAAAGAGAGAAGCTGGTGCCTTGCACAAAGACGTAGATCCAACTACCGTACGTTACCTGATGGCAAGTTAAATGTCACTGCCATCATTAATACTGCTGAGCATAGTCCCCATCTTGTTGTCAGGCTATACGTGTAGATGCCTAAAGCGTGATCCGTATCTGTCGTACAGAAGCAAAACGATGGAGCTATTGAAGAGTTCTGCCCCACCTCAAGATGTCGTGAAGAATCTTCGCTCCCGAGCTTCTAAACCTCCCATACTGTATGGGTTACTTTAAACCCAAAAGGAAGGTGTTTTATTGAGACTAGGGTTGCAAAACTACAGTAGGCTTCCATGGACTATCACAAGTAAGCATGGACTACAGTAGTTTTCCTTGCAATATTCCTCAGTTAAGGTTATACCCACATTACCTCCATATTAGGTGTGTTGCAAACCTATAGGTCGTTACCTCATAACGATCACTTTCTTTATGCATGTGATAAGTCCTTACTAGATCCCCATAAAAATTGGAAACAGTGAACCACCTAGAAAATCAGTGAGGATTTATAAAGACCCAGGTAACCTATGGAATATTTTTATTCTACATAGTCTTCCTCGTATCTGTTACTTAAAAATAAACAGTCTTTCTTTCTTTTTCTGGTGCCTTGTCCCACGGTTTTGCAGGGTCGGCATGGTTAGGACGGATTTGGCAAGGCTAATTTTAAGGGGCGGCCGGATGCGACAGAATAAGCGTACCCCAGCTGTCTGCGTCTAGCGTAACCCATGGAATTGTGCAAACGTGTTCAGATGTCTGTGAGTCGTGTAACTGAGTCAGAACGTGGGGACCAGCCCGGTATTCACATAGCTGGATGTGGAAAACCGCCTAAAAACCACATCCAGGCTGGCCACACACCGGCCGACGTCGGTAATCCGCCGGGCGGAATCGATTGGGGGCTGGCGCGCCTACCCGAGTCCAGGAAGCAGCGCTCTCGGCTAACCTGGCGGGTCACTTAAAACTAAACAGTATTCATAGCAAACTTGAAACTGTCGATGTTTAATTCAGATTTTAAGCGAAAATTGTTGATCTGTAACTTGAAACAGAGGGATGATGCAGTAACAATGAAGAAAACAACACATATTTATCATATAAAATGAAAAAACCGCAAAGCGAAAATGTGTCGAACATCGCTTCAATACTTCGTCGAACTTCTATAACACATGTTTCTGTTATTCATAAACAACCTTCACATTTGGCAATAACAATAAGAAACTCTTGCTTTTGATCATGATGAAGAACGTTCTGTTGAGTACAAAATAGCAATAATTGTATATATAATGTTTCTGCATGTGAACTGTACTTGCACCAAAAGTACTCGTTTCAGTTACATAAAAATGCAGACGTTATGCGATCAACTAATTTTTATTATTTATAAAAAGTAATTTATAATCTGTAGGGATATAAAAAAACATAATGGACTAATACTCAATAATCTGAGGTTCTAATTATGTGTAAAACAAAACAGAAAAGAAAGAGAAGTCGTCGGCTCCCAGTTTTTCTCTTCCAAATTCATTTATGTTTCCTCCATACCTATGCTAGCAATGCAACCAGTAATCCTGCCACTTACATATATGTAGCGTACCGAAACTACCGAACCGTAGTTTTGATATAGTGCAACTCTAATTCAGAACCGTTGATACTGTTATTGGCTCTTCCACCTATAAACTAGCCAAAAATTTGGTCAAATTAATGATCCCCAGAGTCTGTCGTGAAAATCATATCGAAAAATATTATGTATTCTATGAGGTATTCAAGCAAATCCGAGTTACAGCAATAGATATTATGGTGTGCCATGATGTGCTATCCCTGTTTACATGATTCTGTTCGCAGACCACTTCGTCGAAGCTCTTCAGCAGTATCCAGGCGCTCAGTCCGGAACCACGCGACTGCTACGGTCGCAGGTTCGAATCCTGCCTCGGGCATGGATGTGTGTGATGTCCTTCGGTTAGTTAGGTTTAAGTAGTTCTAAGTTCTAGGGGACTGATGACCACAGATGTTAAGTCCCATAGTGCTCAGAGCCATTTGAACCATTTGAATCTTCAGCAGTATCTCAGTCATACATATACCCTAACATCCAGTTCGCTGACGAGATGGACACAGAAAGTAAATAGTCATTTATAGACGTTTTAGTATAATGTGAACCAAATGACAAATCTGATACACTGTAGCCCGGAAGCTGTCGCAAGCTGACTTACATAATAGCTTGCAGATCTTATTTCATCCAGCGCAGAAAAGACCTGTTTTGAATACTTTGGTACACAGAACGCAACTGTTTTTGACAAGGAGCCTTGTGAGACTGGAATAAATAATTTGCAAATGCTTCTAAAGGACGATAGTGGTGATCTATGTATTAGGTTAGTGATGTGGAAGATGCAGAAACGTGAAGATACTCAACAAACACAAGATGATTCGCATCTTGTATGTGTTTGATGTGTCGGCAGCTGGGCCAACACCTTGTAGATAGAGGTGGCTTAATGCACGCTAGACTAACGCAGACGGGCGTGAAGTACTGGAACAGGATACGTAATTAATGCTATGAAGAAAAGTACGTAGCTGATATAATACTTATCTTTAATAACTCATTGTGGTACATCGCACAAAGGAGACTTTAATTACAATCACTGTAAGGCTAATGGCGCCTTGCTAGTTCGTAGCCATTAACTTAGCAGAAGGCTATTCTGTCTCTCGGCTAATGAGAGAGAAAGGCTTCGTACGTCTAGTCGCTAGCTCTGTCGTCCGTACAACTGGGATGAGTTCGAGTCAGTCTCTCGAGACCTGCCTTGTGGTGGCGCTAGGTTTGCGATCACACAGTGGCGACACGCGGGTCCGACATGTACTACAGGACCGCGGCCGATTTAAGCTACCACCTAGCACGTGTGGTGTCTGGCTGTGACACCACAGTGTTCCTTTCTCTGAACCTACATGTAGCTGAATAAGTTGTGTCCTGAACACACAAGGCATCATTTCCGACAGCCAAAGCCGATAAAAAGATGTTACACCCAGTTAAGTATAGCCTATACATCAGGGTCTGTCTAATTTATTACAGTCGTACACAGGGCGGAAAGTACTCCCGTGGTCAATTAGTCAGCAAAGTTTATTGCCGTTGTGCAGAACGTTCACGGTACAAACCTTGATTTAGAAAGACAGCGGTTGACGAGTGCAGTCTATCGAATAAACATATAATTATGTGTGACGACAGAGAGGTTTCCTGGCTCAAATGGCTCTGAGCACTATGGGACTTAACATCTATGGTCATCAGTCCCCTAGAACTTAGAACTACTTAAACCTAACTAACCTAAGGACAGCACACAACACCCAGCCATCACGAGGCAGAGAAAATCCCTGACCCCGCCGGGAATCGAACCCGGGAACCCGGGCGTGGGAAGCGAGAACGCTACCGCACGACCACGAGATGCGGGCAAGAGGTTTCCTACAGCGCGTGGAAATACTGTCATCTGTCATCATAGAGGCAGTAGAGACCAGGCTGCGTAACAGTAATTTTAACAAGAACAACGGCTATAATCTTAGCGGCTTCTCGACGTCGAGATAACAGTGAAGTTGGGCCATCAAAAATGGTTCAAATGGCTCTGAGCACTATGGGACTTAACTACTGAGGTCATCAGTCCCCTAGAACTTAGAACTACTTAAACCTAACTAACCTAAGGACATCACACACATCCATGCCCGAGGCAGGATTCGAACATGCGACCGTAGCGGTCACGCGGTTCCAGACTGTAGCGCCTAGAACCGCTCGGCCACCCCGGCCGGCTTCGGCCATCACAGCAACACTTACGAAAGTAATTTTTTAATGACGACAGCAAACATTTTGTTTATAATCACGTTTAAAATAGTTGATTTTATTGTACAACTTGCCACATTTTCGTTATCAACTATGGTTTTGGACTTATAGTCTACATTAATCCTATGTTAAAGGACTCAGTGGATACGTGTAGGCATAAGAAACTAGGCTGTTGATTCAAAGATACAGAATTTATAAAACAGGCACTAACTCCACGTTTGTGCGTGGAAAGAAATTCCGAAAAAAAACACCAATGCCGAATTGATCCCAAATGATACAGGATCTTGGCTGCCCATCTTATGAAGTACTCAGCCAGCCCATATAACCTCAGTCTCCAACCATGCATACAAAACATACTTATACAGGGTGTTACAGAAAGGTACGGCCAAACTTTCAGGAAACATTTCTCACACACAAAGAAAGAAAAGATGTTATGTGGACATGTGTCCGGAAACGCTTAATTTCCATGTTAGAGTTCATTTTAGTTTTGTCAGTGGAGCACGTTTTCATGATTTCATACGGGATACTTCACCCGTGGTGCTAGAACATGTGCCTTTACAAGTACAACACAACAAGTGGTTCATGCACGATAGAGCTCCTGCACATTTCAGTCGAAGTGTTCGTACGCTTCTCAACAACAGATTCGGTGACCGATGGATTGGTAGAGGCGGACCAATTCCATGGCCTCCACGCTCTTCTGACCTCAACCCTCTTGACTTTCATTAATGGGGGCATTTGAAAGCTCTTGTCTACGCAACCCCGGTACCAAATGTAGAGACTTTTCGTGCTCGTATTGTGGACGGCTGTGATACAATACCCCATTCTCCAGGGCTGCATCAGCGCATCATGGATTCCATGCGACGTAGGGTGGACGCATGTATCCTCGCTAACGGAGGACATTTTGAACATTTCCTGTAACAGAGTGTTTGAAGTCACGCTAGTACGTTCTGTTGCTGTGTGTTTCCATTCCATGATTAATGTGGTTTCAAGAGAAGTAATAAAATGAGCTCTAACATGGAAAGTAAGCGTTTCCGGACACATGTCCACGTAACATATTTTCTTTCTTTGTGTGTGAGGAATGTTTCCTGAAAGTTTGGCCGTACCTTTTTGTAACACCCTGTATACGCATCTTCCCAAACAGCCCCCATATTGCATACCACCCTTCGTTTCTCAACTAGGCGCTTACGAGAAAAGAAATTGTTACCTTTACACATTATGAGCAGGTCACGTGAATACTTTAAAAGTGAGACATTTGTTAAAAGTCATATTGTCTCTAAGCTATCATTTTTGCCTCGTTGCAAAGGATATTGTACATGTTAGAATAGAATGTGACAAATTCAGTCATCCAAGAAAAATTACCCTGTACAATATTTTAAAAATCAAGGATTATTGTTAAAGTAGTTCTTAGTCCAACCAATAGGTCCGTTGCCAAACGTATTTGCCATTTCATTCGTAGGACGGCCCGTCGATAACAAGGCCATTAGAGACGGACTTCATTCGTGTTTGTGAAAGGCAACTTTAAAACTGAAGGAGCTTCACTTGCGATTCGCTGTAGATTTTATATTAACATCTTCGTCCTTTTTGTAATGGTACAGTTAGATTAATGTACTTTGTAGGCTAATTATCTCCCATAGTTCTTCGCTTACTTTTATACAGTTTTGTTAAGTACTAGTTTGATCGCTACATTTCCGCCTTCAGTATTAGCTCAGTGCTGGATATACATACTCAGATTCGTTACTGGTTTCGTAGCTGCAGTTTTATGACCTCTGGCTTAGGCTTTTGTGACTCTGAGACCGGGACTGCCAATCTTACTACGGCTCTCAGTAGTCGCATTGCCGTAAGATAGCCAAAGCAAGTCATGAAAAGCAGATTGGCGCAGGAAAAGAAGCTTTCTACAAGGAAGGAGTTGCTAGTATCGAGCATGTTCTGAGAACTCAGCAAAAAGATTCTGATTCTGTGCACTTGTATCTCAACACTATACGAACTGAAAAGTGGACAGTGGGATAACGGGAGAGTGAAACAGGAAGACGTAGAGTTACGTAAGGCGCCTAGGTCGAGGTCGTTAAAGACAGATCAAACTCGATGTGGAATCGATAATGAATCGTTCGCTTCAACTAATTTAGGAAGCTATTGGAAAATTTTAAACACTATGACCTTTCAGAAATTAGCTCCATGTCGCCTAAGTCAAGTGTCAGTGACACAAACATATACCGATACATCCCAACAGTATTTAAGGAGGGGTCATACTTGAGCTGACGCAATTGTGCATGTCATAGTCGAGGTAACTGATAACAGGGTGTCCCCCCCTCTCTCCTCAAGGGGGTGGGGAGGGGCAGTGGAGGGGGAGAGGGAAGAAGGGAAAGTGGGCCATTCAAAGTCTGTACTCAATGGCTGACGAATCAGAATCAAACTTCCCTGTCCCCCGTTTTGCTCTCGCCAAATAGGGACCATTCGTGGTCTGTGCTCTGTGGTGAGAAGACCACTAGGGAACTCTATCAGCAGGGAACATCCACCATCTCCCTTCTGCTCTCAGGAAATTTGCTCGAAATGATCTAAATTATTTATCAAAGAATACGTAACACACCTGTCCTCCACTCAGAGTCTAGCGTTACTATTACAATTTAGGCCAATATACGATAAAATATTTCAACTGCATACATAAAATGACATGATTATTAACATACATGCATGCTCATAAATTTTACATTCGAGACATTGAATTCCCTTGTCAACAGTTTTCAGATCACTACCATGGCATAATTCACCTGTTAAGGTGATGTTAATTTTTACTAAATGCGTTTGGTATTAAACGTTTGCTTGTAGGTTTATCCTCAATGCAGTGGTGACAGTTGAAAATTTAATTTGTTTGCATAAGGTACGGTGTTTATTATGTGAACATTTCTGATATATGTGACACTCAAAGACCTGCTGTGCTATCACACTGTATTTGTTGGTTAACACCCGAAAAACAGTTAAGATACGTAGCAACTGCAATACTGAGAACTGCATTGCCATTTATAGGAACGTGTATGGTAGCCCAGCCATGAGAGAGCTGCGAATATGTGTATGTACTTCAAGAACACTTCAGAGAGCGTTTTTGTAAAGAATTTTGACGAGTGTTGTCGCTATGTATGGTGCATAGGCACTACCTAATGTAGGCCAGTAATTACATAATTACGTGAATATCTGTGTATCCTACAATGCTAGCTGAAATCATAAAAAATAAAATGAATGTCTCCAGTCTGGAATGTATTATTTTGTATAAAAAAAGATAAAATCCTGCACCTGTGGTCTGCATGAGTCAAAAGGCAACATATCGTCATTATAATGTGTAACGTCCTGACACTGCAAGTTTCAACATGTCGAGACGATGTGTGAATACACACAGATTGTTGAAGTAACAAAATTATATTCCATAACAGCGAAGCTGTAAATATACATTAGAACCTGCTCAGAATTAGGTGGCACAATGAAAAAATACATTTGTGCTGAATTGCATTAATAAATTGACAACACTTACAAGAAAGAGGCGATGTAATGCCCTCATAACGACGTCTCAGAAACTACACACTTGGCGGAAATGTTCCTGCATTCGGTGCCAGCTGACATCTGACAGATGTGCGTCGGCCTTGACATGTGTTCTGCGGCACCTGTAATATCCAACACATTCAGATGCCTGATGGTCAGCAAGAACATTTCTTACTGCAATGGTGCAGTGAGCAAGAGAAAAAATGTCATTCAACATAAACTGTCAAACTACCACAATTAAAAAAATGGCTCTGAGCACTATGGGACTCAACTGCTGAGGTCATTAGTCCCCTAGAACTTAGAACTAGTTAAACCTAACTAACCTAAGGACATCACAAACATCCATGCCCGAGGCAGGATTCGAACGTGCGACCGTAGCGGTCTTGCGGTTCCAGACTGCAGCGCCTTTAACCGCACGGCCACTTCGGCCGGCCTACCACAATTATTTAAATAATTCACTGCAGTGGGTACCGTCATAGTTTTTATTGTTGAATAATGTGTTGTAATTGTTCATCATCATATCTACATATGCAACAACACAGTGTGTGTGTGTGTGTTTGTGTTTGTGTGTGTGTGTGTGTGTGTGTGTGTGTGTGTGTGGGGGTGTTTCTGTGTGTGCGCGTTTGTTTGTGTGAAGCACAGCACACGTACAAATTGTAGCGTGACATTTTATGAGGTGGACTGAATTGGAATGACAACAATATAGGGAGAGTCAGTTTCTTTAATTAAGCATATGGCATACAGCTGTCATGAATAGATTATTAGTACCTTGTCCCTTGCTATGTGAGGAAACTGACCATCTGTAAATACATCTCGATTATGCGAATATTGGACTATACTAAATGGGAGGCACTTTATGCTTTTATGTTTGTAAGAGGGAAAAAGACAACACTTTCTGTTCACAGATCTCATATTAACGTCTGGATGCTTTTGATCCTATATATTTTTATGTGGTTGGCATGGAAGCAGGTCATCGATAATTTTTCTCTGTATAAAGTGTGAAGTTGAATAAGAATGGCATGGGAGTCTTATCACTCCAGAGGGTTGGTCCGGTATCGCACCTTGTTATCTTCTGCCGTTTACATGCCTCGCTTTACAGGCACACACACACAGACACACAATCACAGTACACACACACACACACACACACACACACACACACACACACACACACATATATATATATATATATATATATATATATATATATATATGACGATGAGCGATTACGACAACACATTACGTAACAAAACAATTTTATGATGATGTCACTCCGCAGTGCAGTATTTTAACGACTAATTAAGATACTTTGACAGTTTATTTTGAATCATTTGTTTCTATGGTTCAGTGTACTACTGCTGTCAAAAGAGGTATTTGCAGACAGTCACGAGTCTGCATTCATCGGATACCAGAGGTGCCGTAGTACACATGTGTAGGGCAAAACTCCTCCCTCAGATGCCAGCTGGGCTCCCAACGCAAGTATATGGTTGCAACGTTTCCAGTGTATGCGATAATGCTGCAGAGATATTACATCCTGTCTCTTTTGATACGCTTTGTCATTTTACGACGCTAATGTAGTTTATCTTGTCGGGAAACTCCCCCATTCCAGGCAGGTTCTAATATACGAGGGCTATTCCGAAAGTAAGGTCCGATCGGTCACGAAATGGAAACGACTATGAAAATCCGATAAAGCTTTGCACAGATGTGTTGGGTAGTGTCTCTAGTATAACCCCAGTTAGCATCACGTCGCTCTTCTCATTTCTGAGCTCGCAGTGAGTGCGTAAAGATGTCTAGAAAATAGTGTCTGCCGCCAAGTACGGGGGCCTGGTGAGAAATTTCCCCTGAAGCTATGCAGCTAACATTACATAACTGTCGTGCTGTTTCGTCTTCAAGACAATTCTCAGCCGCATTCTGCAGGGGCAATGAAGATGCTCCTGCATCGTTTTCAAATGGAAATGTGAGATTACCCACAATACAGCCCGTAATTGTCTCCCTCTGAGTTTCAGCTCAGGTCACATGAACCGCTGGTTATGAAGACAACATTTCGGCACAAGACAACGAGCCGTAGGCCAGCGTAGAGAATTGGCGGAGAGCACTGGCGGCTGCCTTCTATAGCGAGGGTATGGGAAAGTTGGTACAACGCTACGATACACGTCTAAGTCGGGTCGGCGACTATGGAGATAAGTAGCTGCAAGGTGTATCTAACTGTTGCAAATAAAACATTTTTGATTTTTACCGTGGTTTCCATTTCGCGACCTATCGGACCTTACTTTCGGAATAGCCCTCGTATATTGGCAACTGCTCCGTTATTGAATATATTCTGTTACTGCAACAATCTGGTAATTTACAGATGATGTACCTTGCACTGTCATGCGATCACTCACTGTAATGACGGTATGATTTTTGCTTCATGCAGTACCACAGGTGCAGGATTTGAACTTTCTTTTTACAAAATACTACACTCCATAGAAGAGACATTCATTTAATGTTTTTTTTATAATTTCAGCTAGCATTGAAAGGTATACAGATGTGCACATAATTCTTTACCTATATCAGTCAGTGACTGTTTACTGTACAAAGGAAAAATACTTGTCAAAATTCGTTGTGAAAACATTCTCTGAGATGTTCCGTAAGTGCAAATATATATCCATAGTGCTCCATTGATAGTGGCTGGGCCAAATATCTCATGAAAGAAGCATCAAACGAAAAAAACTACAAAGAACGAAACTCGTCTACCTTGAACGGGGAAACCAGATGGCGTTATAGTTGGCCCGCTAGATGGCGCTGCCATAGGTCAAACAGATATCAACTGCGTTTTTTAAAAATAGTAACCCCCATTTTTTATTACATATTCGTGTATTAAGTAAAGAAATATGAATGTTTTAGTTGGACCACTTTTTTCGCTTTGTGATAAATGGCGCTGTAATAGTCACAAACGTGTAAGTACGTGGTATCACGTAACATTCGCCGGCCGTAGTGGGCGAGCGGTTCAAGGCGCTACAGTCTGGAACCGCGAAACCGCTACGGTCGCAGGTTCGAATCGTGCCTCGGGCATGGATGTGTATGATGCCCTTAGGTTAGTTAGGTTTAAGTAGTTCTAAGTTCTAGGGGGCTGATGACCTCAGAAGTTAAGTCCCATAGTGCTCAGAGCCATTTCAACGTAACATTCCGCCAGTGTGAACTGTATTTGCTTCGTGATACATTACCCGTGTTAAAATGGACCGTTTACCAATTGCGGAAAAGGTCGATATCGTGTTGATGTATGGCTATTGTGATCAAAACGCCCAACGGGCGTGTGCCATGTATGCTGCTCGGTATCCTAGACGACATCAACTAAGTGACCGGACCGTTCGCCGGATAGTTACGTTATTAAAGGAAACAGGAAGTGTTCAGCCACATGTGAAACGTCAACCACGACCTGCAGCAAATGATGATCCCCAAGTATGTGTTTTAGCTGCTGTCGCAGCTAATCCGCACATCAGTAGCAGACAAATTGCGCGAGAATCTGGAATCTCAAAAACGTCGTTGTTCAGAATGCTACTTCAACATCGATTGCACCCGTATCATATTTCTATGCACCAGGAATTGCATGGCTACGACTTTGAACGTCGTGTACAGTTCTGCCACTGGGCACAAGAGAATGTATGCTGATTTTCTACGTAATGATCTACCGATGTTAGTACAAGATGTTTCACTGCATGACAGAATGACGATGTACTTCCAACATGATGGATGTCCAGCACATAGCTCGCGTGCGGTTGTAGCGGTATTGAATAGCATATTTAATGACAGGTGGATTGGTCGTCGAAGCACCGTGCTATGGCCCGCACGTTCACCGGATCTGACGTCCCCGGATTTGTTTCTGTGGGGAAAGTTTAAAGATACTTGCTATCGTGATCCACCGACAGCGCCTGACAACATGCTTCAGCGCATTGTCAATGCATTACCGAACACTAGGGAAGGCGAACTACTCGCTGTTGAGAGGAATGTCGTTGCACTTATTTCCAAATGCATTGAGGTTGACGGACATCATTTTGAGCATTTATTGCATTAATGTGGTATTTACAGGTAATCACGCTATAACAGCATGCGTTCTCAGAAATCATAAGTTCACAAAGGTAAATGTATCACATTGGAATAACCGAAATAAAATGTTCAAACGTACCTACGTTCTGTATTTTAATTTAAAACACCTACCTATTACCAACTGTTCGTCTAAAATTGTGAGCCATGTGTTTGTGACTATTACAGCGCCATCTGTCACAAAGCGAAAAAAGTGGTCCAACTAAAACATTCGTATTTCTTTACGTACTATACGAAAGTGTAATAAAAAATGGGGGTTCCTATTTAAAAAAACGCAGTTGATATCCGTTTGACCTATGGCAGCGCCATCTAGCGGGCCAACCATAGCGCCATCTGGTTTCCCCCTTCAAGCTAGACAAGTTTCGTACTTTGTAGTTTTTTCGTTTGATGCTTATTTTATGAGATATTTGGCCTGGTCATGATCAGGTTTTTGATGCGAGTGCAGTCCTCTGTATTCCAGTTGCCGGCCGAAGTGGCCGTGCGGTTAAAGGCGCTGCAGTCTGGAACCGCAAGACCGCTACGGTCGCAGGTTCGAATCCTGCCTCGGGCATGGATGTTTGTGATGTCCTTAGGTTAGTTAGGTTTAACTAGTTCTAAGTTCTAGGGGACTAATGACCTCAGCAGTTGAGTCCCATAGTGCTCAGAGCCATTTGAACCATTTTTTTGTATTCCAGTTATTATATATCTTAAATGGAGGAGAGTTGTGTGACGTGTTTTTTGATAAACAAAATGCCTGAGAGCAGGGGAGTCGCCAATGACTGGCGACCACACCTTTCATTTATTAATATTGTGGTTACTTTCAGTCTTCTTCTGAGTTTTGGAGCCGATGGGTGGACCCTGCTGATAGGGATTCATAGTGGTCTTCTCAGTGCAGAGCACAGACCTCTAATGATATCTTTTGGGCGAAAGCAAAATGGGGGTGGGGGAGATTAATTCCGATTCGTCAACTACTACCTACTGATCTCGAATGGTCACCTCCCTGTCCCCTCCCCCCAACCCCCTTTTCGCCTCTCCTGCTCTACCCCTACTCTCCTCTCCTCGAGGGGAGGACCTTGACAAGTGTCGCCAGTGACCTTGAAAATGATATGAATAACTGCATCAGCTGTAATATGACACCATGATCCTTTCATGAATATGACTGAGTGTATGGGTTTGTCATTCTCCTGCTGATACCCTGCTCACCGCTCTCAATAAAATGGGGAAGGTTGAACAGCTAGTATGAAGGGAACGAAATTTCTCCCACCGATGTCTTTGTATAAAATAACCTCAGTCTTCTTGCAGCGTTAGATAAGAATAAAAACTTAAGATTTCGAGAATAGCCTAGTGTAGCAATCGCGCGTCAGATGTATTGGGGTGAAGCATCCTCCCACATGTGTTTTGTGGAGCGTATGTGCAGACGAAAACGTAGACTGTGAGGTCTAGGACTCGAGACAGATTACCGCAAACATCCGGGATCTATTGTTGTTGTTTATTACCCCTTACGTCAAATTATAAACATTTGAATTATAAACAATTGTTATAGAAATGATAACTTTTGCCATCTGGGATGTTAATAAACATATTAAATTCCAAAACGATTTTTCAGGTGATAGCTAATTATAAAGTGGACACTGTCCTTGTGTCAACCATGTTAATGTATTTCATATGCATGTGACAGTAGTAGTCTACCTTATATATACAGTATATAAAAGCACATAGCACTTCACATAATAATTCCTATCGAATTCATGTCATTGACATTCTCAATTTTCACTGTGCATCCACAAGGCCATGTCAGAGAAAATTACATCAGATTTTGTTGGGTAGGAATTTTCTGTTGTCAAATTCCATAAAAGTTAAAGATTTGCAAATAGAAAACCGTTTTCAGTCACTATTTCACAAAAATTTATGATATTTTCCAGAAATTTCGATAAACTTACGTTACTAGGCTACAGCAATGAAATTATTTTCATGGAAATATACAAGCTACAGTCAGCAGCACAACTTCAGACAAATAATATCTGCATAAAATCTTGGTTTATTTGCGTCCATAATGACGAAATTCATACGGTGACTTTGGTAGAGTGTGTCCTAAATATAATTTAAAATTGGAGAAAGCGAATATTATTCTGTGCTGTTTAACGAGGCATAATTAAAACCAGAACACCGAAAGTCGGATAAATGCATAAAGCCTTGCTTTCTGCCTATGAGAGGCTTGGGAAGTAGGTCATCTACGGACAGAATGAAGAAGAGGAACATTTACAGTGTATTTTTGTTATGATAATTCTCTTTATTTCTGTATTAAAGTACTTTGAAAAACCGTTTGTTCTTTCATTTTGCCGAAATTTAAATTATGTTATTGCTGTTGCACATTTTACGAGTCTTCAATGAAGTTTTCATACCAGTATTTTCTAAGATGAAGTTTTCTCGGATTGTCAGCCGAGCAAAGTCGTAGTTTTGCGGCAACACTTCGACAAATTTCCTACTCATCACTTCGCCTGAAGATGACGAGTGGAATAATTGTCAAAACGTTGCCGCAGGACGACACCTTGATTTGGCTGATAACCCGAGAAACTCCATAATCGAAATTCACCGACAAAGTATTCCCATATAGTATCCTCTAACTCTCAGTTTTTAGCGTGGTATCTGCCTTCTGTGCTTAGGACGTTCGATTTGTAAGTATACATGCTTCATTTTAGAAACCAATCGATGTTCGCGCTCGTAATTTCGCTCCCGAGTATGCATTCGTTGGAAAACACCATGAACACCTCTTATTTTCTTTTGTCAGCGTTTCGGTGTTATCGCGGTGTACAGTGTGAGTATTCTCACCATAGAATTGTAAACACTGGAAAGCACTGTGAATACTAAAATATTATATTTTAATTGAAAACACTGCATGTTGAAAAATACATTAACTGATAACTGTCAACAGCAATATTTCTGCAACATCGCATTTTTAACGATTTTCTGTAAAATCAACGATATTTATGTAAACATTCAAGACATTATCGGACAATATGTTTCGTTGTTATTTGGACGCTAAATTTGCCCTGTTTACGAGTGAATTGAATTATGAAAGACCTAACTTCCATCACATGTGGTGTGAAACAAGATAAGTAGGAACTACACTGATAAAAATTTATCTCGCTTGTTTCTGCGTGTTTAAGCATCGGTTCACAGATCTTATTTCAGTATAATCTTTGTTGATAGATAACGTCACACAATGAAAAATTATTTTGCTGATGATATCTGTTCTGTACGTATTTTAGGAAAACTGATGACCTTATCGTTCAGTATTTAATTTTCCTGGGACACTGGCTTTTTAATGTTTTTATTAAAAACTGCCAACATTTCACTGAGGAATATGGTGTAGTATGTTGTTAGTTTGGTTACTTAGTGAACCTGACATATCGTGTTTTAATATGTAGCTACCATGAACATAAAAGTGAAATAATTTCTCATATGAAACCTGGAAATCACGATAAAGAATTTGGGATGTCAGAATTGAGAAAATTACGAGTAAAATAAATCTAGGCAGAAGGATGGATACTGGTAAGTTTCTCACCAAAATCCATGAAAGAAGTGTAATTTACTAATTGGCGTATGCTATGGGTCATAGGAATAAGGTCTGACAAATTTATCCTAGGGCTTTTCAATTTTTTTTCCTTTATTGTAATTTCCATTCCCCATCAGGGGCTGGCTGACAGCAGCATAAGTGCTGCTCTTCAGCCGAGAGACATAAATAGACAGGGAGACATTTAAAACAATATAAAGAAGAAAACATATGGCGCAATATAGAAACAAAAAAGGCGAAACATAAGAAAAGAAAGCATACAAAGTGGTGACGGTAAATTGGAGATAAAAACCTAAAAAAGTATGTTACACAAAAAACACACACTGGATTAAAATGCACCAGGCAAAGTACGTACGGAGCATAAAAAGTCGTCGAACGATTAAAACAGCGACGTGACGGAGGGTGTAGCAAGAAACAGTCATGGACTATAAACAGGGCGAGCACACAATTAAAACCACATCACTAGATAACACTGTATAATGGCACCGAAACACAGCACTAACGCAGCGCACTGATAACGAATAAAAACCTGCGAGGATCTACCGGATCTACCGGGAAGGGGGACAAGAGAAAGGAGAAAAAAGGGAAAAGGAGGTGGGGAGAGAAAGAGGGATAAAGCGAGGGGCGTGCCGAAGTAGGGCTGGGGAGGGAAGGGACAGGAGAGGAAAACAGCTGAGGAGGGGGTGCAGGGACTCAAGGATGGAAGGAGGAAAATCCGCTCTGGGATTTTCAATTTTTTTTTTCTTTATTGAATTTCAGTTCCCCATCTGGTAGCAGCATATGCGCAGCTCTTCAGCCAAAAGACAATAAGGATACAACAGAAGACATTTTAAATGACAAAGGAGAAAATATGGCGGACAAAAATATAAAAAAAGAGGGAACATAATCGACAAGAACAGACAAAAAGGGAGGCCACTGTAAAATGGAGACAAAAACCTTAAAAAGTACTGAGCACAAAAAAACCACACACTGGGACAATTAAAAGAACACAAGGTGCAGTATGGCTGCAGCATAAAAGTGTTGAGGGATGGCGTAGCACACCTCGCGACGCACAGGACAACAGCACCAAACACAACACAGACGTAGCACACTGATGACGATGAGCAAAACACAGGATCTGCCAGGGGCATGGAGATGAGGGAGAAGGAGGGAAGGGGGGGGGGGTCAGGGGCGCGTCGAAGAGGGTTGGTGAAGGAAGGACGTGGGAGGGACACAGTTCAGGAGGGGGTGCAGGGACTCAGGGGGGGAAGGAGGAAAATCCGCTCTGGGAGAAGGAGGGGAGAGGAAAAGTGGGGCCCTGGGGAGGGGAGGGAGCAAGGCAAGGTTACAGTTGGAAGGAAGGGTATATGTCATGGCAAAGTTAAACATCCGGAAGGGTAAGATGCTGGAAATTGCCCTGATGAAGGAGATGGAGGGTGTGGAGGTTTTTCAATTTTAAAGCGAGACTCATTTTATGTGTTGTTCTTGGACGATTTCTCGTTGGGATAAATTCCAGAATCAACTGATCACTGAAACTTTATATGTCCTTTTCTCTGCAGTTACATCTGAAAAGGGGCCTGTTGTTCCTTCATGTGATGAGCAACACAAGGAGCAAATACATTGCCGAAAATAAGAAGTAAAATCCTCAAGGACTGTGTTCATTGGCACCAGGGCGCAGTATTTGCATACTGGGGGGCTGTACTCTTAGTGACACGTTTGCCACAGACATCAGCGATCAAATGGCGCTCGAGAAGCCCGCCTGTGCACCCTCTGTTTTGAATCGACAGGCAGTACCAGCCAACCACGATATTATTGCACTTGGCTGTTATCGGAACCAAGCGGTGACGTTACAGTAATCACATACAGTGGTGTTTAAGGACAACGTATCTCATTGTTAACGCCTGCCCATCAGTTGCGCATATTCTATGAAGTGTTTCATTGTGTACTCGTGAAATATTGTCAGTTGTACAATGCGGTATTATCCATAATCATGAAGAGAGGGAAACAGAGGAGATATCGCAAAAGTGGACACATTCACATGAAAAAGAGCTTATACTCAAAGTTGTACAATTTTGCCTGGAAGGATAAAAAAGGAGAGTCAGGTAATGATACAACAGAAAGCAATCTTACAGGCGGAAAATGGCAGGGAAGTCAGAAAGAATAGTAAAATTCACTTTAGAAATTTTAAGAAAGCGGAAGACACCGAGGAATGAAGGTAAAAGTCATACAAAAAAGTGGTTCAAATGGCTCTGAGCGCTATGGGACTTAACTTCTAAGGTCATCAGTCCCCTAGAACTTAGAACTACTTAAACCTAACTAACCTAAGGACATCACACACATCCATGCATGAGGCATGATTCGAACCTGCGACCATACCGGTCGCGGTTCCAGACTGTAGCACCTAGAACCGCTCGGCACCCCGGACGGCGTCATACAAAACAAAGGTGTCGTAGAAGAGTAGTTTCTCCATATGACTTCTATCATGCACTTACTGGAAGAAACGTTTTGGAGTGTTATGAGCAGAAGAAGCAAATCCCAACATCTAGAAAAGTGTTTGTTTGCGTAACCGTTTGAGGGTGTTGCGACAGCGTACATGGAACTTAACGCGTCTCCGATGCGAGTATATAAGCACCGACAGGTGGGCAAAGAATTAGCGTGGCATTTGTGTGTTTCTGAATAGCGTGCGGTAAATGTGGAAACCTGAACTGTGGCGACGATATTACCAAATGCATCCAAACAACCAAACTTGGCTGTCGAAGGACAAACACCGGTGGACATCCATCGGAGAACAAAGAGGAAGTGTGGCGCAGCATGTCCGTCGAAAATCACCGTTGCGGAATGGTGCGCCAAATTCACGATAACGCCCGTCCCCATATCGCAAATATCGTAGCGCAAAAGTTACACCAACTCAACTGGAAGGCCGCCTAGCAGCTGCCCTGTACTCTCGATCTCTCCTTATGCAATTTCCACTCCTTCAATCCCTTAGAAAAGATTTTGGAGGGTCGAAGATTACTATTGAAAGTGAATGTGCAGCAGACAGTTACGGACATTTTCACGCAGCAGGAAACATTGTTTTGCGAAACGGGTGTTTTGAAACCGGTGCGTCGGTGGGATGATTGTCTCAATGTTCACAGCGATTTTGGCTGATTGCCAACCGATTCTGGACTGTAAGGCTTTCAAACGGAAACTTTTTGATCGCCCCATATATTTTCAAAAGCCAACGACCTTGCCGCAGTGGGAACACCGGTTCCCAGCAGACCACCAAAATTAACTGCTGTCGGGCTGGCCTAGCATTTGGATGGGTGACCATCCAGTCTACCGAGTGCTGTTGGCAAGGGGGAGTGCACTCAGCCCTTGTGAGGCAGACTGAGAAGCTACTACACTCCTGGAAATTGAAATAAGAACACCGTGAATTCATTGTCCCAGGAAGGGGAAACTTTATTGACACATTCCTGGGGTCAGATACATCACATGATCACACTGACAGAACCACAGGCAGATAGACACAGGCAACAGAGCATGCACAATGTCGGCACTAGTACAGTGTATATCCACCTTTCGCAGCAATGCAGGCTGCTATTCTCCCATGGAGACGATCGTAGAGATGCTGGATGTAGTCCTGTGGAACGGCTTGCCATGCCATTTCTACCTGGCGCCTCAGTTGGACCAGCGTTCGTGCTGGACGTGCAGACCGCGTGAGACGACGCTTCATCCAGTCCCAAACATGCTCAATGGGGGACAGATCCGGAGATCTTGCTGGCCAGGGTAGTTGACTTACACCTTCTAGAGCACGTTGGGTGGCACGGGATACATGCGGACGTGCATTGTCCTGTTGGAACAGCAAGTTCCCTTGCCGGTCTAGGAATGGTAGAACGATGGGTTCGATGACGGTTTGGATGTACCGTGCACTATTCAGTGTCCCCTCGACGATCACCAGTGGTGTACGGCCAGTGTAGGAGATCGCTCCCCACACCATGATGCCGGGTGTTGGCCCTGTGTGCCTCGGTCGTATGCAGTCCTGATTGTGGCGCTCACCTGCACGGCGCCAAACACGCATACGACCATCATTGGCACCAAGGCAGAAGCGACTCTCATCGCTGAAGACGACACGTCTCCATTCGTCCCTCCATTCACGCCTGTCGCGACACCACTGGAGGCGGGCTGCACGATGTTGGGGCGTGAGCGGAAGACGGCCTAACGGTGTGCGGGACCGTAGCCCAGCTTCATGGAGACGGTTGCGAATGGTCCTCGCCGATACCCCAGGAGCAACAGTGTCCCTAATTTGCTGGGAAGTGGCGGTGCGGTCCCCTACGGCACTGCGTATGATCCTACGGTCTTGGCGTGCATCCGTGCGTCGCTGCGGTCCGGTCCCAGGTCGACGGGCACGTGCACCTTCCGCCGACCACTGGCGACAACATCGATGTACTGTGGAGACCTCACGCCCCACGTGTTGAGCAATTCGGCGGTACGTCCACCCGGCCTCCCGCATGCCCACTATACGCCCTCGCTCAAAGTCCGTCAACTGCACATACGGTTCACGTCCACGCTGTCGCGGCATGCTACCAGTGTTAAAGACTGCGATGGAGCTCCGTATGCCACGGCAAACTGGCTGACACTGACGGCGGCGGTGCACAAATGCTGCGCAGCTAGCGCCATTCGACGGCCAACACCGCGGTTCCTGGTGTGTCCGCTGTGCCGTGCGTGTGATCATTGCTTGTACAGCCCTCTCGCAGTGTCCGGAGCAAGTATGGTGGGTCTGACACACCGGTGTCAATGTGTTCTTTTTTCCATTTCCAGGAGTGTAGATTGAGAAGTAGCGGCTCCGGTGTCGGAAACTGACTTACGGCCGGGAGAGCGGTGTGCTGACCACATGCCCATTCATATCCGCGTCCAGTGACGCCTGTGGGCTGAGGATGACAAGGCAGCTAGTCGGTATCTTTGGGCCTTCATGGCCTGTGCAGGAGAAGTTTATATTTTCAAAAAATGAGATAAATTTTCGGGGAGGAATGAAAAAGGGCCAAATCAACCCTAGGTATTCACTGACGAAACGTGGGTGCAACGCGATATACAATGGAATGGTACTGGCAACACAAAGAAGTTCCGGTTGTAATGACTAATAGCAGAGCAGGCCAAAGAGCTGTTTTTGTCCACACTGGAGGAACAAATGGTTTCATAGAGGGAGCTGAGTTAATTTGTGATACAAAATGTAAATCCCTAAATTATCACGATGGAATGAGTGGAGATAATTATCATGAATGGTTAGAAAAGAAACCGATTCTTAACGTCCTAGCTGGTAGTATTATTGTTCCTAATAACGCACTGTGTCACACTATTCAGGTGAATAAACTCCACTCTACTGCAACTAGCAAAAGACCGGAATTGAATGGCCCATTTAGAACATAGACATTTCTGAACCGAGCTTGACAAGAAATAAGCCTTTAGAAATTATGCTTTATAATAACCCAAACGATGTTTGAAGCGTAGGCCGTTTTAAAGCGTAAGCATCTATTGTTCTGGGTCCTCCACACACCGCTCTGATTTGAACTGTATAGAGCTAATCTGCAAGACAGGAATAAACATTGCAGAAAAAAAGTTTCTACTCTTAATTTAACTACCCAACACGATTGATTAAAAGCTTGTGAACATTGAAATTGAGAATGACTATTGGCGTAGCGATGGGTTAATGGAAGAAGCAATAGAGAATACAGTAATCAATATTTGCCGGGAGAGTGAAGGTGAATATTCAGCACACGACGACGACAGTGAATTTGATATGGCAGATGAAATTGTAACGGATTCCAGTGAAACAGTTACAGAGCATAAAGAATTTGGTGGCTGCCCCCTGTGTGAAGGACAATCCACTTCATTACTCTAATCACTTAGCTTAGTGCAGTGTCCATTGCGTAACTGTACTTGCACCGTCTTTCCTTTTCTCCGCAATCCCCATTACGTTCTGGCTGATGAGAAGCCGACCGAAGCGCCCTCTCTCACAGGTGCAATAATGGTTTGGTCGACTAATGACAGTGCTGAGTTTAGAGGTGAACAGCATTTGCAACATCCATTCTAGGATACAACCGTGCCTCACCAACGGGAACATACTCCGGTTAAAGAGCTTCAGCCATTTGCATTGGGTCGCACTGTGGGCCTGCGAGAAGCTGGATGGACGTGACTCCGGATCGCTGCACATGTATCGGTGTTGTGCGGCTGCTTTCAACAGAGATCTGTGGAGCACTCCCATACACGTAGACAAGGTTCTGGACTTCCAAATAGTAGACACGTACGTCGAGATCGACGCACTGTGGGAGCAGCGGTGGCCGATCGAACATCATCAATGTACGAAATCTGAGTGCATGTTGCACCCACTGTGTCATCAGGGACTATAGAGAACTCTTTGCTTGCAGCAAGATTAAGGGGAGACGGAAGGCAAGTGGGCTTCAAAAACTCGATTTTTAGAATTTAGCATATTTGAAATGCCTGGTCTTTCCTGCGTGAAACAGTTTTTGTTTTATATAAATACGACAATTTTTTCGTGAGATGTGATGGTTTTCCTGACGCTCTGTGCAATCTGGGGACGGTAACTTCAAGGTTTATGACCGGTTATGTGCAGAACAACCCTATGGTCCTAATGTCACAATTTCTAAAAAAAAATGGCTCTGAGCACTATGGGACTCAACTGCTGAGGTCATTAGTCCCCTAGAACTTAGAACTAGTTAAACCTAACTAACCTAAGGACATCACAAACATCCATGCCCGAGGCAGGATTCGAACCTGCGACCGTAGCGGTCTTGCGGTTCCAGACTGCAGCGCCTTTAACCGCACGGCCACTTCGGCCGGCCACAATTTCTAAATTAGAGTGCATTGGGCATGTCCAGAAGAGAATGGGGTCCAGGTTGAGAAGATTATTGAAAGAAAAGTAAAAAATAGTATTGGAAGATGGTAAGAAGATAGGTGGTAAAGGTCGCCTGACTAATGTTGAAATAGATTACAGAATTATTATGGCTTGGCCATAAGAAGAAATGATGCGAATTTAGAAATCATGAAAAAAGCTGTATGGGCTGTCTTTCTCCGTAAACTTTCCACAAATGAAAATCCAGTGCACGGACTTTGCCCCAGTGATCCTGACACTTGGTGCACGTACAGGAGAAATGCCAGATATGACCACAAACATTCTTTATCTGCATCAGTAATGAATGAAATTAAACCCATATTTAGAGACCTTTGTGAAGAAACCATGCTAAAGAAATGTCTTCATTGGAAAAACCCAAAATTTAAATGAATGTGTGAATTCTGTCATTTGGAACCGGTTACCGAAAACTCTATTTGTTCAGCTTACAACCCTCAAATTTGGTGTTTATGATGCTATTTTATACTTCAATGATGGTATATTAAGAAAACGGGATGTTTTGGAATTATTGGGCATAAAATGTAGTGGAAATACTGCAAAATCCTTGGTGAAAATAGATGAAAAGAGAGAATCCGCAAAGCAGATATTGCTAATTTAAAATACGCAAAAGAAGCCAGACAGAAAAGAAAAGGAACAAAGAGAAGAAAAGATCAGTATGATTGAGATGATGCTCCGTATGGTGCAGGAAAATATTAGTGGTAAGCAATTCTCATCAAGAAGTATACTACAGTTGCAATATTAAACTTTAAATGGATTTTTCTCAATTTACATTTTTTACTTTCAGGTACCATTATTTGATAAACTAATGGGGTTAGAAACATGAAATTTGGTCCATTTGTACTGTAGATGGTAATAAGTCATTACAATTAAATTGAGAACCACCAAACAATCAGAAACTGTTTTATAATAATTAATGTACAAATGAAAGGTAAATTTTACTAGTGAAAGAATAATTTTTTTCTTCAAAACTATAAGAGGTATTATGTTCATTTTACTTGTAAATTGAGGCATATATGTTATATATTTGCAGTACAAATTTCATTGTTTTATCACTTATAGTTCTTTTGAAAAGTGTACCTATTCAAACGGTAAAATAGCTTTGGCAGAATAGGGATAAAAATTGCCTTTCGTCTGCCCTTAAGACCACGTGTTCTTCTGGTCTGTCACTGGCTACTACTGACACCACAACATCGCCAACCGTGGCTACCCTGGAGTGAAAGAGTTGACTGGAGAGTGTAATGGCGCTCTGTTGCCTTCAGTAATGAGAGTAGGGTCTGCCTTTCTGCGAGAGATAGACGTACACGTGTATTTCGTAGACACACACAAGTCCCACCCCAGGATTCACGGCAGGGGGCGGAAAGGGGGGGGGGCGGTGCGTAAGTTACAACTCGCTGTAACATTTGGCGTTTCTCCAGGGTAAACTAACCAGTGCCTGGTTCATTGCGTAGGCTGTTATCACCGTGCTACTGACGTTTCTTCGACAGGGGGGCTTATTCAGCAGGACAATAAACGTTCCCACACGACTGTTGAAATGCAAAGTACTCTTCGTAGTGCGCAGCAACCGCTCTGGCCAGCAAGATCACTGGGTCTCTCGCCAATTGAACACGAAAGGCACATGATGAAGAGAGAACTTTCTCGTTCTTCAGGGTATGCAAGAACCACTGCCGAATTGTAAGAAAAAAGATGCAAGATACTTGGCATAATCTGTCGCAGGATGTCATTCAGTACCTTAATAATCGTTTGCTTGCGAGAATACACGCCAGCGTTGTCACTGTGCATTGATATGACTGTTTGGGCACTCGTAACGCTGAGATGTGCGTTTCATTTGGTGTGAATTCGTTATCATGTTCTCCTACAATGAAGAACTACTGCTCGCCTCACTTATCAATAACATGACGTTGTCCTTGAGTGTGTTGCATTTTGTTTTCGGGCAGTATATTTCGGGACCACAGGTGTGGTCTTCAGAAATGATGTACGAGGCATATTCTGGAAGCTCACATCGTGACAAAGTAAACACCAGATTTAAGATATACTCTGTTCTTTTTTTGAATTTTCAGCATGGTCAGCTTGTTAATCAGTTTATTTAGTAGAACTAATTCTCAACTATTTAATAGGCTCTGTAAAATAACATACGAGGGCAGTTCAATAAGTAATGCAACACATTTTTTTCTGAAACAGGGGTTGTTTTATTCAGCATTGAAATACACCAGGTTACTCCCCAATCTTTTAGCTACACAACACTGTTTTTCAACGTAATCTCGATTCAATGCTACGGCCTTACGCCACCTTGAAATGAGGGCCTGTATGCCTGCACGGTACCATTCCACTGGTCGATGTCGGAGCCAACGTCGTACTGCATCAATAACTTCTTCATAATCCGCGTAGTGCCTCCCACGGATTGCGTCCTTCATTGGGCCAAACATATGGAAATCCGACGGTGCGAGATCGGGGCTGTAGGGTGCATGAGGAAGAACAGTCCACTGAAGTTTTGTGAGCTCCTCTCGGGTGCGAAGACTTGTGTGAGGTCTTGCGTTGTCATGAAGAAGGAGAAGTTCGTTCAGATTTTTGTGCCTACGAACACGCTGAAGTCGTTTCTTCAATTTCTGAAGAGTATCACAATACACTTCAGAGTTGATCGTTTGACCATGGGGAAGGACATCGAACAGAATAACCCCTTCAGCGTCCCAGAAGACTGTAACCATGACTTTACCGGCTGAGGGTATGGCTTTAAACTTTTTCTTGGTAGGGGAGTGGGTGTGGCGCCACTCCATTGATTCCCGTTTTGTTTCAGGTTCGAAGTGATGAACCCATGTTTCATCGCCTGTAACAATCTTTGACAAGAAATTGTCACCCTCAGCCACATGACGAGCAAGCAATTCCGCACAGATGGTTCTCCTTTGCTCTTTATGGTGTTCGGTTAGACAACGAGGGACCCAGCGGGAACAAACCTTTGAATATCCCAACTGGTGAACAATTGTGACAGCACTACCAACAGAGATGTCAAGTTGAGCACTGAGTTGTTTGATGGTGATCCGTCGATCATCTCGAACGAGTGTGTTCGCACGCTCCGCCATTGCAGGAGTCACAGCTGTGCACGGCCGGCCCGCACGCGGGAGATCAGACAGTATTGCTTGACCTTGCGGCGATGATGACACACGCTTTGCCCAACGACTCACCGTGCTTTTGTCCACTGCCAGATCACCGTAGACATTCTGCAAGCGCCTATGAATATCTGAGATGCCCTGGTTTTCCGCCAAAAGAAACTCGATCACTGCCCGTTGTTGCAACGCACATCCGTTACAAACGCCATTTTAACAGCTCCGTACAGCGCTGCCACCTGTCGGAAGTCAATGAAACTATACGACACGAAGCGGGAATGTTTGACAATATTCCACAAGAAATTTCCGGTTTTTTCAACCAAAATTGGCCGAGAAAAAAAATGTGTTGCATTACTTATTGAACTGCCCTCGTATGTCGAACTGTACTAGATAAGAATCTGTCTCCCTCTGCCTCAGCCTCAATCATTTCAGTTGACGTGAATTTTCTTACTCCTAGCCATCTCTTCAGGTTTAGGAACCAAAGGTAATCGCTAGGAGCCAAATCGTCTTTCTCATTTGTACCCCTCGAGTCAATTTACGGAATATGATGGAGGGTGCATGGTATACAACCTATCATTTTCCCGTTTCTTGTTCTATTAATTAATGGCAACAAAATAAGTGACAATCGGATAGCCTACCCATTAAGTTTTATTTCTCCGATTTTATCTTCACTGGACTTTTGTAATATGTAAATGGTAGGGGGTAAAAGTTGTTTTGCTTTTCTGGGAACGTATATTCCTAGAACTTGAAAAGTAAACCACTAAGTGAAGCACGGTGTCTTTTGTAGCATCTGCCACTGGAGTTGAATGAGCATCTCCGTTAAACAGTCGCGCTTACTGAGCAAAACGTGGCGTACCTACAGGGTGTTTCAAAAATGACCGGTATATTTGAAACGGCAATAAAAACTAAACGAGCAGCGATAGAAATACACCGTTTGTTGCAATATGCTTGGGACAACAGTACATTTTCAGGCAGACAAACTTTCGAAGTTACAGTAGTTACAATTGTCAACAACAGATGGCGCTGCGGTCTGGGAAACTCTATAGTACGATATTTTCCACATATCCACCATGCGTAGCAATAATATGGCGTAGTCTCTCAATGAAATTACCCGAAACTTTGACAACGTGTCTGGCGGAATGGCTTCACATGCAGATGAGATGTACTGCTTCAGCTGTTCACTTGTTTCTGGATTCTGGCGGTACACCTGGTCTTTCAAGTGTCCGCCTCCTGTATGTTTCGGATAGCCCAAAGCAATCACACGATCATCGAAATATTCATTCAGGAAATCAAAGACGTCGGCCGTGCGATGTGGCCGGGCACCATCTTGCATAAACCACGAGGTGTTCGCAGTGTCGTCTAAGGCAATTTGTACCGCCACAAATTCACGAAGAATGTCCAGATAGCGTGATGCAGTAATCGTTTCGGATCTGAAAAATGGGCCAATGATTCCTTTGGAAGACATGGCGGCCCAGACCATGACTTTTTGAGGATGCAGGGACGATGGGACTGCAACATGGGGCTTTTCGGTTCCCCATATGCGCCAGTTCTGTTTATTGACGAAGCCGTCCAGGTAAAAATAAGCTTCGTCAGTAAACCAAATGCTGCCCACATGCATATCGCCGTCATCAATCCTGTGCACTATATCGTTAGCGAATGTCTCTCGTGCAGCAATGGTAGCGGCGCTGAGGGGTTGCCGCGTTTGAATTTTGTATGGATAGAGGTGTAAACTCTGGCACATGAGACGATACGTGGACGTTGGCGTCATTTGGACCGCAGCTGCAACACGGCGAACGGAAACCCGAGGCCGCTGTTGGATCACCTGCTGCACTAGCTGCGCGTTGCCCTCTGTGGTTGCCGTACGCGGTCGCCCTACCTTTCCAGCACGTTCATCCGTCACGTTCCCAGTCCGTTGAAATTTTTCAAACAGATCCTTTATTGTATCGCTTTTCGGTCCTTTGGTTACATTAAACCTCCGTTGAAAACTTCGTCTTGTTGCAACAACACTGTGTTCTAGGCGGTGGAATTCCAACACCAGAAAAATCCTCTGTTCTAAGGAATAAACCATGTTGTCTACAGCACACTTGCACGTTGTGAACAGCACACGCTTACAGCAGAAAGACGACGTACAGAATAGCGCACCCACAGACTGCGTTGTCTTCTATATCTTTCACATCACTTGCAGCGCCATCTGTTGTTGAAAATTGTAACTACTGTAATTTCGAAAGTTTGTCCGCCTGAAAATGTACTGTTGTCCCAAGCATATTGCAACAAACGGTGTATTTCTATCGCTGCTCGTTTAGTTTTTATTGCCGTTTCAAATATACCGGTCATTTTTGAAACACCCTGTATATAGATTTACTCTATCTTCTCTATTAATCCTACTCGCAACGGTTCCAGAGGCATGAGAAACACTCAAGAATTCCTATAATATGGCCAAACTGGAAGTACTTTAAGCAGAGGTCATGCTGTATCCAGCAGTGATTAGATGTGTACCAACGAATTATCGATGTGTAAAGTACGCACATCAAAAAAAAGGTTACATCAGCTCAGTTCCGAGAGTTGAGGAACCTGGACAGAAAACTGTAATACAGATCAACATAAAAATCAGCCGGCCGAAGTGGCTGTGCGGTTAAAGGCGCTGCAGTCTGGAACCGCAAGACCCCTACGGTCGCAGGTTCGAATCCTGCCTCGGGCATGGATGTTTGTGATGTCCTTAGGTTAGTTAGGTTTAACTAGTTCTAAGTTCTAGGGGACTAATGACCTCAGAAGTTGAGTCTCATAGTGCTCAGAGCCATTTGAACCATTTGAACCATAAAAATCACTTTCGCCCTTTTTATTGGTCATGGAAACCACATATTGCATGTTGTACGACCATACAGCGAGTCCTACAGAGGTGGTTGTCCAGAGTGCTGTACACACCGGCACATCAAGTACCCAGTAGTACGTACTCTTACATTGATTCTTGCTGTATTCATCGTCGCATACTATTCACAAGTTTATCAAGGTACTTTTGGTCCAGATTGTTCCAATCCTCAACGGCGATTCGGCGTAGATACCTCAGAGCGGTTGGTGGGTCACGTCGTCCATAAACAGCCCTTTTCAATCTATCCCAGGAATGATCGATAGGATTCATGTCTGGAGAACATGCTGGCCACCCTAGTCGAGCGATGTGATCTTGAAGGAAATCATTCACAAGATGTGCACAACGGGGGCGAAAACTGTCGTCCATGAAGACGAATGCCTCCCCAGTATGCTGCCTATATGGTTGCACTATCGGTCAGAGGATGGCATTCACGTATCGTACAGCCGTTACGGCGTCTTCCACGACCACCAGCGGCGTACGTAGACCACATAATGCCACCCCAAAACAGCAGGGAACCTCCATCTTGCAATACTCACTGGACAGTGTGTCTATGGCGTTCAGCCCGACCGGTTTGCCTCCAAACACGTCTCCGACGATTGTCTGGTTGAAAGCATATGCGACACTCATCGGTGAAGAGAAGGTGATGCCATTCCTGAGCAGCCCATTCGGCATGTTGATGGGCCCTTCTCCACCGCGTTGCGTGGTGTTGTGGTTGCAAAGATGGACCTCGCCATGGACGTCGGGAGTGAAGTTAAGCATCAAGCAGCCTATTGCGCACGGTTTGAGTCGTAACACGACGTCCTGTGGCTTCAAGAAAAGCATTATGGTGGAGTTGCTGCCAGGGTTCCTCCGTGCCATAATCCGTAGGTAGCGGTCATCCGCCCTTGGGCGGCCTGAGCGAGGCATGTCATCAACAGTTCTTGTCTCTCTGTATCTCCACCATGTCCGAACAACATCGCTTTGGTTCACTCCGAGACGCCTGGACACTTACCTCGTTGCGAGCCCTTCCTGGCACAAAGTAACAATGCGGACGCGATCGAACAGCGGTATTTACCGTCTAGGCACGCTTGAACTATAGTCAACACGAGCCATTTACCTCCTTCCTGGTGGAATGACTGCAACTGATCGGCTGTCGGAGCCCCTCCGTCTAATAGGCGCTGCTCCATGCATGGTCGTTTACATCTTTGGGCGGGTTTAGTGACATCTCTGAACAGTCAAAGGGACTGTGTCTGTGATAGAAGATCCATAGTCAACGTCTATCTTCAGGAGTTCTGGGAACTGGGGAGATTCAAAACTTTTTTGATGTGTGTAGCTTCCTTCTTTGCAAAATGTGGTCATTACACCTGAATAGGATCATCCATTTTTCCCAACGGTGAATTTTAATACTCCATGTTGATAGTGCTGCGTTTTTGGTTACAGTCTGAGATCACTGTAACTTCTAGTAGAGACATGACTTTTGCACTCTCTTTGGGGCACTGCCGGCCGAAGTGGCCGCGCGGTTCTGGCGCTGCAGTCTAGAACCGCGAGACCGCTACGGTCGCAGGTTCGAATCCTGCCTCGGGCATGGATGTGTGTGATGTTCTTAGGTTAGTTAGGTTTAACTAGTTCTAAGTTCTAGGGGACTAATGACCTCAGCAGTTGAGTCCCATAGTGCTCAGAGCCATTTGAACCATTTTTTTTTTCTTTGGGGCACTGACACCTTGCATTTATGAAAGGCATAAAAACCGTCTCGGAACAGTGTTTCAACCGATCTACATACTGTTGAGCAAAGTTGAATTTAACCTTTTTTGGTCAAACACTGACGAAAAACAATCGCAGCATAAAAAGATAATTAATGTAGAGTAATGAAATTTCATGAATATATTTGTCAAGGTAACGTATGTAAGTTATTAACATTGGAACATAGCAGGTTAATGAAAGCGCGAAGTAAGTCACTGCAAATGTGAAGATCAATACAGGGACGATTAATGGTGGTTGTGGACGACGCTGGTGTTGTCCTGCTCTGATGTCTCATACGTGTTCGTTTAGAGACAGATTGTTATATTGCTAGAGAAGGCCGAAATGCACGCTATAAGCTCACGCAGGATGGCGTGAGGTCTGAAACAGGATACGTAATGAATGCTATAAAGAAAAGTACGTAGCTTCTGGAATACTTACCTTTAATCCATCATTTGTATACATCATTCTTGATGAGACATGCTTCATACGATAACTATCAATTGCTATGGCGCCTTGCTAGGTCGTAGCCATTGACTTAGCTGAAGGCTATTCTAACTATCTGCTCTGCAAATGAGCGAGGCTTCGTCAGTGTGCATCGCTAGCTAAGTCGTCCGTACAACTGGGGCGAGTGCTAGTCCGTCTCTCGAGACCTGCCGTGTGGTGGCGCTCGGTCTGCGATCACTGGCAGTGGCGACACGCGGGTCCGACATGTACTAATGGACCGCGGCCGATTTAAAGCTACCACCTAGCAAGTGTGGTGTCTGGCGGTGACACCACACAGATTTGGTGACTGAGTAGGCCATGGAACATGTAGACACTCTGTAGAGTATGTTCGGTTACATTAGCGTTAGGTGGCGAGCGTTATCCTGTTGGAAAACACTCGCTGTTCATGAACGGCAGCACAACAGGTCGTATCACCAGACTGACGTGCAAATTGGCAGTCAGGGTGCGTGGGATAACCACGAGAGTGCTTCTGCTGTCACACGAAACCGCACCCCAGACCATAGCTCCATGTATAGGTCCAGTGCGTAGAGCACACAAGCACGTTGGTTGCAGGCCCTCAACTGTCCTCCGTGTAACCAACACACGGCTATCACTGGCACCGAGGTAGAACCAGCTTTCATCAGAAAACACAAAAGACCTCCAATCTCCTCTCCAGTGAGCTCTCACTTGACACCACTGAAGTCGAAAATGGTAGATCAGTAGAATGCACGATACTGGGCGCCTGGTTCGGAGCTGTAAGTAACCGACTTGTCACAGTTCGTTGTGTCACTGTCGTGCCGAATGCTGCTCAGGTTAATGCTGCAGATCAGTGCGATGCGCCAGAGCTACACTCCTGGAAATGGAATAAAGAACACATTGACACCGGTGTGTCAGACCCACCATACTTGCTCCGGACACTGCGAGAGGGCTGTACAAGCAATGATCACACGCACGGCACAGCGGACACACCAGGAACCGCGGTATTGGCCGTCGAATAGCGCTAGCTGCGCAGCATTTGTGCACCGCCGCCGTCAGTGTCAGCCAGTTTGCCGTGGCATACGGAGCTCCATCGCAGTCTTTAACACTGGTAGCATGCCGCGACAGCGTGGACGTGAACCGTATGTGCAGTTGACGGACTTTGAGCGAGGGGGTATAGTGGGCATGCGGGAGGCCGGGTGGACGTACCGCCGAATTGCTCAACACGTGGGGCGTGAGGTCTCCACAGTACATCGATGTTGTCGCCAGTGGTCGGCGGAAGGTGCACGTGCACGTCGACCTGGGACCGGACTGCAGCGACGCACGGATGCACGCCAAGACCGTAGGATCCTACGCAGTGCCGTAGGGGACCGCACCGCCACTTCCCAGCAAATTAGGGACACTGTTGCTCCTGGGGTATCGGCGAGGACCATTCGCAACCGTCTCCATGAAGCTGGGCTACGGTCCCGCACACCGTTAGGCCGTCTTCCGCTCACGCCCCAACATCGTGCAGCTCGCCTCCAGTGGTGTCGCGACAGGCGTGAATGGAGGGACGAATGGATCGCTTCTGCCTTGGTGCCAATGATGGTCGTATGCGTGTTTGGCGCCGTGCAGGTGAGCGCCACAATCAGGACTGCATACGACCGAGGCACACAGGGCCAACACCCGGCATCATGGTGTGGGGAGCGATCTCCTACACTGGCCGTACACCACTGGTGATCGTCGAGGGGACACTGAATAGTGCACGGTACATCCAAACCGTCATCGAACCCATCGTTCTACCATTCCTAGACCGGCAAGGGAACGTGCTGTTGCAACAGGACAATGCACGTCCGCATGTATCCCGTGCCACCCAACGTGCTCTAGAAGGTGTAAGTCAACTATCCTGGCCAGCAAGATCTCCGGATCTGTCCCGCATTGAGCATGTTTGGGACTGGATGAAGCGTCGTCTCACGCGGTCTGCACGTCCAGCACGAACGCTGGTCCAACTAAGGCGCCAGGTGGAAATGGCATGGCAAGCCGTTCCACAGGACTACATCCAGCATCTCTACGATCGTCTCCATGGGAGAATAGCAGCCTGCATTGCTGCGAAAGGTGGATATACACTGTACTAGTGCCGACATTGTGCATGCTCTGTTGCCTGTGTCTATGTGCCTGTGGTTCTGTCAGTGTGATCATGTGATGTATCTGACCCCAGGAATGTGTCAATAAAGTTTCCCCTTCCTGGGACAATGAATTCACGGTGTTCTTATTTCAATTTCCAGGAGTGTATACGCCGAATACAAGGGCCTTCTCTACTGGTAGTGCCGTGTGGCCGTCCGGATCCTGGTCTCCTTACGACGGTACAATCACGTCACCACCATCTACAGTGGCTCCATTCTTGCCAAGTCTTTCCGCAGTGTCGCAGAAGGAACATCCAGCTTTACATAGACGTATTATATGACCTCGTTCTAACTCAGTGAGGTGTTGATAATGGTGCCTTTGTCGCCTTAAAGGCGTAGCGCCAAGAAGTTGTGTGACATCAACGGAAGTTGGTAGGCGTGCTTCTACATCTGAAAGACGATGTCTATTAAAATTTCGCGCGATTAGCGTAAACGTGCCGCTAGCAGTGCCACTATGAGGATGCAAATCAGGTTTGCTTTAAATGCACTCTGTAACGGTCGTGGACGTTAGTTAACTTTGAGACTGGACGCAGTGAGTTGATGTAAGGTCCCGCGCGATATTAGAAGGTATCCCATGACTTTTGTTTCCTCAGTGTAGGTGTGATGAGCAGTGCCTGCGCTGATTGTGTCATAATGACTCGTGTTCTCTTTGGTATTGTTTCAGCCATAGAAACATACCTGAAAGTCACATGCAGCCTTTGTCGTACACAACAGACACGTGATGGTAGCCTTCTTTATCTCCAGAACTATCGGCAGCTTCGTACACTCGACTGTCGATTTTTGACGGTGCAGTAAACTAACAATAAGCATACGAGCGAGCTACAAATGGTTCAAATGGCTCTGAGCACTATGGGACTCAACTTCTGAGGTCATCATGTAAGTAGGCTGTTTAGGTTCTTATATTGATAACGCCACCGCCACCTAGCGCTCTGTATGAAAATCACTGGCTGTGCTGTGTGCAGTCTGTGGCTGAGTGGCATTGTTGGAATTTGCTATTGTAGTGTTGGGCAGTTGGCTGTTAACAGCACGTAGCGTTGTGCAGTTGGAGGTGAGCCGCCAGCAGTGGTGGATGTGAGGAGAGAGAAGGCGGAATTTTAAGAGCGGATGATCTGGACGTGTGTCCATCAGAGACAGTACATTTGTAAGACTGGATGTCATGAACTGCTATATATATTATGACTTTTGAACACTATTAAGGTAAATACATTGTTCTCTATCAAAATCTTTCATTTGCTAACTATGTCTATCAGCAGTTAGTGCCTTCAGTAGTTTGAATCTTTTATTTAGCTGGCAGTAGTGGCGCTCGTTGCATTGCAGTAGTTCGAGTAACGAAGATTTTTGTGAGGTAAGTGATTTGTGAAAGGTATAGGTTAATGTTAGTCAGGGCCATTCTTTTGTAGGGATTTTTGAAAGTCAGACTGCGTTGCGCTAAAAGTATTGTGTGTCAGTTTAAGCACAGTCATGTATAATTGTTCAAAGGGGACGTTTCATATGTCGACTCTTAGCCGAGGATACCTCACTGGAATCTTCTGATTTTTTCTTGTAGTTTGTGTAATTAGTGTAGCTATTGTTTATTGCTAGCACGTAATTATAGAGAGAATTTCCTTTGTAGTTGTAGTTTTTCATTGTTGTACAGTAAAACAGTTGTGGCATGCATGTAGATTCGCACCAAGTATTTCGCAGCTGCGCTTGCAATTAAGTAGATATTATTTTCAGTGGTATGTTAATGTGTTTTCTTATTTTGCTCTACAAATTGTGCTTTTCTGTGTTATCGTGTGAAATACGTGATAATTATGGCGTGTGAAAAACGTGACACTAGGCTCCAAAGTAAACTGAGAAATAATAGTGACGACGAGCGTAGCTTACCAGCACCGCTGTGTAATGAATTAACAGACATTCAAAGTAGTAATTTGCTAACTGTGCACAGGGAAATGGAGCGGGCGTCAAATAATGGTGTAGACAGTGAAACAAATAGTGAACAAGGAAGCATTATCGATCGATCGGTCGGCAACAGCTCGCCTCAGGAATCCGAAATGAAAGGACACAATCTTGCAAATACTGTAGGTTCAGGTTTTGCGTCCTCGCCGTTTTCTCAAATAAGTCAAGTCACATTTTCTGCTTTTTAAGTGCGAATATTGCCGGTTCAAATGCACTGCCGAATAGCACTGAGGAACATGTTTCAGACACCAGTGCATTGTTATTACAGTTAATCCAACAAATGGGACAAAGGCTACGAAAGTTAGACACAACACTTGAACAAAATCAGAAACAAATGGGACAAAATATTCAAAAGTTAGACACAATGGAACAATACCAGAGACAAACACAGCAACAGTTAGACGCAATGGAACAAAATCTTCACACCTCGCTTGAACAAACACGTGAAGATTTAACTACTGAGTTACATAAAATCGAATCGAAATGTCAAAAAGGCTGTAATGACGTATAAACACAAATTTGTGAGCATTTCCAACCTATATTTTCGCGGCATGAAAATACATTACAGAATCACGAAGCAGCCATAAAAGAACTGCAAACTATTGTTCAAGAAAATCATGAGACCTTGCAAGCTAAAATTGACTCAGTTGCATCTGCCGATTCGGTTACGCAACTTTCAAAACTCAGGAAAACTTAAAGGACACAGTAGATACGATTTCAACACAAATGGACACTCTGAAACTTGGTTCAGAAAAACACACTGAGGAAATAAGTACACTATCAGAGAAAGTAGCCGAACTTTCGGATCAGTTCACTAACTTATCTACAAAGGTATATGATGATCTGATTGACACAAGACCTGTAGCCATCACTGACACAGAAGAGTATGAACAAAATAAGAAATTCAAACAAAATCAGAATCAAATTAATACGCAACACAAAAGAGAAATCCGGGAAGTACAAGATCAGTTGGCACAAGTAATACAAGAATTACATATTTCAGAGGACACTCGCGCTCCATTACGGGAAGAGGGACATAGAAATACGGAAAAGCCGCAAAATAATAGCACAGGGCATTTCGGAAATTATGAAAGAAATTGGCAAGGAGCACCGAATTTTGAAATGGAACCGCCGAAACGACGTAACAATGACCGATATGCGACTCGCCGACACGATGATTTTGACTATAAGCTGTTCATTACTACACGTAAATTCAGAACATTTAAGAATTCTGGCAACGACATTCATCCACAAGCGTGGCTCCATCAATTCTCTCATTGTTTTCCTCCCAACTGGTCATTGGAGCACAGGTTAGAATTTATGAGCCGGCCGAAGTGGCCGTGCGGTTAAAGGCGCTGCAGTCTGGAACCGCAAGACCGCTACGGTCGCAGGTTCGAATCCTGCCTCGGGCATGGATGTTTGTGATGTCCTTAGGTTAGTTAGGTTTAACTAGTTCTAAGTTCTAGGGGACTAATGACCTCAGCAGTTGAGTCCCATAGTGCTCAGAGCCAGAATTTATGTGTGGCTACTTAGAGAATGAACCACCTGTAAGAATGTGGTCGGTCATTCACGATTGTCACAGTGAAGGAGAATTTTATCTTGCCTTCCTCTCAGCATATTGGTCTCAAGCTACACAAGACCGAGTAAAACAAAGCATCATAATGATGAAACATTTCGAACAATCTGAATTTTCCAGTCTTGTGAAATATTTTGAACACATGTTGCACAAGAATCACAACCTGTCAAACCCATACAGCCCCTCAGAACTCATCTGCATTTGCTTAATCAAATTGCCTGGACATTTACGACATATTATTTTGGCAGGACGTTGCAAAGACGACATTGAAGCTTTTCAGGGATTTTTACAAGAATTGCAAATTTACACTGACAATCGCGGGACGCGGAAACTGGTACACAACAATTACAGGTCACATCCGTCACAATTCCGCGATGAAAGAAATAATAAATGGACATGACAAGGCTATTCTTACAACGTAAATCGTGACCAAAACAGACACCACCCGTATGACAACCGTTGGCAGAGTAGTAATAATTACAGGGAAAGATCACCTCTCCACGGTAATGAATATCACAGAGACAATCAGAGAAACAGACAATATGGGAACCATAATAATTATTATCGAGGGAGAAAGAATACCTTCAGACGCAATGGTCCAGCGCGCAGTTACGATTCAGGGAGAAATTCTCCACCACGTGACCGACAAGAAAGAAACTGTGGAATCTACCGACATGACGACAGACGATATGATCGTAACGACAGGCCTGAATTGCATCAGAACTGGCTGTATTCAAACAGGGCAGGGCCCTCTCGACAAGGTGAATTTGTAGAAGTTAGGCCTCCTAATGCCAATAACGATGCGCGCCAACAAAGAGACAGTAGGCAATGACTCGCACCGCTGACAGCCACAATATGTACTTATGAAGCTGACGTCATAGCTGCCGTGGCTAGTAATTACGTAAAAATGGAAGACATTACGGACATCTTTCTCCAGGTACACGACGTAAAACATAACAACACTGCATATCCTGTGATTCACATTACAGTAAATGACGTAAAATTTACGGCAGTACTTGACTCTGGAAGTTCCACTTCAGTAATTAATGAAACAGATTTTAGCAAATGCAACAAATCGAACGATTGCCCCACACTTTCTTTACGTAAGATTAAATTACAAGGTGCAATTTTTGGAAAAAGTATAGATGTACACCAACAAACCAACTTTGAATTCTTTTGTCAAAGCCACAGCTTCTCTATGAACTTTCTTATTGTTCCATTATTGTCGACGGAAATTATATTGGGAGTAGACTTTTTGAATGAATACAAAGCAATCTTAAACTTTCACAATGCTGAAATAAGTTTAGAGAAAGAAGGTAAGTCAATTGCTTTGAAATTTGAAGATTGGCTCTCAAACCATGACGAGGAAATTAATCGGATTTACCTTCTGTTAGACAACAGTTCGGAATTTTCGACAGAACGTGAACCTAGAAATCATTCTGCAAGTACTGATAGGGATGATATCGACGGCGTATTTGATACTAATGAGTTAATTCAGAATAAAATTCAAACAATTGAGAACTGTAATGACATTGATAGGCAGGACCTTTTTGAGATTTTACAAGCACATTCCACAGTTTTCACTCACAAAACTGGAACAAGGGATTTCAATACCAATTTCGTGTTCGTGAGCATACTAAATTTTGTGTTAGACCATGCGTAATTCCAGCACATTATATGGACCGTGGTAGAACAGAAGTACAATCTATGCTTGACGAGGGCATTATTGAGCCTGCAGTAAGCTCATACAACAACCCATTACATGTTGTTGGGAAGAAAAATGGATCGGTCAGACTTGTCTTAGATTCGAGACAAGTCAATACTATCATCATTCCTGAAACAGACAGGCCGCAAACGATGGAAAAAATTCTTCAAAATTTTAATGGTGTAAAATTGTTGTCTTCTATTGATCTCAGATCCAGCTTTTATCAGATCGAACTTCATCCAGAAAGTAGAAAGTACACAGCTTTCCTTTGTTTCGGCGTTTGTTATCAAATTCGAAAACTTCCTTTTGGTTTGAACATTTCTTTGGCAGCGTTCATTCGCGGGCTAAATTCGATTTACCTGATTTCTTAAAACGTCACATCACCTTATATGTGGATGACATTCTAATAGCAGAAGCCTCATGGGAACAACATAATCGCATCCTCAACAGTTTGTTACGTATTTTTGCAGAATCTGGAATTACAGTTAACTTGGAAAAGTCTGAATTCGGTAGGTCAAAGGTGAGGTTTTTGGGACATATTATTTCTTCTGAAGGCATTCAGCCGGATCCTGAAAAGTTAGAAGCAATCAGAGCCATTCCAGTTCCATCCACAAAAAAACAAGTCCGCAGTTTTATAGGTCTCGTAAATTTTTACCGTTGTTTTCTGAACATGCAAATTCTTGTTACACCAAAACTTTGTTCTCTCACTCGAAAAAATACTATTTGGAACTGGGACGAACAAGCACAGTTGGAATTCAATTCTTTGAAAGAATCGCTACTTAACGCGCCAATACTAGCTCATCCAGATCTGTCACAAGATTTCTGCCTTAGCACGGATTCTTCTAAAGTCGGTCTTGGTGCCCATTTATTTCAAGAAGCCATAGAAAATGACACTACTGTTCAGAAAACCATTGCTTTTGCTAGCCGAGTGCTAACAAAATCTGAAAAAAATTATTCCGTTACTGAATTAGAAGCACGTAAAAGTATAAAGTGATCAACGTGCATTACAATTTCTTATGTCTTCAAAATTAAATCACGACAGGTTAAAACGTTGGGCATTATTTCTGCAAGAATTCCACTTCACAATAGTCTACATTCCCGGCAAGGAGAACATTGTTGCGGACGCACTGTCACGCGCACCGGCTGGGCTTGAGAAAAGTAACACAGAAGGCAACCTCGAGAGAAATTTCAGTATTCTTTACATTCAGAAAGTCGCCTTTGAAAACTTCATCACCACATCTTTAAAGGACATTGCTCATGAACAAGATAAAGATCCGATTTGGAAATACATCAAAAGTAAATGGCATGAAAAGACACGCACTCAGATTCGGCATTATTATCTGTTGCTGACAAGCTATGGGTACTTTGCATTCCAGACGATTTTGTTAATAAGCTCATTTGGTACATTCATTTCAGCTACGCACATTTTGGTCCACGAAAATGTTATCATATTCTTCGAACGACTTGCTGTTTTAACAATATGGAAAAGAGAATTCGATGAGTCTTGTCTATTTGTAAACTTTGTCAAAAGGCGAAACCATCTACCATCTCACATTGTGCTCCGTTGTTTCCTATCATTCCTTCTAAATTAAAAGAATTTGCTGCTGTTGATCTCTTGGGACCGCTTGTCAGAACATCGAATGGATTTTCGCACGTTCTAGTCGCTGTTGAACTTACTTCAAAATTTGTTTCTTTCACACCATTACGTAAAGCCACTGGACGGTCTGTATCCAACGCCTTTGTTAAAAATTTCTTACGTGAAGTTGGACACGTTAGTAAAGTCATTTCAGAAACGGACCGCAATTCAGATCTGCTGTTTGGTTACGCATGCTTCGGAACCATAAAATCAAGCCTGTTTTTATTTCATTGTACTCACCACATTGTAACCCGTCTGAACGGATTATGAAAGAAATCAATAAGCTTTGCAGACTTTATTGTCACAGAAAGCATCAGCATTGGGACGGATATTTACACTTATTTCAAAATGTGCTGAATGAAATGCCTCATGACTCCACTGCTTTACCACCTATTCTTGTACTAAAGAATGAAGAACCATCGAACAGAATCAGAGAGCTTGTACCTTTTCCGAATACACTTAAACTTCGACACAGAGAAATAATTGATTTGGCTATTAAAAATATAAAATCTGCAGCAGATAAAAGGAGAAAACTACACGGTAAAGCAAATGCAAAGAAATTATATATTGGTCAGAAAGTTCTCATTAAAGCTCATTCATTGTCACATAAGAAGAAACATTTAAGTCACAAATTCTTTCTAGTTTACAATGGTCCTTACAGAATCCGACGTATACCACATGATAATTGCGTTGAAGTTGAAACTCTGCGTACTAGGAAGAGTAATTGTTTACACCACATTTCACATGTAAAACCGTTTATTGAAAGATAATCTACAATGTTTGAAGTTAAATATCCAGTCAAGAACCAAGAGAACTTATTTAAACAGAAATTACGAATGCATTGTTATAGTGAACAGACGACACAGTGTTGTTATTTGTACATTCTTGCTTGTTAGTTGCACGATCACGTAACGACTATAAGGCACACATACTTAGAACATATACCGGCACTGCTAATGAGATTTTCATGCAACATTTTGGTTTACTTGAAAAGACATTCTTTATTTGAAGTACTTTCTGTGGGATTAAAGATGACTTAGCATTTGGTTTCTTTGACAGCTACACGATTATATCACGACACTACTAAAGTGTGACACAATTTACATTGTTGCCTTTGTGCTGTATCTGCTTTATATCTGCACAGTTTTTCTGAATTCTCTGGAAAGTAAAACATGTTTTAGTAGTAACTTTGTGGTATAGCTACAATAAGACAGCCTTTTTTGTAGCACAACAATACGTTACAGTGTAGTTCTTTCTTGATCACCGTACTGTGCGTAATAACTACGATATCTATACGTATAGCATTTCGCTTTTGTTTATTACGAGGTAAGTACATTGACTTCCACAGAACTTTGCTTTCAGACGACGATAATTACGACACTTGACACATTTTTGACCCGTAAGTAATGACAGAGATTATGTTACAACATGAAGCATAATTTAGCGCTACAGGACACGCATTTGAGTGATGAATCTTGTACTTAAAACATTTATTTTTAAAGATTTTTGAATTACAAAGAAAGTTTTCTGTGATACATTTCATTCCATTGCTGTAATCTGTAACACCTGATGGTATAATTACATTAATCCTCAGGGGGGTATATGCTTACTTTGTGTACCATGTGTCTGGAAAGCACAAGGAGCCATAGCTAATGTGGTATTAGCTTATACAACTTTACACATCGGTACGATATTTCTCTAACACATAAATTACACAGCTATCTGATCATTTAGCTGAGAGAGACAAACATTTATTTTACTACATCAGTGACCGATGTTTACGTAATTACACCGTTGGATAACTTCACACTTATGAAATTGTATTTTGTCTGTACTTTGTGAACTGTTCATATTTTTTTGGAACCATTGTGAAGCTATGAGAGCTTTGAATGTCGCCTTTGGTATGGGGTCATGATTTTTAAAGTACGTTTGAGGTAGATGACACTATTGAAATGAGCAGAGAATTATTTTAGGTTTTGAAATTATTGCAGAAAGCTACGACGTTTTTGAGATTTGACTGAGGTGTTATGATGTTATTATTACGACGACGATGTGTATTATGCTGTTGAGGAATGCTTATTATGATATGTATTTATTATGATGAAATACTGAAGAAGTGTCGACGAATATGTATATGTGTAATAAGGTAAGGAATAATGAGTAGGGGTTAGGGACTCTGGTTTGTGAAAAAGGATGTTGGAAACCAAGAATCGTACTTTAAAAGTTATGAAATGTGTGTATATGCGTAATGTATCACAGTGCCGGCAAAAAATTTTTTGGACACTGTTATATTTGCAGGATTTTGTTTCTACACATTTGTAACGCAAATTCTCTACCTGTGAAATTTTTATGTGAGACTGTCACTGTAGCGGAAACTGCTGTCGTAAATATTTCCATAAGAAAGTTAAGTGACCACCTGCACGTAATGCGTCGTGGGCACCCAGCTGTGTCAGATGCCTGGAGAAAAAGCCATTAGTGTGTGCCTTTTCAGAGGCACAGGTAGAAAAAAAAAGGGAGGCCATTATCCTCGCTATTGACATTCGTTTGTGTGGAGCCCTTAATTTATGATATTTACTAAAATGCCTAATGAAACGATGAGAAACATTTCACGACTATGTCTTGCTAGTTGAGAGATTTTTTACTGCATTATGAAATGCCATATGGCTTGCTTTATGTATTTATTTACTCATTTTGTTTAATATCTAGTTTCTAGCTGCACTGCAGCATTGGTTCATATAAAATTTAATAGATGTGCTGATATAGTTGTTTTATGCCTACAGATCCAGTAAATAATAATTTTATGATCTACTTCCAAAAAAACGAGGGAGCACAAAAAGACATTTCCACTTCACAGGAATTGCATACATAATTTTTGTCAATGACTTGGTAACTAGTCTGCTAGAGTAAGTTATCATGATGCATCACTCTAGTGTTAAGATGTGACTTAGGTATTAAACATGGCCATTTTTACTGTAATATTTTTTCTGCTTGAGCTTTGTCATGTTTAGGTATAAGTTGTTGTGGCGTAACAAGACAGCTACGCCACACTGAAGTAGCCGAAAGGCACGCGTTACTGACGCAGGCTAGAGATAGGTCTGAAACAGGAGACGTAATGAATGCTATAAAGAAAAGTACGTAGCTGCTATAATACTTAACTTTAATCCATCATTTGTATACAGCATTCTTGATGATACAAGTGAGACTCTTTAGATTCATGAAGTAACTAATGGCGCCTTGCTAGGTCGTAGCCATGGACTTAGCTGAAGGCTATTCTGTCTCTCGGCAAATGAGAGAAAGGCTTCATCAGTGTAGTCGCTAGCAAAGTCGTCGTACAACTGGGGCGAGCGCTAGTACGTCTCTCGAGACCTGCCGTGTGGTGGCGCTCGGTCTGCGATCACTGTCAGTGGCGACACGCGAGTCCGACATGTACTAATGAACCGCGGCCGATTTAAAGCTACCACCTAGCAAGTGTGGTGTCTGGCGGTGACACCACATAAGTTATTGCATTTGCTGCTGCTGTTTGCCAGGCATAGTGCTACTGAATTTCACTTTGTATTACTCTGTTAAGCCAGTTTTACTACTGATTTATTTTTCTTGTTGCTGCACATTGGCTCATATTAGTTGCAATGTTGCATTTGCTCTGCTAATTTAGATTTACTGCTGCTTGCTTTGCCAATTTGCATTTTTTTTGTCATTGCTGTTTGTGTTAATTGTTTTGTGCTGTTGCACTGCCTCGTCCCTTGGTTTACGCATTTGAGCTCAGTAGGTTTAAGTTAGCTTAAGAGGGGGTAGGCTATATAAGAGAATGAGTTACGATGAATTGGAAGAAATGCATTGAGAAGTTATACGAAAAAAGTTTGTAAAAGAAAAGGTACTGTAGAATGAAGAATAATTATTTTAAAAGAGGATGAATAGAATACAGAAAGCAGGCTTAGATAGGACTTTTTGGGAACAATGATTAACGAAGGGAGATCTCCATGCAAAATACTTCAGTAAAACAAACCCTGTCTTTTCCTTTTGTGTTATCCGTCCATGTGTTCCTGTACCCTTGTGTATTTGTGTTCTTCCTGTCTTTATGTGTTTAGTTAATAAGATTTATGTTGTAGAATTTTTCTAGTACTAAGCTACATTCACTATGATGAGGAATACTGTTATCCTCAAATATAATTTGCATTTATAATATGTTATTTTCTTTGTAAAGATGTTTAGACATTACTTATTCTGTTCTGTTTTAATGCTCATGTGTGAAATTAATGTTTCGAAAACTATTCTCATTATTTTATATATTTACTTATGTCATAATTCCTGTAACACTGATGTGTATGTCTATTTCTATTCTTTTGTAAAGACTGTATTACTACAAATGTTATCTGTATTATTATGTTTTCATGATGTTTTCTGTTTCTCTGTAATTGTATTCTCATGTTCTAAAATTGTAATGGACACCAGTTCATCAAATTAAGTAACTTGTAAGCATACATTTCACTGCACACATTTATGTTGGTCATAGTATATGCACAATATGTGAAAAAAAAGAGGACTGTTAGTGCTTGCACGTGTGTTGATAATTCAGTAAGGGACTGGTTAACAGCATTGCTGGTACTAAGGACAATTCCAAAAACTTTGTGAGTGGACAAGTGATGGTTATTGACTTGCTATATTATCCGCAAGACTCTTCAATGGTGATTGTGCACCCGCACAGTCACAACAGATAGCTGCTGGCCGTCTCTACAAGGACTACAGTGGGTCTGCATCTTTGATGACCTGCCGATACCATTATATCTACAAGGACTACAGTGGGTCTACACCTTTGCTGACTCACCAGTACCATTATTTCTACAAGGACTGCAGTGGGTCTGCACCTCTGGTGGCCCACCAATACCATAATCTCTACCAGGACTACAGTGGGTCTGCTCTGTGATGACCTACCTACTAGTATTCTTCAAAACTTCGACTGACTCTTTTGCGGGTTTGCTCTGTTGTGGCCCATTACCTGTCTGCATGTCAAGAGTCAGCACTGTCTTTCCGTTGGAAGGACAACACTACTTCTTCAAGACTGCATGGAAATCCACTACTTCCGTGTGCATTTTCTTTTACTAATGAGACTTTGTGAAAAACTGTAATTACTACTGTGATGAATGATCAGGACTGACTAAACGGACTGTGGGAACATTTTAGCTGTTGACCAACATTGTATCAATAAGTGTGTGCATTTGATTTCTTTGTTATTGTAATCATGAAAAATTTTTTCAAATCTGTATTGGCCACTGCCCAAAACGATTTGTAAATTTTTTTGTGGGTAGCATGGGGGCTATGTAAGTAGGCTGTTTAGGTTCTTATACTGATAACGCCACCGCCACCTAGCGCTCTGTATGAAAATCACTGGCTGTGCTGTGTGCAGTCTGTGGCTGGGTGGCATTGTTGGAATTTGCTATTGTAGTGTTGAGCAGTTGGCTGTTAACAGCACGTAGCGTTGCGCAGTTGGAGGTGAGCCGCCAGCAGTGGTGGATGTGGGGAGAGAGAAGGCGGAATTTTAAGAGCGGATGATCTGGACGTGTGTCCATCAGAGACAGTACATTTGTAAGACTGGATGTCATGAACTGCTATATATATTATGACTTTTGAACACTATTAAGGTAAATACATTGTTCTCTATCAAAATCTTTCATTTGCTAACTATGCCTATCAGTAGTTAGTGCCTTCTGTAGTTTGAATCTTTTATTTAGGTGGCAGTAGTTGCGCTCGCTGTATTGCAGTAGTTCGAGTAACGAAGATTTTTGTGAGGTAAGTGATTTGTGAAAGGTCTAGGTTAATGTTAGTCAGGGCCATTCTTTTGTAGGGATTTTTGGAAGTCAGACTGCGTTGCGCTAAAAGTATTGTGTGTCAGTTTAAGCACAGTCATGTATAATTGTTCAAAGGGAACGTATCAATCAGTCCCCTAGAACTTAGAACTACTTAAAACTAACTAACCTAAGGACATCACACACATCCATGCCCGAGGCAGGATTCGAACCTACGACCGTAGCGGTCTCGCGGTTCCAGACTGTAGCGCCTAGAACCGCACGGCCACTCCGGCCGGCAGCGAGCTACAGCTGCGTTCCCTTCCGTCTCAGTAACTGTCTCCAATCACGATAAACTGGAGTTTTAGCAGTTTTTTTAATATATTGGCTCCTAATGGTTGCTACTCATTTTCGCTTGACTACCCTGACCTTAGTACTCGTGTTAACACATAACTTCCGAAAACTGCGGAAAAATTATATTTCATAGATCCCGTATCTTAACACCCTACTCGTGTAGCTTAAGGCACAGCGAACTAGCTTGCGAGACTGGGCGATAAGTCAGACCTAATCGATTACGGTACATGAACGGTCGTTGGTCTAGGAACAGCGATTATGTACGACGGGATAAACGGTAGTAAAGAAAGAGAGAGATTTTAAATACGTTAATGCACCAATGTTGGTTTAATTTGAGCCACATTTATTTAGTATGAGTGAAATACTACTGATGATGGTGATGTTTGGTTTGCGAGGCGCTCAACTGCGCGGTCATCAGTGCCCGTGCAAAGACCCAATTTTTACACAGACCATTTTCTTCCCACAATCCAATCTAGTCACTCTCACAAATGACGATGACGATGAAATGATGAGGACAAGACAAACACCAAGTCCTCGGGCAGAGAAAATCCCCAACACAGCCGGGAATCGAACCCGGGACCCCGTGATCAAATTACTACGAGCTAGAGTTGTAAAACTACCGTAGGCTATCATAAATAAGCGTCGACTACGGTAGTTTCCTAGTAGCTCTGGTCAGTTAAGTTATCTATACATTAGGTGTGTTGCAAAACCATAGGGTGTCACCTCGTAACGATCGCTTTCTTTACGTATGCAGTAAGTGTCTTACTACAATCCCCTAAAATCAGGAAGCAGTATACCTACTAGAAACTGAATGAGGACATAAAATGGTTGCGTAACCCACGGAACATTTTTGTCCTACATAGTTATCCTTCCGTCTGTTAATTAAAAATAAACAGTATTTATAGCAATCGAAATTTTCAATGTTTAATTCAGGTTTTATTCGAAAATTGTTGATTTGTAACGCGAAACAGGGAGACGTTGTAGCAAAAATACGGAAAAGAATATAGAATTGTTATATAGCGCTATAGAATGCAATTTCCTCAACAAAAGGTAAAATGAAAAAAAAAGAAAAAAAAAACGCAAAACACATAGCTTCAATACTTCGCCGAACTTATATAAGACATGTATGTGTTTTTCATAAACAACTTTTACATTTATCAAAATGGTTCAAATGGCTCTGAGCACTATGGGACTTAACATCTTAGGTCATCAGTTCCCAAGAACTTAGAACTACTTAAACCTAACTAACCTAAGGACATCACACACATCGATGCCCGAGGCAGGATTCGAACCTGCGACCGTAGCGGTCTCGCGGTTCCAAACTTAAGCGCCTTTAACCGCTTGGCCACACCGGCCGGCACATTTATCAATAATGACAGTAAACTCTTGCCTTTGATCGTGGTGAAGAACGTTCTGTTTAGTACTAAATAACAACAACAATTATATACGGTATATTTAATTGTGTTTATGCATGAGAACTGCTGTTGCATCAGAAGTACTTGCTTCGCTTGCATAAAAGTGCTGAAGTTACTCGATCAGCTAATTTTTATTACTTATAAAATGCAGTTTATTTTCAGTAAGTATATACAAGACACAACGGACTAAGACGGAATGAAGTGTGGCTCTAATTATGTGCAAAATAACCAAACAAACAAAGAACAAAAATTGCTCGGCTCCGATTTTCTCTCTTGCACATTCATGTATCTTTCCTTACTAATGCTATCAATACCACCGTTACTTCTACCATTTACTACGTCATTTATCTTGACAGAAAGTCTACTCCCAGTCCGTGAACTGAAAACTGCGGGGAAAATGAGAAGTAAGTTTCAAAGACTCTCAGTCATTTTCTACATAGATGATTGACACACGAACACTAGCTAGCACTCGATTTCTGTAAAGTTTTGAGCACAGTTGTCAGTTTACACCCCGATTTGGTGCATATTTCATTCCTACTGTCACTGAACTTTGTTCCGTGAGTTCTAAGTTTCGGTGAGAAAATTTATACTTTGTCAAGTGGTCATGTATACAGGGTGTCCCAAAGAAAATGTATACACTTTTTTACAGATCATAATGACAATACCTTTTCCCCCTTTTTCGGGTGTGGCGGATTGAAAAATGGCTGAAGGCAGGCTGAATTTAGAACAAAGAAAGTTCATTCTGAAGTTCCACTGAAGGACTGATGACGTAAGTTAAATGCAAAGACAGTTCAGAATGAAGTTTGAACGGGACGCGCCAACGTAACTAATAATTACTCGTCTGCGAGGTAACTTTCAGGAAGAAGGAACTATCCAGAATGGCCACAAGAACCATTCGAGATGACCATCCACCGGTCACACAAGAGGAAGAGAAGTTATCGAAAAGTTTCAGCAACCTCGTGGAAAGTCTGCGCGTCAGGCGGGTCGTGAGACAGGAGTTCCAAAAACGAGCGTCCTTCGAATTTTGAAGCCTTTCCAATGGAAATATTTTATTCCTAGATTACTCCACGCTCTGAATGAGGATGATCATGACCAGAGAATTGAATTTTGTCAGTGATATCAAGAAAATTGCGCGCACAACATACAATTCAATTACAAAGTTGTTTGGGGTGATTTTTTTCTATACGGGCATGTGAAACACAACGTTTATTGCACAATACCAGCTACAGTCAATGAACTGGTAGCAGTCATTGAAAACCATTGTAGCAAAATACCAATTACAGCGAATAGAAACGAACTGGAGAACATACGTAGATCAGCCGTTAGCAGCTATGTCTGGGTCACAGTGACCAACAATTGGAACATTTTCGATAAATGACTGGTTTCTACCTTTGTTCACATAATTTTCAATTTTGACAATTGTTCCGTATCTTAATAAATGTTAGTTTTACAGCCGCAAAAAGTCTACACATGTTTTGGGACACTTTATATACAACATTCTTATGTTACCTTAATCTAAATTCCAGAATCTGAAGAAAACAAACACGTCGTAATAAATGAGAATACGTGAAGCCATCTAGACAGTATTATCGAAAAAGTAGCTTTGATTTGACAACGAGAACCTATGAAGAATGTCCTGTTCGATGATTAGGTTCACGGCATATATAAACTGAAATGAAGGAAGAGAAGTTGAGGCTGGCCGTTCCATTGACGGCAGTGTCGTGAGAAGCGAAATATAATATGGTCTGTACGAAGATAGAACATGGAATCGGTTGTGAATTTTTTGTGTGAACTACTGTGGATTCTTGCGAGTGAAAACTTTGTAATGAAAATGGAAAGTTTCGACTGGTTTTGCAGAAACGGAAACTACAATTTCACTACGTAAGCGAGTGCTTATAAAACATTGGCTCCGTCTATACTGAACTACTGTTCACATATGTGATAGTAGTATTAGACTGAGCTGATAATGTAAGGGCTGCATGAATGGTCAGATATTTATAGAAAAAAAAAATGAAATGAACGTCTGGCATAGCTGGCTGGGAGGCCCCATCCGGGGAAGTTCGGCCGCCGAGTGCAAGTCTTACTAGAGTCGACGCCACATTGAGCGACTTGCTTGCCGGTGAGGAGGATGAATTGATGATGAGGACAACACAACACCCAGTCCACGAGCGGTGAAAATCTCCAACTCGGCCGGGAACCGAACCCGGGCCCGCTGCGTGGGAGGCAGGCACGTAACCACTTTTCTTTCTTTTTTAAATCTCAAAATGTTTCAAATGTCTCTGAGCACTATGGGGCTTAACATCTGAGGTCATCAGCCCCTAGACCTAGAACTACTTAAACCTAACTAACCTAAGGACATCACACACACCCAGGCCTGTGGCAGGATTGGAACCTGCGACCGTAGCGGTCGCGCAGTTCGAGACTGAAGCGCCTATAACCGCTCGAGCACAGCGGCTGGCTTTTTATCTCATTTTGCTCGTTTTTGGTCGTTGTATTTGCTCAGGGCGAACGTCCGATGAACCTTGTTAAAGTTAGTTGTTTATCCATTAACTCAGTTCTTTATTTATTTATTTATTTATTTATTATTTAGAGAAAGCAGCTAACCCTCTGACCGAACACGCTGAGCTACCGTGCCGGCAGAAAAATAACATCCGCTAGATTTCCTCGAGATTCGAACTCGGGTTCTCCGCTACACAGCCAGCTACCTTGGCCATTGTGCTATCGGCCTTCTTAACTAACCACTCAGCTAAACATGCGGACGATATGTATAGAAATTTCTCGGATTTACAGACGGGTGAATTGGTCGATATGACGCGGAGCATCGATGAATGTCACGCCCACCGTCGTCTGGTGAAGTCTTCACATCACATCGACGAAATATGCGGACTGGAAACCTGAGAACTTTATATTAGTTCAACTCGCTGAAAAATGCAACAAAATTGCATGGTCACACACTATTTCTACTCAGGGAAGAGTAGCAGTAATACTTCAAAATAGGAACTGCTAGAATCTTCAAGTAATTGGCTCATGTGAATCTACGTCCAAAATCTATGAATCCTCTTCAGCCTGAGAACATACGATTAAAATAATGCTAACAATATCTTGAACGTGAACAGTTACTGACCACGCCTTCCGTCCGCGAATAGAATGAGAACAGCTCTTAAAGAGCAGAGTTTCAGAATATACGACGTCGTGCTGAAAAGTAATGCCTCCGAATTTTCATTCCGTTTTCAATATCAGTTGAGATATTACATGTCACGCATACTAGATCGACTTTCCACCTTCACTGACGCAAGTTACAACTCTCTGCCGCTCGAGGGCTCCGAATTGCATCGTGTGATATGGTAGTGTGTAACGTAGCTATGTCGGTGCGTGACTAAAAGCGTCCTGTAACAGAGTTTCTAACCGCAGAAAACGTTTGAAATCTTAGAAGAATGAAAGCTGTGTACGATGATGATTGCATCTATTCAGTAATTTGCGACGTTGGGTTGTTTGTTTCGCAGTGAAAGAAACGGTGGTGCTAACAACTTCACGTGTGACATTGCTCACTCAGTCTGTTTCCTAAACATAAGGAACTCCTTGGAGGACTGGGACGGTATCAACAAACTAGTCTCTCTTTAGGAGAAATGTATTTGTCGCCAGGGTGGATTTTAAGATTTTATATCATTATTCCTCATTTCAAAATACTTATTTATAAACATAAAGTTTGCTTTGTTTAAAAAGCTTTAAGAGTTTTCACATAAAAAATTCGGAGGCATTAGATTTCAGCAAACCCTCATAAAACTAAAATTATACTAACAATGTCATGCGCGTTAGCAGTTACTGACCACCTCCTCCTCCTGGAAATATAATGTGGAGAACTCCTAGTGCACACTAGCTAAAATAAAAATTCTACTCTTACATACTTTGCCGGCCGGTGTGGTCGAGCGGTTCTAGGCGCTTCCGTATGGAACCGCGCCACCGCTACGGTCGCAGGTTCGAATCCTGCCTCGGGCATGGATGTGTGTGATGTCCTTAGGTTAGTTAGGTTGAAGTATTTCTAAGTTCTAGATGACTGCTGACCTCAGATGTTAAGTCCCATAGTGCTCAGGGCCATTTGAACGTACTTCAGACTGATTCGCGGAGTGCAGATGTACTTTTAAATGCTCAATTTAAATTCATCAAATTATGTGGGACTATGTGAGACAAAGTAGGTGCCACATGAAAGGAGTCAATACATAAGTCTCAAAAAGCTTGATATAGGATGTCACTTTCTCACTATTCTCCATATTCAAGGCTACTCTTTAATGTTGATTTTACGTCCAAGACCTTATTTTTGTGAAACAACAGGAATTTATCAGCATTAGCAGGCACTGACGGGAGCATATACGTTGTTGATGCACGCTGCGTCTTTATGTTGGCCCTCCTTCGAATAGTGTTTTTTGGAGTTGAGAACAAGCAGGCAGTTTGGTCATTTAACAGTAAATCTTGCAGTAGACTTTGGGGATAGAAAGCCTCTTGCAGCTATTAGGAAAAGGAACATCCTGAAGCACTTTCTGGGAACAAAATGCTGGTCCCAAGAATTTCTCGCACCAGTGTGCAGATAATGTCTTCGGCTGATCTACCTGATAGGCGCCTCAAGCCACAGTACGGGCAGGGGCGCGAAATAAGTCTAGGTCGCCAAGCTAACGTGTTTCGACAGTGTCATAAACGCCCTTGTGAACAGGTAATGCCGCGCGGGACTAGCCGAGCGATCTCCGGCGCTGCAGTCATGGACTGTGCGGCTGGTCACGGCGGAGGTTCGAGTCCTCCCTCGGGCCTGGGTGTGTGTGTTTGTCCTTAGGATAATTTAGGTTAAGCAATGTGTAAGCTTGGGGACTGATGACCTCAGCAGTTAAGTCCCATAAGATCTCACACACATTTGAACATTTTTGAACAGGGATGGCAGCCACAAAAATTCGCGAGTTTCCATGTTCACTGTGTACCAGACGCTATCAAGGCAGCCATCAGGTGGCGTCGCCCGTCTGCCTGCAGAATTTTTGCAAAGTCTCAGCCCTTTGAAAGAATTTTAGGAGGAACGCAACATTCATGGCGGCTCTGAAATGATCTATGATCGGACACAAAAGCACTTCTCTTAGTTTAGCCGAGGCCCCTGATCAGACACGTTGTAACGTCAGTCCATCCAGATAATGATCTCCATTTTAAATGTGTTGTTCACTTTCGAGCTGTAGAGAAACTCAAAACACACTTCCTAAAGTGAGGAAAGGCAAACCTACGTTTCTGGCATTCGTAGACTCACAGAAGGCTTTTGACAACGTTGACTGGAATACTCTCAAATTCTGAAGGAGCAGGGGTAAAATACAGGGAGTGAAAGGCTATTTACAATTTGTACAGAAACCAGATGTCAGTTATACGAGTCGAGGGGCATGAAAGGGAAGCAGTGGTTGGGAAGGGAGTGAGACAGGGTTGTTGCCTATCCCCGATGTTATTCAATCTGTCTATTGAGCAAGCAGTAAAGGAAACAAAAGAAAAATTTGGTGTAGCACTTAAGATCCATGGAGAAGATATAAAAACTTTGAGGTTCACCGGTGACATTGTAATTCTGTCAGAGACCGCAAAGGACCTGGAAGAGCAGCTGAACGGAATGGACAGTGTCTTGAAAGGAGGATATAAGATGAACATCAACAAAAGCAAAACGAGGATAATGGAATGGAGTCGAATTAAATCGGGTGATGCTGAAGGAATTAGATTAGTAAATGAGACACTTAAAATAGTAGATGACTTTTGCTATTTGGGGAGCAAAATAACTGATGATGGTCGAAGTAGAGAGGATATAAAATGTAGACTGGCAATGGGAAAGAAAGCGTTTCTGAAGAAGAGAAATTTGTTAACATCGAGTATAGATTTAAGTGTCAGGAAGTCGTTTCTGAAAGTATTTGTATGGAGTGTAGCTAAGTATGGAAGTGAAATATGGATGATAAATAGTTTAGACAAGAAGAGAATAGAAGATTTCGAAATGTGGTGCTACAGGAGAATGCTGAAGATTAGATGGATATATCACATAACTAATGAGAAGGTATTGAATAGAATTGGGGAGAAGAGAAATTTGTGGCACAACTTGACTAGAAGATGGGATAGGTTGGTACGACATATTCTGAGGCATCAAGGGATCACCAATTTAGTATTGGAGGGCAGCGTGGAGGGTAAAAATCGTAGAGGGAGACCAAGAGATGAATACACTAAACAGATTCAGAAGGATGTAGGTTGCAGTAGGTACTGGGAGATGAAGGAGATTGCACAGGATAGAGTAGCAAGGAGAGCTGCATCAAACCAGTCTCTGGACTGAAGACCACAACAACAACAACAACAAAGTGGCTGTGGGAAAAAAAGAAGTCAGGAGCACGACGTCATCTCCTCTCTGCACAGGAATTTGCGAGTCAGTTATTGGCTGCTTCTCCAGAAAAAGAAAGGAATATTGTTAACTTTGATTACGATTGACCAACGGGTAGAGCAGACAAGTTAGAGGGTCGACATGGAGCACCTTGAATCTTGTGACTGGCATGAAGCGCTTATGGGAAAGGTTGCGGGAGTGCTTTGGTGGAGTTTACCGAGGTGTGATGGAAGATGAGGAGTGGAGAAATTTGGTCTTCTGATTCAGACTCCAGTCTGGAGAGGATTCTGGTCTTGACTTTTGTTGTGAGTGGGTTGCATTTGGGACACTTGTCCTGCGCATGACTTTGTACTAGCACTGGTCTTGACTTAGGAGCCTGTGGCGAGGACTTAGCTGTACCGACAATTGAGACCTCAATCATCTCAGACACCTCGCTGTTTCGAGGCCAATCTTATTTGTGACAGGTCTGCCGCCGCCTGTACTTATGATCTCCTTGTGCACACTGCTACATAAGTGAGTCAAATTGGTACATGGTATGACCGACAAATCGGAATGTCACAGGCTGGAATCTGCCGAGATTTCAGGGCTCTATTAAAGAGTAACTGCGACCTGTCTAACATATCGCCAGCCACGACTTTGCATATTTCGTGCCTGCAATAGCGAATTACAGGCGCTGCATGTACAGGGTGTTTCAAAAATGACCGGTATATTTGAAACGGCAATAAAAACTAAACGAGCAGCGATAGAAATACACCGTTTGTTGCAATATGCTTGGGACAACAGTACATTTTCAGGCGGACAAACTTTCGAAATTACAGTAGTTACAATTTTCAACAACAGATGGCGCTGCAAGTGATGTGAAAGATATATACGACAACGCAGTCTGTGGGTGCGCCATTCTGTACGTCGTCTTTCTGCTGTAAGCGTTTGCTGTTCACAACGTGCAAGTGTGCTGTGGACAACATGGTTTATTCCTTAGAACAGAGGATTTTTCTGGTGTTGGAATTCCACCGCCTAGAACACAGTGTTGTTGCAACAAGACGAAGTTTTCAACGGAGGTTTAATGTAACCAAAGGACCGAAAAGCGATACAACAAAGGATCTGTTTGCAAAATTTCAACGGACTGGGAACGTGACGGATGAACGTGCTGGAAAGGTAGGGCGACCGCGTACGGCAACCACAGAGGGCAACGCGCAGCTAGTGCAGCAGGTGATCCGACAGCGGCCTCGGGTTTCCGTTCGCCGTGTTGCAGCTGCGGTCCAAATGACGCCAACGTCCACGTATCGTCTCATGCGCCAGAGTTTACACCTCTATCCATACAAAATTCAAACGCGGCAACCCCTCAGCGCCGCTACCATTGCTGCACGAGAGACATTCGCTAACGATATAGTGCACAGGATTGATGACGGCGATATGCATGTGGGCAGCATTTGGTTTACTGACGAAGCTTATTTTTACCTGGACGGGTTCGTCAATAAACAGAACTGGCGCATATGGGGAACCGAAAAGCCCCATGTTGCAGCCCCATCGTCCCTGCATCCTCAAAAAGTACTGGTCTGGGCCGCCATGTCTTCCAAAGGAATCATTGGCCCATTTTTCAGATCCGAAACGATTACTGCATCACGCTATCTGGACATTCTTCGTGAATTTGTGGCGGTACAAACTGCCTTAGACGACACTGCGAACACCTCGTGGTTTATGCAAGATGGTGCCCGGCCACATCGCACGGCCGACGTCTTTAATTTCCTGAATGAATATTTCAATGATCGTGTGATTGCTTTGGGCTATCCGCAACATACAGGAGGCGGCGTGGATTGGCCTCCCTATTCGCCAGACATGAACCCCTGTGACTTCTTTCTGTGGGGACACTTGAAAGACCAGGTGTACCGCCAGAATACAGAAACAATTGAACAGCTGAAGCAGTACATCTCATCTGCATGTGAAGCCATTCCGCCAGACACGTTGTCAATACGCCATATTATTGCTACGCATGGTGGATATGTGGAAGATATCGTACTATAGAGTTTTCCAGACCGCAGCGCCATCTGTTGTTGACAATTGTAACTACTGTAATTTCGAAAGTTTGTCTGCCTGAAAATGTACTGTTGTCCCAAGCATATTGCAACAAACGGTGTATTTCTACCGCTGCTCGTTTAGTTTTTATTACCGTTTCAAATATACCGGTCATTTTTGAAACACCCTGTAGAGTAAATCCGTCAAAGTCTATTCAGTGTTAGATAATATCAGATTGCGTTATCCATGTTTTGAGTCAGGGTAAATACTTCAGTCAGAAAACCCTTAGCTGTTGCCAACCAGTCGCCACCCAGTGTAGTGTTAAGAATTTGTTGCGTCTATTTGTGTTGCCAACAGTTCATTTGTCATCACGTTAACGTGTATTGTTTGTCCTATTTTTTAATCAATAAACTTGTTCCATAACTTTTGTGACAGATGAATACCGTGTTGATTATTAATCACCGATAAACAATTGACTAAATAATGACAGAGCCACCATTTAATTAATATTATTTCAGCACTCAAGCCCATATAATTTCTAATAATTGTGATAACCTCAAATGCAGGCTAACAATGACGAACACAATGAAAGGGAAGAATCAATTTAGCAAACGCTTGGAGCAGGTAGTCAAGTGGAAAGCATACTAATTCAAGTGATTGCTGTGAGGGCGTAAACTCATAGTCGCCTGTAGCCTTTCAAAACATACCACAAGTCCAGTGTAGCCTTGCATGCTGATAAGGAAACTTAACCCTTGGATACATAAGAGGGGCCTTTCAACCTGGCAACCTTTTATTCTCACAAGAAATTGTCTCAAAATTTATTTATTTTAGTTGATGTCGTCTGTAATCCTTGGAAATGCAATTGAATTTGGCTCTGAACACTATGCAACTTAACGTCTGAGGTCATCAGTCGCCTAGAACTAAGAACTAATTAAACATAAGTAACCTAAGGACATCACAAACATCCATGCCCGAGGCAGGACTCGAACCTGCGACCGTAGCGGTCGCCCGGCTCCAGACTGTAGCGCCTAGAGTGGCCGGCGTAATTGACGTTTTTCACCCCTTAGCGAACCAGCTGACTTTCCAATATTTTATCAGAATGACGTGTTATAGTAGCTAGATTACTGAACACAGTTATCAGTTTGGCACAATCATACTCTTTATTGAAGGGTCAGGAACACTGTACAGGCAATATCTAAGAACTCAACTGAAAGTAAGTGTATTTCTCAATACCAAGTTTTAAGTCTTGTATCAGAAACGGAGTAAGTACTTTGGATACTATTAATCCTTTGTTATAACATTATTATGTATCACACTACCTGAAAAGACAGAAGAACATCTGATGTTCGTACAAGTGATCAAATTGTTATTACTGAGCGCCTCTCTTTGATCAAGAAGAGGGCGGAGATTCAGACGATAATAATCACCAGGCCGGCCGAAGTGGCCGTGCGGTTAAAGGCGCTGCAGTCTGGAAGCGCAAGACCGCTACGGTCGCAGGTTCGAGTCCTGCCTCGGGCATGGATGTTTGTGATGTCAAAAAAATGGTTCAAATGGCTCTGAGCACTATGGGACTCAACTGCTGAGGTCATTAGTCCCCTAGAACTTAGAACTAGTTAAACCTAACTAACCTAAGGACATCACAAACATCCATGCCCGAGGCAGGATTCGAACCTGCGACCGTAGCGGTCTTGCGGTTCCAGACTGCAGCGCCTTTAACCGCACGGCCACTTCGGCCGGCGTTTGTGATGTCCTTAGGTTAGTTAGGTTTAACTAGTTCTAAGTTCTAGGGGACTAATGACCTCAGCAGTTGAGTCCCATAGTGCTCAGAGCCATTTGAACCATTTTTGAATAATCACCAGTATAAAGAAACCCACGTGTTCTAGCGTCGCAGCTGAAACAATCAGTGAAGAATTAGATGATACAGACTACAGAACTGCCGATTTTATAATCGGTCGTGATGGCACTCAACAGAGTGAATCACTGCCACCAATGAGCAAAATACAAGTACACACTATCATGAAAATTACACCTTGTCCAGTAAGAGGTAGTGTAACTAAATAAAAGGGAAAATTAAGGCTTTCATGACCTGCGAACATCATTTTCGTCTGGAAGACAATTTGACGGTTGTGCATTCTGTGGCCAAAAATAACAAATGTGTAATGTTGCTAAATCTCTGCAGAGTAATACCATTGTAGCTGAAAAACATAAAAACTTTATTATGTAATGAACACACATAAGGAGTTGATTCCCTTGACCAGAAGGCAAGTACATACACTTGGAAGAGACAGAAAAGAAGATGGTATTTTGCCTTATGGACAAACGTACTGGATATAGTAGCAATAAATATATTTTGCTTATTTTCACAGTGACATCCAAACTACATGGAAGATAGATCTGTAGCGTCGCGGAATAGTAAAGAGTTGGAAACGTGGAATATTCTCAAAGTTTCGTTGCCTATGCCGAGAGCCAGAGGCAGTACGTTAGCCGAGAGGTAGGAGGATTGCACATATATCGGAATGTGTCGTCACGCAGGGGCAATGGCCTGGTTACACACAACAGGCGAGAGAGAATTGCTTAGCACGCGGGTTTTTGTTATACGGAGGCTTTCGTAGAGTGCAAGACAGAGGTATAGCGTCAGCTGTACTGCATTTCACAACTTTGCATAAGTCTGCCGTAACAACACGTACTTCTGTCGCAAGAACACCTAAGGGGCGAGTACGACAGATGAATCAGTAGTATAAGTGGAACGAATGCGTTCATTACAAACGAGCATGATGTCAGGACGCCGCTCGTGCTTCCCTTAAATACGCCAGCTATGATAGCAACAAGGCACTAGCACTCGCAGTTAGACTTGCAGTTAGATGTGTACTGGGTCGCTCCGTAGCGCTCAGCTCGGTGATCGACATGTTTATCTTTATTAAGGAGATGTTGCAGTAAGGGCGGCCCATCCAGCAGCAGACGTGAGGGGACAGCTCCGGTCCTCTCTGCTGCCGCTGTCAGTCATCAACCCAGGATTAGCAGACATCGCGGCAGACTCGCTCGCCGCCAATGCTGACCACATCAGTGAGCCGTCGTCGAGATCGTGCGGGGCCTAGGCCCTGTGCATCCAGCGTCACAACCGGATGAGGCGACGACGCTGGGGGACTGCAGGCGTTCCGCCCGTCCACCGCGGACGAGCCACCAGGAGGAGCAGGGGAGAAGACGGGGTGGGATAGCGTACACTCCGCACTACGAGAACGCCTCTCGTGCCGACAGCGTCGGGACTCCAACCCGGAGCCTCCACGCGCAGCAGCATGCTGTCCGCAGTAGAGCCGGCCGCCCAGCCGGGCGCCGTCAGCCACGCGCGGCCGAAGTAAGGGCATTCCTCCGCTGCGTCACAGCACGCGGCGCTGCGCTAGCAAGACTGCGCGGCCCGGATCTGGTGCCATCGCTACGAGTCAGCGAGGACTCGGGGAAGGTCGTTGATATCACCAAGCCACATTGTACTCGGCAGGAATAAAGGTGTCATGAATTAATAATGTTTCTTTGGCGTTTCTGACGCTTCTACAGCCATTTCCTAGCATCCTGACAACTGGAGACGTCACCGCTCGGCCATCCAGTCCACCGTAGGCGACCGGGACTACCGGGGCGCCTACAGATCTGATAAAAACAGAAATTTTCTCATATGGAGAGATGAATAAAAAAACCACGGCTCCAAGATAAAGGTCTGCAAGCGACGGCACATTGTGGAATTACACTCCTAGAAATTGAAATAAGAACACCGTGAATTCATTGTCCCAGGAAGGGGAAACTTTATTGACACATTCCTGGGGTCAGATACATCACATGATCACACTGACAGAACCACAGGCACATAGACACAGGCAACAGAGCATGCACAATGTCGGCACTAGTACAGTGTATATCCACCTTTCGCAGCAATGCAGGCTGCTATTCTCCCATGGAGACGATCGTAGAGATGCTGGATGTAGTCCTGTGGAACGGCTTGCCATGCCATTTCCACCTGGCGCCTCAGTTGGACCAGCGTTCGTGCTGGACGTGCAGACCGCGTGAGACGACGCTTCATCCAGTCCCAAACATGCTCAATGGGGGACAGATCCGGAGATCTTGCTGGCCAGGGTAGTTGACTTACACCTTCTAGAGCACGTTGGGTGGCACGGGATACATGCGGACGTGCATTGTCCTGTTGGAACAGCAAGTTCCCTTGCCGGTCTAGGAATGGTAGAACGATGGGTTCGATGACGGTTTGGATGTACCGTGCACTATTCAGTGTCCCCTCGACGATCACCAGTGGTGTACGGCCAGTGTAGGAGATCGCTCCCCACACCATGATGCCGGGTGTTGGCCCTGTGTGCCTCGGTCGTATGCAGTCCTGATTGTGGCGCTCACCTGCACGGCGCCAAACACGCATACGACCATCATTGGCACCAAGGCAGAAGCGACTCTCATCGCTGAAGACGACACGTCTCCATTCGTCCCTCCATTCACGCCTGTCGCGACACCACTGGAGGCGGGCTGCACGATGTTGGGGCGTGAGCGGAAGACGGCCTAACGGTGTGCGGGACCGTAGCCCAGCTTCATGGAGACGGTTGCGAATGGTCCTCGCCGATACCCCAGGAGCAACAGTGTCCCTAATTTGCTGGGAAGTGGCGGTGCGGTCCCCTACGGCACTGCGTAGGATCCTACGGTCTTGGCGTGCATCCGTGCGTCGCTGCGGTCCGGTCCCAGGTCGACGGGCACGTGCACCTTCCGCCGACCACTGGCGACAACATCGATGTACTGTGGAGACCTCACGCCCCACGTGTTGAGCAATTCGGCGGTGCGTCCACCCGGCCTCCCGCATGCCCACTATACGCCCTCGCTCAAAGTCCGTCAACGGCACATACGGTTCACGTCCACGCTGTCGCGGCATGCTACCAGTGTTAAAGACTGCGATGGAGCTCCGTATGCCACGGCAAACTGGCTGACACTGACGGCGGCGGTGCACAAATGCTGCGCAGCTAGCGCCATTCGACGGCCAACACCGCGGTTCCTGGTGTGTCCGCTGTGCCGTGCGTGTGATCATTGCTTGTACAGCCCTCTCGCAGTGTCCGGAGCAAGTATGGTGGGTCTGACACACCGGTGTCAATGTGTTCTTTTTTCCATTTCCAGGAGTGTAGTAGCCAATGGACGAAGATTGCGGCAAGGAAGATCATCAAAACGAAGATGCTTATGTGTCTTCATCTATAAGACAGAAAAGTGTTCAATCATACTGCAAAGGCACAAAAAATATACGCAAATAGCGCAGTGAAATTATTTGTGGAAGGCGTTACTTGCAATGAGCAAATATTCTGATGTGGATCAGTAAAATGTACAATTGGCTATCCATCTCTGGAAAATTATAATATAATTTACAGTTTCGTATTTCATATTACACTAAAATAAAAAACACAATTTCGTAAATACTTTCTTATTCATTCTGCGACACCGAACTCCACAAAACTTTACAATATTTCCTTTAATACCACCATGTAGTACTTGTCTTAAGGCAGGGGGCTTACAGATCTCTCTCACGCATTTTTGGTAATCGGACCACTCGTGCATCCAAGGATTAAACACAACAAAGAGGAGAACGCAAAAATTAAAAGATAGGAAAGACCACGAATAGCTTTACAACAGTATGCGAAATAATACGTCACAGTGCACTGCTCTAAAACTGATGCGAGGAACTCCTACACAGAATAAAAGGAGTTTACCACAAGGTAGTTTTGCAACCTACATTTTAAAGTCAGGGGTTTCCGTTGCAATGGGAATCTATTTAAAATAAAACCAGCAGAATAGTACAAACGTTTCTGTACAATGGTTAACAGAGTGTTAGCCAAGTACAAATTTATATTCCGTCTACCGTTCACTGAGTGACTCTGGAAGTCCATTCTGCGTGAGTCCATATTTTAACCACAGATAGCATGAGGGAGTATGTGTACACAGATCCCACGTTAAAATGCGGTGGTGCTTGAACATCGGCCTGCAAGAAGTTCGTAAACTGACACCGCAGATCGTTCTGCTTGTCATTTCCTGGGATTTTTGAAAATGCACAAGATATGATACCACAGTACACTGCCTTGCAAGGACGAGGTAGATAAAGTAAAATAACCTTTTAACAACTGTGTGGAAGTACGTTAGCTGAGGTCTTCCAGTCGTGCACAGGAGGCTGAACGTCACATGCCGTGAGGTCAAATGGTTCAAATGGCTCTGAGCACTATGGGACTTAACATCTGAGGTTATCAGTCCCCTAGAACTTAGAACTACCTAAACGTAACTAACCTAAGGACATCACACACGTCAATGCCCGAGGCAGGATTCGAAACTGCTACCGTAACGGTAGCGCGGTTCCAGACTGAAGCGCCTAGAACCGCTCGGCTACAGCGGCCGGTGCGTGAGGTCAGTGTGACTAAAGTGACAAATGGGGATCGCACCGCAACACGAGGCAGTTGAAGGAATGGGAAAAGACAGTGAGTACATATCAGTCAGCGAGCAGTTACTGTGCACAATGTTGGTGTACCTCATTAAAACATGGCTCGGAAGGGAGACTGGATTTAACGTCCCGTCGACATCGAGGTCTCTAGAGGCCGAGCAGAAGCTCCGATTGTGTCAAGGATGGGGAAGGATATCGACCGTGTCTTTTCAGAGGAACCTTTCCAGAATTTGCCCGGAGCGATTTAGGGAACTCACGGAAAACCTGAATCAGGATGGCCGGACGCGGGTTTGAACCGTCGTCCTCCCGAATACGAGTCCACTGTGCTAACCACTGCCCCACCACGCTCGGTACATGGTTCGGACCAACATTTAGATTATAGAATGAAGGCTTTCGCGACCGGGTGAGATAGCTGCTGGTAAACCTTTCGGGATGTGAGGTCGTGGTCTAAGAGACTCTTGTCTTCCTGACGTTTCGTCCAGGACTGCACTGGACATCCTCAGAGGTGCTCCTCCGCTGAGTCTTGCAGACTAACTGGTCGGACGTCCGAGAGTGACATATATACTGTAAGAAAGAGGTGGGGGGGGGGGGGCGCATGGTCAAAGTACAGAGAATTTTGCGAGTAAGGAACAAAAGAACGAAGGACAATGATGAAACACAACGACGGAAAAATACAGTTTGTCTCCCTTTTATTCAAAATGTAATTGTTATCGACGACTATGTAGAGGAGCCATTGAAATTTATAAGCATCAGGATACTTTTAATAGGAAAGAGGAGTCAGTGAAACTTAGCGATACATGGACAGTAGCTCTGCAGAATAGCTAGACAATTTTATCGTTGACAAGACGACAATCGATAGTTAAATTTTATCTTTGACAAGGGTTCTCTCTGCTCATCACGTGTTACTTTGACCACGCCCCCTTTTCTACATTATATATATGTCGCTCCCGGAAGTCCGACCGGTCACTCAGCAAGACAAGGAGCGCCTCTGAGGATGTCCAGCGCAGTCCTGGACGAAACTTCAGGTAGAGAAGAGTTTCTTGGACCACGACCTCACATCCCGAAAGGTTTACCAGGAGCTAACATTTAGATTAGTTCAGAAGGGGAAAGATCACTGGGAAACTGGAAGAAGGACGATGTGTGATGAATGCGGCCCGCTATTTTGGTACTGTTCACAGCACTGTTTCAACGGCACGGCTGGGCGTTCCGAACCATAGGCACTGCTGCCCAGAGAAGAGGAGGTGGTCGACTGTGGGATTTCCTTTGTGCTGTGCTAACTCTAAATGAGTCTTATGCAATATCATGTTTAAGTATTGTTTTTTTTTTTTCGAACGTAGCATCTTAATCTCATTTAGTAACCAATATCATTGTGTATGTGATTTCGACTTTTGTGCCACTATAGGACTGTTTTCAACATACCAAAACCTATACAATTTCACACACACACACACACACACAAATAAAAAAAAGGTATATGGACAATCACCTAACCATAACAAAACACACACACACACACACACACACACAGTCATGCACATTCATACGCACTCATACAAACACATGCATAAAATTAAAGAAAAAATTTATAGCCTCACCTAATCATAACAAAACAAATACCATTTTACACACATGAACGTACCCACACACATACACACACACACACACACACACACACACACACACACACACACACACACACACACACACACGAGCTATTCAAGCACATCACAGGTACCACAAAAATACATTCAATTGTTGGCAGTAACATCTGATCTTCGACAGTCGGCAAAGCCAACCAAAACATAGCATTAATGCAAGTGTTCAGTTCCTACTGCTGTGAAGTCTGAAAAAACATAATTTCAAATGGCAGTTATAAGACGATCAGCACCAGAAAAGGAACAAAAACACAACATGTAGAACAACATTCACAAATCCTATAAATAGAAACTAAAATTGTTATTACATCACAGAAAAGCAAGCTGCCAGAACTGTTTGTAACCTATGTATACGTCGTCCGAAAACGTAAATTAAATAGTATAAACAAAAATATGTATATATTCCGGGCCACTGAAGATATCTTACAAAGAATTAATGCGACATTCGTATGGCACGAAACTTGGGTTTCATTTATTTCTATTTAGACGTTCCAGAAGTAAAAATTAGCAACATACCGTAATATTGTACGCAGCTGAGGACGACAGGACTACAAAAGTTGAAGAATTGTCTCCTGTTCACCTGTTACCGGTTCTGATCCTAATTCAAGCAAACCAAAAGAAATATAACTGAAGACGATCGGTTGGGAATTAGAAACACGTTCCTCAAGAATACAACTATAGTGTCTTAAGGTCTGTGCCATTTCACTCAGTGTAAATGGAAAACAGCGTTGTTTCTTCTTAAATAACTGGATAAAAACCATTGCAAATTGCTTAGCAAGTAAGGAGTTTCAATACATTAATTAAAATACATGGTTCCTTTGAAAGGGCACGGCCGACTTCCTTCCCCGTTGTTCCCTAATGGGATGAGACCGATGACCTCGCTGTCTAATCTCCTTCCCCAAACAACCCAACCCAATTAAAATACAGTAGTTTTCTCATTGGAACTTCTTCATTTCATATTCTGTTCATGTATACACTACTGGCCATTAAAATTGCTACACCAAGAAGAAATGCAGATGATAAGCGGGTATTCATTGGGCAAATATATTATACTAGACCTAACATGTGATTTCATTTTCACGCAATTTGGGTGCATAGATCCTGAGAAATCAGTACCCAGAACAACCACCTCTGGCCGTAATAACGGCCTTGATGCGCCTGACCATTAAGTCAAACAGAGCTTGGATGGCGTGTACAGGTACAGCTGCCCATGCAGCTTCAACACGATGCCACAGTTCATCAAGAGTAGCAACTGGCGTATTGTGACGAGCCAGTTGCTCGGACACCATTGACCAGACGTTTTCAGTTGGTGAGAGATCTGGAGAATGTGCTGGCCAGGACAGCAGTCGAACATTTTCCGTATCCAGAAAGACCCCTAAAGTACCTGAAGCATGCGGTCGTGCATTATCCTGCTGAAATGAATGGTTTCGAAGGGATCGAATGAAGGGTAGAGCCACGGGTCCTAACACATCTGAAATGTAACGTCCGATGTTCAAAGTGCCGTCAATGCGTACAATAGGTGACCGAGACATGTAACCAATGCCACCCCATACCATCACGCCGGGTGATACGCGAGTATGGCGATGACGAATACACGCTTCCAATGTGCGTTCACCGCGATGTCGCCAACCACGGATGCGACCATCATGATGCTGTAAACAGAACCTTGCTTCATCCGAAAAAATGCCGTTTTGCCATTCGCGCACCCAGGTTCGTCGTTGAGTACACCATCGCAGACGCTCCTGTCTGTGATGCAGCGTCAAGGGTAACCGCAGCCACGGTCTCCGAGCTGATAGTCCATGCTGCTGCAAACGTCATCGAACTGTTCGTGCAGATGGTTGTTGTTTTGCAAACGTCCCCATCTGTTGACCCAGGGATCGAGACGTGGCTGCTCGATCCGTTACAGCCATGTGGATAAGATGCCTGTCATCTCGACTGCTAATGATACGAGGCCGTTGGGATCCAGCACGGCGTTCCGTATTACCCTCCTGAACCCACAGATTCCATATTCTGCTAACAGTCATTGGATCTCAACCAACGCGAGCAACAGTGTAGCGATACGATAAACCGCAATCGCAATAGGCTACAATCCGACCTTTATCAAAGTCGGAAACGTGATGGTACACATTTCGCCTCCTTATACGTGGCATCACAACAACGTTTGACGCCAGTCAACTGCTGTTTGTGTACGAGAAATCGGTTGGAAACTTTCCTCATGTCAGCACGTTGTAGGTGTCGCCACCGGCGCCAACCTTGTGTGAATGCTCTGAAAAGCTAATCATTTGCATGCCTCTTCTTCCTGTCGGTTAAATTTCGCGTCTGTTGCACGTGATCTTCGTGGTGTAGCAATTTTAATGGCCAGTAGTGTATAATTCAGGTAACCGGGCCTGAGGTTTCTACATCATAAGTCGTAATGAATTCCACTGAAGTGCCAAAGGGACTGGTGTAGGCAAATGTATTCAAATACAGAGATGTGTAAACAGGCAGAACAGGGAGCTGCGGTCGGTAACGCCTATATAAGACAACAAGTGTCTGGCTCTGTTGTTAGATCGGTTACTGCTGCTACTGTGGCAGGTTACCAAGATTTAAGTGAGTGTGAACGTGGTGTTATAGTTGGCGCAAGAGCGATGAGACGCAGCATCTGCGACGTAGCGATGAAGTGGGGATTTTCCCGTACGACCATTTCACGAGTTTACCGTGAATATTAGGAATCCAGAAAAATATCAAATATCCGGCGTCGCTGCTGCCGGAAAAAATGGTGTATGAGCGGGACCAACGACGACCGAAGAGAATCTTTCAACCTAACAGAAGTGCAACCCTTCCGCAAACTGCTGCAGTTTCAATGCTGGGCCATCGAAAAGTGTCAGCGTGCGAACTATTCAATGAAACATCATCGATATGGGCTTTCGGAGCCGAAGGTCCACTTGTGTACCCTTGATGACTGCACGACACAAAGCTTTACGCATCGCCTGCGCTCATCAACACCGACATTGGACTGTTAATGACTGGAAACATGTTTCCTGTCATTTCCCTCTCGTACTCTTATGGATTTATAGACAGCATTGCAGGATTAATGGTGTCAGTTCTTTCCAGCACTATTTCACACATTAGTCGAGCCCATGCCACGTCGTGTTGCGGCACATGTGCGTGCTCTTGGGGGCCCTACGCGATATTAAGCAGATGGAGCAGTTTCTTTGGCTCTTCAGTGTATTTTACGGCCCGCATCTCGTGGTCGTGCGGTAGCGTTCTCGCTTCCCACGCCCGGGTTCCCGGGTTCGATTCCCGGCGGGGTCAGGGATTTTCTCTGCCTCGTGGTGGCTGGGTGTTGTGTGATGTCCTTAGGTTAGTTAGGTTTAAGTAGTTCTAAGTTCTAGGGGACTGATGACCATAGATGTTAAGTCCCATAGTGCTCAGAGCCATTTGAACCATTTTTTGTATTTTACGTAGTTGACACAGAATCGCTTCCAACTCAGATGTTCCTAATTACTACCGATCACGAAGTTCGCTGATACACCTTTGCTTGATCCAGAGGTCACTGGTCAAGCAATAATGATGGAAGAACCATCATCGCTATAACTGCACCGACAAGACATGTTTAGAACAATGCGTTTCGTACTCTTATGGATTTATGGACAGCATTGCAGGACTGAAGGTGTCAGTTCTTTGCAACACTATTTCAAACATTAGTCGAGCCCATTCCATGTCGTGTTGCGGCACTTGAGCCTACTCGTTGGGGCCCTACACGACATTAATGAAGTGTACCAGTTTATTCGGCTCTTCAGTGTATATTACGCAGCTGACACAGTATCACTTCCAGCTCAGATTTCCCTAATTACTACCTTGTCCCAGATCACAATATTTGCTGATTCACCTTTGCTCGATCCAGAGGTCACTGGTTCAAGCAATAATGATGGAAAAACCTTCATCGCTATACCTGTACCGACAAGACAAGTGTAAAAGTATGTGTTCCGTTTGTGATCCCCGGACTTAACTCCACATTACAGGGATGCAATCCAAATAATCCAAATCTGATGACAGTCTGTATTTCAGTGAGTGCATACAATAGTGTTGATTAAGATCCATTCGGTTTAAGTGAACGGTAGCCATGGTGACTCTCTTTAACAATGTTTCCAGAATGAGATTTTCACTCTGCAGCGGAGTGTGCGCTGATATGAAACTTCCTGGCAGATTAAAACTGTGTGCCCGACCGAGACTCGAACTCGGGACCTTTGCCTTTCGCGGGCGAAAGGCAAAGGTCCCGAGTTCGAGTCTCGGTCGGGCACACAGTTTTAATCTGCCAGGAAGTTTCTCTTTAACAATGTAGAAAACTAGGTTTCATCACTTAACAACACAAGCATTCAACGATTATATGCTGCATGTGCTCACCATGTTCGCTACCAACAAATAAACTGAAAGGAAAACATCCACTTTTGTGCAGTAGTGTTAACAATGGGCGCGAGCGAACGGAACATCTCCTATTCGGCAAGCAGGCAGCCCTAAGAAGCTTCTCGGCAAACAGTACGCGTTCCTTTTTTAGCTGTTTCGTGAAGAACGCTTCCGTCATTATTCACAACACGGATCGATCGCTCTCGGGCCGTTAGGCTTCGATACTCCCATTTGTTACCGTGCTGCGGCGAGTCAGGCGTGACAGACTTTATCGCATCACGCGTATTCAAGCAGACACGGAAGTTATTCCAGCCATAAAATGAGGTAATTAAGTGCGCCTTTCGCACGCGCTGGGCGGTTATTTTTAGAACGTTCGTCGTGGACAGCAGCGTAATATTCTATCTAAAATCTTATAAGGCTGTAATACGTAGTTTTAGGGAAGTTGTACAATGTAAACAACGGTTAGATAAGCAAGAGCGTAGCTCTTCGACAATATTTTAAGTGACTGTAATTTTTCATTGGATATTTGTGCTCTCTTACTTGGCTATCAGATTGCTACTAACTACATAAAACATTGTGGCCTACACAGATTTTCTGCTTTATTAAGGAAGCTGCCAAGTTATGTGAAATTCACAGAATATTACATAGCATTACTCCTGGCTTTGACTGAGCAATTCTTATGAATGTCCTTGTAGGAAAGAAGATTTGTGTTTGACATCCTGTCAACGGCCGTTGAAACGCAACAGAGAGAGGGCATCAATTTATCAGGTCCTTGCTATAATTTATTTTAATCATTTCATTTCATTGAGGAGAATCTTCTCGGTGTAAAAAAATGTTATTGACAAGTACTTCCAGTGCTTGAGAAGACGACTGCGCGAAAAGTGTGACACACAGAAAAATGGGAAATCTCAGTGGATAGAGTTTCTCTCCAAGTTTCTATTCGTAATACTCCCCATGGTGTACTTGCAGAGCATACGCGCCGGCCGCTGTGGCCGAGCGGTTCTAGGCGCTTCAATCCGGAACCGCGCTGCTGCCACGGTAGCAGGTTCGAATCCTGCCTCGAGCATGGATGCGTGTGCTGTTAGGTTTGTTAGGTTTAAGTAGTTCTAAATCTAGGGGACTGATGACCTCAGATGTTAAGTCCCATAGTGCTTAGAGCCATTTGAACCATTTGACCTCACGCCATGTGACATTCAGCTTCCTGTGCACGACTGGAAGACCTCAACTAACGTGCTTCCACACAGTCATTAATTTTCACCCAGTTGTTAAAAAGTTATTTTACTTTGTATATCTCATCTTTGCAGGGCAGTGTACTGTGGTACATACGCCAGGGGGCAGGCGTATTTGACCATGCAGACAAATCACACGCTCCGTAATGTCGCATCGAATCTGTTCGCGCCTACAGAAAGGCAACCCAATGAACCGATTTCCAAAGCGGTCTGGTGTCGTCGGCCTTCCCCATTGAGCCATGCTGCCTCTACAGCTATCCATAATTCCGAAGGTGTTGTCGGTGCACATGAACTGACCTCTCCATTATGTCTCATAAATGTTCGGTGGGAATCATCTCGGGAGATCTGGACGGCCAAAGCATTTGTTCCTAATGTCCAGAATATTCACCAACTCAATTGTGAACAAGGGCCCGGTATACGACTCATTGTCATCCGTAAATATTCCATCGTTGTTTGGAAGCATGAAGTTCATGAGTGGCTGGAAACAGTCTCCAAGTAGCCAAACATAACAAGGATCAAGTCCATTCCATGTAAACACAGCCTGCCCCATTATGAAGTTACCCCCAGCTTGTGCAGTGCATTGTTGACAACTTGGGTGCATGGCTTCATGTGGTTTGCGCCACACTCGAATCCTACCATCAGTTCCTACACAACTGAAATCGGGACTCATCTGACCAGGGCACGGTTTTCCAGTCGTCTAGAGTCCCTATGATACAGTCACGAGAGGCACTACAGGCGTTAGCGAAAGAACTCGAGTCAGTCGTCGGCTGCCATAGCCCATTAACATCAGATTTCACTGCACTCGTAACGGATACGTTCGTCGTACGTCCCACATTCATTTCTGCAGTTATTTCACGCAGTGTTGTTCGTCTGTTGGCACTGAAAACCCTACGCAAACGCCGCTGCTATCGGTCATTAAGTTCAAAATGGCTCTGAGCACTATGCGACTTAACTTCTGAGGTCATCAGTCGCCTAGAACTGAGAACTAATTAAACCTGACTAACCTAAGGACATCACACACATCCATGCCCGAGGCAGGATTCGAACCTACGACCGTAGCGGTCACCCGGTTCCAGACTGAAGCGCCTTTAACCGCACGGGCACACCGGCCGGCGGTCATTAAGTGTCCGCTGCATTGTCAGTCGTGAGCGGTAATGCCTGAAATCTGGCACTCTCAGCCCATTCTTAACACTGTGGAGCTCGGAATAGTAAACTCCCTAACGATTTCCGAAATATAATGTCCCATGAGTCTAGCTCCAACTACCATTCCGGGTTCAAAATCTGTAAATACCCTGTAAGTTGTTGCTTAATTTGTTATGCAAGCGGTGCTGACGGACAATAAAAGCGGGTTAAAAGCTGTGAGCTATGTGGGGAAGTTAACCTTGCATTACTGCGCGACTGTTTCACCAGGTATCCAGTCTAGCTTACCAAATTCCCAACCAGACTAACATTAATTACAATCTTTTAATAGTCATACAACCGGTGAAAAATAAAAAGAAATAAATCAGTTTATATTTGGAAATTTATTTTAACATTGATCATTGAAATTTCAGCATATTAAACTTGATTCATAACTAAACTGGTGCCTTATTTAGGATTGTGAAAATGTGAGATTGTAATCTTACGTAACACATCAAATATGGAGCCAAGATTGGGAGACTGCGTACAACACTGCATTCATAAAATAACACACGAAGAACGTTGAAACATATGCAAGAGGAAATTAACCACAATCAACCGATTCAATTTTCACCCAAAGAAGTTACGTTCGTAGCGCAATCCTGTCCGTCATGTAATTACCACACACTGGTATACTAAATTCATACTAACTCTCTGTGAAATCTTCCCGAAAAGAATAGCTGAGGGCTACTTTGATGATTACACCACATGCTTCACGTAGTCAACTTGGTTTACACAAAGAGTGTAACTCCACAATAATGTTGATAGTTAAAATAAATTAGATCGAAAAGCAATTTACAAAAGAAAAACCTCGAACTGGATACTATCGTCTTACTATTAACCTGATGGGTCAAACAATTATATAAGCACGTGGTACTGGTCTCACAAAGTACACCCCACGTGGGTTGAACATAAAGAAAAGTTGCTATATTGAAAAATATTGTCAAGACGAGACGTTATAATCTCACGCACATTCGCATTGAAGATTGATGATGCTAGTAGAGTTACTGATCAACACGTGGTTCCACTTTACTCACAAAGTAGTGACAAAGCAACTACCGGAATATATTCTGAACTTCACACTCGAATTACACTGCGTTGCAATTTAAGATAACATTAGATATTTTAGAGCTAAACCTGAAATAAAGGTGATTAAATTTTCAGTTAGGCTGATCTTAAGAAATCCATTGTCCTACGGACTTAGCAGACACGCGCTTAGCCGGAGATCTTACCACTTCAGACGCTCGCCGCGGACCGACTGACGTGGTCCCTTCCTGAGGGTGGCTCACAAATACAAACGGAAGTGGCCAGAGAGGCAGCTTCCTATACCAACATGACAAGGGACGGACAGGACCATACTAAGAATAGAAACCTCTCTGCTTTTAGAAAGCGTAGCTACCTGTTCCGACGTTGGTCCTACTGTTCTGTAGCAGACAGGCTTGTCTGCTACCATCCAGCATGCAACTAGAAATACATTTGCTCATTCATCCTCTCACACAGAAGGGAAGGGGGATGACAGTATCTTATCATATACAGTATATAAAAGAAAGCGGATGTAGGTTCCGTATGAGACTGCGTGACATGAATTACATACAAACTGTGTTTTAAAGTGTAGTAGTGTGACAGATCGTTCTTGTTTATGTGTAAAAGTAACACGTTTCACTGCTCAGTCTCCTCCCAGATAGTCAGAAACACCACAGTAAATTTAGAATAGGAATTTATGCCGTAAATGACAACAGATTTCAGAAATTAACATGAAAGGAATCCAACAGAGACCTTTCAACCCTACTGCGACCATAATCACGTCGGAAACATTTCCACGTGAATCACGTGAGAACAAATAACACCTTCGCCAATGCAGTACGCTTTTATACCTAGTGAACGCTATGTTACCACCATCTGTATGTGTACACATCGCTATCACTTTTGTCACCTCAGTGAATTTTACCTTGCGCTCCAAACGAACCGACCAAGTTGGCGTATCCAATTTCCAGATGTTTCCCAGACTACTATGTTTCTGCTTCGCCAGAGGTGACGGCAATATTGCACTCAGCATGGCTGTAGCAAGTGGATATAAGGGGTTGCTCCCCGTGTTGCACGATGTGTAACTTACATGGCACGCCGCCTAGAGCGGCAATCGCAGTAGCCATGAAACCTACAGCCGCAGCATTTCCTCGAGAGAGTCCCATGAAAAATCAATAATCAAACAACTAACGAAATTACCTGGTTAAAGATAGCAATTAAAAAGATGTCTTTAATTTTAAAAAGTGAGGAAGATATTCATGAAAATTGTGAACGTGATCTGCCGTAGTATTTTTCGTAAACCTACTCAGCGAAGTATCTGAACTCTCAGTTTAGTGTAGGTTCGGGTTTTGACACGTTAGGTCAGCAGAGGTAACATAATCTGTTAAAATAAATATACACTCCTGGAAATGGAAAAAACAACACATTGACACCGGTGTGTCAGACCCACCATACTTGCTCCGGACACTGCGAGAGGGCTGTACAAGCAATGATCACACGCACGGCACAGCGGACACACCAGGAACCGCGGTGTTGGCCGTCGAATGGCGCTAGCTGCGCAGCATTTGTGCACCGCCGCCGTCAGTGTCAGCCAGTTTGCCGTGGCATACGGAGCTCCATCGCAGTCTTTAACACTGGTAGCATGCCGCGACAGCGTGGACGTGAACCGTATGTGCAGTTGACGGACTTTGAGCGAGGGCGTATAGTGGGCATGCGGGAGGCCGGGTGGACGTACCGCCGAATTGCTCAACACGTGGGGCGTGAGGTCTCCACAGTACATCGATGTTGTCGCCAGTGGTCGGCGGAAGGTGCACGTGCCCGTCGACCTGGGACCGGACCGCAGCGACGCACGGATGCACGCCAAGACCGTAGGATCCTACGCAGTGCCGTAGGGGACCGCACCGCCACTTCCCAGCAAATTAGGGACACTGTTGCTCCTGGGGTATCGGCGAGGACCATTCGCAACCGTCTCCATGAAGCTGGGCTACGGTCCCGCACACCGTTAGGCCGTCTTCCGCTCACGCCCCAACATCGTGCAGCCCGCCTCCAGTGTTGTCGCGACAGGCGTGAATGGAGGGACGAATGGAGACGTGTCGTCTTCAGCGATGAGAGTCGCTTCTGCCTTGGTGCCAATGATGGTCGTATGCGTGTTTGGCGCCGTGCAGGTGAGCGCCACAATCAGGACTGCATACGACCGAGGCACACAGGGCCAACACCCGGCATCATGGTGTGGGGAGCGATCACCTACACTGGCCGTACACCACTGGTGATCGTCGAGGGGACACTGAATAGTGCACGGTACATCCAAACCGTCATCGAACCCATCGTTCTACCATTCCTAGACCGGCAAGGGAACTTGCTGTTCCAACAGGACAATGCACGTCCGCATGTATGCCGTGCCACCCAACGTGCTCTAGAAGGTGTAAGTCAACTACCCTGGCCAGCAAGATCTCCGGATCTGTCCCGCATTGAGCATGTTTGGGACTGGATGAAGCGTCGTCTCACGCGGTCTGCACGTCCAGCACGAACGCTGGTCCAACTGAGGCGCCAGGTGGAAATGGCATGGCAAGCCGTTCCACAGGACTACATCCAGCATCTCTACGATCGTCTCCATGGGAGAATAGCAGCCTGCATTGGTGCGAAAGGTGGATATACACTGTACTAGTGCCGACATTGTGCATGCTCTATTGCCTGTGTCTATGTGCGTGTGGTTCTGTCAGTGTGATCATGTGATGTATCTGACCCCAGGAATGTGTCAATAAAGTTTCCCCTTCCTGGGACAATGAATTCACGGTGTTCTTATTTCAATTTCCAGGAGTGTATGTTGCAAGACCGCTGCTGCCACATTACGTTACAACAGATATTAGTATTTATTTTACTGTTTCAAGAATATTACAGTATAGTGATCCCAGCAAGAGAAGTAACAGGGAGGCTGTCACTTCGGAAACATAAGGAAGGCTCAGATGTGAATGAGCTAAAGCTTTAGTTTCCCCGTACTATGACGGTTGTTCACGTAGTCACGTAAAGGGTGACAGTTATTTAACTAAACGAAATAAGATGGTTGTAACTTCTGAAAGGTTTGCGTTAGGAGTTTCAAACTGCACGGTTGACCGCGCCGCATCACGGGAATTAGTATGGTTTGGTTTAGCAACGAAGCCCACTCTAATTTGGATGGTATCGTCAATAAGGAAAATTGGCGCGTTTGGGGGACTGAGAACCCGCATTTCGTGATTGGGAAGTCTCTTCACCCTCAACGGGTGAATGTGTGGTGTTCAGTGTCCGGTCACAGAATAATCGGTGTAATATTCCTTGATGGCACGGTGACCAGCGAACGGTACGTGAAGGTTTTGGAAAATGATTTCATCCCCATCATCGAAGGTGAGCCTGATTTCGACAAGATGTGGTTCATGCAAGACGAAGCTCGAGTCAATCGAAGCAGGAGAGTGTTTAATGTCCTGGAGGAGCACTTTGGGGACCGCATTCTGGCTCTGGGGTACCCAGACGCCACTGGCATGCGCCTCGATTGGTCGTCATATTCTTCGGATCTGAATACATGTGACTATTTTTTGTAGGGGTACGAGGTGCGACAATAAAGTAATGAGACTGATGTGAAAAAAAATGTTGCTTACAGTTTTAGTCAAGTTCAGTGTTGTCTCCTTCACAGTTGTTCCCTTCTGATTGCACACACTTTTTCCAGCGCTTCTGCCATTGATGGTAACATTCTGGAACTCATATTCTGTAATATCCTCCAAGACCTTCGTCATAACTCTTTGGACATCTTGTGTTGTTTGCAAATGGTGTCCCTTGATCGCCGTTTTGACTCTTGGAAATAGAAAAAAGTCGCACGGAGCGATATCTGGTGAATAAGGTGGCTGTGGTAGTACTGAAATTTGTTTTGTGGTTAAAAATTGATGTACTGACAGAGCAGTATGAGATGCCTCATTATCGTGATGCAGAATCTTCAGTTATTATTAGACGAACCGTTTCTCGATTGACGTTCAGTTCTTCTGCTATCATTTTCACGGATAATCTTCGATCAGATCGTACGAGCTCACGCACCATGCACCCTGCCCAAGTTGACATCCGTCCGTGAGGTTGATGGTTGTCCACTGCGGTCTTCATCTTCAACGTTCGTTCTGCTTTCACTAAACATTTTATGCCAACGAAAAACTTGAGCTTTCGACATAACCTCCTCTCCAAAAGCCTTCTGAAGCTTACCGTAAGTTGTCGTCGCGTTTTCATCCAATTTAATTCAAAAAGTAGGGAAGCAGTAGTTGGGAAAGGAGTGAGACAGGATTGTAGCCTCTCCCCGATGTTATTCAATCTGTATATTGAACAAGCAGTAAAGGAAACAAAAGAAAAATTCGGAGTAGGTATTAAAATTCATGGAGAAGAAGTAAAAACTTTGAGGTTCGCCGATGACATTGTAATTCTGTCAGAGACAGCAAAGAACTTGGAAGAGCAGTTGAACGGAATGGACAGTGTCTTGAAAGGAGGATATAAGATGAACATAAACAAAAGCAAAACGAGGATAATGGAATGTAGTCAAATTAAATCGGGTGATGCTGAGGGGATTAGATTAGGAAATGAGACACTTAAAGTAGTAATGGAGTTTTGCTATTTAGGGAGTAAAATAACTGATGATGGTCGAAGTAGAGAGGATATAAAATGTAGACTGGCAATGGCAAGGAAATCGTTTCTGAAGAAGAGAAATTTGTTAACATCGAGTATAGATTTAAGTGTCAGGAAGTCGTTTCTGAAAGTATTTGTATGGAGTGTAGCCATGTATGGAAGTGAAACATGGACGATAACCAGTTTGGACAAGAAGAGAATAGAAGCTTTCGAAATGTGGTGCTACAGAAGAATGCTGAAAATAAGGTGGGTAGATCACGTAACTAATGAGGAGGTATTGAATAGGATTGGGGAGAAGAGAAGTTTGTGGCACAACCCGACTAGAAGAAGGGATCGGTTGGTAGGACATGTTTTGAGGCATCAAGGGATCACAAATTTAGCATTGGAGGGCAGCGTGGAGGGTAAAAATCGTAGAGGGAGACCAAGAGATGAATACACTAAGCAGATTCAGAAGGATGTAGGTTGCAGTAGGTACTGGGAGATGAAGGAGGTTGCACAGGATAGAGTAGCATGGAGAGCTGCATCAAACCAGTCTCAGGACTGAAGACCACAACAACAACAACAATTCAAAAAGAAATGGCTTACCGTTGCGCAATATTATGCGGTTCCACTTCCGTGACGAGAGACACAAATACGTATTAACTTATTACAGCACAACTAAGGACCGAGCAGTTGCATCGATGTGCCACCTGGACTAGAAGCAGCTTATAGACCAAGGTCAAAGATATTGTGCCTACGCAAGCCTGCAGGGTTGCCACATCTTGCAAAGAAAATCAGCCTCATTACTTTATTGTCGCATCGTATATTAAAGACAAGGTATACAGCAATAAACCCAAAAATCACTGCTGAGCTGAGAACAGCCATTCAGCAGGTCATCGATACCATCGATGTACCGACACTTCAGTGGGTTATACAGAATTTCGCTATTCGTCCGCGCCACATCATCGCCAATGATGGCAGGGATATCGAACATGTCATAACCTAAATATCGGTATCTATAGTGACGTTTGCACGTTGAATAAAGTGTGTGCACACCGTAGTTTTTAACTAATTTACGTATTTATTAGTATATTTCAGTAATTGTCACCCTGTATGTGCTGCCCCTGCGGCGGCCAGTACCTGTTACAGAGCTGCAGCGCTCATGTTTGAGCGGTTACAGCGCGGCTGCTACATGGGGGACTAAGCAACACCGACTCAAAGGAAGGCCTCGGCGCTTGTTCGTGACGTCACGTCAGCTAGGCACGACGAACGCCACGTCTGTTGCAGGCATACTCATAATGGTGTTGTCTCCCTCTCTGACACAGGAAAATGTGAAAGTATTGGCGGTGGTTGACCGACACACATTGTTCTGAGAGATTTCTGTAATCAGTTAATCGTGCAGTTCATTACACTTCTTAACAAATAGTGTACTCCTGAACTTAAATTTCCACCTGTTTTAAGGATTGACATACAAAAACAACTTCATGGTCCAGCAGCAACAGAATTCGTGCTTCTTTACCTTATTTGTAAATCTGAGGCAGTTACGTTTGTACTGGGTTTCTCTGACAAGAAACTTTGAACATATTGGTGCTCTTCTTTAGGTATCTTGGTTTAACTATGGTGTGAGGAGCACTGAATGTTAATGAAAAATCTTGCGATTGTACACGTTGGGGGCTGGGGGACAGAAGAACAGGCAAAAGAGAGATACTTGTTTTATCAAACAACATTTTTTTATCTTATAAAGTTTCTCCTTTCAGTTGCAAAAGGGGAATATTTATCTTTTCTAATGTGCATGTTTAAAAAAGTTTAAGCTCAGCAGTATTTTCGATGTATGAAGATATTTTGCCCGCATCTCGTGGTCGTGCGGTAGCGTTCTCGCTTCCCACGCTCGGGTTCCCGGGTTCGATTCCCGGCGGGGTCAGGGATTTTCTCTGCCTCGTGATGGCTGGGTGTTGTGTGATGTCCTTAGGTTAGTTAGGTTTAAGTAGTTCTAAGTTCTAGGGGACTGATGACCATAGCTGTTAAGTCCCATAGTGCTCAGAGCCATTTGAAGCTATTTTGTTTCCTGTTTAGAATTCCTTTCGTTGAAAACGACTGTAATCTAATGACTGGCAACAGTTGGACATTTACACATGTAAATTAGTTCACATTTCCAGTGACGATGTCAAACGAAAATAAAAAAAATAAATAAAAGAAACGAGTTCATTGTAAGGGCGTTGGGGTAAGTTTCGATAACAAAATGGATCGAGTAAATATAGTTACTCTTGAATGTAAAATTTCCGAAGCTTGCAATGGGGCAAAGCATCTTCTCATATTGATCTACGTTTGTTTCGACAGGATTCAGTAATACAGAATTATGATCTTCATTTGTAGCTTTACGATAGTAAGAAAATCTTTCATCTAAATAAAACTGCAGAATCCAAAACAATACCAAACATTTTGTCCAAAAGTAAGAGATTTATAGTGATAAGCACGCCCTGGCGTTTCTGCTTGCAACAGACCTGGCGTTCGCCGCGCCTAGCTGTCGTGACGTCACGAACAAGCACCGAGGCCTTCCTTTGAGTCGGCGTTGGACTAAGCCGCTAGTGTTCGGCCCCACATGACTGGTCGGTCACATATTCGCTCCCTGTCTCAGGTCCAGACTACCGACATGCGAATAACCGAGCATGAGGTCCTTGCTGACGTCTCACATCGCCTAGCCTCACCGCACTGCAAATATTTGACGTCTTTGTCTCTCTTACTTTTATTCTTTCTTTTTTACTCTCTCTCTCTTTCTTTTTTAATGCAAAGGTAATGATGTCAAGAAAGTTTACGTACCACAGTTAACTTTACACACTATGTGGAACATAATTTGATATATTTGTACAATCACAGGGAAAGACATAACTCATTTCCAAACAGAAGATTTATTCTACCTGTCATGAATAGGAAACTACGTGCACATCAGATAACTACTATCCCTAAAATATAGGAGAAAGCTGTCTTTACAAAGGAAACATTTGAAAAAAAAACATAGTATATTTACAGCTGTAACTTTACAGGCTTTTCTTTTGTTTGCAAGAGAAGAAAATTTATAGCTACTGTTGATCAGCAGTAGATCACTAGCGCGATCTGGATTTAATTGACTGCGGCAATTGGTTAGTAACACGCCTGCTTTACTAAAGCACCGTCCGATAGGTGCGCTTGTTGCTGGGATACATAAAATACGCCTTTCAACTATGGCCAAGCCTGGTAGATATTTTTTACGTCCACTCCAACATTTTAAGGAACTGTCATCGCTTCGGTGCATTAAAATGTAGACACATACGTCATCTGATGCAGAGAATTTGCTCTTCCTGATTGGCGGGCCATGCGGTTCTAGGCGCTTCAGTCCGGAACCGCGCGACTGCTACGGTCGTAGGTTCGAATCCTGCCTCGGGCGTGGATGTGTGTGATGTTCTTAGGTTAGTTAGTTTTAAGTAGCTCTAAGTTCTACGGGACTGATGACCTCAGATGTTAAGTCCCATAGTGCTCAGAGCTATTTGAACCATTTGAACTACACTTGAAGGCTCTGTTTAATACACAAGAGAGAGAGAGAGAGAAGTAATATAGAACTAACGTGGAAATAATGAAACCGTACCAGGAAAATGTGTTTTACATGATGAAATACTATATGAATAATAATACTTCGCCGGCCGGGGTTGCCGTGTGGTTCTACGCGCTACAGTCTGGAACCGCGCGACCGCTACGGTCGCAGGTTCGAATCCTGCCTCGGGCATGGATGTGTGTGATGACCTTAGGTTAGTTAGGTTTAAGTAGTTCTATGTTCTAGGAGACTGATGACCTCAGAAGCTAAGTCCCACAGTACTCAGAGCCATTTAAACCAATAATACTTCCCTTTTGCTGTAAGACACTGTGCACTACCTATAGAAAAATGGTTGCGCTATTAGTTACATGTTGTTCCTGGATATATTGCACAAATTTATGACATACCTCCGGAATTTCCTGTTTTTCATTTATGTCAAACATATTTAGATATCAGAAAGACGGCCAAACGAATGCAGCCGTTTTATGTTTTTACGTAATTGCAACCATCTCACGTAGAAAAATCAGGGCTACATTTTTAATCCACTTTACCTCCTGCTAACAATACAAATAATTAACGCTAGTCAGCTACAAATCTATACTTTCCTTATATCACAATGAAACAATACTTGTAACTGCGGTAATTAAACTCACCTCCTAGTCGTTGTATTTGACATTGCAGATTTGTTGAAGTTTATGAAGCAATAAAAGAACTGACAGGGCTGTAGTTTCTTCCTGCCGTCTAATTCATCTGTGCCCTCATTAAATGGTTTCGGGAAATCTGCAATCCTTCGTGGAAGTTCATTGTAATATTCCTGTAATCTGTAAGTGGAATTCTTTTCCTTCAGCAAACCAACTGTGATATAATATAGCGGTCCAGTCTCAGACTTCTCCAGTTGTCAGGAGAGAGTCGGGTGGGATGCGGTGGTGCGGTCCCAATTACGGTCGAGAGCGCCATGAAAACATCATTGTAAATTATTAGGCAGAAATTATTAGGCAGAAGTACAGGATTGTGAATGGTGTGCCACAACGGGGCCGGTGTAGCTTGCCAGTAGAGAGCCGTACTGAGCTCGTCTCGCAACAGTATGGCCAGCACAGCGAAGTGTCGGGTTTCGGCTACTACGTCACAGGTCACGGGCAGTCGTCGACCACAGAATCCATTGCCCTCTACTTCTGCATATTGATCTCCAAAGTGCTCTCATGGACGTCAAAGATTTGCAGTCAGGAGTCTCGAACCAGATCCACCTAAGTCAGGGCTTCACAACATACGTGCTCGCGGAGCAAGCTGTGAGCAGCAAGGCGCGAGCACGGAGCAGCGCGAGCACGCTACCCCCACTACCGGACCAGAGCGGAGAGTGGGGAAAGTCAAGTGGGGCACACAACAGCTGCCGTCAGTCAATGTAAATCTGCGGCCACCTGCAGGGATATCACTCACGAATTATTACTGCGACAAATGAAACAAATAAAGGAGAATGTACACCTGCCACATAATTTTATTAGCTTAGTGTATGCCTCTACCATCTGTAGACACTGAAACTAAAGAATTCCACGACAATCCTATATTTTCAACACTTTCTTCAACACTACTTAAAATATCACCTCCGGTTGTAGTGTTCTTCATGGCTACTACATCGAGGAGCTCCTCCCTCACCTGAAGATCTCTGTTAACACCTCTAATAAATATGGCAAGCTGCGCTGTTCCAGTGATATCAACACTTTCGTCCAGAGCTAGAGAATACGCCATAACATCTTTACAGATATTTGCAAGCTGGCTCTGGACGTCGTCTGCCATGTCCTGTATGCGACGCATAATGGTCATGTTAGATAATGGCACAATCCGAAACTGTTCAACTTGAGATGGACACAAATGTTCCGCTGCAACTACCAAACATTCTTTTATTAAATCGCCATCAGTTAAGGGGCGCAGGGATTTTGCTAAAAGCAAAGCAATTTTGTAACCCACTCTGAGAGCTGCCTCAGTTGATTTTTCTTAGTCGTCCAGATCTTCTTCGGATAGCTTCCTTTTATGTTTAATAACTTCCTGTGCACGATCTGGTCAATCACATTTTCCACGTCCGTAGTCTTTTGCGTGGTACGACATATAATGTCGCTGCAAATTAAATTTCGTAAAAGAATTCAGCGTTTTGTGACATACTAAACATTTTGCAACACCATCTTTTTCAGTAAACAGATACAATTCCTCCCAATGGGGGTTGAACTGCGAAAGCGTGGTTGGGGTTATACAACGGCGACTTCACATGATTCTTAACCAGCGAAGTGACTGTTAAGAGCTGATCGTAGTACTTTAAACGTTACACAGTCGGCGCGAATTCAATAGGCACGCTGCGCCCCTATTCAAACGCGCGCGTGCATTTCCCCTCCCTCTCCTCCCACCGTACTCCGCGACCTTGCAGCTGCTCGCGAGCACGTGCCTGAGCAGACGCGAGTACTCGCGCTCAAAACCGGCCAGTTGTTAAGCCCTGACCTAAGTATTTAACGGCTCGGAGGGGGCGGCTCTCAGTCCTTGCTTAGCAGACGGGGGGCAGCACCATCGCTGTCTGTCATAGGTACGGGATGAGCAACAGCGGTGCCCACCCACTGGAAGGCAGACGACGGACGGCATCCAGGTCAGACCGGTCAAGCCTCCAGCAGACCTGTATGGTGATGGTGGCTTCCGTGCCTGGTCAGTGTGGCCTCGGAAGCTGGCAGTGCAGCTGGAACCAGCAGTGTCCTTCCAGTTGGACTTGCGGCCCTGTAGATGATCGATGACAGATGTGCCAAGGGTCGACCCCCGTAGCCTTCCCTCTCGCTGGATAGCTGCAACTGACACAAGGGCTGAGGCTATGTACTGGACAGTCAGCAATCTGCAGTCATCATCCAGCAACGACAAAAAATGGTTCAAATGGCTCTGAGCACTATGGGACTTTGCTGTGGTCATCAGTCCCCTAGAACTTAGAACTAACTAACCTAAGGACATCACACACATCCATGCCCGAGGCAGGATTCGAACCTGCGACCGTAGCGGTCGTGCGGTTCCAGACTGTAGCGCCTAGAACCGCTCGGCCACTCCTGCCGGCCAGCAACGACATTTGTTAAGAAGGGTGGGGTGTTTACGTTGGCGCTTCACGTGCACCCTGCGCTGGTGGGGAAGGCTATGACATTATGTGTCCTGGTTTTTCCTTCACCGTCAGCTCTCCTAGTGACTACAGGCTCCCGCAGTGTCATCTTTCAGAGGTTCTTTTGCATTGGCTCAACACCTAAATACTTGAAGTTGCGTTGTTCATAGAGCATTGCTTACGAAATTCTGCTTTGCCACTAGTATGACGGTACCTCTCGCCTTCTGCGATGTCATTATACTTCGCTTGCAGACCTGGGCTCTCAATCGTTCCCCCGTGCTGCCACAGCGTTCGTGTTTGCCGCAACTCGTTCAGCATTTACCCTAACTGGCAGTCTACTGGTCGCTGACATAGGTGGTTCCCTATCTGGGAATTTGGACGAATCTTTGGCGTACGCCAGGGATACTGTCCTGAGGCATAACGTCTCCTCCTTCCTTCAAAAAATTTTTCTCGACTTTTTCAGTTAGGAGTACCCATAATAACTCATCCTACATATTTTGCACTGGTAGTTACACGTTATACAACTCAGTTATCCTTCCAGTGCCATTCTACTACTTACTTACTCCTTGGCGCTACAGTCCATGTAGGGCCTTGGCCTCTCTGATGATCACAGCCAAATCCTGACGATTTTCTGTTCGTTTCCTCCATCTCCTGATTCCAATCTTTCTCAAATCGTTTTCCACATCCTCCAGCCATCGTTTCCGGGGGCTCCCTTTGCTCTATTTACCACCTGGATTTCCTGTGTAAATCTTTTTGACAGCTCGATCCTCCGACATTCGCTCTACATGGTCCAGCCATCTCAATCTGTTGCACTTAATTTCAGCCACCAAGTCAGGATTTCCATACAGTTTTTCCAATTCCTTGTTTCTCCCTATCCTCCATTGCACCGCCTCATACACGGCTCCAATAATCTTTCTTAATATTTTCCTCTCCCATCTTCTCAAGAGCTCTTCTTCTACTACAGTCATTGTCCATGTTTCCGAGCCATACAATACCACCGGTCCTTTGACTGTTCGATAGACAGTCACCTTCGATTTTCTGCTGAAGTTACGTGACTGAAGGATCTTGGTCAGAGCCCAGTACGCTCTATGTCTTGCAGCAATCCTAGATTTTATTTCTTCTCTTATTCTGTTATCCTTCGTAACCAGCACTCCCAGGTATTGGAACTTCTGTCATCTCTCATAAATGCCTCTGTTCAACTTAATATATTTCTCTTTAACAACAGCATTTTTCCTGGAAGCAAAGAGATACTGTATTTTTGTGATGTTTACTGTAAGTCCCAACTCTTTTGTCTCCTTTACCAATCTGCCAAATCCTTCTTCCATTTCTTTTAAACTTCTAGACAGCATACACACATCATCAGCATAAGCCAGATTTTGGTGCATACGGTTTAACAGAGTGCCACCTTGGCTATCAATCTCCTCCTTTCGTATCACTCGCTCCAACACTATGTTGAAGAGTAGCGTGAATAATACATCAACCTGTCTTAACCCTTGGTTGAGCTCAAACTCTTTAGAAGATGTTCCTTCTACTTTTACCTCTCTTTTTGTGCTGGTGAGGGCCATTTGTACCATTTCCATGCATCTGATTTACATGATTTTCAACGACTGGTATATCGAAGCGATGTCTTAGGTCTTTGAAGAAGTCATTTTTTACACACTAACACAATTATTAATAAACTTATAGGTTCTACTATTAGTTTACACGTAATTCCTCTTCTATGTCTGATGTTTATTTACAAACCAATCAATGGACATCTGATGCATAGGTAAACCTAAGCGGAGCACTGACTTTCCGTTTAAATCAGAAGTAGATTACACAAATCGCAATCCGAACCTCTGCCGCGCTAGTAGATGTAATGTTTATAGTCGTGATACTATGATTTCGTCCATCGCGGAACTCCTGTAGGTGCTGGGACATTTGTCGGCTATGATTTTCCCTTTTCCCTTTTTGCTTTGCTATTAGTTCGTCTAGTTAGCGTTTTGGGTAGGCAGCATCTCGAGTTCCTTCTCGGGCCAGTACAACATAGGTTGTTCCCACTTAAGTGTGGTTGTACCAGTGATTCTACCTGATAGACTAAATGTCGCGCCTACTAAATCACAAATCATGGCGTTTATTATTATTCTGCTACCCCGTAATTCCACTCTATTCATACCTGTTGGTTTTCCATGTTCATACAGGGTGTTTCAAAAATGACCGGTATATTTGAAACGGCAATAAAAACTAAACGAGCAGCGATAGAAATACACCGTTTGTTGCAATATGCTTGGGACAACAGTACATTTTCAGGCGGACAAACTTTCGAAATTACAGTAGTTACAATTTTCAACAACAGATGGCGCTGCAAGTGATGTGAAAGATATAGAAGACAACGCAGTCTGTGGGTGCGCCATTCTGTACGTCGTCTTTCTGCTGTAAGCGTGTGCTGTTCACAACATGCAAGTGTGCTGTAGACAACATGGTTTATTCCTTAGAACAGAGGATTTTTCTGGTGTTGGAATTCCACCGCCTAGAACACAGTGTTGTTGTAATAAGACGAAGTTTTCAACGGAGGTTTAATGTAACCAAAGGACCGAAAAGCGATACAATAAAGGATCTGTTTGAAAAATTTCAACGGACTGGGAAAGTGACAGATGAACGTGCTGGAAAGGTAGGGCTACCGCGTACGGCAACCACAGAGGGCAACGCGCAGCTAGTGCAGCAGGTGATCCAACAGCGGCCTCGGGTTTCCGTTCGCCGTGTTGCAGCTGCGGTCCAAATGACGCCAACGTCCACGTATCGTCTCATGCGCCAGAGTTTACACCTCTATCCATACAAAATTCAAAGGCGGCAACCCCTCAGCGCCGCTACCATTGCTGCACGAGAGACATTCGCTAACGATATAGTGCACAGGATCGATGACGGCGATATGCATGTGGGCAGCATTTGGTTTACTGACGAAGCTTATTTTTACCTGGACGGCTTCGTCAATAAACAGAACTGGCGCATATGGGGAACCGAAAAGCCCCATGTTGCAGTCCCATCGTCCCTGCATCCTCAAAAAGTATTGGTCTGGGCCGCCATTTCTTCCAAAGGAATCATTGGCCCATTTTTCAGATCCGAAACGATTACTGCATCACGCTATCTGGACATTCTTCGTGAATTTGTGGCGGTACAAACTGCCTTAGACGACACTGCGAACACCTCGTGGTTTATGCAAGATGGTGCCCGGCCACATCGCACGGCCGACGTCTTTAATTTCCTGAATGAATATTTCGATGATCGTGTGATTGCTTTGGGCTATCCGAAACATACAGGAGGCGGCGTGGATTGGCCTCCCTATTCGCCAGACATGAACCCCTGTGACTTCTTTCTGTGGGGACACTTGAAAGACCAGGTGTACCGCCAGAATCCAGAAACAATTGAACAGCTGAAGCAGTACATCTCATCTGCATGTGAAGCCATTCCGCCAGACACGTTGTCAAAGGTTTCGGGTAATTTCATTCAGAGACTACGCCATATTATTGCTACGCATGGTGGATATGTGGAAAATATCGTACTATAGAGTTTCCCAGAGAGCAGCGCCGTCTGTTGTTGAAAATTGTAACTACTGTAATTTCGAAAGTTTGTCTGCCTGAAAATGTACTGTTGTCCAAAGCATATTGCAACACACGGCGTATTTCTATCGCTGCTCGTTTAGTTTTTATTGCCGTTTCAAATATACCGGTCATTTTTGAAACACCCTGTAACAGTTTACTATGACTAATTCTGGTGAGAAAAGCCGAGTAGATCCATGGTTGCCTACTCTCTAGAAATGTGAATACGGCGTTAACACTTCCTTTTGACACTTACTTGCTTGGGTTTTCAACAGGAATAGCTGGACCTCGCATGCCTGTCCGTCAGTGTATATCATCCTACTTGGGCAGGTCATAACACTTTCCCTCTGGAAACTATGAAGGTCTTCCAGCATCACTAAAGAGTAGCCATCTTTTTGCTCTGAAACTAGTCATACACACATCAAAAAAAGTTTTTTCATCATCCAAGTTCCCAGAACTCCTGAAGATAGACGCTGACTGTGGATATTGTATCACTGACACAGTCCCTTTGACTGTTCAGAGATGTCACTGAACCCGTCCAAAGATGTAAACAACCATGCATGAGCAGCGCCTATTAGGCGGAGGGAGTCCGACAGCAGATCAGATCCAGTCATTCCACAAGGAAGGAGGTACATGGCTCGTGCTGTCTGTAGTTCAGCCATGCCTAGATGGTCAATACCGCGGTTCGACCGCGTCCGCATCGTTACTTTGTCCCAGGAAGGGCTCTCAACAAGAGAGGTGACCCGGCGTCTCGGACTGAACCAAGGCGATGTTGTTCAAACATGGAGGACATACAGAGAGACAGGAACTGTCGATGACATGCCTCGCTCAGGCCGCCCAAAGGCTACTACTGCAGTGGATGACCGCTACCTATGGATTACGGCTCGGAGAAACCCTGACAGCAACGCCACCATCTTGAATAATGCTTTTCGTGCAGCCACAGGACGTCGTGTTACGACGCAAACTCTGAGCAATAGGGTGCATGATGGGCAACTTCACTTCCGACGTCCATGGTGAGGTCCATCTTTACAACCACGACACCATGCAGCGCAGTACAGATGGGCCCAACAACATGCCGAATGGGCCGCTCAAGATTGGCATCACGTTGTCATCACCGATGAGTGTCGCATATGTCTTCAACCCGACAATCGTCGGAGATGTGTTTGGAGGCTACCCAGTCAGGCTGAATGCCTTAGACACACTGTCCAGCGAGTGCAGCAAGGTGGAGGTTCCCTGTTGTTTAGGAGGGGTGGGGGTGGGGGGGGGGCATTATGTCGGGTCGACGTTCGCCGCTGGTGGTCATGGAAGACGCCGTAACGGCTGTAAGATACGTGAATGCCACCCTCCGACCGATAGTGCAACCATATCGGCAGCATATTGGCGAAGCATTCGTCTTCATGGACGACAATTCGCTCCCCCATCGTGCACATCTTGTGAATGACTTCCTTCAGGATAATGACATCGCTCGACTAGAGTGGCCAGCATGTTCTCCAGACATGAACCCCATCGAACATGCCTGGGATAAATTGAAAACGGCTCTTTATGAACGACGTGACCTACCAACCACTCTGAGGATTCTACGCCGAATCGCCGCTGAGGAGTGGGACAATCTGGACCAACAGTGACTTGATGAACTTTTGGATAGTATGCCACGACGAATACCGGCATGCATCACTGCAAGAGGACGTGCTATTGGGTATTAGAGATACCGGTGTGTACAGCAATCTAGACCACCACCTCTGAAGGTGTCACTGTATGGTGGTACAACATGCAATGTGTGGTGTTCATGAGCAATAAAAGGGCGGAAATGATGTTTATGTTGATCTATATTCCAATTTTCTGTGCAGGTTCCGGAACTCTGTGAACCGAAGTGATGCAAACCTTTTTTTGATGTTTGTATTTTCAGAATAGCTGACATAGCCCGATCTAACGTTTTTCTGCCACACTCAACGCAGGTGGCCTTCGTCTACCCCCAGCTCACTCACACAAGGACAGAGGAGCAAGCAATGTCCCAACACCAATTGAAATATCACAAAAATCAGAATACTCATTACCAGTTTCATTTACAGCAATGAACTATCTCGACCCACACCCACTGAGACACATTAATAAAATGATATCAAATAAAAAAAACTGAGAGAAATGAGAGGAGTCAGGGCACAAGAGGCTTCGAAACCCTAAATGTGGTGCAACTTTTCCAAATAAAGAACTTCATGCATTTTTCCCTTTCTCCTAGCTCGGTACAACATGCATTGTGTGGTTTTCATGAGCAATAAAAAGGGCGGAAATGATGTTTACGTTGATCTCTATTCCAATTTTCTGTACAGGTTCCGGAACCTTCGGAACCGAGGTGATGCAAAACTTCTTTTGATGTGTGTATAATACACGCATAGGAAACTTGTAGACACTACATAGGCACCGTTCGTGGGCATGCAACGTGCGGGCTTGGCTAGAATGAATTTCTCGTAGTGTTTTTGCCCAATCCCTAAACATGCTTAGCTGCGCGGTTTGAGGCGCCATATCACGGATTGCACGGCCCCTCGCGCCGGAGGTTCGAGTCCTCCCTCGGGCGTGGGTGTGTGTGTTGTTCTTAGCATAAGTTAGTTTAAGTAGTGTGTAAGTCTAGGGACGGATGGCCGCAGCAGTTTGGTCCCTTAGGAATTCACACACATTTGAACATTTTTTATACGTGGTTAGTAGTCGAAGGGTGGCTGTCTTTTAATTGTATGTCCGTGTAAACAGCGCAGCCTGTTTCACAGCCAACTGATAGTGCTTTGGTAATGGTAAGGCACCCGGAGGAATGGCAATAAAGAGTTGACAGTTGTCGTGGACATGGCTCGCTTCTTGGCATTTAGTTCCAGTTGGGCGAGTAGATAGTGGGAGGTAAGCTACACACAATGGCGTGTGAGGCGGTGACATGTGACTCAACGGAGCACGTAGCGGATATATACTATCTTCCGCTCGTATTAATTTCGACAGCAAAATATCTTCGGTTACTCAAAATTCCAGTAAAGTTAAATGGTATAACGCTCTTAAACTAGCCGTTGAGCGCCCGCAAGCTCCTCTCTGCAGGCAACCCACAGGGTGTCGTGAGGCCAGGCATCGGTTAGGTCAAAGTAGTATCAAGTCAGCCGATGTCCGTGAACATCGCACCTTTGAAATTCCTGAAATTTTTAATTTTGACAGTGAAACAATCTTGTAGTTAGCCATTAGTGTTTGCGTTCAGTGTTCGGTTAATGTAGCTCGTTTTGTGAATAGACAGTTGTAGGTATGAGGCAAGTATGCTGTAAACTTAGGAGACATCGATTAGGAATTTATTAAAGAACCCATAATATTTGCTTTACAGCTGTAGTCCTATGAGAATTCACAAATAACGATCACGCAATATAGGTGGCATGTTCAGTCTCCGAGTGGTAACATTTATCCGCACGGGCAGCATACACGTGAAGGCGTAATTACTAAAGCGCGAACGTTTCGCCGAAATTTTCATTAGACTTCCTGTCTTTGTCGTTTTAGCAAAAAGAAGACGTTGCTGAAGGTAGCAGCATTGATATGATCCGTAATGATGCGCTTCTAAAAGCGCGCAGTCGATACCAGGTGCGAAAGCTGTTACCAAATAGTGAGGGACCATTGCCTACGACAATTAGCGGATCTTTTACAGCAGTTCAAGTATAAGACTGGCGGTATCTGTATATGACTTCGAAACAACGCCCTTATGCAAAGTGTACAGAAGCTCGCACTGTAGCAACTAGGACACATCGCACGTTACCTAATTATCAGTCCGTGTGTTTATACCATAAAGGAGGGAAATATGCTTTCACCGATGACATTTCAACACATGGTTTGACGCTTAGCGCAATGACTGGTTATAGCCTTTGTCATCTGTGTAATTGTGTAGATGGTTCCATACATAACATTTCACATAATGGAGTACATACCTGCATTACTACAAATCATCTCACGTTAAAGGTAGTTGTCTCCAATTGCACTTCTTCTGCCTAACCAAGAATACACAGAATTTTAAACCATTTATATGCCGCAGCAGTGCTAAGCATTTGATTCAAGAGAAGAACAGCTAACTATGAAAAAGAAAACTCACACATTCAAGATAGTGTAGTCCCTTCTGTCCAGCGAAGGTAAAAGCAGAGCGGTAGTGGTGTTGAAAACGCAAAAGATATGTGATACACCAACTGCCCGTACTGGAAAGAAGAAAGGCAAGAGACTGATGTAAGTAGCTGAAAACATGGTAGTATAGCTCGCAAATAGCTAGCAGGCGTCAACGACTGCTTTTGGAAGTACATGTATCCCATAGTTACACTATAGAATAATCCACACTAATTCGAGTTGAATTTTTGATTTTACGTACCCCTCAACGGTGATCTCTGTTGACACAATGCCGAAAGTGATATGACAAAAAACAGACAGATCACAACATGCAGCTGAAATAAGAAGAACGGTTGTAATCATCTAAGGATAACCCGACAATTGTAGACATACATTGACGATAACAAAAAGAGTAAACCCGAGGAGTTGTGCGACGTAACGAAAGTTGGTAGGTGTGTTTCAACATCTGTAGATGATGTCTCTTCAAATTTCGTGCAAGTTTCATAAGAATAGCACTAGTAGAGCCACTAAGGGTGCAAATCAGATTTGCTTTAAATACACGCTGTAGCAATCGTGGACGTTACTTACCTTTGAGACTGGACATGGTGAGTTGATGTTAGTCAAGAATGCCTTAAAGGCGATGAAGACGCCGTTATTAGCACCTCAATGAGTTTGAACGAGGTTGTGTAATAGGTCTATGAGAAGCTGGATGTTCCTTTGAAAGGGTACAGTACCGCCCGACATTGAAAATAGGTACAACATACTTCATTATTTTTGTCAGAACAACACATTTTTTTGTAAAATAACTCAATTTCAATTAATACAGCGAAGCCGGATACCAGTGTGGGAAAGAATGACAATTTATTTATTTAATTTATCACATGTGCACTCCCACAAAATAAATCCCTACATCCAGTTTGGTGAGATCTGTGAAATGAATGCATGTATGGTCGTCTGCTAACTGCAGATAGTGCATGTGAATATATGATCATCTTTGAGACGATCCTTTGTCCACCTTTGGTGGGACCAAAGAGATGATATTTACCTGAGCTTTGAGCGCCTGAAATGTGGCTGACCAATACGGTAGCAAGGTGCTCCCCCACTTCAGCAGAGGTGCGAGAGGACCTCAAGAACGGCCATGTTTCAGCACTCTGCCGCTGGGTCTTGTGCTGTTAAGACCTGTTTTAGTTGTGCTCCGTAAAGACAAAAGAGTGGAGACATGGTATGCATGTGGAATATTTAAGAGTAGTTTGAAATAATAATTTCTCTATTTCAGGAACTTTTGTGGGGAGAATTAAATTTCAGGCAGGTAATATTAATGGGATTGTAGTAATCTTCGGAAGTGACCAACGGTCACAATGAAACCACGTGTAGCAATAAGTTGAAATACTTCCGTGTGCTTAAGTTAAGCTGAATTACTAGCGTGTGTACAATAAGTTGAAATATTTAAGAAATAGCGTGTGTACCATAAGTTGAAATATTTAAGAAATGGCGTGTGCAGGACTTGAAATTAGAGACGAGTACTTCCACGTGGTGAGTACTGTGTGAGTCTCAATCTGTGTATGAGACAAAGGATAAAGAGAAGTACTCGTCCATGGTATCAGTTGAGGACTCGCGTGTGTGATGAATATGTTCTTAATATTACTTTGCGTGGTATGATTCCGTGTGACGCTAGATTCAAACTCTGAGAGAGAAGCAAGGTGAGTCGGCCGTCTATCCAGTAACGCCACTTGGCTTGCATTGCACAGGAAGACGTGCAAATATCTCCAGAGTTCATAGTAGGAACGTAGAATTACAAAGTGGGGCAGTGTCGCGTGAAACTGGGATAAATACTAATTGAAGTGGGAAAGCTGAAAGTGATAGTGTTGTGACTATTTAGTGTTTTGGATTCCATGTCGTAGTGTGGTGTATGTCATGTAATTTGGGTATGTGTGGTTTGCATGGGAGAGTAGCAAGGTAGTTTCAAAAGATTAGTGGGTTATGCCTGTTCCTTCGGTACCGCTCGGTCTGGAGGAAAGTTTCGTGATGATGATTGTGAGAGTCGAAGTGTGAGGTATAATAAAAGATCCACCATCCTATCCAGAAAGTGCACTGTAGCGTTAAATAATTACGAGACCATAATATAGAGATTCACCAATGTAAAGCCATGCCCACTGGGCGGAATTTCTCATGTGTTATTGTTGTAGGTTATAGAATTTGTGTGTTTAGGTTATAGAATTTATCGGAATAAATAAGATAGTGAAAAGGAAAAGATTGGTGGACTTTTCCTGCGAATTGTATGTTGTCATGATGTCCCGAATTTATAATGTGTGCGCCATTCATATTCAGTGCGGTGGCCACGTGTTGATAAAAGCCGTTAAATAAAAGACAAAAAGAAAATGTGGTATTGCCAGTGCGTAGTGAACAGTCAGAGTTCTGTAAATCACTGATAGTCAGATGTACGTTTCCGTTGCGTATTATTCATACAGGAGGATAATTTGTAACTTAATTGAGAGTACGAGAGTTCATGTTACTCGATAAATAAGAATGAATCCACTCGCTTGGCAGACCACTCATCTTGCTTGATGCCACAGTATGAGCAAGGCACGTGGGTGCCTCTCACCTTCTGCGATACTGCAGAAAGACTCGGCAGGAATGTAGCCACTGTACGTGACTACTAGCAGAGGTGTCCAGGGGAAGGTACGGTCTTTAGGGAAGACCAACATGTTCAGTGTATTGCTCTGGCGCATCGTACAAATCTGCAGCAGTAATCTGAGCAACTGTTGGCACCACAGTGACGCAACGAGCTGTTAAACATCGGTTACTTCAAAGACAACTTCGAGCCAGGCGCCCAGTAGCGTTCACTCCGCTGAACCCCAGCCACCGCCATTTGCGCCTTCAATGGTGTCAAGCGAGAGCTCACTGGTGAAAAGGGTGAGATCTGCTGTGTTTTCTGGTGAAACCTGGTTGTGACTTGGTGCCAGTGATGACCGTGTGTTGGTTAGTAGGAGGTCAGTTGAGGGCCTGCAACCAAACTGTCTACTGTCAGGTCCCCAGAGGATTTAACTGACAAAATGACATAGCTATTCATAATGTAAAGGTTCAGCCAGTATTTCTTACGCGGACGCCGCGCAGTACCGCAGACACGGAAGGGAAAGTGTCACACAGTACAAATAGCCTGAGCTAGTAAACACGTCGAGGATACGAACAGCGCGTCTCTCGGACCTTGGAGGGTGAGAAGGAACTTTCCGTCCGGGACTCGGCCCGACATATCGAAACCAATGTAGGTCCACAGCGACGAAATGTCCGGGAAGACCGAAAAATAAGTTAGAGAAAGCGGATGCGAGGGCTGCGTCCGAGCAGGGCAGACCTTCACAATGGGTATTTAAGGGCATCCACGAGCAGCAAGAAGGAGAGTCGTCGCAGAAGTCGAAGAGGGCACAAGCAGCGCCCAAGGCCCGGCAGCATCGAGAAGGTATCATCCGCTACTGATGAGTTTATAGTAACTGCAACTACGAGAAGACGGTGATGCTCTGGTGGAATCAACTACAACTGTCAGTTAAGTAGAAGTTTTTACCGTGGAATAGTTTTGAACAGGGACAGTTTGTCTCTGTCTCAAGTAGCCTCTACAGCTAGTTCCAGCAATAGAAGGAACAAGCCACTGGCTGGTGCTTGTCTCCTGTGGATAGTATAAGGGTCCTTTATTTAAACGAAGAGTAAAGTGGAGATTCTGGCTGAATCTAAGAAGTGTACAGAGTAAGGGGAAGGGTCTGACACCTCACATGTTCTTTGTGATATTAATTTAATAAATTACGTTAAAGGAGAAATCTCACCTTACTGTTTTCAGTGCTGCCAATTCACCCTTTGTACCCGCTACCTATTGGAAGTATTGTCTAAGGTATCTACACCTCCTACACGCCCTTAGACAGTCCAGGAGATTCTACTCCCTCTCACCTCCGTAATAAAGACTAGTTAAAGGGAACCACAAACCCATAATTGTCGTCAACGTCCCGATTGCGCCACGCAGGCTCGACCAACTCTATATTGGCATCCGGGACCTGTGCCGCGACGCGACACTACGTGCTAGACACACTGGACCCACACCTGGAGTTATGATCTGGGGTACGATTTCGTATGACCGCAAGAGCACTCTCGTGGTTATCCCACGCAACCTAACTGAAAATCTGTGCATCAATCTGGTGATTCGACCCTGTTGTGCTGCCATTCATGAACAGCACTTCAGGTGATGTTTTCCAGCAGGATAACGCTCACCCACATACTGCTGTTGTAACTCAAAATGCCCTACAGTGTCAACATGTTGCCTTGGCCTGCTCGATCTCCAAATCTGTCTCCAATAGAGTAAATATGGGACACCATCAGACGACAGCTCCAGCGTCATCCGAAATATCCTTGAGTCTCGCACAAATGGTTCAAATGGCACTGAACACTATGGGACTTAACTTCTGAGGTCATCAGTCCCCTAGAACTTAGAACTACTTAAACCTAACTAACCTAAGGACATCACACACATCCATGCCCGAGGCAGGATTGGAACCTGCGACCGTACCGGTCGCGCGGTTCCAGACTGTAGCGCCTAGAACCGCTCGGCCACTACGGCCGTCGCGACCATTATTACAATCAAATATAACACGAAGTTCACAGAAAGCTTTCATAATTCGACAGAACTTCACTACATACTTCAACACTACAGGAATGGTTCCTTGGGAAAAGGAAAGTGTTTCGAACGGAAAGTACTGAGAAACTAAGAATATCCACACAGCTAGACATAATGTTTGAAATACATAAATTAATTTATAACATCTATGTCATGCTTCTATTTTGTGAAACAATACATTGGTACATGTTAACTGAATAAAAGTCTTTACGTTGGGATCAATATTAATTAAAAATTTTAATTGATTTACTCGAAAAATGTTATTATTATAAACCATACGGTACAGCCTACAAATTCAACCACCTCAGACTAACACCACCAGTTTCCAAACCTGACCCATGGACATTCCTTTCATATCGCTAGGTCTGCTACAAGTGGGCCAAGTACACACACAGTACCTACTGCCCCAGTGTAACGACTGTACAGCATGTGCGCCGACTACGTGGATGTGCCAGTACTGAAGCTCTCTGGCTCTGAGGCTCTGAGCACTATGAGCCTTAACTTCTGAGGTCATCAGTCCCCTAGAACTTAGAACTACTTAAACCTAACTAACCTAAGGACGTCACACACATCCACGCCCGAGGCAGGATTGGAACCTGCGACCGTACCGGTCGCACGGTTCCAGATTGTAGCGCCTAGAACCGCTCGGCCACTCCGGCCGGCAGTCTCGTACAGATTCTCGTATGGAGGACATAGTGATAGACATCCCTGGGGTTGTGAAGCAGCTGAATGGGTTGTAAATAAATAAATCTACAGGTCCTGATGGGATTCCAATTCGGTTTTACAGAGAGTACTGCATTGGCTCCTTACTTAGCTTGCATTTATCGCGAATCTCTTGCCCAATGTAAAGTCCCGACCGACTGGAAAAAGCGCAGGTGACGCCTGTATATAAGAAGGGTAGAAGGACGGATCCTCAAAATTACAGACCGATATCCTTAACATCGCTTTGTTGCAGGATTCTCGAACATATTCTCAGTTCGAATATAATGAATTTCCTCGAGACAGAAAAGTTGCTGTCCATGCATCAGCACGGCTTTAGAAAGCATCGATCCTGCGAAGCGCAATTCGCCCTTTTTTCACATGATATCTTGCGAACCATGGATGAAGGGTATCAGACGGATGCCATATTCCTTGACTTCCGGAAAGCGTTTGACTCCGTGCCGCACTGCAGACTCCTTACTAAGGTACGAGCATATGGGATTGGTTCCCAAGTATGTGAGAGGCTCGAAGACTTATTAAGTAATAGAACCCAGTACGTTGTCCTCGATGGTGAGTGTTTATCGGAGGTGAGGATATCATCTGGAGTGCCCCAGGGAAGTGTGGTAGCTCCGCTGTTGTTTTCTATCTACATAAATGATCTTTTGGGTAGGGTGGATAGCAATGTGCGGCTCTTTGCTGATGGTGCTGTGGTGTACCGGAAGGTGTCGTCGTTGAGTGACTGTAGGAGGATACAAGGTTACTTGGACAGGATTTGTGGATGCTGTAATGAATGGCAGCTAACTCTAAATATAGATAAATGTAAATTAATGCAGATGAATAGGAAAAAGAATCCTGTAATGTTTCAATACTCAATTAGTAGTGTAGCGCTTGACACAGTAACGTCGATTAAATATTTGGGCGTAACATTGCAGAGCAATATGAAGTGGGACAAGCATGTAATGGCAGTTGTGGGGAAGGCGGATAGTCGTCTTCGGTTCATTGGTAGAATTTTGGGAAGATGTGGTTCATCTGTAAAGGAGATCGCTTATAAAACACTAATACGACCTATTCTTGAGTACTGCTCGAGCGTTTGGGATCCCTATCAGGTCGGATTGAGGGAGGACATAGAAGCAATTCAGAGACGGGCTGCTAGATTTGTTACTGGTAGGTTTGATCATCACGCCAGTGTTACGGAAATGCTTCAGGACCTCGGGTGGGAGTCTCTAGAGGAAAGGAGGCGTTCTTTCCGTGAATCGCTACTGAGGAAATTTAGAGAACCAGCATTTGAGGCTGACTGCAGTAAAATTTTACTGCCGCCAACTTATATTTCACGGAAAGACCACAAAGATAAGATAAGAGAATAGGGCTCGTACAGAGGCATATAGACATTTTTACCTCGTTCTGTTTGGGAGTGGAACAGGGAGAGAAGATGCTAGCTGTGGTATGAGGTACCCTCCACCACGCACCATATGGTGGATTGCGGAGTATGTATGTAGATATAGATGTAGATAGCATTAAATGTCCCTGTATTAACTGACCAAGTGCAACATGCATGGAATTCCATCCCAGAAAGCGACATTCGGCAGCTGTACAACACAATGCATGCATGTTTGCATGCTTGCATTCAACATCCTGGTGGTTACACCGGTTAATAATGTATCAGCCTCTGAGATTTGCAATGGCTTATCTCGTGCAATTTTAATCACTGAAATATGTTACTAAGACAAATGTATTCCTGAAATTTCATTACACTACATCAATTATTTCTTAGCGTTGCGATTTTTTACCGTCAGTCTATATGCAACTCTACTATCTTTGGTTTGGGTGTAAAAGGTTAACGCAATAAACTGTATAAATATTGTGTGACAGTGCTCGTTGTTAACTTGTAATACCAGACTGTTATAACCACTGATACTTCCATTAACTCACTGTCGATTGCACAACATCATGTATGCTGGAGTGGTTAAACATTTTACTGAAAGATGTCGTACGTAACAAATTACAGGTTTTATGTATTCTAGGTTTGCGTGTGTTGTGCAGCAATGCATCCGCGTACTGATTTCGTTAATTCACTTGCGACGGAAGACGCAGCTGTGGCTGCTAGCGAGAAGAATGTGCGATAGCGAGAAGCATGATGCGCCAGCCATGTGTAAAGTAGGGGGCGACGCGTTCACATCTCGTGCAGTGTAGCGCCCTAGTGGTGTATGCTCTGCGTATACGCGGCATATGTTCAGCGTGTGTGCAGCGTTGCGGCAAGATTGCAGCAAGATTGTAGCAAGAAGATGTTGCAACGATGTTGCAGCGAGGTTGCGGCGACGCATTTGTAGTCATACATAACATGTCAGCCATCGATATGTGGGAAGTACACACTTTGTAGACACTCTGGATGGAGCAATGCACACATACCAGCTGCTATCAAAACGAGACTGGCCACAACAGCCACTGAATACGGGTACTCTTTAGTTCTAGAACAGAGGCAATTACCTTCCCACTCTTCATAGAGCCGCAGGAAGATAAAATAATTAGATTTTTTTCCGACTGCGTTCTCATTACTCACATGGTGGACGCCTTGCATCATGGCCGCGCTGAGAGTAGAAACTTCACATCGACCCTTTGGTGAGAGGTAAAAGTTTGTTACACTTTATGGTTCCAATGCCCCTAATCGTATTAAAGACAGCTGGAGGTGTCTGAAATAATTTGCTATCTTAACGTCAGACTTGGACACATCTGCATTTTTAAAAATGGTCTGTTCATCAAAATTGCTTTTTTAAGGAAAGTTTCATCACACACATTAATGCCGCGATCAAATAATATTGCTGATTGTAACTTAGCCTGATGAATATCAGCAGTTTTTTATTACTCCTGTCTTATATTTTATCATGCGTAGATCGTCTGCAACAACAACAGTAACAATTATGTGTGTATTCTGTCCGTTTTCCTTACAAACTTATTGTTATTACGTCGTCACAAGTATCTGTGTGACTTCTTTCATGAGATTTAAACCTAGAACCAAACCTTGCCTAACCACCATGCCACGAGAAACAGTGCCCTCGATTTTGCGGATTTTCTAAAGCATTTCACTGCACGAAAAATTTTCTGTGCGTCTGCACCTTAATGATATTGTTAAATTAATACGGTCATAGCATTTTGCATTTATTCTTCATTTATTACCAGAAGCACATTACACAGGTCGGCGCGTTAAACCACTCCCATAAAGCACTGTACATCCCTCGAGCAGTAATCTGCGTACTATTTTCAGCTCACCGATTACATTTGCCCAAGCCGCCGCAATCTGGATTTTTTCATGTCATAGCTAACAGCACCCGCTTCACGCGAGCAGCACGGATGAAACCCTCCACTCAGCTGGAATTTCCTCTGGGGCGGATTAAAACAGTGCGTGCGGCTAGGATTCTAGCGCGCTTCGCTAATATTGACCTCGTTTTTCGCAGTTATTTTGTAGCAGCTGGAGCAAAATAAAAATGTTTGTTCCTCGGTTACGAGGTTTCAAACGGATTTCTAAATGATAATTTCGGTGCAAAATAGAACCTACTACGCCACACTTATTGGGTAGCATGGCAAGCAGGCATTCGACGTAGTCAGATTTGTCTGTTATAGGTAAAAACGAAAGGGGCGAGCAGAGGACAAAGAAACAAACCAATAATCCCAGTACACACAGATCTGGTAACCGTTTCCCATGTTGCTTGTAGTGAAAGGATGGATATGTGGTACATGCCTGATAGTACACTGGCACACATTCGTGTAACTCTAGCACGAATTTTCGACAGCAAATACACTCCTGGAAATGGAAAAAAGAACACATTGACACCGGTGTGTCAGACCCACCATACTTGCTCCGGACACTGCGAGAGGGCTGTACAAGTAATGATCACACGCACGGCACAGCGGACACACCAGGAACCGCGGTGTTGGCCGTCGAATGGCGCTAGCTGCGCAGCATTTGTGCACCGCCGCCGTCAGTGTCAGCCAGTTTGCCGTGGCATACGGAGCTCCATCGCAGTCTTTAACACTGGTAGCATGCCGCTACAGCGTGGACGTGAACCGTATGTGGCGTTGACGGACTTTGAGCGAGGGCGTATAGTGGGCATGCGGGAGGTCGGGTGGACGTACCGCCGCATTGCTCAACACGTGAGGCGTGAGGTCTCCACAGTACATCGATGTTGTCGCCAGTGGTCGGCGGAAGGTGCACGTGCCCGTCGACCTGAGACAGGACCGCAGCGACGCACGGATGCACACCAAGACCGTAGGATCCTACGCAGTGCCGTGGGGGACCGCACCGCCACTTCCCAGCAAATTAGGGACACTGTTGCTCCTGGGGTATCGGCGAGGACCATTCGCAACCGTCTCCATGAAGCTGGGCTACGGTCCCGCACACCGTTAGGCCGTCTTCCGCTCACGCCCCAACATCGTGCAGCCCGCCTCCAGTGGTGTCGCGACAGGCGTGAATGGAGGGACGAATGGAGACGTGTCGTCTTCAGCGATGAGAGTCGCTTCTGCCTTGGTGCCAATGATGGTCGTATGCGTGTTTGGCGCCGTGCAGGTGAGCGCCACAATCAGGACTGCTTACGACCGAGGCACACAGGGCCAACACCCGGCATCATGGTGTGGGGAGCGATCTCCTACACTGGCCGTACACCACTGGTGATCGTCGAGGGGACACTGAATAGTGCACGGTACATCCAAACCGTCATCGAACCCATCGTTCTACCATTCCTAGACCGGCAAGGGAACTTGCTGTTCCAACAGGACAATGCACGTCCGCATGTATCCCGTGCCACCCAACGTGCTCTAGAAGGTGTAAGTCAACTACCCTGGCCAGCAAGATCTCCGGATCTGTCCCCCATTGAGCATGTTTGGGACTGGATGAAGCGTCGTCTCACGCGGTCTGCACGTCCAGCACGAACGCTGGTCCAACTGAGGCGCCAGGTGGAAATGGCATGGCAAGCCGTTCCACAGGACTACATCCAGCATCTCTACGATCGTCTCCATGGGAGAATAGCAGCCTGCATTGCTGCGAAAGGTGGATATACACTGTACTAGTGCCGACATTGTGCATGCTCTGTTGCCTGTGTCTATGTGCCTGTGGTTCTGTCAGTGTGATCATGTGATGTATCTGACCCTAGGAATGTGTCAATAAAGTTTCCCCTTCCTGGGACAATGAATTCACGGTGTTCTTATTTCAGTTTCCAGGAGTGTATATTGGTCCATCGCCTCCCAGCTCCCCCGACTTGAACCCGTTGAATCTTTTTATTTTTTATTTATTTTTTTTTTCGTCAGAGAAATTCAAAAGCTTTGGCGTGTTACAACCCTGCTGACAGGGTCAATGATCTCCAGGAACGCATTGTGGATGCCTATCAATGCACTCGGAACACGACTGGGCTTACTGACAGTCTACGGGCATCGATCAGGAGGCCCGCTGGAGCCTGAATTCAAATGAACGGTGGCCATGTGGAACATTTTAATACTGCGGTGCGTTTGTCCTCAAGAGCATATCTGCAGTTTGGGTCTTCAAAGGTCTCTGTTATAAGGTGTTTATGTGCTCAGTCATAATACGTCGTGCGGCTCCCCCTGTCGGAGGTTCGAGTCCTCCCTCAGATATGGGTGTCTGTGTCGCCCTTAGCGTAAGTTAGTTTAAGTTAGATTAACAAGGGGAGGCCGCCAATTGTGATATTCAGATCCGATTCATACTGCGCATAATAAAAGATCGTGGCCAGAGGTGTAATGTGGCAAAGCACCAATATGCACTTCTCAGCCGTTGTCGAGAAAATCGACAGTTAAAAGATACCGTTGCGGTGAAATACTCTCTACGATTGATGGTTTCCTGCAGCGTCATGGCGCAGCGGTAAGCCCTCGGGTTCGTAATCCGAAGGTCGCCGGATCGAATCTCGCGCCATGCAATTTTTTTTTAGTATTTTTTTTAAATTCAAATGTGTGTATACACACACACACACACACACACACACATATATATATATATATATATATATATATATATATATATATATATATATATTAAATTCCCGACAATCAGTTGCAGCAATTATGCATATAATAAGTTGTTGAAAGTCGTTTGTCTTGGAAAAACTGGCGACTTCGAACATCATTATGTTTTCCGCAAACAGAGATGTATTTCACAAATGTTATTAATTGTCTTCATAATGTTAACTATGTATAGTTAACGGAAGACGTAGAAACGATATTCCGAAACGAATAAGTATAGCGTAAGTCAAACGTTCGAATTAGAATAGAGACCCCACGAACACAAATTTGCTGTGGCAGGTATGAAATATAAACTCCGTTACTCGCTCGTTACACTTGAAGGACAGATGCTGAATGGGCCGAAACGAGCCGCCTTATAACAGCGTAGTTGCCTGCTAACTTCGAAAGAAGGTAGATGCGGTCCCTAGCGCAACTTATAACATCGTCGAAAATCAGTGCGGACGTGAGAGCTTTGGTACACCCTGTTAAACAAACGGAAAAATGGAGACGGTACAATTGGAGAGCGACCCGCCTTCACCAACATGCATAAGCAATTCATTAATAGTATATATATATATATATATATATATATATATATATATATATATATATGAATTACAAAAAACTAATAATAAAAAATGCATGGCGCGAGATTCGATCCGGCAACCTTCGGATTACGAACCCGAGCGCTTACCGCTACGCCACGACGCTGTCGCAAATTTATAATCGTAGAGAGTATTTCACCGCAACGGTATCTTTTAACTGTCGATTTTCTCGACAACGGCTGAGAAGTGCATCTTGGTGCTTTGCCACATTACATCTCTGGCCATGAGTTTTTATTATGCGCAGTATGAATCGAATCTGAATTTCACAATTGGCGGTCTCCCCTTGTAAGTAGTGTGTAAGCCTAGGGACCGATGACCTCAGCAGTTTGGTCCCATAAGACCTTACCACAAATTTCAATTTCAATAATACGTCGCATTGGGCAACCACTGCTGTCCTAACCTATGTTTAATAAGATTACTTGTTTCGTTGTCCTCTTATCACCCGTTTCGTTTGTATCTATGATAATGAAACAGCTTGCGATCAGAAATTCGCGGTTTCAGAACCCATCTCGCTGTTACCTGTGATATTTGCTGGGCACGGGGCGTGTGACGTGTAAAATGGGTAAATTGTTAGGGCCATAGGGTCAAAGGATATCAGCACAGAATTGTGTACATGATATATTTGGACTGATGTAAGCTTCCTGTAAAATATTGTCATGAAGAATGGTTACGTGGCAGTATTGTGAATGATACCTGTCGTCTTTTAATACTGCAACGTACTTGTACGATCAGCTTCGCGAAATATCACTTTTTTGATTTTCTATATCCCAAGAATGATTATGCAGGTAGAGTCTACGTTCCCTTGCCTCGAACAAATACCAAACACAAAGTTTCTGATCATTGGCCCAAAGTTATCTAGATATTAATTAATTAAACTGATAAAAGGGCCCCACCTCACAGATCATTTTATTACCTAATGAAATACCTTTCCGTATACTGGATACAAAGCAATCTTGATAAATTTCATTGAAACATGATTACAGGGAGGTGCAAACTGACTGATTTTAAGGATCCTGACTATGGAGCGCAATGGCAATGTGAGGTGTAGCAACAACAAATTTAGTAATAATTTACATTTATTTCCTCATTAAAAGAAACATACACACAGATATTACGTGAAAACACAGGTATACTATGTGATCAAAAGTAACCGGACACCAGCAAAAAAATACGTTTTTCATACTAGGTGCATTGAGCTGCCACCCACTGCCAGGTAATCCAAATCAGAGACCTCAGTAGTAATTGGACATCGTGAGAGAGCAGAAAGGGGCGTTCTGTGGAACTCATGAACGTCGAACGTGATCAGGTGATTGGGTGTCACTTGTGTCATACGTATGTACGCAAGATTTCCACACTCCTTAACATCCCGAGGTCCACTGTTTCCGACGCGATAATGAAGTCTAAATCTGAAGGGACACGTACAGCACAAAAGCGTACAGGCCGACATCGTCTCTTGACTGACAGAGACCGCCAGCAGATGAAGAGCGTCGTAATGTGTAATAGGCAGACATCTCTCTAGACCATCACACAGGAATTCCAGACTGCATCAGGATCCACTACAAGTACTACGACAGTTTGGCGGGAGGTGAGAAAACTTGGATTTCACGGCCGAGCGGCTGCTCGTAACCCACACATCACGCCGCTAAATTCCAAACGAGCCTAGCTTGGTGTAAGGAGCGTAAACATTGGACGACTGAACAGTGGAATGGCTCAAATGGCTCTGAGGACTATGGGACTTAACATCTATGGTCATCAGTCCCCTAGAACTTAGAACTACTTAAACCTAACTAACCTAAGGACAGCACACAACACCCAGCCATCACGAGGCAGAGAAAATCCCTGACCCCGCCGGGAATCGAACCCGGGAACCCGGGCGTGGGAAGCGAGAACGCTACCGCACGACCACGAGATGCGGGCTGAACAGTGGAAAAAAGTTGTGTGGAGTGACGAATCATGGTACACAATGTGGCGATCCGATGTCATTATAGATCGCTTTACGCGCAGGACAGATGCTAAGTATTCAAAGAACTGTGACTGACACCCGAACAACAGGGACTTAAATGCATTGACAATAGAAAATAGTGCATTGAGAATGGCTAGCTACTAGCCGAAATCTGGATTTGCGTAATAAAATCTAAAAAAGGACGACTGAGTGCTGCACTTTATAATTTACACTCCTGGAAATTGAAATAAGAACACCGTGAATTCATTGTCCCAGGAAGGGGAAACTTTATTGACACATTCCTGGGGTCAGATACATCACATGATCACACCGACAGAACCACAGGCACATAGACACAGGCAACAGAGCATGCACAATGTCGGCACTAGTACAGTGTATATCCACCTTTCGCAGCAATGCAGGCTGCTATTCTCCCATGGAGACGATCGTAGAGATGCTGGATGTAGTCCTGTGGAACGGCTTGCCATGCCATTTCCACCTGGCGCCTCAGTTGGACCAGCGTTCGTGCTGGACGTGCAGACCGCGTGAGACAACGCTTCATCCAGTCCCAAACATGCTCAATGGGGGACAGATCCGGAGATCTTGCTGGCCAGGGTAGTTGACTTACACCTTCTAGAGCACGTTGGGTGGCACGGGATACATGCGGACGTGCATTGTCCTGTTGGAACAGCAAGTTCCCTTGCCGGTCTAGGAATGGTAGAACGATGGGTTCGATGACGGTTTGGATGTACCGTGCACTATTCAGTGTCCCCTCGACGATCACCAGTGGTGTACGGCCAGTGTAGGAGATCGCTCCCCACACCATGATGCCGGGTGTTGGCCCTGTGTGCCTCGGTCGTATGCAGTCCTGATTGTGGCGCTCACCTGCACGGCGCCAAACACGCATACGACCATCATTGGCACCAAGGCAGAAGCGACTCTCATCGCTGAAGACGACACGTCTCCATTCGTCCCTCCATTCACGCCTGTCGCGACACCACTGGAGGCGGGCTGCACGATGTTGGGGCGTGAGCGGAAGACGGCCTAACGGTGTGCGGGACCGTAGCCCAGCTTCATGGAGACGGTTGGGAATGGTCCTCGCCGATACCCCAGGAGCAACAGTGCCCCTAATTTGCTGGGAAGTGGCGGTGCGGTCCCCTACGGCACTGCGTAGGATCCTACGGTCTTGGCGTGCATCCGTGCGTCGCTGCGGTCCGGTCCCAGGTCGACGGGCACGTGCACCTTCCGCCGACCACTGGCGACAACATCGATGTACTGTGGAGACCTCACGCCCCACCTGTTGAGCAATTCGGCGGTACGTCCACCCGGCCTCCCGCATGCCCACTATACGCCCTCGCTCAAAGTCCGTCAACTGCACATACGGTTTACGTTCACGCTGTCGCGGCATGCTACCAGTGTTAAAGACTGCGATGGAGCTCCGTATGCCACGGCAAACTGGCTGACACTGACGGCGGCGGTGCACAAATGCTGCGCAGCTAGCGCCATTCGACGGCCAACACCGCGGTTCCTGGTGTGTCCGCTGTGCCGTGCGTGTGATCATTGCTTGTACAGCCCTCTCGCAGTGTCCGGAGCAAGTATGGTGGGTCTGACACACCGGTGTCAATGTGTTCTTTTTTCCATTTCCAGGAGTGTATAAGTCACGTAACACCCACCTTCCGAATGGAAGGTAACCTAATAACACAAGTGTTCGGTTGTTTCAGTTGACTGAGTGTCTGGACAGTGCTGCCCTCTGTGGAGGTATCTGTACATGAGGGACAGTGGTCAGTGGGCCAAGCCTCCAAGGGCACCTAATGGTACACTCGCCGCGGCGAGGGAGAGATTTGGCAGTGGTGAATGGGCTGTCAGTCGGGCGGCTGTCCTTACCTCGTGGCCGCACACTATATGTAAACAGTAAACATGTGTACTTTGCTTGTTTTACCTATGAATAATTATGTGATTATCTCAGCTCTCGTGTTTCATTACAATCTGAATGGATTCGAACCATTATACAGTCCTCTTCAATTCACGGTCCTCCGGTACATTTAGGTTTACGTCTGCGGACGCTAACATTTTGGTCCTGTGGACCGGATTGTGATTAATTCGACGAAGTAACGTGTAACGACAGCCAGCTGAACGGCAGCGACGATTGTCGACGGTGAAACACGGAGACGCAGCTTGAAGCGTCGAGACGACGCATCTGAAGTTACGTACCTGGTCTGGCTATCTTGCTTCCTGTAATTCCCACTCGTGGGAACTGCTGCTTCTGCTGTTGCCTGCCACCGCCAGCTTTCCATGATGGACGAAGTATTCAGATAGAAACTTGTAACCACACGCTCGGTGGCGAAAGCAAGCCTCACACTGTTGTTAAAGTTTGCAAATGAATTCTATGTAACAGGCAAATCAGACCCTTTGGACATTACTGTCAGGCTTGAACAGTTGCCAAAGATCGTGGAGAAGTATGAAGACGCGCAGTCACAGCTCGAATTGTTTGAAGACGTAGAGAGTGAGCCGTAGTAAAGCTAGCTTTGAAAAGCGCGCCGCAGCGCGTAGCGTGAAGCAGTCGCCCTCCGTTTTCTGGCGGTGGCGCCTTTGTCGCAATTGAAGGCTTCGGTGTCTCCCTCTAGTGGGAAAGGGGAAAAGTGGGCTGTTCGCGTGGCTTTAAAAAGTGGCTGTATGGGCTCTCGGCGAGAGTTGGCAGTCGGGGCATCAAGAAGCGACTTCTCTGCCGGTGCTAGAGGGACAGCACGGAGACCGCGGCTTCAGCGTAAGCGACGCGAGCAGCGGCTCCGTGGTATGGGGCGTTAACTGCTCGTCGCGAAAGGAATCTTCCTGAGCATGGGTCCGCGAGGGGCCTAATCTGCAATTCGGCCGTATGCTGTCGACCGGCGAGGAGGTTCTGAAAATAGGCGCGCCTTCCTGAGTCCGTTGAAACGGCTGGCAGCGGGCGGCTCGGCAGAGCATTTAGAGGTGCTGCGTTGGTTCAGTCCTAGGAGTCGTAACGCACCAGAAGTTGAGTATTGATTGTTAACAGATTTTATGAAGTTTAATTGAATTCAATTAACTTATTCTTGTTAATTATACCAGCCGTATTTTTGGGGGGTTTCCCGCCATTCATTCTCGTCTGCCCACCCGCGGGAAGGTGGTAATATTAGAAAGGGTGGTCCGTTTGTCCCCTTTTGAGGACGAAAGGGGGGAGTCAGAGTAAATCTGTGGTTCGCATTGCTTCTTTCCCATCCCAGCTTACCTACGGGTTTATTCGACTGATAGCCTCTGCCATTTCTGTGAAAGTTTAAGGCACCAATGACTGTACTGTTTAAAATGCAAGGCACTAAGACCTAATCCATTCTCTCGCCTGCCTTAACTAGTATTACTAGACTATACATTTTAAGGCTTTTACTCAACGTGCTTATGTGTTTTATACAGGTAGTTGGTTGTTAGTGTGTTTTCTTGCCATGCAAAAGTTTACCATTTCATTATGGGTAGAAATTGCTGCCTTGAAAGGAGAATGTTGTAAAGGTTCGCAAACCCTACCTGGCGAGCGTGTGTGTTTGCCGTAAGTTGACTGGCAGAAATTTGTAAAATTTGTTTTTTATGTATTTTGGAAATGTTAATGTTATTAACTGTGCGTTTCCCCCCGTGTGCATGACTCATACGTTTTGGTTTTTCTATTTTGAGAACTTTTGTAAACAGGATTGTCTTTATATGTTGCAGACAAGTTAGATTCTGCGCCATTTAATGAATGGAGTGAAATTCACCTGTAATTTAGCTGAGCTTGAAATATTATACAGCGTCGCGTTGTACGTATTAAATTGCTTGCCTGTACTTGCCTTTTACTGGCGTGAAATTTTTTATAATAATTTAGAAGTCCTTTCCTAGCGTAAATTGTGACTTATTGGTTAATTCATTGTTTTTTTTAAATATTGTAAAGTCTTGAACCAAATTAGAATAAAAAGTGTTACTCAAATTGTGTGTAATTTTACCAGTTACTCAGTGGCACCTACTTCCACTTTACATTTTGTGTATTGATTGAGATTAATAACCTTTGGTGAACCAGTAGTAGCCGGCCGAAGTGGCCGTGCGGTTAAAGGCGCTGCAGTCTGGAACCGCAGGACCGCTACGGTCGCAGGTTCGAATCCTGCCTCGGGCATGGATGTTTGTGTTGTCCTTAGGTTAGTTAGGTTTAACTAGTTCTAAGTTCTAGGGGACTAATGACCTCAGAAGTTCAGTCCCATAGTGCTCAGAGCCATTTGAACCAGTAGTAACTTTACGGTTCAGAGAGTCATGCTAAGGATAGAGAAATTTTCGAAAATATGGTGTTCGAGATTTCGAAAGAAATGAGAGGGATTCAGATGAATCACACAAATGCAGTTGACAAGGTTCCGTCAGATGCTGGGTCTGCCATGAGTGTATCAAAATGTAACATCAAGCTGCCCGCCATCAAACTGCCATCATTTAACGCTGATGTAAAGCAATTCCGGCATTTTCACGACACATATGTGAGTCTCGTCGTAAGCAATGAGGAACTAGAGGACACTGCTAGGTACCATCATTTGCTGAGTTCATTAACAGGTGAAGCACACAATGTAGCTGCCCATCTCCCTGTGACTAATACTAATTTTAAGGTAGCCTTTGAATTGGTCTGTAATAGATGCAATAATCCTCGACTGATTGCATCAGCACACTTAAAGAAACTGCTAACGCTACGGGCAATGGCAAAGTCATGTTCAAGCGAACTTCGCGCCCTACTGAACGAAGCTTTAAGCAATCTGATGCGCTGATGGCATTATAGCTACATGTCTCTTTGCAAGACATAATTACATCACAGCTCCTTATAGGAAGGTTTGAGCATTCTATAATAACCGAGTTTGAAGCCAGCCTGAGTTCGAGTAGCTTTCCAACATTTAAAGAAACTTGTGCCTTTCTCGAGAATAAATGTAAATCTTTAGAAATAGCCGAGACTATAGCACCACAACGTCACGGCACAACTGTTAGTAAACATCAGAATGCATCCAACACCAAACAGTTTGGACATTCGAAACAGACGTACGTTGCTACAGATGCTGCATGTGCCATGTGACCCGCATCTCGTGGTCGTGCGGTAGCGTTCTCGCTTCCCACGCCCGGGTTCCCGGGTTCGATTCCCGGCGGGGTCAGGGATTTTCTCTGCCTCGTGATGGCTGGGTGTTGTGTGCTGTCCTTAGGTTAGTTAGGTTTAAGTAGTTCTAAGTTCTAGGGGACTGATGACCATAGATGTTAAGTCCCATAGTGCTCAGAGCCATTTGAACCATTTTTTGTGCCATGTGCTACCAGCCTCACGCACTGAACAAGTGCAGGAAATTCAAACAAGCCACGTGTAGCGAACGGAAGGCTGTTGTGATGCGCAACAGCTTGTGCTACAACTGTCTGAAAAATGATCGTAGGGCTTCTCAATGCATCACCATTACGTGTCATACGTGTGATAAACGACATCACACGTTATTACATGGAGAATCACAACGGACACAAGACGCACCAAGGAAGGTGCATGCAGCACGAACACAATTGCAAACATCAGTCAACTACATCAAGCTATTGTTCATTGAAGATCAGTCCAGGCAAACGAGTGCTACTTGCGACAGCGAGAATAAGGTTACAAGATATCAGTGGAAAATGGCAGACTTGTCGTGCTCTTTCACATACTAGGTCGCAGGCATGCTTCATATCTAAAAAATGTGCACGCCTCAGAATTCGAAGGTGGCACAGCAGAGTACCGAGTCAAGGAATAAGTGCAACCCTCTCAGAAACAAAACACCGTATCTCTATACTAGTGGGCTCCTGTGTAAGCAACTTCGTCATCTGTCGAATGTTTAGTTTCACCAAAGATAATTGACACTTTGCCTGAACAAATAATTGATCCTAGAACGTGGCACATGCCAAATGTACAACTCGCTGATCTAGAGTTTTGGTCACCTGGAAAGATCGACGTGTTGCTAGGAACAGAATTTTGTCCGTACATTCACAAATCAAGGACAATCTCCGTAGGAACTGATCACCCTTTGCTTCAAGAGACAGAACTAGTTCTGGTCATATCTAGTCAGTATCAAACGGTCGAGCACAACATTTCATCACGGCGGCCGGTCGTGTCGTGCTTTGTAAAAACGAACGCTGATGTTCAAACTCTCTTGAAGAAATTCTGGGAGCTATAAGAATTAAATCACGATGTAATGACGAAAGAAGAGGAACAATATGAAGCACACTTCGTGCAACACACAACGCAAGATTCCACAGGCTGATTCGTTGTCCATCTTCCGTTTCGCGAAGAGCCACGTAAATTAGGTGAATCTTTTAGCACTGCAGCAAAACGCTTCTCTCAGATTGAACAGAAAATGGCGAGACACCCGAAGCTTAAAGAAAGCTGCACACAGTTTATGAGGGAATATGAAGAGTTAGGATATGTGGAACCAGTAGCTACGCCTGCTGCGATTTCACACTACTACATGCCACACCATGCAGTTCTTAAGGAAGTCAGCACGACTACCAACACTCGAGTAGTTTTTGATTGTTCGGCCAAAACGAGTTCTAATTTGTCGCTAAACAGTTTGTTGATGGTTGGACTAACGATTCAACAAGATTTGTGCTCCATAATATTACGCTTCTGCATGCATCGCATTGCCTTCACATCTGACGCAGAGGAGATGTATTGACAAGATCTGGTAGCGGGTGAAGATCGCGCCTACCAGTGAGTACTGTGGAGGAGTGACAGATATGCATCACTGCAGGAATATCAGTTAAAGACAGTCGCATACGGAATGGCCTGTGCACCTTTTCTTGCGGAACGATGACTGTTACAATTAGCTGATTAAGAGGGCAGATGTAACAAGGTAGCAAACATTCTTGCTAACGACTTCTTTGTGGACGACTGTATCTGGGGTTGCGATACAGTAGAGGCCGCAATCAAAATCCATCAAGATCTCACGAAACTTTTGAAGAAAGGTGGTTTCTCATTACGGAAGTGGTCCAGTAACAGTGTGTACTTCCTCGAAAATATCCCGTCACAGTAAAGAGAGACACAAGTACCCTTACGGCTTGATAACGACGAGGATATGAAAACTTTAGATTTACGCTGGCATCCAGTTGCTGATCAGTTCCAAATTGTGAATAGTGTCAAGCAAGCACGTAAGATCTACAGATTCACAAAACGCCTTGTACTGTCTGTGACGTCATCCATTTTTGATCCTCTGGGATTAATCAATCCCATTGTTATCACGTTCAAAATTTTTTTGCAACGCCTGTGGCAGCTTCTGTTAACATGGGACGAGCCCTTGCCTCAGGAGTTGAACTGCATGTGGCAGACACTATACAGAAAGGTACGTATGATAGATAATATTCGCGTTGATCGTAGTCATTACAGAAGGAAAACTTGTCAGCATTCAACTGCACGGATTCTGCGACGCTTCAGAAAAGGCATGCGGCTGTTGTATACAGGGTGTTACAAAAAGGTACGGGCAAACTTTCAGGAAACATTCCTCACACACAAAGAAAGAAAATATGTTCTGTGGACATGTGTCCGGAAACGCTTACTTTCCATGTTAGAGCTCATTTTATTACTTCTCTTCAAATCACATTAATCATGGAATGGAAATACACAGCAACACAACGTACCAGCGTGACTTCAAACACTTTGTTACAGGAAATGTTCAAAATGTCCTCCGTTAGCGAGGATACATGCATCCGCCCTCCGTCGCATGGAATCCCTGATGCGCTGATGCAGCCCTGGAGAATGGCGTATTGTATCACAGCCGTCCACAATACGAGCACGAAGAATCTCTACATTTGGTATCGGTGTTGCGTAGACAAGAGCTTTCAAATGCCGCCATAAATGAAAGTCAAGAGGGTTGAGGTCAGAAGAGCGTGAAGGCCATGGAATTGGTCCGCCTCTACCAATCCATCGGTCTATTGTTGAGAAGCGTACGAACAGCTTGACTGAAATGTGCAGGAGCTCCATCGTGCATGAACCACATGTTGTGTCATACTTGTAAAGGCACATGTTCTAGCAGCACAGGTAGAGTATCCCGTATGAAATCATGATAACGTGCTCCATTGATCGTAGGTGGAAGAACATGGGGCCCAATCAAGACATCACAAACAATGCCTGCCCAAACGTTCACAGAAAATCTGTACTGATGACGCGATTGCACAATGCGTGCGGATTCTCGTCAGCCCACACATGTTGATTGTCAAAATTTACAATTTGTTCACGTTGGAATGAAGCCTCATCCGAAAAGAGAACATTTGCACTGAAATCAGGATTGACACATTGTTGGATGAACCATTCGTAGAAGTGTACCCGTGGAGGCCAATCAGCTGCTGATAGTACCTGCACACGCTCGCTGTACATGGTACGGAAACAACTGGTTCTCCCGTAGCACTCTCCATACAGTGACGTGGTCAGCGTTATCTTGTACAGCAGCAACTTCTCTGACGCTGACATTAGGGTTACCGTCAACTGCACGAAGAATTACCTCGTCCATTGCAGGTGTCCTCGTCGTTCTAGGTCTACCCCAGTAGCGTGTCATAGGCTGGAATGTTCCGTGCTCCCTAAGACGCCGATAAATTGCTTCGAACGTCTTCCTGTCGGGACACCTTCGTTCTGGAAATCTGTCTCGTTACAAACGTACCGCGCAACGGCTATTGCCCCGTGCTAATCCATACATCAGATGGGCATCTGCCAACTCCGCATTTGTAAATATTGCACTGACTGCAAAACCACGTTCGTGGTGAACACTAACCTGTTGCTGCTACGTACTGATGTGCTTGATGCCAGTACTGTAGAGCAATGAGTCGCATGTCAACACAAGCACCGAAGTCAACATTACCTTCCTTCAATTGGGCCAACTGGCGGTGAATCGAGGAAGTACAGTACATACTGACGAAACTAAAATGAGCTCTAACATGGAAATTAAGCGTTTCCGGACACATGTCCACATAACATCTTTTCTTTATTTGTGTGTGAGGAATGTTTCCTGAAAGTTTGGCCGTACCTTTTTGTAACACCCTGTAAATGTACGATCAACTAATCATCATGGAATCACATGTGTCAAATTACTAAGCTCCAAAACACGAGCATCTCCATTGAAAAGGTTGTCCTTACCTCGCCTGGAACTCTGTGGTGCTCTCTTGCTGTCGCGGCTATTACAGCATACTGTTCGCTCACTGGGTATAGACACAGAACGAACTTACTTGTGGACTGACTTATCCGTCATACTAGCATGGCTCGCGTATCCAACCACGTGGTGGAAGACATTTGTGGGGAATCGTGTCACTGAGATACAGGAATATACAGCAGCTACGGTATGGAACCATGTATCTACAATGGAAAACCCACCTGATTTGACTTCGCAAGGAGTGTCTCCTGCAGATCTCCAAGGAAACGGTCTGTGATGGGAAGGACTAGCTTGGTTTAGGAAGACATCACTTCATGCCCTGTGATAGACACCTCTAGTGATTCTGCAGCCCTGGAGCTGCCAGAAAAAAGGGCTTAAGTCCTCTGTCACATCAGCAGAGCAATTCAAGACGGTATCATCTGTCGATTCTCAAAGTTATCACGATTACAGCGGATAATGGCATACTGTCTTAGATTCATTAATAACTGCAAGGGCCTGCCTCGTGATGACTGGGTGTTGTGTGATGTCCTTAGGTTAGTTAGGTTTAAGTAGTTCTAAGTTCTAGGGGACTGATGACCATAGATGTTAAGTCCCATAGTGCTCAGAGCCATTTGAACTGCAAGGGAAATGAAAGTAACAGCTGAATTGTCTCGCAATGAACTGCATGAGGCTTTGCTACAGTGTGTCAGGATAGCACAAGAAGATACATTCGGAACGGAAATCTACCAGTTGAACACCATAAAGATAGTGGATAAAAATAGCAAGCTCGAAACGCTGCATTCTATCCTCGATGACATGAGACTGCTACGGTTTGGAGGCAGGCTACAAAATGCTGATCTATCATATGAGGACAAGCATCAACTCGTGCTACCACCTAACCATCATCTCACACGACTAATAGTGGAAAGTGAACATCGTCGTCTTTCCCACGCTGGGTGTCAACTGTTGCTTACGTCTCTCAGAAAGCAATACTGTATACGTAACGGACGAAATGCAATGCAGCGTGTTCTGCATCAATGCTTGACTTCTCAGCGATTAAAGGCGAATCCTGCACAACAGCTCATGGGAGACCTGCCACACTCACGTGTAGGAGCTGTGAGGCTTTTCTTCAGTTGTGGGATTGATTACACAGGGCCGTTCTATGTGAAAACCGGCTCACGGAGATCCAAACTAAGGGAAAAGTGCTACGTTGCCCTGTTTGTGTGCTTGGCTACACGAGCAGTGCATTTGGAGGTAGTTGGTAAAATGACGATTGAAGTATTCCTGTCGTTGCTCAGAAGAGTTGTTTGACGGCGGAATAGGCGTCAAAATCCGTAGAAAGACAATGGAAAAAAACTTCATTGGAGATGGTCGGGAATTTCGCGAGTTACAAGCTGCTGTGAGCAGTCATTATCAGCAGACACGGGTGAAAAGCTTTATGGACGAAGAATGCATCAGCTGGCACTTCATTCCTCCTGCGTTACGAAACTTTGGCGGAATATGGGAAGTAGGAGTGAAGTCCTTCAAGTAACACTTGTGGCGATCGATGGGAACCATATGTCCAACTTTGGAATAGTTGACAACTATGACTTGCCAGATTGAGACTTGCTTGAACTCTCGTCCTCTCACGCCACTGTCTTGCGATCCTACTGACCCCCAAGGCCTCACCCCAGGTCATTTCGTGATTGGAACCGCAATCACAAGGATCCATCAGCCAGATCTAGGTATAGCCAACCTGAGCTTGCTCACAAGGTGGGAACTATTGCAGCAAGGCTTCCAGAGCTTTTGGCGACCCTGGTCATCTGACTACCTACAACGTCAACCTGGTGCATTGGTCAGAGTAAGAGAAGATAACCTGCCACCCTTATGTTGGAAGCTGGCCGTCATTGAAGGAGTACACCCTGGGCACGATGGCATGGTGCGAGTGGCCACTATTCGCACACAGCAAGGGATTTTCAAGAGACCAATCTGAAAACTATGTCCTTTACTGATGACGTGATACAAAGTGAACAGTGTATTGGAGTTTTTTATTTGTGTGTTTTTCTCCTTTTGTATTGTGTGCACCTTGCAGCAGGCTCAGTGTATTTCGTCATTTTTTATGTTTGTTTATGTTTTTATATTTGTTTATGTGATTGTGATTTCCAGATACCAGTTACAAGCTCTATGGACAGACTATCTGCTTGAAGGACGCAATGTTGGGCGTATTAACTTGTGTTATTTTCTATGATTTAGCAGTATTGTATTACTTGTATTATGCTGGAAAGAAATTAATATTTCCTTGGCGGCCAGTATGTTCGGTTGTTACATTTGACTGAATCTTAGGCCAGTGCTGCCCTCTCTGGAGGTATTTGTACATGAGTGACAGTGGTCAGTGGGGCACCCCTCCAAGGGCAGATAATGTACACTCGCCGCGGCGAGGGAGAGATTTGGCAGTGGTGAATGGGCTGTCGGTCGAGCGGCTGTCCTCAGCTCGTGGCCGAGCCCGCCATGTAAACGGCAAAGATGTATATTTTGGTTGTTAACCTACCTATGAATAATAAGTGATTATCTCAACTCTCGTGTTTCATCACAATGTGAATGGATTCGAGCCATTGCACAGTCCTCTTCAATTAATGGTCCTCCGGTACATTTACGTTTTCGTCTGCGGACGCTAACAACAAGCTAACGTCTTTCGCGCCAGCTGACAAAAATGCATAAAGGTTTATCGTAAAATAATTATTGCTAATACTTCTACTATTACTAATACTACCATTACTACTACTACTACAACTACTACTACTACTACAACCACCACTCCTACCAGAGAAAAGTAAAGGTGCCCGGCCTCCCTTGCGTCCTTTGATCAGCCGCCACTACTACCAACCCGCCAGCAATAGCGCGACTGAGCGCTGGCATCGTTCTCTGAACGTGGCACTTACGTACCACGGAACTGCCTGGACATCTGCATAGTTCTTTTGGGAGAACGAATCTGAAACACTGCGTCAAAGCCAATTCTGTACAGGCAATGACACAAGAACAGCCGTATTTTCTTCGTCGCTCAGATCCAACCACCCAAGGCCACCAGGCATGGTACACCAACCACATACAGTACGTGTTCTGCAATCTAGACAGCTGCTCTGGAGGGACAATGTCAATCCACCCTTGCAACTCCCTTATACTTGCCCAAATTGCATCTTAGGAAGACCTATGCAGACGTTGGATGTTGCTGTATGGTTCAAATGGTTCAAATGGCTCTGAGAACTATGGGACTTAACTTCTGAGGTCATCAGTCCCCTGGAACTTAGAACTACTTAAACCTAACTAACCTAAGGACATCACACACATCCATGCCCGAGGCAGGATTCGAACCTGAAACCGTAGCGGTCGCCCGGTTTCAGACTGTAGCGCCTAGAACCGCTCGGCCAACCCGGCCGGCGATGTTGCTGTAAACGAGTCCACAATCGTGACAATAGAGTGCGTGAAGCCTGGGTGCAGTTTACACGAGGCGCCACGAACCACTGCAGCATGATGGCCACAGCATCATCCAGAACCAGAACTACAGTCTCCATCGGAGTTGCAAGGGCTGGCCGCTGCACAACAACAAAAGGCCTGCAAGATCCAGTCTGGCCAACATATGCAGTTTCCGGTTCGTCTCTGAGGCGACGTTCTGCTTCCGTGAAGGGGACTGGTGAAAAATCTATTACGCGTGTCGTATCCGCCAATCATGAGTCGTGGCAACCAGCGATTTTATGTGTGTTGTATCTCAGGTGGTCACAGCAATATCTCGTAGACCAGGGAGCAGGAGACAGATCATTGTAGACGGACACACTACGGAATATTAATAGACAGTGCTATAACTCAATAATCAAACACATTTACTTATAATAATAGAAGCTGAAGAAATGAATTCTAATTTGTCTCACAGCCGAGACTTGAACCCGGATCTCTTGCTCACAATGTAAATGTGCTAGCCATTACATCACCATAGCAACATAGCTGAGATAGTTGCACGGACTACCCTAATCCAATGCCCTCCCTGACACAAACATCAGTTCACTCCAGAATGAAATTTTCACTCTGCAGCGGAGTATGCTCTGATATGAAACTTCCTGGCAGATTAAAACCGTGTGCCGGACCGAGACTCGAACTCGGGACCTTTGCCTTTCGCAGGCAAGTGCTCTACCATCTGAGCTACCCAAGCACGACTCACGACCCGTCCTCACAGCCTTAATTCCGCCAGTACCTCGTCTCCTGCCTTCCAAACTTCACAGAAGCTCTCCTGCGAGGTACTGGCGGAATTAAGGCTGTGAGGACGGGCCGTGAGTCGTGCTTAGGTAACTCAGATGGTAGAGCACTTGACCGCGAATGGCAAAGGTCCCGAATTCGAGCCTCGGTCCGGCACACATTTTTAATCTGCCAGGAAGTTTCAGTTCACTCCTTCAGCTCATTTTCCCCTTCTTAAATCGTCAGTACTGGCAAGGATCTCTGGTACTGGAATAGCACCCCAGCTTTGTAAGTATTGGGGAAATCCTGCCAGTATCTCAGGTGTAGGTGATGGAATTACATTTTGCTTGAGATATACACTGGTGTCCAAAATTAAAGCAACAAACAAAAATTTTGCAAGGTTGCGTTTATTTTCCACGAAACAGAACAAACGTGACACAAAAGTAGAAACGCTGCAAAGAATACAGAACGTAAACAGCAACGACATGCATAACAGTAGACGAAAATGTTCGTCGTTTTTTTCCAACTTAAACAGATATGCACACACAGTCCGACAACTGGTTAACGTGCTCAGTATGGGGTGTGGCCACCTCTGGCAGCAATACAGGCCTGACAACGACGGAGCATGCTACGAATGATGTTATCAGTGTCATGTTGAGGCAATAACGCCCATTCTCCCCGCAGAGCTGCTCTCAAGTCTTGGAGAGTGATTGGTGGATGCTGACTTGATGATGCCTAGTGCATCCTAGACACGTTCTATGGGATTCAAATTGAGAGAGCGAGCAGGCCACACCATGCGTGCAGTATCTTCGGTTTCCAAGAAAACCTCGACTTCTCGTGCTCTGTGAGGTCGAGCATTATCGTCCATCAGTACGAAGTCTGGGCGCACAACACCTTGCAACAACTGTACATGAGGCCACGATACCTGACAAGTTAGACCTTTCCGATTCACCTGTACAATTTCATGAAGAGATGTTCGAGTGATCAACATGATCTCTGCGCACACCATTAGCGGTCATCCTCTATATCGGTCTCTTTCGACAACGTTTGGGTCTCGAAATCGTGTACCACATTCCCTTCAGATCCGAATCCGTCGAGAACCATTTTCCAGACCAAACCGGAACTCATTTGAGAAAAGAACGTTGGCCCGCTGTTGGACTGTCTAGGTGGCATGTTGACGACTCCACTCTAGATATTCCCTTTTGTGAAAACGCGTCAGACGCACACATATAGCAGGTTTGTTGGGTTGATTTCGCGCGAAGACACCAAACTGCGAGGTCATCGCTCTCATCAGATTAGGGAAGGATGGGGAAGGAAGTCGGCCGTGCCCTTTCAAAGGAACCATCCCGGCATTTGCCTGAAGTGAATTTGGGGAAATCACGGAAAAAATAAATCAGGATGGCTGGACGCGTGATTGAACCGTCGTCCTCCCGAATGCGAGTCCAGTGTGCTAACCACTGCGCCACCTCGCTCGGTCACATATAGCAGGTCTCCGACAATAAAGGCCACTCTGTCGAAGCCTTCTCTACACCGTTTGCGTCGATCAAACACGTTCAGTGGATGCTGCGAGGACAGATGTCAGTTGCTGCGCAGTACTAAGGCGGTACCGTCGTGCCCTTACGGCCAAATAACGGCCCTCTCTTTCTGATGTCACACGTGGTCGGTCGTGTCCTGGTCTTTGTGATACAGGTGCGGTCTCTAAAAACTGTCGCTACATCTGAGAAACAACAGTACGATGCACGTTAAGCCGTCGTGCCAGATGAGTTTGCGACTTTTCTGCTTCCATTATTTCTATGGCCATCCACCGCAGAGAGTCTGTTGGGCGTCTTCTCTCTGCCATACTGAACTGTCTGTGACTGTGTACACAGCAATTGTGGATGTTCAAAATGGTTCAAATGGCTCTGAGCACTATGCGACTTAACTTCTGAGGTGATCAGTCGCCTAGAACTTAGAACTAATTAAACCTAACTAACCTAATGACATCACACACATCCATGCCCGAGGCAGGATTCGAACCTGCAACCGTAGCGGTCGCTCGGCTCCAGACTGTAGCGCCTAGAACCGCACGGCCACTCCGACCGGCAATTGTGGATGTGGGACTACCCAGTAAACACTACTCCGTTTGAAAGGTGCCCTGAAGTCATCGTTGGCGTGGTTTTCCATTGACCGAATTGCCATCTTCCGTGCAGGACACGATCGTACGGACATCTGTTGACAGTTTGATTATATCGTGAATGAGACACAGGACGGGAAATAGCGATTTGTTGTTTTAATTTTGCACACCATTGTATGAGTCTCAATTTTATCGTCGATAATGATAGAAGCTGAAAAAAATCCTTGTCAGTACTGACGATTTAAGAAAGGTAAACCGGTTGACGGCGTAAACTGAAGTTTGTGTTAGGGAACGCATTGGAAAATGGTTCAAATGGCTCTGAGCACCATGGGACTCAACTGCTGTGGTCATAAGTCCCCTAGAACTTAGAACTACTTAAACCTAACTAACCTAAGGAGAGCACACAACACCCAGCCATCACGAGGCAGAGAAAATCCCTGACCCCGCCGGGAATCGAACCCGGGCACCCAGGCGTGGGAAGCGAGAACGCTACCGCAAGACCACGAGATGCGGGCGGAACGCATTGGACTACGGTATTCCATGCAGTGTCTTAGGTATATTTATATGGTGGTGTAATGGCTGACGTATCTGCTTAATAAGCAGGTGACTTGGGTCCAAGCCCTTGCTGGGTCACAAATTATAATTCATTTCTTCACTTCCTATCATTATCAAAGATAAAGGTGAGATTCATACATCTCAAAGAAAATTTAATTCCATCAGATCAATGGATCACCTACATCTGAGATACTGGCAGGATTTCCCCAATACTTACAAAGCTGGAGTGCTATTCCAATACCAGAGATACTGGGCAGTACTGATGATTTAAGAAGGGGAAGTAGTCATGTTCAACATACACTACTGGCCATTAAAATTGCTACACCACGAAGATGACGTGCTACAGACGCGAAATTTAACCGACAGGAAGATGATGCTGTAATATGCAAATGATTAGCTTTTCAGAGCATTCACACAAGGTTGGCGCCGGTGGCGACACCTACAACGTGCTGACATTAGGAAAGTTTCCAACCCATTTCTTAAACACAAACAGCAGTTGACCGGCGTGCAACGTTGTTGTGGTGCCTCGTGTAAGGGGGAGAAATGCGTACCATCACGTTTCCGACTTTGATAAAGGTCGGATCGTAGCCTATCGCGACTGGGGTTTGACGTATCGCGACATTGCTGCTTGCGTTGGTCAAGATCTAATGGCTGTTAGCAGAATATGGAATCAGTGGGTTCAGGAGGGTAATACGGAACGCCGTGCTGGTTCCCAACGGCCTCCTATCACTAGCAGTCGAGATGACAGACATCTTATCCGCATGGCTGTAACGGATAGTGCAGCCACGTCTCGATCCCCGAGTCAACATATAGGGACGTTTGCAAGACAACAAACATCTGCACGAACAGTTCGAAGACGTTTGCAGCAGCATGTTCTATCAGCTCGGAGACCATGGCTGCGGTTAGCCTTGACGCTGCATCACAGACAGGAGCACCTGCGACGGTGTACTCAACGACGAACCTGGGTGCACGAATGGCAAAACGTCAGTTTTTCGGATGAATCAAGGTTCTGTTTACAGCATCATGATGTTCGCATCCGTGTTTGGCGACATCGCGCTAAAAGCACGTTGGAAGCGTGTATTCGTCATCGCCATACTGGCGTAATACGTGGCGTGATGGTATGGGGTGCCATTGGTTACACGTCTCGGTCACCTCTTGTTCACATTGACGGCACTTTGAGCAGTGGACGTTACAGTTCAGATGTGTTACGACCCGTGGCTATACCCTTAATTCGATCCCTGCGAAACCCTACATTTCAGCAGGATAATGCACGACCGCATGTTGCAGTTCCTGTATGGGCCTTTCTGGATACAGAAAATGTTCGACTGCTGCCAGGCCATCACATTCTCCAGATCTCTCACCAATTGAAAACGTCTGGTCAATGGTGGCCGAGCAACTGGCTCGTCACAATACGCCAGTCACTACTCTTGATGACCTGTGGTATCGTGTTGAAGGTGTATGGGTAGCTGTACCTGTACACGCCATCCAAGCTCTGTTTGACTCAATGCCCAGGCGTATGAAGGCCGTTATTACGGCCAGAGGTGGTTGTTCTGGGTACTGATTTCTCAGGATCTATGCACCCAAACTGCGTGAAACTGTAATCACATGTCAGTTCTAGTACAATATATTTGTCCAATGAAACCCGTTTATCATCTGCATTTGTTCTTGGTGTAGCATTTTTAATGACCAGTAGTGTAATAAGCATTTCCAGTCTCTGAATAAAGTCTTTTGTCAACTCAACGTTAAACTATTTTTCTAACTGCGCTGGTTGTCGCAGACGTAACTATGACCTCAGCAGCCGGTCTGCCGTTGAGCAGAGGTGTCTGAGGAAACGATCTGGGCTGACGAACTGGCCCCTGAGTGCTGTCGTCGCCATCCTTTATGCCGGCGCCGGAGAGGGCGCTGGTGTCGTGTAATCGTCCCGGAGAGTGGAGGAGGGCGGCGCTGATTTGCTTATACTGCCACTCTGGCGCCACCCTTCGGGGTCCGCAAATACTGACGAGCGCGCTGGCGTGCTTTTGACGGCCAGTGCACGAGTGGTGTCTTACGACGATGGTAGTGTCGCGCGTGCACGGTATCGAGTGATCGCACGTATCAAACAGCTTCCGCGTCAGCCGCCAGGAGCACTGTGTTTTCTATACATGCTTATGATTTCTATGTATTGTTTATTCCTTCGTAAGTAAATTTTATATGTTTTTTATGTTGCATTCCTTTAGTTTTAGCTATGTGCTGGCTGTCACTCAGGGCTGCAATAGTAACTAGTTCTGCTATCGTTTGAGCCACGCAGGGAAGCCGCGTGGTCTCGGGCGCCTTGCCACGGTTCGCACGTCTCCGCCGCCGGAGGTTCGAGTCCTCCCTCGAGCACGGGTGAGTGTATTGTCCTTGGCGTAAGTTAGTTTAAACTAGATTAAGTAGTGTGTAAGCCTAGGGGCCGATGACCTCAGCTGTTTGGTCCCACAGGAACTTACCACCACCATCACCGCTATAGTATGAGCGTTCCTGATAATCTGTTGCCGCCAGTAACGATCTGTTTACGAACTTGTTCAAAAATGGTTCAAGTGGCTCTGAGCACTATGGGACTTAACTTCTGAGGTCATTAGTCCCCTAGAATTTAGAACTACTTAAACCTAACTGACCTAAGGACATCTCACACATCCATGCCCGAGGCAGGATTCGAACCTGCAACCGTAGCGGTCGCGCGGTTCCAGACTGTAGCGCCTAGAACCGCTCGGCCACTCCGGCCGACTACGAACTTGTAAACAAACAGTTATTTTTCAATGAAGTTTAGTCAAACAAACTCATTTTCTGTCTTAGGCTTAACACGTATTCAAAGGTAAATTAGCAAAAATCTGACAAGTAAGTTAATAAAAGACCCCGATTTTTACACACTGATGACAGGACTCTAAGCGCATAACATGCTAATGACATTCTGTTTGCAAGTACCTTTGCGTGTTCAAACCAGTTCACCTGAGAATCAACATTCATTCCTAGGAATTTTTTATTTTGTTACGCAGTTTATAGAAATGCCATCCATATTTAATTTAGCAGTATAATTTTTCCTGTTCAGTGAGGGGTCCATTTGTTTTTTCTACAAGGCGTTCTCTTCTCAGTGACTGTGATATTAATGTCATCAGTAAAGACAATTTTCCCCCCACGAGTAAAACTACAGCGTGAGTCATTGGTGTATATCAGGAATAGAATTTCTCCTAATATGCTACACTGAGGAACACCTGTAATAATGTATTGGCTGTGATAAGTGTTTAACTAAAAGTTTAGTGTTATCTGAGGTATGTATTAATTCCACTCTGTCTGCTACGTACGATCGGAACGAGTTATAAGCAACCCCTCTTATTCTTAATTCTTCTAGCTTCCTTAGTAGAATCTTATGATCAACTGTATCAAAGCCTTAGAAAGATATATAAAGATTAACAGCATCAAATATCACTTTTGTGAACACTAGTATGGCTGTTTTTTTTTCTTTTTTTACCTTTATTGTTATTTTTAAACCTGTTTACAGACAGGCCTGCAGCAGCATACTACGCCGCTCTTTGGCCTCAGAGAAACACAAAAGATACAAATGAAGAGAATGTGAGAGAAAAGTAAGGTTGACATATAAACGGAGACAAACTGTAAAATACGTGGAGCCGTTCACGGGCGTAGAGTCCAAGATAAAATTTGTTCAGACACTTGGACACATACATAGACGAAAATTGTCACACGTGAACGTAGGTGCACAGAACGAATAACACTGAACCACTGAAGCACAAAACGACGGCACACAGAACACGAGGCTTTGATCTCCGGCGCGCGAATGTTCACTAACCGTGTATGACTCCGGGGACCTGCCTAGAGAGGAGAAGGGGGGGGGTGGGAAGGGGATAGGGGAGAGCAGATGCCATGGGCAAGGGAGATAGGGGGAGGGAGGAAGGGGAAGGGGAAGCCCGGGGGAAGAGGGGCGGAGGAAGGGGGATGGGGGAAAAAGAAAGAGAAGGGAGGGAGGGTGCCTAAAGGAAAGGACACAGGAAGTGGGGGGGAGGATCAAAGTTGATAGGAGGGGTAGATGGAGGGGAGGAGGACATCATCAGGGAGGGGGAGCTGGCGGAAGCCACCTTGGGAGAGGGTAGGGAGGGTGGAGAGATGGAGACCGGGTGGGACGTGGGAATACAGGCGCGGCAGCGGGCGGGGGTGGGAGAGGATGGGTGAGACAAGCGGGTGAGGAGGATCGAGTTTGCGGGAGGTGTACATGATCCGTATCCTTTCAAGGAATATGGCTGTTTCTGCACTTCTAGCTTTTGTGTGGTGTGAGAAAATAACAGGTCTAGTTTCTCATCTCTGCTGCTGCGACCTTATACAGCAACAGTTAAAAAACGAAAACACACAGAAATAAAAGGCAGGTTTTACAGACACATGGCATACATATTCCCAACTCTTTTGGTGGTAGGAAATCGTTAAAAACAACCACTTGTTTCGCAGAGGTGAAAGTAAATCTGCTTTATAAATACAGTTTAATACGGCGTGCAGTGTTTCCAGTAGCGACCAGGAGAGTGCGCCATGTGTACTCTGTCAGTCTGTCGACATGCGTGTAAGGCTCCTAACAAGCATACAGGGTGTTACAAAAAGGTACGGCCAATCTTTCAGGAAACATTCCTCACACACAAATAAAGAAAAGATGTTATGTGGACATGTGTCCGGAAACGTTTAATTTCCATGTTAGAGCTCATTTTAGTTTCGTCAGTATGAACTGTACTTCCTCGATTCACCGCCAGTTGGCCAATTGAACGAAGGTAATGTTGACTTCACGTCTTCAACATAGATTTTCTGCGAACGTTTGGGCAGGTATTGTTGGTGATGTCTTGATTGGGCCCCATGTTCTTCCACCTACGCTCAATGGAGCACGTTATCATGATTTCATACGGGATACTCTACCTGTGCTGCTAGAACATGTGCCTTTACAAGTATGACACAACATGTGGTTCATGCACGATGGAGCTCCTGCACATTTCAGTCGAAGTGTTCGTACGCTTCTCAACAACAGATTCGGTGACCGATGGATTGGTAGAGGCGGACCAATTCCATGGCCTTCACGCTCTCCTGACCTCAACCCTCTTGACTTTCATTTATGGCGGCATTTGAAAGCTCTTGTCTACGCAACCCCGGTACCAAATGTAGAGACTCTTCGTGCTCGTATTGTGGACGACTGTGATACAATACGCCATTCTCCAGGGCTGCATCAGCGCATCAGGGATTCCATGCGACGGACGGTGGATGCATGTATCCTCGCTAACGGAGGGCATTTTGAACATTTCCTGTAACAAAGTGTTTGAAGTCACGCTGGTACGTTGTGTTGCTGTGTGTTTCCATTCCATGATTAATGTGATTTGAAGAGAAGTAATAAAATGAGCTCTAACATGGAAAGTAAGCGTTTCCTGACACATGTCCACATAACATATTTTCTTTCTTTGTGTGTGAGGAATGTTTCCTGAAAGTTTGGGCGTACCTTTTTGTTACACCCCGTATATTGTGCACGTTCTGGGGCAGTTTCATTTTGATTCGGACCGCACGAAACCTGTCCTTTCTCGTGGCGGTTCAGTTTTCTGTCGTCTAAAGGAGACGAGAAGTTAGTATATTTTGCAAACTCACAGCTGTGATAGACAAGTACTTCTAGGTTTCTTCAGGGTTACCCACCGTAATGTAATAAAATCGCGCGATTCCAAATCTTGTAACCCAGAAGCCATTCAAAGTAAAATTCTCAAACAAAATTCAAAATTTAGGAAACGTATATTTTGAGGTGGTATTCATGTGGTATTTTTAGAACTTAATGTTAACTTTCATCATTTTCACATTTTTTTTCTGGAAAACGCCTTTTTACATGGAATAAAAATTATACCATGTTATTCAGCATTTAATTTGAAAACAATATTAGTAAACATCCTTTATACTATCTTCAATGAAGAACTGTAGAAAAAATAAAAAGTAAATAAAACGTCGACAGCACACTCGAATCGTGAAGAAGTCAATGTCTATCGCCTGCTACTTACCTTTCACGGCAGCCCAACATAACATAAAGAATTTTTTTTTCATAATGCAGGGCCACAGTCCTAACATATTTCTTTAAAGTCAGTACCGCCATTAGACCGTATTTTATTTACAGTGTTACATTTACGCTTACACAATCATGATTTCGGCTTCACCGTGCCATTATCAAGTGTTTTAAGTGTCATAAATTGCCTAAGATTGCATAATGTCGTATTAAAATACACTATTAGACACGCTGACTCAGTAATGAAAGAAAGCAGGTTCTGCCAGAAATATCGACTCTTAGACAATGTGTCTAATAGTGTATTTTAATACGACAGTATGCCATCTTAGGCAATATATGACACTTATAACACTTGATAATGGCACTTTGAAGCCGAAATCACGATTGTGTAAGTGTAAATGTAACATTGTAAATAAACAAGTCTAATGGCGGTACTGACTTTAAGGAAATAACCTAAAGATTTATTATTTAATTATTTTCTGGCCTTTCAGACAAGGAGCTATTTAATTTTAATCTTTATGAAAATGATGTTCATGCTTAATACAGGAATAAAAAGTTTTTAAAAATTATATTAATTACAGATATGTTATTGTTATATACCTCCATCAGGAACAGACATTCAGCTTCAAAATAAATCGTAGTTCACTGAAGTCGGATATAAGGGTCGTGAGTTAACGGCAGACAAATTGTCGCAGCAAGAAATTACGTAAAAATTACCGAATATTAACTCGAAAACTAGTAAACATTTATGACATAACTTCAGTAAAGCTGTTTTTCTGTACAGAAGTTGATCACTATTAATGATTTTAAAAAATACCAAGTCAATTCTTATTTCATTTTTCGTCTGATCTGGAATAGAATATCCTATTGTCGCTTCGCAGGAAAAGGGTTTGTCAGCACGAGACGTTGCCTATCAAATTGGCATATACCCCAGCGACCTCATCCAAACATTCATCAGTTATCGTCCGGTGCAAAACACTGAAGAAATGCCTGTCAGTACTCACCCACGGAAAATAACACAAGCTGATGCCCGCTACCTACAAAATACGACTCATAGGTATCTCGAGCGACATGAAAAAGATTTGAGCGCTGCCCTGTTGGAGGCAACTGGGAGGATTTTGTTTATGCAGACAGGAAGAAATGATGACTACTCGATTAATTTGACCTACGCGCTTCCATTACGAAAAACAGTATACGCTGGGGTGACAAAAGTCACGGGATAGCGATATGCACATTTACAGATGAAGGTATTATCTCCCACACGAGGCGCTGAAGGACAGTGCATTGAGGGAGCTGTCATTTGTATTCAGGTGATTCACGTGAAAAGGTTCCCAACGTGATTATGGCCGCACGACGGGAATTAAAAAATTTTGAACGCGGAATGGTAGTTGGAGCTAGATCCATGGGACATTCCATTTCGGAAATCGTTAAGAAATTCAGTATTCCGAGATCCACAGTGTTAAAAATGTTCCGAGAGTATCAGATTTCAGACATTACCTCTCACTGTGGACAACGCATTGGCCGACGGCTTTCACTCAACGACCGAGAACAGCGGCGTTTGCGTAGACTTATCAGAGCTAACAGACAAGCAACACTGCATGGAATAACCGCAAAAATCAGTGTGGGATGTACGACAAACATATCCGGTAGGGCAGCTGGCATTAAAGGGCAGCAGACGACCGACGTGGGGAGTACGACGAACGTATTCCTTAGGATAGTGCGGCGAAGTTTGGTGTTAACGAGCCATGGCAGCAGATGAGCGACGCCATGCCTTTGCTAACAGCGCAGCATAGCCTGCAGCGCCTCTCCCGGGATCATGACCACATCGATTGGACACTTACAAGGGGAGGCCGCCAATTGTGAAATTCAGATTCGATTCATATTGCGCATAATAAAAGCTCATAGCCAGAGGTGTAATGTGGCAAAGCACCAAGATGCACTTCTCAGCCGTTGTCGAGAAAATCGACAGTTAAAAGAAACCGTTGAGGTGAAATACTCTCTACGATTTGTAACTTCCTACAGCGTCGTGGCGCAGCGGTAAGCGCTCGGGTTGGTAATCCGAAGGTCACCGGATCGAATCTCGCACCATGCAACTTTCTTTTTTAGTATTTGTTATTTGTAATTAATATATATATATATATATATATATATATATATATATATATATATATATATATATATATATATATAAAATTCACGGCAATCAGTTGCAACAATTATGCATATAATAAGTTGCTGAAAGTCGTTTGTCGTGGAAAAACTGGCGACTTCGAACATGATTATGTTTTCTGCAACGATATTCCGAAGCGAATATGTATAGTGTAAGTCAAACGTTCGAATTAGAGACCCCATGATATATATATATATATATATATATATATATATATATATATATATATATATATATATATATATATATATTTGAATTACAAAAAACAAATACTAAAAAAAAATTGCATGACGCGAGATTCGATCCGGTGACCTTTGACTTACAAATCCAAGCACTTACCGCTGCGCCACGACGCTATAGTGAGGTATACATCGTAGAGAGTATTTCACAGGAACGGTTTCTATTAACTGTCGATTTTCTCGACAACGGCTGAGAAGTGTATCTTGGTGCTTTGCCACATTACACCTCTGGCCATGAGCTTTTATTATGCGCAGTATGAATCGAAACTGAATTTCACAATTGGCGGCCTCCCCTTGTTAGACGACTGGAAAATCGTGGCCTCATCTCATGACTTCCGATTTCATTGATAACAGCTGATGGTAGTGTTTTAGTGTGGCGGAAACCCCTCAAAGCCGTGGACCAGATAGTCAACAAGGCACTGTGCAAGCTGGCGGAGGCTCCGTAAGGGTGTAGGCTGTGTTAACATGGAAAGGACTGGGTCAATTGAACCGATCATTGACTGGAAATGGTTTTATTAGGCTACTTCGACACCCTTTGTAGCCGTTCATGGATTTCATGTTCGAAAACAACTGTGTAATGTCACTGAGTCACAGTTCGTGCACAAAATCCTGCATTACCAACCGTTTCGCAATTATGGGCGACTATAGAGACAGTATGGCTCAGTATTTCTGCTGGGGACTTGTTGAGTGCGTACCACGACGAATTGCTACACTACGCCGGACAAAGGAATTCCGATGCCATATTAGGAGGTACCCCGTGACTTTTTTCACCTTAGTGTTTGGTACTTGAGTTACATGGCAGATAAATTGTCTAGTTCCGAAAATTAAGCAAAATTGGCAGAATGCTAACTCGAAAAATAGTAAACATTTCAGAGATAACTTTATGAAAGTTGTTTTTGGCTCTGAGCAATATGGGATTTAACTGCTGTGGTCATCAGTCCCCTAGAACTTAGAACTACTTAAACCTAACCAACCTAAGGGCAACACACACATCCATGTCCGAGGCAGGATTCGAGCCTGCGAACGTAGCGGTCGTGCGGTTCCAGACTGCAGCTCCTAGATCCGCTCGGCCAGAAAGTTGTTTTTCTTAACAGTTATCGACACGTGTAAAAGTTCTTGCCGGCCGGAGTGGCCGAGCGGTTCTAGGCGCTACAGTCTGGAACCGCGCGACCGCTACGGTCGCAGGTTCGAATCCTGCCTCGGGCATGGATGTGTGTGATGTCCTTCGGCTAGTTAGGTTTAAGTAGTTCTACGTTCTAGGGGACTGATAACATCAGCAGTCAAGTCTCATAGTGTTCAGAGCCATCTGAACCATTTTTTAAAAGTTCTTTATGATTTTTAAAAAATATGACGTGAATTATCTCATTTTTCGTCTGATTTTCGTCAGCACAGGAAGTTGCCTGTCAAACTGGGGTACAGCGTGAAGACGCCATTCCAACATTCAACATTCAACTACATTCCCTATAATAGTAGGGTAGTGGCGATATTGGTGCAATTTTGACATCAGAGCGATATGCAAATTAGTTACATTGAACACTCTTCCCTGCGACCACGCCCACCCCCACTCCTGACCACCCCCAGCTCCAACGCTAGATGATGTCATGTGTTTTCCTCAGCCTGCTCCCCCCCCCCCCAACCATCGCCCACCCCCTCCCCGCCCCTCCCCCATGTACCTTAATGGCCAGAATTTCGAATTTTGACAGAATTTTGATTTTTGGCCAAATTTCGAATTTTGGTTGGAATTTTTTTCAGGAATTGGCAGAAAATTAAAATTGGCGGTACCCTTCCTGGGACTCGAACCCTGGTCATTCTGAATGGAAAGCCCAAGTGTACCTCCTAATACAATTACACCACCAGAGGTGCTTGGAACTGATGGGAAATTAAAAATGGCAGTGTCCTCTCTGCGATTCGAACTCTGGTTCTGCTGGATGTAAAACCCAAGTGCACCGCCAAACACATGCAAACTGTCCAGCCACAGGAGAGATAGTAAAGATAGGTCCTAATTACGTAATTAACCATAAAGATTGGGCCTAGTTACTCTACTACATGGGTATAGCTACAGAAGGACGGCATAAAATCGCAATAGACCACTAAAACTGACGATGCCATACAACTGGTGTTACCCTACTGGGAAAAAATTTCGCAGTACCGGTCGAAACTAGTAAGAGAGACACTAAAATTCTACCCTTCACCTACAAGCTGGTGGGGAAAAGGCAGGAATATGAGGTACTATCGTTATTCTTTTTGGCTGGAAATATTTTCAACTGAAGAGATGCTGGTGTTGGACAGAGAGGATTTTAAAAGTGTGTTACCTGTAAGCATACAGCTGAGAACGGTATCTATCGTTGTTTGATGTCTGAGTTCACAAAAAGACGCCTGCTGAAAAACCACCCTGCAGCCCCTGTAACCAAAGTCAACACACCCTACCACAACTGATGGAAGAAATGCAATGCAGTACTAATTACAACTCAGAATTGTCATAAGAAAACCAACACTCGTAACAGGTCACAATGCAACACATGTACTGGGAAAATCGACGTCCCGAATGATTGCACATGGGGCGGTAGTAGAGAGTGCGTTCACTCGAGAGGTGTGTGGTGTCACAGCCAGACACCACACGTCCTAGGTGGTAGCTTAAATCGGCCGCGGTCCATTAGTACATGTCGGACCCGCGTGTCGCCACTGTGTGATCGCAGACCGAGCGCCACCACACGGCAGGTCTCGAGAGACGTACGAGAACTCGCCCCAGTTGTACGACGACGTTGCTAGCGACTATACTGACGAAGCCTTTGCTCTCATTTGCCGAGAGACAGTTAGAATAGCCTTCAGCTAAGTTAATGGCTACGACTTAGCAAGGCGCCAATTGTCACAGTGCATGTATCTTACGAGTCTCATTTGTATAGTCAAGAGAGATGTATCACAAGGATTGATTAAAAGTTAAGTATATTCCAAAGATACGTATTTTCTTTATAGTATTCAATACGTATCCTGTTCCAGACTTGACGCCAGTCGGCGTGTGTGTACGCGTGCCTTTCGGCTTCCTCCTCAGTGTGGCGTGACTAGCTTGTTACGCCACAACAGTAACAACAATAAAATTCTGGAGAACACTCCAGATCGCTTTTTCAAATGGCTAGTTGCTCTGCCTGGGGGTTTTTCTGTGACCCACTTCCACCCCACTGAAATGGTTCAAATGGCTGTAAGCACTATGGAACTTAACATCTGAGGCCATCAATCCCCTAGACTTACATCTACTTAAAACTAACTAATCTAAGGACATCACACACATCGATGCCTGAGGCAGGATTCGAAACTGCGACCGTAGCAGCAGCGCGGTTCTGAACTAAAGTGCCTAGAACCGCTCGGCCACAGCGGCCGGCGCCTTCTGCTATCCTCCATGGTCGCTTGCGGTACATGGCCTGCCATAAGGTGACGACCCTTCACCAACACAAAAGGCCTACTTGATATCAATGCATCTCCTATAATCAAGTATCTATTAAGAAAAGAAAAAAACAATTGCAATCCAGAATGAGATTTTCACTCTGCAGCGGAGTGTGCGCTGATATGAAACTTCCTGGCAGATTAAAACTGTGTGCCCGACCGAGACTCGAACTCGGGACCTTTGCCTTTCGCGGGCAAGTGCTCTACCATCTGAGTTACCGAAGCACGACTCACGCACGGTCCTCACAGCTTTACTTCTGCCAGTATCTCGTCTCCTACCTTCCAAAGCTAGGAGACGAGATACTGGCGGAAGTAAAGCTGTGAGGACCGGGCGTGAGTCGGAAGGTAGGAGACGAGATACTGGCAGAAGTAAAGCTGTGAGGACCGGGCGTGAGTTGTGCTTCGTTAGCTCAGATGGTAGAGCACTTGCCCGCGAAAGGCAAAGGTCCCGAGTTCGAGTCTTGGTCGGGCACACAGTTTTAATCTGCCAGGAAGTTTTATCAATTGCAATGATTATAAACGTGCTCTTTCCACGAAAGTAGGCGCAGTACATTTTCTTTTAGTTTTAAGAGCAAAATCAGTATAGCTTTCACGTTCAACTGTAGGATACAATTCGGATCTCATTATTTTGCGACATCCAGCAAAGTGTACCAGCGCCGATTACAGATGATCAGCAGACTCATATCCACTCTGTGTAAAATTAGGGAAAAACCTTCGCCTAAATGGTTCAAATGGCTCTGAGCACTATGTGACTTAACTTCTGAGGTCATCAGTCGCCTAGAACTTAGAACTACTTAAACCTAACTAACCTAAAAGCATCACACACATCCATGCCCGAAGCAGGATTCGAAACTGCGACCGTAGCGGTCGCTCGGTTCCAGACTGTAGCGCCTAGAAACGCACGGCCACTCCGGCCGGCAAACCTTCGTCTATTTTCCTGCGTAAACTACCAATCACTGCAGAATGTCCTCATTATTTCGAAACCATCATGGGAGTAAAGAAAAGCGAGAATTTGAACTGCGAAGAAAAAACATCTATATTAAGCAGTTTCTTTCAGCTTGATGGACAAACTACACAACCTGAGAGCGTCTCTCGCATTTAGTGTCTGTAAATAAAGTGTCATGCACTTGCGTAATACAAACATTTCAGACACATGAAATAACATTAGAGAATACAATCTTCCATTACATTGGCTCACATGTCGGAAAAAGACAATCATTTTCCGTTCAACAACAGCAAGCTGAAGTTCAAGAGGACAGGACATAGCTGTTTTGTACACTACGGAAGTTCCTCTTTTACCAAAGTGCTGCAATATCATACTAGCGTTTACAAAAGAAATTGAGAGCGCCTGTCTCCCCTTTGTAGGCGGCAGATTGAAATTTCGTTGAGAGAGAGAGAGAGAGAGAGAGAGAGAGAAACGCCTGGTACCCTAAACATCTCTTCCACCCACGAGGTGCCACGTTATTGTTTGCAAATAGATAGACTAATTAATTAAATGGATCATCAGAGTCACTTTCATGGCGAGTAATTTTATTTTCTTCTTTCAAGAGTAGTGACTGGCGTATTGTGACGAGCCAGTTGTTCGGCCACCATTGACCAGACGTTTTCAGTTGGTGAGAGATCTGGAGAATGTGGTGGCCAGGGAAGCAGTCGAACATTTTCTGTATCCAGAAAGGCCCGTACAGGACCTGCAACATGCGGTCGTGACCGAGACGTGCAACCAATGGCACCCCATACCATCACGCCTGCTGTGTGGCTGGATTGAAGACTTTTTAGCAAACAGAACACAGCTTGTTGTTCTCAATGGAGAGACGTCTACAGACGTTAAAGTAACCTCTGGCGTGCCACAGGGGAGTGTTATGGGACCATTGCTTTTCACAATATATATAAATGGCCTAATAGATAGTGTCGGAAGTTACATGCGGCTTTTCGTGGATGATGTTGTAGTATACAGAGAAGTTGCAGCATTAGAAAATTTCAGCGAAATGCAGGAAGATCTGCAGCGGATAGGCACTTGGTGCAGGGAGTGGCAACTGACCCTTAACATAGATAAATGTAATGTATTGCGAATACATAGAAAGAAGGATCCTTTATTGTATGATTATATGATAGCGGAACAAACCCTGGTAGCAGTTACTTCTGTAAAATATCTGGGAGTATACGTGCGGAACGATTTGAAGTGGAATGATCATATAAAATTAATTGTTGGTAAGGCGGGTTCCAGGTTGAGATTCATTGGGAGAGTCCTTAGAAAATGTAGTCCATCAATAAAGGAGGTGGCTTACAAAACACTCGTTCGACCTATACTTGAGTATTGCTCATAGTGTGGGATCCGTACCAGGTCGGGCTGACGGAGGAGATAGAGAAGATCCAAAGAAGAGCGGCGCGTTTCGTCACAGGGTTATTTGGTAAGCGTGATAGCGTTACGGAGATGTTTAGCAAACTCAAGTGGCAGACTCTGCAAGAGAGGCGCTCTGCATCGCGGTGTAGCTTGCTGTCCAGGTTTCGAGAGGGTGCGTTTCTGGATGAGGTATCGAATATATTGCTTCCCCCTACTTATACCTCCCGAGGAGATCACGAATGTAAAATTAGAGAGATTCGAGCGCGCACGGAGGCTTTCCGGCAGTCGTTCTTCCTGCGAACCATACGCGACTGAAACAGAAATGGGAGGTAATGACAGTGGCACGTAAAGTGCCCTCCGCCACACGCCGTTGGGTGGCTTGCGGAGTATAAATGTAGATGTAGATGTAGAAGACGTTGTCCTTTTCGAGGAACACTATTGAGAAACGACATTTGAAGCTGACCACAACATACATTTCACGTAAAGACAGCGCTATTAAAAACACGATCATAACAACTGTGTTATCGTGACCCCCCATAAAATGCAGTCTTGAGTCTACAGCCACACACAGGTCGCTGATAATGTTACGATTTCTGGTAGAAATTCTGTCTGTGGTTTGGAATCAAGTCTTTCCATTCAACCACATTCTTGTGCTGGATCCTGTACTGACGTCTTTTAATGATTACAGCATAGGTGAATCTTATTTGTGGCACTCCCATATCTCGAACCGAGTCACCTTTTTCGATCCGGTCTGCAAAGGATCCCATACAGCAAAATCACCAGCGCTGTTTTTTAGACAGTCCCTCTGTATCTTGTATGGTCTCGCGGTTCTAGGCGCGCAGTCCGGAACCGCGCGACTGCTACGGTCGCAGGTTCGAATCCTGCCTCGGGAATGGATGTGTGTGATGTGCGTAGGTTGGTTAGGTTTAAGTAGTTCTAAGTTCTAGGGGACTGATGACCACAGCTGTTAAGTCCCGTAGTGCTCAGAGCCATTTTTTTGCATCTTGTAACTGCTCCTCAGTCTCCGTTCCGCCATCGTTGCAGCTTCGTCCATGTGATCGTCCCAGTTTAAATTGGACATGAAGGGAAGTTTTGGAGCACCATATCTAAGACCTTCTGCATCCCGTGGAGGAATAGGACGAGCTGAGTTGATGCGACAGGACTGCGTTTTGACCCCTCGGTGGAAATGGGAACATGTTGGCGTAGCTCCGCCAACCGTGCACAGTGTGTAAGGTCAGCGCCAAACAAAGCTTCCCCCTGCAACACGAGGTAGTAGAAACGATTGTACGAGCAGTCACGTTGCTGTTTCTCGTTGGGAAAATTAGAAATACTCCACATCATACAGGGCACGGAATAAGGACGAGGATTTTGCTACTGCAGATACAAAAACTAGATACATGTACTTCAGTCCGAAGGAGACCTGCGTCTCTCTGGGTGTATTCATGTCTGTCAACCAAACATTCTCTCTCACGTCCATATTTTGTAAGATCCAATAGAGAAAACAAACAAACCATAAAAACTCCACTAACGTCATCCATTAGAGAAATCGATAAGATATTCCTGCGTCCTTGTCTTCTGATATATCTGAAACAAATATCGTCTGCTCTCCTGTATTGACCATATGTGGCGATCCTATTATATATACAGGTATTGCTTCATGGGAGCATTTGGCTCATGATCGAAGTTGCTTCCGCATACCATGTAAAGTTTTGTCAATTGTACTGTAGGAGGACCATATCCAACAGACTATCAGTCACATGAGATGGTCCCTGTACTGTTCTTTCATGAGCAGTTTAACACATGGTTCTTTCGGTTGTAACATATCCAATCAGTATACACCACCACATTTTTTTTTCCACCATGAGTTAGGGGTCTGTGTCAGCTGCTGCTAAACCGATATCAACATGTTTCGATCCTTTGGCTCTCACAGAAACCTGAACATCGCATGGTGTAAACTACATTGCCACCACAACACAGGCTGGTAGAAATAAACACAGAGACGATGTTTCACGTTGACAAAAATGTGGAACACAGCGCAACATATGGAAACTGGAAGAGTTTGCTGTATTGTAGAACGCTTCCAACACCTATATGAAGGTGATGACCTGTATGGTTAATTTCATCTTCCCCATCAACAGGGTAGCGGATGTCTCGGGGTTCCATTTGTAAAGCATTGTTCCTTCATTTTGCATTCATGTGCGTGATTACTGTTCTGTTATTGATCATCACCAGAAGGTGCTGTTCACAACACACGTGAGGTAGTACAAATAAAAAGAATTACTGTAGTCTTATTGGTGAAAAAAACTGAAGAATAAAAATAAAAACTGTGGAGGGCATCACAGCGTATGGAAATAGAACGAGTCTGCAGCAATAAGGAACGCTTCCAAACAACTGTAAGAAGGTGATGACCTCTACATTTAATCCCATGCTCCACAGCGACAAGTAGGAGATATCTAGTGTTTCACCAAGGCTCCCTCCACCTCAACAAAGTGGTTCAGTCAATCGTTATGCGGTAACCAACGCCGGCCGGAGTGGCCGAGCGGTTCTAGGCGCTACAGTCTGGAACCGTGGGACCGCTACGGTCGCAGGTTCGAATCCTGCGTCGGGAATGGATGTGTGTAATGTCCTTAGGTTAGTTAGATTTAAGTAGTTCTAAGTGCTAGGGGACTGATGACCTCAGATGTTAAGTCCCATAGTGCTTAGGCCATTTGAACCATTTAATACTCCAATGGACGATATATTTGTCCAACATCAGACATACAACCATCCCCCAAGTGTGTTACCCCATTCACTGTGGTGACGAATTTTAAAATGATAAAACTACTTCCTTTTACACTATTCCAGTATAAAATTGGTTCAAATGGCTCTGAGCACTATGGGACTTAACATCTGAGGTCACCAATCCCCTAGAACTTAGAACTACTTAAACCTAACTAACCTAAGGACATCACACACATCCATGCCCGAGGCAGGATTCGCGACCGTAGCAGTCTCACGGTTCCTGACTGAAGCGCCTAGAACCCCACGACCACCACGGCCGGCTATTCCAGTATCGTCAGTGTGTATCCACAGCTCGAGCTGCTTATAAACCAACTAGAACGAAGTCTGGAGACAGTTCTTCTGTCTCTTAGGATATTAATGGATTTTATACGTCTTTATAAGTCGGGAACGCACTTACCCTCAATCACACTCCCCATGCCAGTCGTGCATATCATTAGTAATAGTAGTAGTATCGGTTTTGGCGGATGCGGCTATGTCTCACTACGAAACAGAGCGAAGAAAAACCGACTTGAATATTTTGGATAGCTGATATATTGAGGTACCACACACACGCTGCTGCAGGAAAATGCACACGAAGAAGCAGCAACATCTTACGTGGGAGTAAGCGCCACGATCAGTGGACAAAGGAAATGTAACAGTCTTATTGCTGCTTACAGTAGCATCACCACGGATCTGGTAGCACTCCTCTTTCATAAAGAAGTTCTGGTCTCATGTTAGATAGTTTTGATAATGTGTAAGATAATAGAGTAATCTTCCCCCATGAACCATGGACCTTGCCGTTGGTGGGGAGGCTTGCGTGCCTCAGCGATACAGATGGCCGTACCGTAGGTGCAACCACAACGGAGGGGTATCTGTTGAGAGGCCAGACAAACATGTGGTTCCTGAAGAGGGGCAGCAGCCTTTTCAGTAGTTGCAGGGGCAACAGTCTGGAGGATTGACTGATCTGGCCTTGTAACATTAACCAAAACGGCCTTGCTGTGCTGGTACTGCGAACGGCTGAAAGCAAGGGGAACCTACAGCCGTAATTTTTCCCGAGGACATGCAGCTTTACTGTATGATTAAATGATGATGGCGTCCTCTTGGGTACAATATTCCGGAGGTAAAATAGTCCCCCATTCGGATCTCCGGGCGGGGACTACTCAAGAGGACGTCGTTATCAGGAGAAAGAAAACCGGCATTCTACGGATCGGAGCGTGGAATGTCAGATCCCTTAATCGGGCAGGTAGGTTAGAAAATTTAAAAAGGGAAATGGATAGGTTAAAGTTAGATATAGTGGGAATTAGTGAAGTTCGGTGGCAGGAGGGACAAGACTTTTGGTCAGGTGATTACAGGGTTATAAATACAAAATCAAATAGGGGTAATGCAGGAGTAGGTTTAATAATGAATAAAAAAATAGGTGTGCGGGTTAGCTACTACAAACAGCATAGTGAACGCATTATTGTGGCCAAGATAGATACAAAGCCCATGCCTACTACAGTAGTACAAGTTTATATGCCAACTAGCTCTGCAGATGATGAAGAAATTGATGAAATGTATGACGAGATAAAAGAAATTATTCAGGTAGTGAAGGGAGACGAAAATTTAATAGTCATGGGTGACTGGAATTCGTCAGTAGGAAAAGGGAGAGAAGGAAACATAGTAGGTGAATATGGATTGGGGGGAAGAAATGAAAGCGGAAGCCGCCTTGTAGAATTTTGCACAGAGCATAACTTAATCATAGCTAACACTTGGTTCAAGAATCATAAAAGAAGGTTGTATACCTGGAAGAATCCTGGAGATACTAATAGGTATCAGATAGATTATATAATGGTAAGACAGAGATTTAGGAACCAGGTTTTAAATTGTAAGACATTTACATGGGCAGATGTGGATTCTGACCACAATCTATTGGTTATGAACTGCAGATTGAAACTGAAGAAACTGCAAAAAGGTGGGAATTTAAGGAGATGGGACCTGGATAAACTGAAAGAACCAGAGGTTGTAGAGAGTTTCAGGGAGAGCATAAGGGAACAATTGACAGGAATGGGGGAAAGAAATACAGTAGACGAAGAATGGGTAGCTCTGAGGGATGAAGTAGTGAAGGCAGCAGAGGATCAAGTAGGTAAAAAGACGAGGGCTAATAGAAATCCTTGGGTAACAGAAGAAATATTGAATTTAATTGATGAAAGGAGAAAATATAAAAATGCAGTAAATGAAGGAGGCAAAAGGGAATACAAACGTCTCAAAAATGAGATCGACAGAAAGTGCAAAATGGCTAAGCAGGGATGGCTAGAGGACAAATGTAAGGATGTAGAGGCTTGTCTCACTAGGGGTAAGATAGATACTGCCTACAGGAAAATTAAAGAGACCTTTGGAGAGAAGAAAACCACTTGTATGAATATCAAGAGCTCAGATGGCAACCCAGTTCTAAGCAAAGAAGGGAAGGCAGAAAGGTGGAAGGATTATATAGAGGGTTTATACAAGGAGGACAATATTATGGAAATGGAAGAGGATGTAGATGAAGATGAAATGGGAGATAAGATACTGCGTGAAGAGTTTGACAGAGCACTGAAAGACCTGAGTCGAAACAAAGCCCCGGGAGTAGACAACATTCCATTAGAACTACTGATGGCCTTGGGAGAGCCAGTCATGACAAAACTCTATCATCTGGTGAGCAAGATGTATGAGACAGGCGAAATACCCACAGACTTCAAGAAGAATATAATAATTCCAATACCAAAGAAAGCAGGTGTTGACAGATGTGAAAATTACCGAACTATCAGTTTAATAAGTCACAGCTGCAAAATACTAACGCGAATTCTTTACAGACGAATGGAAAAAGTGGTAGAAGCGGACCTCGGGGAAGATCAGTTTGGATTCCGTAGAAATGTTGGAACACGTGAGGCAATACTAACCTTGCGACTTATCTTAGAAGAAAGATTAAGAAAAGGCAAATCTACGTTTCTAGCATTTGTAGACTTAGAGAAAGCTTTTGACAACGTTAACTGGAATACTCTCTTTCAAATTCTGAAAGTGGCAGGGGTAAAATACAGGGAGCGAAAGGCTATTTATAATTTGTACAGAAACCAGATGGCAGTTATAAGAGTCGAGGGGCATGAAAGGGAAGCAGTGGTTGGGAAAGGAGTGAGACAGGGTTGCAGCCTCTCCCCGATGTTATTCAATCTGTATATTGAGCAAGCAGTAAAGGAAACAAAAGAAAAATTCGGAGTAGGTATTAAAATTCATGGAGAAGAAGTAAAAACTTTGAGGTTCGCTGATGACATTGTAATTCTGTCAGAGACAGCAAAGGACTTGGAAGAGCAGTTGAACGGAATGGACAGTGTCTTGAAAGGAGGATATAAGATGAACATCAACAAAAGCAAAACGAGGATAATGGAATGTAGTCAAATTAAATCGGGTGATGCTGAGGGGATTAGATTAGGAAATGAGACACTTAAAGTAGTAAAGGAGTTTTGCTATTTAGGGAGTAAAATAACTGATGATGGTCGAAGTAGAGAGGATATAAAATGTAGACTGGCAATGGCAAGGAAATCGTTTCTGAAGAAGAGAAATTTGTTAACATCGAGTATAGATTTAAGTGTCAGGAAGTCGTTTCTGAAAGTATTTGTATGGAGTGTAGCCATGTATGGAAGTGAAACATGGACGATAACCAGTTTCGACAAGAAGAGAGTAGAAGCTTTCGAAATGTGGTGCTACATAATAATGCTGAAGATAAGGTGGGTAGATCACGTAACTAATGAGGAGGTATTGAATAGGATTGGGGAGAAGAGAAGTTTGTGGCACAACTTGACTAGAAGAAGGGATCGGTTGGTAGGGCATGTTTTGAGGCATCAAGGGGTCGCAAATTTAGCATTGGAGGGCAGCGTGGAGGGTAAAAATCGTAAAGGGAGACCAAGAGATGAATACACTAAGCAGATTCAGAAGGATGTAGGTTGCAGTAGGTACTGGGAGATGAAGAAGCTTGCACAGGATAGAGTAGCATGGAGAGCTGCATCAAGCCAGTCTCAGGACTGAAGACCACAACAACAACAACAACAATAGAGTAATTTCATCCTAACATCAGATCTCTCGAGTACAACCCTCCCCACCCCCTCACACTATAAAGGTGATATATGTGACATTGATCCATTTTCCTACAGAACACTCTGGGGCAGGCTGTTCCAACCGAGCTCCAGGGAGCCGGAGCGCTCCGGAGCGCTCACTGCGGTAGCTCGGAGCCCGCGTGGAAGGGGAAAGCGAACTCACTGCCCCCTGGCCGCATGCAGCCGCATCTGACGCAATAAACAGTGTTCAATGACAGCTATGACTAGCCGCGGGAGCCCTGTGCCTCTATTGAGAGGGATGGTCGTCCGCAGTGTCTTGTATGTCATAATGTATTTAATTGTGTGAAGAGTTACAATATACAACGGCATTATACACGTCTTCACGCAGCGCACTACGATCAGGTAGAAGGCGTTGCACGCAGAGAACTGGTAGCCAGGTTTAAGAACGACATACCAGGAGACGTAAGTTTAAAAACGGTTTCGTAAGACGGAGGGTATCAAAACATGCAACATAGTTCGTGTTCTGTAATGCGTTTATAATTTCAGGTGCATGAGAGCGGAGAAAACACTACTGAATTAGCAATTAGAGCAAGCTACAGGGTCGCTCACATCATTGCGACGAGTGGCAAGCCTTTTTCGGTGGGACCACTCGTAAAATCGTGCATGGTAGCGGTTGCAGAATGTTTATTTCCAAGGGAGGTGCAGGCAATTGAAGGGGTTTGCCTGTCGAAGCAAACATGTTTCTTCCAATCCTGGACATGGCAGCGGATTTAGAGACACAGCTCAGGAAAAAGGCGGAGAGCTTTGTTGCATTTTAGCTAGCGCTTGACGAAAGCACCGACATATCGGACTGTGCTCAGCTTGCAGTCTTTGTGCGTGGTGTCGACACGGAGCTGCAAGTAACTGAAGAACTCTTGGATGTGGTATCACTCGATTACACCGCAACAGGACGTACCAATTTTGAAGCTGTTTGTGAATCAGTGGGCAATATGAATTTTCCGTGGGATATGCTCCATTCTGTAGCGACAGACGGTGCACCACAAATGATCGGGCGTCACCAAGGTTTTGCTTCTCGTTTGAAAAATAAACTCAGGGACGAATTCGGGAAAGACATTTTGACTCTTCATTGTTTTATTCACCAAGAGGCTCTGTGTGCTGAAACAGTAGAGCTAGGTGGTGTAATGAAAGATGTCGTGAAGTGTGTGAATTTTGTGCGGCGTCACGGTATGAATCATCGCCAATTCAAAGGATTCCTGAAAGATATGGAAGCGGAGTATGGGGATATACCTTACCACAGTACAGTTCGTTGGCTGAGTCGGGGAAAGTTCTTGATGTTTTCTTCGCCATTCGTGAGGAAATATCCCTTTTTCTCGAAATGAAAGGGGAAGAAATGCGTTGTCTGAAAGATATAAAATGGATATCAGACCTGGCGTTCCTAGCAGACATAACTATGCATCTGAATAATTTAAATCTGTCATTGCAAGGCATAGGGCAGCTAATCGTTGACATGCACGACCAGATCAAAGCGTTCATCGAAAAGTTACGTTTATTTGAGAGGCAGATGAGTAATGGACATTTAACGTTCTTCAATCGCCTTGCTTCTTTAACACTACCTGAAGGTACTACTTTCGGCGATTACCAAGCTCATCACGTCGTTTGTAACACGATTTCGAGACCTCACTAGTTTGGAAATGGAACTTAAGGTGTTCAGCACTGCTTTTTCAGTTTCCCCCGATGGCTTGTCATCGTCACTTCAATTGGAGATTATTGATTTGCAAAATTCTACTTTGTTGAAAGAGAGGTACTACAACACGTTGGATTTGTCACGATGGTATCGTTACAGCAAAAAACATTTCCCAAGCTTCACAACAATGCTACTCAGATCATGTGCATGCTTGGATCTACGTACTGTTGTGAGCAGGTTTTCTCAGCAATGAAAAGAGTAAAAGTAAGGAACGATCGTTTCTTCAGGGTGCAACAATGAAGGTCATCCTCCGCATTAACGCTGCGAACACTTTGACACCTGATATTGCCGATCTTGTAATGAAAAGTAAATGTCAAGCTACAGAGGCCCAATAAATTTAGTATGCAATTTCTTGTAAAACAGTTGTTTCTTATTTATTTCCTGAACATCGTATTTCCTGGTGTAGCATGTCACCGCGTCTTAGCAGCTAAGAGTATGAGGTTGTCGATCTTGTACGACACAGCTGGCACATCAAAACGCTTGCCTTGCCGCCTGCCTCAGCCAGCCGTGCCACGTGCCACGTGCCGGCCCACTTGACTGGTCACAGCGAGCGACACAGCTCCCTGCAGCAGGGAGCGCTCTGCAGCTCACAACGGAGCCGACGAGCTGGAACAGCCCGCTCTAGGGAATGATTTAAGTCTGATAAACGTAATGATTCTTCTCTTTAATACTTAAGGAATAACACTTTTTGTGAGAACCGGCCGTAATTCGGAAATACATATATTTGACTGCATGTGTGAGAACGCATGTGGATCGGGATGCATATGTCTTACCTCGTTTAATATGACGCCTCTGTGTACACATAAGTCTCCTTTGTTGAAGTGTCTGTTACGAAAACCCACGTAGTTTACAGGAGGAGGGTGAGAGTTAAAAGTGAAAGCAGCCAGACCATACTTTTTTAAGCTTTTCTCGATCTTGAGTGACTGCATACCCCCCCCCCCCCCCCACCACCACCACCCACCGCCCAATTGAGCGCATTTCGTCGTACTTTTTCTATAATTTTATGTATTCTCAATTTAAGTAATTTTGCAAGTTCTTTTTGCAGTTTTACATTTCTCTCGTTCCATATTCTATATACCATTTTCTGAAGATCTAATTGTACATTATAAATAAAGGATCTAGATGTTGCAGCTGAAATAACAGAATGTGAAAGACGGTTGACTGTTCTATTTAGCTTTGTTCAGACTTTCGTTTTTGGATCAATGATCATTCTAATGAGTAATTTTAGTGACTCTGGACGTCACTATAAACCATATCCAGGAATCTGTATGAAGGAAGATACGTCTCAACTTCATAAATTCGTGATATAATATCCTCCAGCATTACAGCAGCAGTTTCAACTATTCTGTTGTTTATCCGCCTTCGTAACTGTGCGGCCAGTGCAATGGATTGCTAACCCAAGGCGCCCGGTTTTGATTCCCGGCCTGCTCCGAGATTTTCTCCGCTCTTGAACTGGGTGTTGTGTTGTCCTAACGTTCGTATAGTCATAATTGCCCTCTTGAGGTGGCTAATGGGAATCCACAGAAAGACAATAAAAAGGAAGATAGCCGTTCAGTTGCGTTCCTCTTGTTGGTCTTTGATTCTGGCCTTATACCACATGTCAAATAAGATGGAATAGCCTGTGTTTCGGAAGCATGTTATGGTTTTCTTTGCTAATAACAACTGTTAATAGAACTTTTTAATCAGCAGTTTTGGTTTCGTCTCAATTTTTGCGAAGTATTCACCACAAGTCTTCAAAATGTCTTACGATTCCGAGCTGTCATTCGTTTTCATGGACTTCCAAATGTTCACAAAAGAAATTCATCCAAGCAGATGCCGAATGATCTTTTGGACGTTCAGCGTTACTCTGAATTGCAACATCAGATCTGAAACACCTTTTCGCGAAATTACCACGGTATCTACCTTCAACAAAAGATCTTGAATATACCCTACTCGAAATTTTAAATGTGTCCCCCAGTCAATATTCCGTTTTGTCACCATTTTTATAATAGATTTTCAAAATATTTTTGTAATGTCATCAACAACAACTTCTCCTCCTTTTTCCAATGATCCTGTGCTGCGTCTTCCCCACAAAATGAACGGTTTGTTTAAAGGTAAAATATCTGTATTGATGATCGATAAATGAGGGATTCATTTCCAGCTGTACCCGTTCTAGCAAAATGATCCTGCTAATAAGATTTCCTGCACATCTGATAAAAGCCAACAACTGTACAACTCACTAAAACAACATATATACCATCCTTTCTCGTCTTAATCCCATCAGTAAGCGTTTGTATACATATTTTCCTCACTATCTCAAGTCTGTCCTGTACATAACACTTTCAGCACAAATAAAACATTCAGATGTTGCGCTCACTTCCACTCACGTACGTAACTAAATAATAGTCAGACATCGACTGACACCTCCTTTGCTGCCAAATCTAGCAGTGGTCAGTAAAACACTCAGCAAAAAAGCACACGTTTTCGACAGCGGAGCAACAAAATCCAGAGACAGGTTATGTTGATAAGTAAATGAAACAACTAGAGTAAATGTCGGAAACAAATTGAATGGAAAGTTAAAAAAAAAAGAAAGAAAACTGACTGTTATTAACAATGTGATTTCCATAAAACTGATAATTGTTATAGTTACTAACCAACTAGACCAACTAGGTTTTCCGCAGTTTCCCTTGATTTATTGAAAACAAATTTTAAAGATCTACAACTTTTCTTCTATAAATTTTTTCGTCAAATTGGCGAATTATCATATACTGCACATTTTTTGTTGACGCTACAATTGTTTATCGATAGGTGAGAAACTAACGCTTTCTGACGTAGCGCGGAAGGTGTGAAAGTAACAATGTTTCGTGAAAGCGCATTATAGATATGTTCACATAAAAATGGGATGCTTATTTGTAGTATTGATTATGAAATTAAATTAGTTCTGTTTTAACACAATTATTCAGTTGATTACAATGTTGGCAGGGCCCACAAACAGAACACAAATGGCACGACGACCTCCGACTTCTATACAACATTGCACTGCCTGTGTTATCCCGAACTACGATGCAATGTTCCTTCGGCCATGTATGAAACTACAGCTACACTACTGGCCATTAAAATTGCTACACCACGAACATGACGTGCTACAGACGCGAAATTTAACCGACAGGAAGAAGATGCTGCGATATGCAAATGATAAGCTATTCAGAGCATTCACACAAGGTTGGAGGCGGTGGCGACACCTACAACGTGCTGACAGGAGGAAAGTTTCCAACCGAATACTCATACACAAACAGCAGTTGACCGCCGTTGCCCGGTGAAACGTTGTTGTGATGCCTCGTGTAAGGAGGGGAAATGCGTACCATTACGTTTCCGACTTCGATAAAGGTCGGATTGTAGCCTATCGCGATTGCGGTTTATGGTATCGCGACATTGCTGCTCGCGTTGGTCGAGATCCAATGACCGTTAGCAGAATATGGAATCGGAGGGTTCAGGAGGGTAATACGGAACGCCGTGCTGGATCCCAACGGCCTCGTACCACTAGCAGTCGAGATGACACGCATCTTATCCGCATGGCTGTAACGGATCGTGCAGCCACGTCTCGATCCCTGAGTCAACAGATGGAGACGTCTGAAAGACAACAACCATCTGCACGAACAGTTCGACGACGTTTTCAGCAGCATGGACTATCAGCTCGGAGACCATGGCTGCGGTTACCCTTGACACTGCATCACAGACAGGAGCGCCAGCCGCGGTGACCGAGCTGTTCTAGGCATACAGTCCGGAACCGCGCTGCTGCTACGGTCGTAGGTTCGAATCTTGCCTCGGGAATGGATGTGTGTGATGTCCTTAGCCGCGAGGGATTAGCCGTGCGGTCTGAGGCGCTGCAGTCATGGACTGTGCGGCTGGTCCCGGCGGAGGTTCGAGTCCTCCCTCGGGCATGGGTGTGTGTGTTTGTCCTTAGGATAATTTAGGTTAAGTAGTGTGTAAGCTTAGGGACTGATGACCTTAGCAGTTAAGTCCCATAAGATTTACACACATTTGAACATTTTTTTTTGATGTCCTTAGGTTAGTTAGGTTTAGGTAGTTCTATGGGACTGATGACCTCAGATGTTAAGTCCCATAGTGCTCAGAGCCATTTGAACCATTTTGAACAGAGAGGAGCGCCTGCGATTGTGTACTCAACGACGAACCTGGGTGCACAAATGGCAAAACGTCAGTTTTTCGGATGAATCCAGGTTCTGTTTACAGTATCATGATGGTCGCATCCGTGTTTGGCGACATCGCGGTGAACGCACATTGGAAGCGTGTATTCGTCATCGCCATACTGGCGTTATCACCCGGCGTGATGGTATGGGGAGCCATTGGTTACACGTCTCGGTCACCTCTTGTTCGCATTTGACGGTGCTTTGAACAGTGGACGTTACATATCAGATGTGTTACGACCCGTGGCTCTACCCTTCATTCGATCCCTGCGAAACCCTACATTTCAGCAGGATAATGCACGACCGCATGTTGCAGGTCCTGTACTGGTCTTTCTGAATACAGAAAATGTTTCACTACTGGCCATTAAAATTGCTACACCAAGAAGAAATGCAGATGATAAACTGGTATTCATTGCACGAATATATTATACTAGAACTGACATGTGATTACATTTTCTCGCAATTTGGGTTCATAGATCCTGAGAAACCAGTACCCAGAACAACCACCTCTGGCCGTAATAATGGCCTTCATACGCCTGGGCATTGAGTCAAACAGAGCTTGGATGGCGTGTACAGGTACAGCTGCCCATGCAGCTTCAACACGATACCACAGTTCATCGACAGTAGTGACTGGCGTATTGTGAAGAGCCAGTTGCTCGGCCACCATTGACCAGACGTTTTCAATTGTTGAGAGATCTGGAGAATGTGCTGGCCAGGGAGCAGTGGAACATTTTCTGTATTCAGAAAGACCACTACAGGACCTGCAACGTGCGGTCGTGCATTATCCTGCTGAAATGTAGGGTTTCGGAGGGATCGAATGAACGGTAGAGCCACGGGTCGTAACACATCTGAATTGTAACGTCCACTGCTCAAAGTGCCGTCAATGAGAACAAGAGGTGACCGATACGTGTAACCAGTGGCATCCCATACAATCACGCCGGGTGATACGCCAGTATGGCGATGACGAATACACGCTTCCAGTGTGCGTTCACGGCCATGTCGCCAAACATGGATGCGACCATCATGATGCTGTAAACAGAACCTGGATTCATCCGAAAACTGACGTTTTGCCATTTGTGCACCCAGGTTCGCCGTTTAGTACACCATCGCAGGCGCTCCTGTTTGTGATGCAGTGTCAAGGGTAACTGCAGCTGTGGTCTCCAAGCTGATAGTCCATGCTGCTGCAAACGTCGTCGAACTGCTCGCGCATATGGTTGTTGGCTCGCAAACGTCTCCATCTGTTGACTCAGGGATCGAGACGTGGCTGCACGATCCGTTACAGCCGTGCGGATAAGATGCCTGTCATCTCGACTGCTAGTGGTACGAGGCCGTTGGGATCCAGCACGGCGTTCCGTATTACCCTCCTAAACCCACCGATTCCATATTCTGCTAACAGTCATTGGATCTCGACCAATGCGAGCAGCAATGTCGCAATACGATAAACCGCAATCGCGATAGGCTACAATCCGACCTTTATCAAAGTCGGAAACGTGATGGTACGCATTTCTCCTCCTTACACGAGGCATCACAACAACGTTTCACCAGGCAACGCCGGTCAACTGCTGTTTTTGTATGAGAAATCGGTCGGAAACTTTCCTCCTGTCAGCACGTTGTAGGTGTCGCCACCGTCTCCAACCTTGTTTGAATGCTCTGAGAAGCTAATCAGTTCCATATCACAGTATCTTCTTCCTGTCGGCTAAATTTCGCGTCTTTAGCACGTCATCTTCGTGGTGTAGCAATTTTAATGGCCAGTAGTGTACGTTTAAAGTAGGTATTGCGTAAACAATGTGGTGCCTTTCTATGTTAAAGTGCTATGCATTGAGAACGAAGATAGTTTTAGTATGCGTATTGCACTTTTATTCTGGCTGCAAGATGAGACGCAGGTCCGTGAGGTGACGCAGGGTGACTCACGGTTTTTGCGAACCACACAACTGAATGGTCCTGCGCACGTTAGAGCGCAGCGTGACGTGAAGCAGGTCCCGCGCTTGGTGACCCTGCGGACCGCAGTCTCCTGTACGCAGTTACTGCGAGGCTCACGGTGGTTCTGGCCGTTGGTAGTTCGAAATGGAGGAAAAGCTCATTGAAGCCGTACGTGTTCGCAAAGATCTGTATGATGCAAGCCATGAAGATTACTTGAAAACGAAGCTGAAATCTGAGAAGTGGGAGGAAGTGGCCAAGGAAACGGACATACGAAATGGTAAGTTGCATTGTAATTCGTTGTTAAGATTCCACATTGACATTGTTAAAAATCTGTAGCAAATTTTCGTTATGTTCTCTGTCCTGTTTATCAAAAAAGATGCCTAGGTTCCTTACAATATCATTCCTTACTAGCGTGTGGCCCTCCATATCTAACAGTGAAAACGGAGTAGATGGCTTTAACCACGTCTTTGATATCAACATAGAATCGAAACTGCCGTCCGAGTACACTTATGATAGAATCACACATAGTTCTATGAGCACTGTTTAAATTGATTTGTTGTTGCATAGTACTGATGACTAATAGGATTCTGTTTCTGCTAATGTCTGTATGCGAAAATACGGTTTCTGTTAATTGGTAATAATGAAATTTGCCCACTTCTCGCTACATATACAGTGGCCCTGGTGACAGCAAGGGCTTTTCTCACCAGCTACTCTGCCCCTTCTGACTCACGCCATATGATCCTCCTCGTACGTTCTTCGGTGTGAGAACCTGTAGCCAGCCAGCTAGCCAGCCACTCGTGCCAAACTTTGTTAAACATGTAAAAAACAAAATTTAGTAAAAATCTCTCCCACATAAAGGCTTACAACCACGTCAGTCAACAATAAAAGCTCCGGTATCCTTCAAACCATCTTCTCAACAAACAAAACGATAACAATCCAGATTATGTGAAAACAATTACACTGAAATCTCAAACGACACTGCTGTTATGTTTAAAAAAATAGGAATCGGCTTCTTTGTATCTCAGATTATTCTTTATTGTTGCTCAATATTGGCAAGCACATATTTAAAAACAACTGTTGAATGGAATCAGGCGTCTTGTAGCGTATCACTTATCAGGAAATGAAAGCAAGCCGAAAAGAAGGGATTCCATGCTATGCGCAAACCCTTATGGAAAAAAAAGACATTGTTTACAGGTCAGATATTTTAAATTCTATCTCATTCTTATAATAGTTCTCTACTTTTTATAAACGCAATTGAGAAATATTCATTTTATTTTTATCAAACTAAAAATTTTGTGGGTGTGGTATGTTTGTGGTTGCTTCAGTACTGGCCGTCCGGGGTGGCCGAGCGGTTCTAGGCGCTACAGTCTGGAACCGCGCGACCGCTACGGTCGCAGGTTCGCATCCTGCCTCGGGCATGGCTGTGTGTGATGTCCTTAGGTTAGTTAGGTTTACGTAGTTCTAAGTTCTAGGGGACTGATGACCTCAGAAGTTAAGGCTCATAGTGCTCAGAGCCTCAGAGCCAGAGAGCTTCAGTACTGGCACATCGACGTAGTCGGCGCACATGCTGTACAGTCGTTACTGGGGCAGTAGGTACTGTGTGTTTACGTGGCCCACTTGTAGCAGACCTAGCGATATGAAAGGAATGTCCATGGGTCAGGTTTGGAAATTGGTGGTGTTAGTCTGCGGTGGTTGAATTTGCAGGCTGTACGGGATGGTTTATAATAATAACATTTTTCGAGTAAATCAATTAAAATTTTTAATTAATATTGATCCCAACATAAAGACTTTTATTCAATTAACATGTACCAATAGAAGCATGACATAGATGTTATGAATTAATTTATGTATTTCAAACATTATGTCTGGCTGTATGGATATTCTTAGTTTCTCAGTACTTTCCGTTCGAAACACATTCCTTTTCCCAAGGAACCATTCCTGTAGTGTTGAAGTATGTAGTGAAGTTCTGTCGAATTGTGAAAGCTTTCTGTGAACTTCGTGTTACATTTGATTGTAATAATGGTCGCGCCGGCCGTAGTAGCAGAGCGGTTCTAGGCGCTCGGTCTGGAACCGCGCGACCGCTACGGTCGCAGGTTCGAATCCTGCTTCGGGCATGGATATGTGTGATGTCCTTACGTTAGTTAGGTTTAAGTAGTTCTAAGTTCTAGGGGACTGATGACCACAGCAGTTAAGTCCCATAGTGCTCAGAGCCATTTGAACCATTTTTTGAATAATGGTCGCATTTGATCCTCTGGCATATCCTCCATAGTGCCGTCTCCACTTATTTCAGCCTTATAAGTAATTAAACAGTTGTGCAACACACAAGCTGCCTTCACAACACTGATAACACTATCTACTTTAATTTCAAATGGTGCTCGAAAAACTCGAAAACGCGAAGCAAGTATACCAAAACCGCACTCTGCCGTTTGGCGTGCTCTTGATAGTCTATAGTTGAACACTTTGTTTTCATAATTGTCAGTGACGCTTCGTTTTGGTTAAGGTTGCATCAAATTCTCACATAAAGGGAATGCCTCATCGTCTACAAATACGAAAGGCATTGCCTCCTGTATTGGAGGTAGTGCTGCAGGTGACGGAAGCTGTAAAGTGCGTTTCATCATTCTTTTCGCCAAAACGCTTGTATTGAAAATGCTTCCATCACTGAACCTCCCTTGTGACCCAACATCAATAGTAATGAATTTATACTCGTAGTCTATGGATGGAGATAGTGTGTTTAGAATTGAAATAGGAGGATCCAGTTTTCCAGGTTTTCTTATTACTACAGGTTTCCCATCAATGGCGCCTATGGAGTGTGGGAATTGCCATCTTCGTTGGAAACCAGCTGCGATTGATTCCCACTGTTCTTTTGTTGGTTGCATTATTTTCCATACAGGTTGAGATACATCCGATACGATGTTAGAGACCGTTCGTTCTCCCATTCTGTAGCTGTATGCAATAGTTATGTATGTGTTTCCTGTCGCCAAATACCTAGAACATAAAAGAAAAAAAATTAAAAAAGGAGTGATAGATTTGTAGCTCTATTTGTTTATTTTTTAATTAAAAAGTGAATAATTGACATAGCTAAATTCTCTTTTGACATCGTTGTTGCAGGTGTTGAAGCGAAAGCGTTGTGGGAGAAATTCAGACATTCGCTGAGAGATGCTCTCAGAAGACAACAAAAATCCATGAAAAGTGGGGCACCGGCTGAATCGGTTAAATAATAAGAATTTCAAAAGCAGATGGGATTTCTACAACCATATATGGCCAATAAAACACGAGAAGAGAACCTAAACGAATACACTGATGATAATGAAACCACATCACAAAATTGTGTCACTGATAGTCCAACTGATGTAGTCGACGAGGGTGAGGAATCACTCAGCATGCAGCAGGTAATCAGAAGTGCTCGGGCACTTCCTGAAATGTCACCTCCGCCACAAGAACCGACATCTGCAAAAAAATGAAGAAAGACACTATTGCTGGATTACTCAAACGAAGCATTGAACAACATGAAGAACGAGGAAGATTGAGATCAGAAGAAAGAAGAAATCTGTTGGCACAAACGAGTGCTCCAAGTGATCCTCTGTACCACTTCTTCATGTCAATGTACCAGATGACCAGATGCATGCCACTGTCATCTCAGTATGTCATCAGAAATGACATTTTCCGCGTGGTTACAGAAATGGAGGCCTCGTTGCTGAACATTCCAGTGAGAACTCCACAGTCCAACACAGTTCAGCGGCCATCATATCACAAGCTGTCCCCGGACAGTAACCAATCCCCCAGTCCATCCTACTCTAGTTCATCAACTCCATCCCATTCTTTACATTCCAACAGTCCATCGCTTACTACACAAGGTGATTGTGAGTTTCAACAAAGCACTTCAACTACGGTCTTAAATCGGCATGATTTGCTCACACTTATTAATGATTTCTCTGAAAACTGAATGTTAGTAAAAATTTTGCTATTTACATTTGCTGTACAGACGGTATTTGTGTGTTATTACAGAATATTTTTGTCATTTGAATATTATTATGTTTATTCAATAAAGAGTTTTCTATGAACGCTAAACTGTTACCCTCTGCCATTTGTGATGGCAATATTATATTGCATACAGAAGTATAGGCAACTAGCGGACCCGGTTATACTTTCGCAGTTGATAAATATCGATGGGAAATGTGTATATATCCTACACTATCGTCAATGGTTTCGACTGGGCGTTAGGAGTCAACCAATCACGACAGTGCCTTTAATATCATATAAAGACCTCACATGTTCACAAATCTATGAAAACAATTAATCCAAGGAATAGTTACTTAAGAAAGTTCGAGGAAGCGAGAAATATGCTTTTATATTTACATATTAAAAAAATTAAGCCATTGTGTTCACATAAAGGCTGTAATACCCTCGGTTACTTCATTTGGATATATGGTAAACCTAGTTCCAATGCTTTGAAATTTGGACACAACGTTGCACTGGACTACGCGCATGTAAATTTTGACACAACGTTCTACTAGAATATGCGCGTGTAGACACATTGTTACGAAAAATCGTGAAAAATTACATGTGTATAGGTTATATATAATATATTAAAGTAATAGGTACCTAACAACCATCCTGTATTAAAATGCAACTTTGTGTCAAAATTTCAAAGCAATCGGTCAAGAGCTTTCGGACGTTAGTGGCTATACACAAACCAACAGGAAATTTTTATATATAGAGATATATGTTAATCATAATAGCTTACCTTAAAAACACAGCTAGTTTCTCCTTGGTTCCAATCGGCCTTGTAGCGTTGCATCCCTGTCTGTCAATTTCATTCTTAATGAGACCATGCACTTCTTGGAATTGATCACTGTTTCATCTAAAATAGTTGGTGAATTTTTCATCATCAAATTCTTTAGTTAAAGCGAATTCCCAATGACTTAGTTAACAGCGGCACGCAGCGGCAAGTACAGCGCGCGGAGAGCAGGCATGGAAGTTGAAGTAGTGGGGAGGGTGGGCTGACGCGGCAACAGTTGGGCGCGGGGAGGTACTGCAGTGTCGGATGGGTATCTCCGGCCTTCTACACGATGGCCGCCGCACGTGCGCTGCCTGGTTGACAGCACCACCTGACTCTGACAGGCGGAGCGCGCGTGTCACAGGTGCGCAACCGGGAAAATTACACAATGCAATCACTCCTTCACACAGTATTTTTATTCAGCATTAACTGTATTGATACTGAACATAGAGCTGCTGTCCGACCACTAGACGTGTCATAATACGTAAATAACATAAATAATAATAACTATAGTAAAATACAAGTTAAAACTAGGGTGACACTTTAGTTACTATAGTATGGGAGCACAAAATACAAATTGTAGAGGTACAAAAAAAAAAAATAATAAGGTGGTTGCCTGAATCTTGTTACTTTCTCCTTTGGTTGATCAAACTAGGAATCTCTAAGGCACGAAATAGCATCTCCTTTTCTAGTCCCTAGATCTGAGAGCGTAAGGATGCTTTGACCTGAGCCCGTACCTGGGGCGAGCTGGGGAAGGGGGAACTTTCCGTTTTCTCCTCTTCACGGGAGGAGCAGGACATCTACATCTACATGACTACTCTGCAATTCACATTTAAGTGCTTGGCAGAGGGTTCATCGAACCACAATCATACTATCTCTCTACCATTCCACTCCCGAACAGCGCGCGGAAAAAACGAACACCTAAACCTTTCTGTTCGAGCTCTGATTTCTCTTATTTTATTTTGATAATCATTCCTACCTATGTAGGTTGGGCTCAACAAAACATTTTCGCATTCGGAAGAGAAAGTTGGTGACTGAAATTTCGTAAATAGATCTCGCCGCGACGAAAAACGTCTTTGCTTTAATGACTTCCATCCCAACTCGCGTATCGTATCTGCCACACTCTCTCCCCTATTACGTGATAATACAAAACGAGCTGCCGTTTTCTGCACCCTTTCAATGTCCTCCGTCAATCCCACCTGGTAAGGATCCCACACCGCGCAGCAATATTCTAACAGTGGACGAACGAGTGTAGTGTAAGCTGTCTCTTTAGTGGACTTGTTGCATCTTCTAAGTGTTCTGCCAATGAAACGCAACCTTTGGCTCGCCTTCCCCACAATATTATCTATGTGGTCTTTCCAACTGAAGTTGTTCGTAATTTTAACACCCAGGTACTTAGTTGAATTGACAGCCTTGAGAATTGTACTATTTATCGAGTAATCGAATTCCAACGGATTTCTTTTGGAACTCATGTGGATCACCTCACACTTTTCGTTATTTAGCGTCAACTGCCACCTGCCATACCATACAGCAATCTTTTCTAAATCGCTTTGCAACTGGTACTGGTCTTCGGATGACCTTACTAGACGGTAAATTACAGCATCATCTGCGAACAACCTAAGAGAACTGCTCAGATTGTCACCCAGGTCATTTATATAGATCAAATGGTTCAAATGGCTCTGAGCACTATGGGACTCAACTGCTGAGGTCATTAGTCCCCTAGAACTTAGAACTAGTTAAACCTAACTAACCTAAGGACATCACAAACATCCATGCCCGAGGCAGGATTCGAACCTGCGACCGTAGCGGTCCTGCGGTTCCAGACTGCAGCGCCTTTAACCGCACGGCCACTTCGGCCGGCCTATATAGATCAGGAACAGCAGAGGTACCAGGACGCTTCCCTGGGGAACACCTGATATCACTTCAGTTTTACTCGATGATTTGCAGTCTGTTACTACGAACTGCGACATTCCTGACAGGAAATCACGAATCCAGTCGCACAACTGAGACGACACCCCATAGGCCCGCAGCTTGATTAGAAGTCGCTTGTGAGAAACGGTGTCATAAGCTTTCCGGAAATCTGGAAATACGGAATCAACTTGAGATCCCCTGTCGATAGCGGCCATTACTTCGTGCGAATAAAGAGCTAGCTGCGTTGCACAAGAACGATGTTTTCTGAAACCATGCTGATTACGTATCAATAGATCGTTCCCTCCGAGGTGATTCATAAGGTGCAGAAGGTCCTGTGTTTGTCTCAGAAAGTGGTGGTAGGGGCATAGTTCCTGTATAGGGTTTTAACCTGTCAAAATGAACAATCACCTTGCGGTCAGGCAGTTGTAGTTCTGCATTAACAAGGGAAGTATGCTGAATAATTGAATATGGTCCGTTATACAGGGGGGTGAGTTTCTTCACTCTTCCTTTCTTTACATTAGGTTTCTTCAGCAAACCAAATCACCAGGTTTGCAGGAGGGGAGAATGGCATTTTTATTTCTTCTTTCTGCTTCCTGGTTGCCTTGAGGTTGTTCCCTTGTACCTTCTTCCAAATGGCCTTAAGGCAGCGGGCTAGCCCCTTAACGGCTGTGTGATCGATTCCCGGAGGTAATTTATCGATGTCTAAGAGAGATTCCATAGGGCAGTCATAAAGGGGATGTTCAGTGGCTTCGTGGAAACGGCTATTGTACGCACTTGCCACGTACAGAATGTATCTTTGCCAGTCGCTGTGGGTTGAGTTAACGTAATAGGAAAGCATTCATTTCACAGTGCGATGAACACGTTCAATGCAGCCATTTGCCTGGGGGTGAAAAGGGGGTGGTTCCCCATTTTTTAATTCTCAGCAATTTGGAAACTAGGACAAATAAGGCAGACATAAAGTTAGTTCCTTGGCCGGTTATAATGGCTTCATGGCTTCCGAAAGCAAGGACAAGATGATCTACAAAAGCTCGTGCTACGGTTTCAGCTGACACGTCAGCGATGGGTACCGAAATAAGCTATCGGGAAAAGTGATCAATAATAGATAGAATATATTTACTTCCTTGTGTGGTTAGTGGAAGTGGCCCGACCACGTCTAAAGCGACGAACTGAAAAGGTTTTGATGCCTCTGGAAGAGATTGTATGGGAATTTTGATTCGTGGGGGTGGTGTTCTTTGGGCACATGGTAGGCAATTTTTGATATACTTAGCAACATCTCGCCATCTGTTGTCCCAACAATATTTCGCGGAAATGCGGGCGTTTGTTTCTCTTCGTCCACTGTGGCAGCTTGGATGCTGTTATGGCACTGGGCAATAATTCTTGATTGCAAATCCTTTGGTATTACTATACGTTTACCCAGGGAGGTTTTACGATATAGAATTCCATCCTCTGTAACAAAATCCGAATGGGAGCGATACTGGCAACATTTTGCATCATTTTCCTGGGAGTCTTTTAATTCATCAATTAGTCCATCGTCTGTTTGAGCTACTCTCAACTTTCTACTAAGTTCGTCAGCATTCTGGTGCAATCTTCCAGCTTTGTGTTGCACTTGGTAATCATACTCACTCAGCTTCAGAGCCCAGCGTGTGAGACGGTTCCAAGGGTCTTTTAAATTTAATAACCATTGCAGTGCTGCATGATCTGTTACTACTGTAAATTTTCTCCCGTAAAGGTAGCATCTAAAATAGTTAACTCTGAACATTAGTGCTAGTAATTCTTTCTCTGTCATATTGTAGTTAATTTCCACCTGGTTCAGTTGACGGGATGCGTAACCAATTGGTCTTTCCCTGCCGTCAGTAATTTGACTCAGAACAGCTCCTATGGCAAAGTCGGATGCATCACATGAGAGAATGGATGGTTTTCCGAAATCGGGATAGATCAACAAGGGGGAACTGGTTAGAACATCCCTGAGATGCAGATTCGCACTCGGTGGTCCATTGATAGGGTACTTTTTTTTTCAACATGTGGGTAAGGGGTTTAGCTATTGTGGCATAGTCCTTTACAAAACGCCTATAATAATTCCTAAATCCCAGAAAGGTTTGCAATTCTTTTACATTCTTAGGGGAAGGGAAGGTTCTAACTGCTTCAATTAGACGGGGGTCGAGTTTTACTCCATTAGCACTAATAATGTGCCTAAGGTACTGCACTTGACTCTCAGCGAAGAAACATTTTTCTATTTTTAAGCTTAAATTAGCACTTCTTAGTCTAGAGAAAACATTTCTTAACCGGGTTACATGCTCATCTATGGTCCTGGATAAAACAATGATATCATCTAGATAGACTAGGCACATTGTGGGTTTCAGTCCTCTAAGTAAGAGGTTGGAAGAGCTTTGGAAAGTGGCTGGTGCATTGCGCAACCCGAATGGCATTCTCAGAAATTCATATAGACTGTTTTTGGCTTGTCGTGTGGTGCAATCGGTATTTGGTGGTACTCACTCTTCATGTCAAGGGTAATGAAGTATTTACAATTTCCTAACCTGTCAAGTGTCTCATCAATACGGGGAAGAGGATAAATATCTGGAGTGGTTACCTTATTTACTGCTCTTATATCGACGCAAAGACGGTAGGTCTTCTCCCCATTGATTGACTTCTTGAGGACCACAACGATTGGGGACGCCCAGGGACTGGTGGAGTCTTGTATTATCCCTTTTTCTAGCTGTTGTAGTATAGTTTCTTCCACAACAGGCTGGAGGTGGTACGGAATTGTATACGGTTTCTGTGCAATGGGCCTTGCTACTCCGGTGTGAATTTCATCCTAAATAAGGTCAGTAGCCGGCAGATAACGCCTTTCCTCGAATAACCAGGAGTGTTCTTCCAAGACAGAGTAAAATTTATTTTGTTCAGTCACAGGCAGATGAGCTAACTTATCCTTAAATTTGTCTTTGAGCACGGGAGCGATATGACATATGTTACATCCCGAGAGCCGGTATTTTTGGTTAGATTTTGGCTTCTCTTGTACAGGGTAGTCTTTTTCAATCTTGTGGCCGCTAGCTATAATGGTGCCGCTAGGAATCTCTACTTCCTTCGTTCCAAAATTGTCCAAACAGACGAGAACGTAAAATTTTTTCCCCTGCATTTCTGCTGTTGTTAAACCGCGTTTAACATGGACTTTTAATCTGTTGAGGACATCGTTTTGATGGAGAGGATCCACCAATACGGCTGTTCTCGGCAGTTTGCGGGATTTGACCCCAAGACAGAGAATGTGTCCTGTGCCACCGCTGATTGTAACAGAGGTAGTTGTTCGTAAAGCCCACGTTTGCGTGGAGGGAACCTGTGGAAGCGGCCGCGTTTCACAAATTCCTTGCGACGGATTGACGTGAGAGCCACCGAAACGGTGGGTTTCCTCACCGAGACGGACGGTTTGCGTTTTGTAGTCGACTACACTCTGGTAATGCTGAAGGAAATCACTCCCCAGGATGACATCGAAATGTCGCCTTTGTTTCCGAATTACGTCCATGTCAAAAGGGTAGTAGCTGGCTCCGATTTTCAACTTAACTTGACGATACCCCGCGGGTACGATTATCTCGTCACTCAGATCATTAATGTGGTGACGGGGTGGTTTTAACACTTGTCTATCCCCATGCCCTACGAATAACATGCTCGTTTGTGCTCCCGTGTCAATAAGTACTCTTACCTCTAATTTTACCCTGGAGGAGGATACTCGCAGCCTCATTTACGACACCGTGGTGGATTGGATACGTAAATTTTACAGGGGGCGCGGTCTGGCGGCGTGAGTTGCCCCTCGACCGGTTCCCGGCTGTCTTTGGGGTCGGGATGGATTGTTGGTGAATTGTTTTCCTCTGCTGGCTGTACGATGGGCCCACGTTTCCCGAGTTCTCTGGCAGTTTTTACTCATGTGCCCTATGATTCCGCACCGAGAACAATAAGGTGCAGGGCATTACGCGCCAGCATGGCCTGTCTTTCGGCAGCGTTGGCATGGCTGCTCGTGTTTAAGAATTGGACGCGGCTGTTCATCCGGGCGTTGCGAACTGGAAATAAAATGTGCTACCTCTTCTCGCATCATCGCGAGTTGTGTGGCATCATGCAACGAGGCGGGTGATGCTATTTTGACCTCCCCTCCAAAATACGGGTTGATTCCACATATAAATACGTCAATCGAGAGGGCTTCGGCCTGCTCATTCAACACCTCGTTACGGACGGAATCCGAACCCAGCGTGTAAGTACGGCAAGCTTCTGCGCGGATTCGGTCAGCGAATGTTTCTAAAACCTCCCCTTGCTTCTGGCGGAGGGTGGACAACTTTTCCTTGTAATAGCCGGCGCCACGTCTGTCCGAATATCTTCTTTTCAACCCAACTTCTAACGTGACGAAAGAGGTGGTGTCCCTAAGGGTGTGCACTGATTCAATACAGTTACGGACATCACCTGACAATACAGCGTGTTACAAAAAGGTACGCCCAAACTTTCAGGAAACATTCCTCACACGCGAAGAAAGAAAATATGTTATGTGGACATGTGTCCGGAAATGCTTACTTTCCATGTTAGAGCTCATTTCATTACTTCTCTTCAAAACACATTAATCGTGGAATGGAAACACACAGCAACAGAACGTACCAGCGTGACTTCAAACACTTAGTTACAGGAAACGTTCAAAATGTCCTCCGTTAGCGAGGATACATGCATCCACCCTCTGTCGCATGGCATCCCTGATGCGCTGATGCAGCCCTGGAGAATGGCGTATTGTATCACAGCCTTCCGCAATACGAGCACGAAGAGTCTCTACATTTGGTACCGGGGTTGCGTAGACAATAGCTTTCAAATGCCCCCATAAATGAAAGTCAAGAGGGTTGAGGTCAGGGGAGCGTGAAGGCCATGGAATTGGTCCGCCTCTACCAATCCATCGGTCACAGAATCTGTTGTTGAGAAGCGTACGAACACTTCGACTGAAATGTACAGGAGCTCCATCGCGCATGAACCACATGTTGTGTCGTACTTGTAAAGGCACATGTTCTGGCAGCACAGGTGGAGTATCCCGTATGAAATCATGATAACGTGCTCCATTGAGCGTAGTTGGAAGAACATGGGGCCCAATCAATACATCACCAACAATGCCTGCCCAAACGTTCACAGAAAATCTGTATTGATGACGTGATTGCACAATTGCGTGTGGATTCTCGTCAGCCCAAATTTACAATTTGATCACGTTGGAATGAAGCCTCATCCGTAAAGAGAACATTTGCTCTGAAATGAGGATTGACACATTGTTGGATGAACCATTCGCAGAAGTGTACCCGTGGAGGCCAATCAGCTGCTGATAGTGCCTGCACACGCTGTACATGGTACAGCACTCTCCATACAGTGACGTGGTCAGCGTTACCTTGTACAGCAGCAACCTCTCTGACGCTGACATTAGGGTTATCGTCAACTGCACGAAGAATTGCCTCGTCCATTGCAGGTGTCCTCGTCGTTCTAGGTCTTCCACAGTCGCGAGTCATAGGCTAGAATGTACCGTGCTCCCTAAGACGCCGATCAATTGCTTCGACGTCTTCCTGTCGGGACACCTTCGTTATGGAAATCTGTCTCGATACAAACGTACCGCGCCACGGCTATTGCCCCGTGCTAATCCAAACATCAAATGGGCATCTGCCAACTCCGCATTTGTAAACATTGCACTGACTGCAAAACCAAGTTCGTGATGAACACTAACCTGTTGATGCTACGTACTGATGTGCTTGATGCTAGAACTGTAGAGCAATGAGTCGCATGTCAACACAGGCACCGAAGTCAACGTTACCTTCCTTCAATTGGGCCAACTGGCGGTGAATCGAGAAAGTACAGTACATACTGACGAAACTAAAATGAGCTCTAACATGGAAAGTAAGCGTTTCCGGACACATGTCCACATAACATCTTTTCTTTATTTGTGTGTGAGGAATGTTTCCTGAAAGTTTGGCCGTACCTTTTTGTAACACCCTGTATAAGGCGGAGTACAATTAACAGGAAATCGTCTGGCCAAGCGCAAATGTGGCCTACGTCTCGGTCAGTTTGCAGGAAGGATTCGATTCTACACAGAGTACGCGAAAGAACTTGCCCCCCTTCTAACAGCCGTGTACCGCAAGTCTTCAGAGGAACGGAAGGTTCCAAATGATTGGAAAAGAGCACTGGCAGTTCCAGTTTTCAAGAAGGGTCGTCGAGCAGATGCGCAAAACTATAGGCCTGTATCTTTGACATTGACTTGTGTAGAAGTTTAGAACATGTTTTTTGCTCGCGTATCATGTCATTTCTGGAAACCCAAAATCTGCTCTGTAGGAATCATCATGGATTCCTGAAACAGCGATCGTGTGAGACCCAACTCACTTTATTTGTTCATGAGACCCAGAAAATATTAGATACAGGCTCCCAGGTAGATGCCATTTACCTTGACTTCCGGAAGGCGTTCGATACAGTTCCGCACTGTCGCCTGATAAAGTAAGAGCCTACGGAATATCAGACCAGCTGTGTGGCTGGATTGAAGAGTTATTAGCAAACAGATCACAGCATGTTGTTCTCAATGGAGAGACGTCTACAGACGTCAAAGTAACCTCTGGCGTGCCACTGGGGAGTGTTATGGGACCATTGCAGTTCACAGTATATATAAATGACCTAGTAGATAGTGTCGGAAGTTCCATGAGGCTTTTCGCGGATGATGCTGTAGTATACAGAGAAGTTGCAGCATTAGAAAATTGCAGCGAAATACAGGAAGATCTGCAGAAGATAGGCACTTGGTGCAGGGAGTGGCAACTGACCCATAACATAGACAAATGTAATGTATTGCGAATACATAGAAAGAAGGATCCTTTATTGTATGATTATACGATAGCGGAACAAACACTGGTAGCAGTTACTTCTGTAAAATATCTGGGAGTATGCGTGCGGAACGATTTGAAGTGGAATGATCATATAAAATTAATTGTTGGTAAGGCGGGTACCAGGTTGAGATTCATTGGGAGAGTGCTTAGAAAATGTAGCCGATCAACAAAGGAGGTGGCTTACAAAACACTCGTTCGACCTATACTTGAGTATTGCTCATCAGTGTGGGATCCGTACCAGATCGGGTTGACGGAGGAGATAGAGAAGATCCAAAGAAGAGCGGCGCGTTTCGTCACAGGGGTATTTGGTAACCGTGATAGCGTTACGGAGATGTTTACCAAACTCAAGTGGCAGACTTTGCAAGAGAGGCGCTCTGCATCGCGGTGTAGCTTGCTACCCAGGTTTCGAGAGGGTGCGTTTCTGGTTGACATATCGAAAATATTCCTTCCCCCTACTTATACCTCCCGAGGAGATCACGAATGTAAAATTAGAGAGAGCGCGCACGGAGGCTTTTCAGCAGTCGTTCTTCCTGCGAACCATACGCGACTGGAACAGGAAAGGGAGGTAATGACAGTGTCACGTTAAGTGCCCTTCGCCATACACCGTTGGGTGGCTTGCGGAGTATAAATGTAGATGTAGATTTGTTCATTGGGTTTCCTGGAAAATGTCGGGATAAAGTTAACTGTTAGCCAAAGTGGTCATGTGCGACTGGGGCATTATGCTACTGGAGGTGCTTGCAGCTGTCATTTGCGGCGTAGCAGGGTGTGTTTCTGGCACACTTTAACAGGCAGACTGGGTTTGAGCTAATTTTTGGCATTCTTCCGTTAATTCTATCTTCCGTAATAGTAATTTGTCAATTTCTGCTTGGAGGGCAGCTACTGGGTCTGGTTTTCCCGTAGGTGGGGAGTTATCTTCGCCAGTGGCGGTACTACGGGTTTGAGGCATGGTTACGATGTTAAGGCACCTAATGCTCGCTGAAGACTTTTACAATCGGAGCCCGGAAAGAAACGAGAGGACCTATATTGGATTGGACGACGGCGTAGCTGACAGCATGGAGGCGGTGGCGTAGAAAAATGAAGCGGCAGAGAAGCTGAGGTGGTGGTGCGTTGGGTGACGACGGCTGGAAACGGCGGCGAAGGTGACGGCTGGTCGTCGTGCCTCAGCTAGCCGGCCGGAACAATTGCGTTTCCTGGATGATGGCGCGCGGACGGAACATGCCACTGCGCTAAATCGGGGTGGCGCGGAGGGGGCTAACCGCGGCGTGGCATAGCACCGGACTGCCTGGAGGTTACAGCGGCGCGGCTGGCTGTGAGGCGTGGCGAAGCGCTCGGACACGCAAGCAGCATGGCGTTCGCTGCGGCAGCTGTTTGGGAAGAACGCCGAAACGGCGGGAGGCTGCGTGGCGAACAATGGTGCGTGCGCGTGTTATTGCGCATCGCATCTGGCGCGACAAGCGCGAAGTGCCTCTGGCAGCTTCATTGGGTACGGCAGTTAGATTACTAAGACGGGCCTAACGGTGAGCCATTCCACTTCTGACACCAGTTGTTAATGCGTCAGGATTGCCCAGGAGGGGAAAGCAGTTGAGGTGAAGAATAAAACATACGCTACTGGCCATTAAAATTGCTACACCACGAAGATGACGTGCTACAGACGCGAAGTTTAACCGACAGCAAGAAGATGCTGTGATATGCAAATGATTAGTTTTCAGAGCATTCACACGAGGTTGGCGCCGGTGGCGACACCTACAACGTGCTCACATGACGAAAGTTTCCAACCGATTTCTCATACACAAACAGCAGTTGACCGGCGTTGCCTGTGTTGTAATGCCTCGAGTAAGGAGGATAAATTCGGACCATCACCTTTCCGACTTTGATAAAGGTCGGATTGTAGCCTATCGCGATTGCGATTTATCGTATCTCGACACTGCTCCTCGCGATGGTTGAGATCCAATGACTGTTAGCAGAATATGGAATCGGTGGGTTCAGTAGGGTAATACGGAAAGCCGTGCTGGATCCCAACGGCCTCGTATCACTTTCAGTCGAGACGACAGGCATCTTATCCGCATGGCTGTAACGGATCCTGCACCCACGTCTCGATCCCTGAGTCAACACATGGGGACGTTTGCAATACAACAACCATCTGCACCAACAGTTCGACGACGTTTGCAGCAGCATGGACTGTCAGCTCGGAGACCATGGCTGCGGTTACCCTTGACGCTGCATCACAGACAGCAGCGCCTGCGATGGTGTACTCAACGACGAACCTGGCTGCATATGCCGACCTTCAGTAATGAGGAAAAACTAGATGTTATTTTAATTTATGGAGAATGTCACAGAAATGCAACCACAGCTGTGACACTGAATGTTGATCGGCGGTGTCCGTCACGTCGATCCATTGGCAACATCTGCAAGACACTCACGGAAACAGGAAGCTGGGCTCCCACAAAACGTCGACGTACAACGCCAGCAACTGGCAATGGAAACGAAATTGCTGTTCTGGCTGCTGTAGCGCACAATCCTCAGGTGGGTGTACAAGAAATTGCACGACGTGTAGGAATAAGCCACAGTAGTGTGTGCAGAATCTTGCATCGGCATCGGTTTCATCCGTTCCACTGCACTAAGAACTGTACGGGAATGACTTTGAATCCCTCATTGCATTCTGTCGCACTTCAGTAGTTGCAAGGTAATCCAGTATTCCTAACAAGGGAACCTCCCCATCGCACCCCCCTCAGATTTAGTTATAAGTTGGCACAGTGGATAGGCCTTGAAAAACTGAACACACATCAATCGAGAAAACAGGAAGAAGTTGTGTGGAACTATGAAAAAAAATAAGCAAAATATACAAACTGAGTAGACCATGCGCAAGATAGGGAACACCAAGGAAAGTCTAATTCCATGAGCGCCGTGGTCTCGTGGTTAGCGTGAGCAGCCGCGGAACGACAGGTCCTTGGTTGAAGTTTTCCCTCGAGTGAAAAATTTAATTTTTTATTTTCAGACAATTATTATCTGTCCGTCCGTCCGTCCGATGCGAGGTAACTGCGCCATAGTATGGGGACGGTACACCAAACGGAAAAATTTGAAAACGTTAAAAACATATGTTTTGACAGAGCACAGGGAAAACTGTGCGACTGTGAAACTGTTGCATTCATTTGTTGCAGTTTATGTGACAAACTCTTATTTTCATCACTTTCTTGGGAGTGATTATCACATTCACAAGAAAACCTAAATCGGGCAAGGTAGAAGAATCTTTTTACCCATTCGCGAAGTGTACAAGTTAGGTGGGTCGACAACATATTCCTGTCATGTGACGCACATGCCGTCACCAGTGTCGTATAGAATATATCAGACGTGTTTTCCTGTGGAGGAATCGGTTGACCTATCACCTTGCGATCAAATGTTTTCGGTTCCCATAGGAGAGGCAAGTCCTTTCGTCTACTAATCGCACGGTTTTGCGGTGCGGTCGCAAAACACAGACACTAAACTTCTTACAGTGAACAGAGACGTCAATGAACGAACGGACAGATCATAACTTTGCGAAAATAAGAAATTAAAATTTTCTGTCAAGGGTAGACTAGAACCAAGGACCTATCGTTTCGCAGCTGCTCACGCTAACCACGGAACCACGGCACTCATGGGTTCAGACTATCCTTGATGTTGCCTATCTTCGCAAGGACTACTCAGTTTGTATATTTTGCTTATTTTTTTCATAGTTCCACACAACTTCTTCCTGTTTTCTCGATTGATCTATGTTCAGTTTTTCAAGGCCTATCCACTGTGCCAACTTATAACTAAATCTGAGGGGGGTGCGATTGGGAGGTTCCCTTGTAAGCAATACGTTGTTTACGGACGAGGCTTCATTTACAAATCATGGTAATGTGAAACTGCGGAACATGCACTACTGATCCGTACAAAATCCCCACTGGATTCGCCAAGTTGCTAATCAGCGACGGTGCTAACTGTATTATAGGTCCCTATTTTTATTGTGGAACATTGAATGGACAGCGATATGCATCGTTTCTTCAACACACACTAGCGCTCCTCATGGAGGATCTAGGATTCGAAACTCTTCTACCAATGTGGTTCCATCATGATGGATGTCCCGCACACAATGCAAAAGTCGACAGAGACGTTCTAGATGTGACATTTCCAAATAGGTGGATGGGGTGGGGTGGTACTGTGCGATTGCCAGCACGGTGCCCCGACTTGACGAGAGACAGAGTGTATCAAGAACCCCCAACGACAGTAGAGGATATGCAACATCGTATTACTGCGGCGTGTGCGGAAATATCTGTAGAAACTCTATGATCTTTGCAACACTCTCTCATTACCCGTCCGCCGACCGGTGTGGCCGAGCGGTTCTAGGCGATACAGTCTGGAACCGCGCGACCGCTGCGGTCGCAGGTTCGAATCCTGCCTCGGGCATGGCTGTGTGTGATGCCCTTAGGTTAGTTAGGTTTAAGTAGTTCTGAGTTCTAGGAGACTGATGACCTCAGATGTTAAGTCCCATAGTGCTCAGAGCCATTACCCGTCCAAAACGTTTATTGTTACAAACGGAGGGCACTTCGAACATATGTTGATATGACACAGTTTCATTGGTCAGGATGTCCGCCCCCGGTACCTGAATGGCCAGTACAACAGAATATCAGTTCTAAAGGCTCGGGTTCGATTCCCGACTGGGTCGGAGGTTTTTTTCCGCTCAGGAACTGGGGGTTGTGTTGTCCTAATCATCATCATTTCATCCCCATCGATGTGCAAGTCGCCGAAGTGGCGTCAAATCGAAAGACTTGCACCAGCGCGAACGGTCTACCCGACGGGAGGCCCTAGTCACGCGACATTTATTTATTGGTCAAGATGTGGGTGTATTTTCTATGCTGGATGTAATGCACGACAATATAGTTTCTATGGGCTACAGGGCACTAGTAAATGTGTTTAGCAAAGTGAATTCAAGTGTCTTATCTCTAACTGTAGCTATAGTTGTCATTTCGCTAGAATAACATACATTTATAGTTTGAAAAACGTAACTTGGACGTGTTACTTGTTTATTTGTGTAGATCGTGCATTCCTTCCCATTGTGTGAGCCCCTGACATAGGCAGCGTAAGGTGCACGCTTGAGTCTCAGGACGTGCGCTACCTGTGTGCTTCATTTATTTCAAGCGTCAACTTCGCTTCGCAAAGAAAAGTGTGTCCAGTTTGCTTTAAAATAGCAGTCAAGATTAAGGGCCCCCTTGTAAGTTGCTCAAAATGCATAAAGTTACTTGATTAATGAATATATTAACTGCTTTTGAAGTTTATGTTGAGTTTTATGCACATTGTGTGATAAAAAGTGTAATATCAGATTGGAAGCCCATTACTTACCGTTTCTATTACTGAAGGTAAAGCTACTATGAGTGCCCTTATTTACAAAAACAGTTACAACATTCCTTACTAAGTGCATTTTAATTAATTTTGTGCTGTGTAGAAAGTATCTGATGAAATAAGACTAGGCTCAGGTCCTTTTCTAGTTTAGTAATGAATTGCTGTGATGATGAAATAACTCAGGTTTGGCAAAATATTTACTGTTCATGAGTGTTAAAGTGTCATTTGTGTTTGTGAAAACTTGAATACCTTACAATAACTGCTTTTATCCACTATAACATTTTTCTGCTTGTGGTAGGGTTCATTCCACTTTCGTAGTAACGGAGTATAGGTGGTGTTTTTCCACCAAAACTATTTACTTTTCTTTGAAAGAAATGTTTCACATTGCTATGCCTAATTAGACTGGCGACCGTATTCCTTTTAATTTGAGTAAATTTGATTAGTTAAAACATTATCTAAATTGTATCTGACACTTTCTGTGTTTTATGTAACTTTAATTTCAAGTCCGACAAGCAAAATCCTTTAGGCATTTTACGGTTAAATCTGTAAAAATCCTCCCAGAGGGTAACATCATACTGCATGCAAACACAAAAATTGAGTATTATCTATACGCTGACATAGCAAAACAGTGCAGTGATAGTGTTATAAAGGGCCACTGTGTTGTCCCTGGTGGGAGGTAATACGTGAAGCTTGTCATTTTCGGCACACTCTTGAGACAGTGGATCTCAGAAACCCCTATCGATTTCCGAAATGCAATGTCCCATGCACCTAGCTTCAAATACCATTCTGCGTTCAGTCAGTTAATTCTTGCCGTGCATCAATAACCATGTCGGAAAACTTTTCAAATGAATCATCTGACAAGGGGAGGCCACGACGTTTGGAACGAGGATTTACTGCAAACTTCGTACACTCGTAGTACTCCATTAGGACAACAAAATGTGTACTTCTCAAAAGCAGGTACGGTAACTCAGCGTGTTCGGTCAGAGGGTTATGTTAGGTTAAGCCGGCACGGTAACTCAGCGAGTTCGGTCAGAGGGTTACGTACCCTCTGTAATAAAAAAAAAAACTGAGTTAATCGATCATCAACGATCTTAATCGGACGTTTTACGACCTCTGCCCCGAGCTGATACAACGAACAAAAGCGAACAAAATGAGATTAAAAAAAAGGGTTAGCTGCCCTCTGTAACAAATAAACTGAGTTAATGGATCAACGACTAACTGAAACGGGTGTCTTGCGACGTCCTCACAGAGCAGATGCAACGAACGAAAACGAACAAAATGAGGCTAAAAAAAAAAGTGGTTAGCGTTCAAACCCAGTATTCGCTGGGGCGCTGGATCGCGTCCCGCTCGTCAGTTTTTTTATTTTTTTCTAACACAGTCATTTTCTGTACTATTTATATTGTAATTGATGTAATGGGAAACCTACGTGTAGTGGGATGAACTTTTATTAAATTTACAACGTTATTTGGCAGTCTACAAATTTTTATTATCAGAAATAATATAATATTCATAACTACCGACTATTAAAAGGCCAAAAGAATAAAGTGATACTAAAAATGTATGCTTGTCCGTGATTTGAGAAATCCCTTATACCTGGAAGGAGCCCGAAACGACTTGTTACCTCCAAGTTTTGCCCGGCACAGACAGCTTTCGAAAGATGTACAATTAATCATCGCTTTCGACATTGCGAGTACAAGTTGCGGGATGGTATGTTTCGTAAAAATATGAAAAACAAAGTTGAACGGCTACGTTTCCGCACACGCAAGGTCTTTTGAGGTTTTCCGTGGAAAAACAAACCTCGTTAACATTTTCAAAAACCTCTCTTTCAGCAGATAATTTGGAAGCAAACTATACATAACGCAGCATTTCCATAAATATCGACGCTGATCATTGGTCACGCAGTATCGAGTGTATTTTAATAGCGTCTTCACGAGAAAATTCAAAAATTCAAAATGGTTCAAATGGCTCTGAGCACTATGGGACTCAACTGCTGAGGTCATAAGTCCCCTAGAACTTAGAACTACTTAAACCTAACTAACCTAAGGACAACACACACATCCATGCCCGAGGCAGGATTCGAACCTGCGACCGTAGCGGTCGCGCGGTTCCAGACTGTAGCGCCAGAACCGCTCGGCCACCAGCGGCCGGCTGTCTTCACGAGAAGCAATTTCTCGATTAAATACGAACAATTTTGAAGACACGGACAAACATAGATTTTCAGTATCACTTAATGCGTTCGGTTGTTTACTAGTCGGTAGTTATGAACATTATATTATTTCTGATAATAAAAATTTGTAGACTGCCAAATAACATTGTAAATTTAATAAAAGTTCATCCGATTACAAGTATTTTTCCCATTACATCAATTGTAATATAAATAGTAAAGAAAATGACTTTGTTAGAAATTAAAAAAAACTGACGAGCGGGACTCGATCCAGCGAATACTGGGCTTGAAGGTTAAACCCTCGGCCGCCGGCGCTTCATCGTAAAAATGGCCATGCACAGGTATATATTTGACGACGGAAAATATCTTGCGATTTTCTCAATAACGCTTGAGAAGTACGCGCAACTGCTTACACATTTTGTTGTCCTAATGGAGTACTACGAGTGTAGGAAGTTTACAGTAAATCCTCGTTCCAAACGTCGTGGCCTCCCCTTGTGAGTAGAAATAAGAGCTCTACAATGCACTGCCCTTTTGTATCTTGTGTATGTGGTACTACCACCATCTGCATATGTGCACATCGCTGTCCATGACTTTTGTGACGTTCAATCCCGTCTCCAGCCATCCTGATTTAGGTTTTCCGTGATTTCCCTAAATCGTTTCAGGCAAATGCCGGGATGGTTCCTTTGAAAGGGCACGGCCGATTTCCTTCCCAATCCTTCCCTAACCCGAGCTTGCGCTCCGTCTCTAATGACCTCGTTGTCGATGGGACGTTAAACACTAACCACCACCACCACTTTTGTGACCTCAGTGTATGTCTTAGTACAGGGGTGGGCGTGTGACAGGTCCGAGAGATTGCTGTGGGCATTGCGGGCATTAGTATGGCCTTCCGGGCGCGATGCGCGCGCAGCTGCCATTGTTTGGCCGCGGTTATTGTGAAGCGACGCGACACGACCAGAACAGACTAGCGATAGCGGAATGAACCAATGCTGCTCCCTCTCAGTACGCATGATTATACTGGCGCTGCAAGCAGAACACAGAGCCGCACTGAGCGAATAAGGCATGTTGCTCCTGACAAGGGAAACTCCCTATCGCAAACTCCCCCCCCCCCCCCCCTCCCTCAGATTTAGTGGTAAGAGGGCCCAGTGGATAACCCATCAAAAGCTGAACACAAATCTACATCTACATCTACATGGTTTTTCTGCAATTCACACTTAAGTGCCTGGCAGAGGGTTCATCGAACCATTTTCATACTACTCCCACATTCCACTCTCGAATGGCGCGTGGGAAAAAGGAACACCTAAATCTTTCCGTTCGAGCTCTGATTTCTCTTATTTTATTATGATGATCATTTCTCCCTACGTAGGTGGGTGTCAACAAAATATTTTCTCATTCGGAAGAGAAAGTTGGTGATCGCAAATAGATCTCGCCGCAAAGAAAACCGCCTTTGTTTCAGTGACTGCCACCCCAACTCGCGTAACATATCAGTGACACTCTCACCCCTACTGCGCGATAACACGAAACGGACTGCCCTTCTTTGCACTTTTTCGATGTCCTCCGTCAATCCTACCTGGTAAGGATTCCACACCGCTCAGCAATATTGCAGCAGAGGACGGACAAGTAGGCTGTTTCTATTGCATTTGTCGCATCTTCTAAATGTTCTGCCAACAAAGCGCAGTCTTTGTTTCGCCTTCCCCACAATATTATCTATGTGGTCCTTCCAGCTTAAGTTGCTCGTAATTGTAATTCCTAGGTATTTAGTCGAATTGACAGCCCTTAGATTTGTGCGATTTATCGTATACCCAAAATTTATCGGATTTCTTTTAGTACCCGTGTGGATGACCTCGCACTTTTCTTTGTTTAGTACCAATTGCCACTTTTCACACCATACAGAAATTCTCTCTAGATCATTTTGTAATTGGAATTGATCGTCTGATGATTTTACTAGACGGTAAATTACAGCGTCATGTGCTTACAGTCCAAGGGGACTGCTCAGATTATCACCTAGATCATTTATGTAAATCAGGAACAGCAGAGGGCCTATGACACTATCTTGCGGAACGCCAGATATCACTTCTGTTCTACTCGATGATTTACCGCCTGTCACTACGAACTGTGACCTCTCTGAGAGGAAATCACGAATCCAGTCATACAACTGAGACGATACTCCATATGCACGCCATTTAATTATTAGTCGCTTGTAAGGAACGGTATCAAAAGCCTTCTGGAAATCTAGGAATATGGAATCGATCCCTTGTCGACAGCACTCATTACTTCATGGGAATAAAGAGCTAGCTGTGTTGCACAAGAACACTTAACTTGTGTTTACAAAGGTGTCGCAAACGAAGGGCGACAGGCAACCAAGTCAGAGTTCATGCAAGTTTGTCACACAGTTTGTGGATCGCCAATGCTGAATTCGTAGCACTCTCTCCTAGGCCGTGCTATGCTCCTCGAATACGTTCCGCTAATGTCCGCTACTGAGCACTAATGTTCGTATACTGAGCCGATATGAGAGGCCAAAGCTATTTTTTTCCCCTTTATTGTTATTTGCACACCTGATACAGGTAGGCCGGCAGCAGTATACTACTCCGCTCTTCGGCCACAGTTATGACAAACGATACATAAGGAGACATCGAAAAGCAGACATGATGGATAAACAACAGTAGACATACAAAATTAAAATACACGGAGCCGTTCACGGGCGCAGTGTTTAAAGTAAAAAACGTTCAGAGACGTGGACACGCACAGAGATGACAGAAATGACACACGTGAACGATGGAGCACAAACGATGAAACACTGGAACACGAACACGAAGGCACACACGAACACTAGGTGACCATCTCCGGCGTGCGAATGTTCGCTGTTCGTGTACGAGTCCGGGGACCTGCCAAAGGGGAAAAGGTGGGGGAAGAGGGAGATTGGGAGGGTGTAGATGCCACCAAGGAGATGGGGGGGGAGGAAAGAAGGTAGGGGGGGTAGGGGGAGAGAAGGGAGGGAGGAAGGGAGGAGGGAGAGAAGGGAGAGAGGGTGCTATTGGGAAAAGACACAGGGGTTTGAAGGGGAGGATCAAAGTTGGTAGGAGGGGTAGATGGAGGGGATGAGCAGGTGGGACGTGGGAATACAGGCGCGGCAGCGGACAGGAGTGGGAGAGTATGGAGAGAGAAGCGGGTGAGGGGGATCAAGTTTACTGGAGGTGTAGAGAATCCGTATCCGTTCGAGGAACAGGAGGAGGTGCGGGAATGGAATGAGGTCATAGAGGATCCGTGTGGGGGAGGGGAGGCGGATGCGATAGGCGAGGCAGAGCGCACGACATTCTGGGATTTGAAGGGATTTGTAAAAGGTAGGAGGGGTGGAGGTCCAAGCAGGGTGGGATTAGCAGAGGATATGGCGAATACGGGATTTATAGGTGTGGAGGATGGTGGAGGGGTCCAGACCCCATGTGCGGCCAGAAAGGAGCTTGAGGAGACGGAGTAGGGAGCATGCCTTGGCTTGGATAGTCCGGAGATGGGGGCTCCAGGAGAGGCGACGGTCAAGGGTGACGCCAAGGTACTTGAGGGTGGGGGTGAGGGTGATAGGACGGCCACAAATGGTAATATAGAAGTCGAGGAGACGGAAGGAAGGTGTGGTTTTACCTACAATGATCGCCTGGGCCGAGGCTAGCAGGAGCGGCCCTTATATTCAATTCTTGCAGGGGTCGCTTCTGGGGCGGCGCGGTCCTTGTCAGCTGGCCCATTGGCTGACGTTTCCTCACCGCGTTCTCTGGTTCTTCGTCTTCGTTCCGGCGCTTGTGGTTACACTAGAACAGAAAGGAAGTGGCTTTCGAATGGGAACTGCAAACTTTTGACGACAAGGCGACAAATCAGCTGAATACTCCACCGGAAAACACATCTGATGTCTCATACACGGCATTGTGTCATATGATAGGAATCTGTTATCGACGCACCTAATTGGTACCACTGGTAAGTGAGTGAGATATGTCTATTTGCCAAATGTAGGTGTTCGTATGAATGCGAATGCGATCACTCCCAAGGAAATGATGAAAACATAATAATTTGTCACATAAGCTGCAACAGATGAATGCAACAATTTCACAATCACACAGTTTCTCTGTGCTTTGCCAAAACATACGTTTTTAAAGTTTCGGAAGTTGCGTTCCGTTTTGGAGGTCTCGACTCTTGGATCCCTTTGTTGTAACGTAGTTCTCACCCGTTTTTTGTTGTTTTTATTTCTGTGAGGTGTCTCCGTGGTGTCTCGCCTGCTCTGTCTACTCATCACATTTACTTGCGGCGGTAACATATTCTTACCACACGACTCGTATTCTATAACCAGTGTATGGTATGACAGCTGCCAAGACTACAGAAAGAGAACAAACATTTCAATGACTGGATGGAGGGTTCATAAGGTTGTGAAAAAGGTGTATAAATGGCATGAGGGAGTTTTTAACACGGCTCGCCCGCTTTGCAGTCCAACGGAATGACCACTTTCCCACGACGCCGTTGCTGTTTTAGACTGCTCTTTATTGCACTTCCTGTTCTTGTACTGTTCACTATTTATATTTTACTTTTTTTTTACAATTCAGTACACCTTCTTCCTCTTCTCATGCTTGATCTGTGTTCAGTTTTTGAGGGGCCATCTTACCACTAAATCTGAGGTGTTGCTATGGGGAGTTTCCCTCTTGAGCCAAGCGACCAGAGCATCCGAGTGATTCCGGCTGAGTTCTCGCAACGCCAGCTGCATTCAGCTATTGCTGCAGGTAGCAGAGGTCTTACTGATGCTAGCACTTGTGTTTCTTTTGCTGTAACGTTGATACAATGGCATCAATGGGAACCTTGATAGCAGACGTTTTTACTCGGCATTCGTTATGGGACCAGCAAAAAAAAAAAAAAAAAAAAAAAAAAAAAAAAAAAAAAAAAAAAACTGTAGTTACAACAGATTTGTTCAAAAAAATGGCTCTAAGCACTATGGGACTTAACATCTGAGGTCATCAGTCCCCTAGACTTAGAACTACTTAAACCTAACTAACCTAAGGCCATCGCACACAACCATGCCTGAGACAGGATTCCAACCTGCGATCGCAGCAGCAGCGCGGCTCCGGACTGAAGCACCTAGAACTGCTCGGCCACAGCGGCTGGGTAACAGATTTGTTTTGGACAAATTGTGTGATAAGGTGGCAATAGAATTGCAAACCACAAGTACAAAATGCATTTCGTTTATCTCTTATTTGTTTCATTTTGTTAAAATGAGAGGCGATAAATAAGGGTGAAGTAACATAGCTGACAAACACATGAAAATCATGTTTTATTATGTGAGAAAAAGTTGAAATGCCCATCTCATTTGGACAGCTCCGTTTGAAACTCTTTCTTGCAAGTGCCTTGTACAGAACACTAGATTTCTACTGTGTGTGGCTCATCAGCACACAGGGATCCTTCTAGGTCAATGACAGTGTTGTGGAGAACATGTTCATTTCACAATATCGTCAGAAAATTTTCGTAAAGTTTCTATTGGTTTCCGAAAATATTCACCACGTAGCGCTCATTATTCCAAAAGCAGACTCAATTAATTGTCATATTCTTAAAAAGCGCCTGTTGAAATATTCTTTCCCTGCATCTAAAACCCATCGATTGTAAGATTTTATAAAATGCCTTGGGAATGAATAAAAAATATAATTAATATCTTTGGTAGTGGAGAGTCTGGTGATATATTAAGCTCCACTTCTTGCATTAAATGAAATACACAGGGATGAAATCTACCACCTTCTACATCCACATCTACACGGATACTCTGCAAATCACATTTAAGTGCCTGGCAGAGGGTTCATCGAACCACCTTCACAACTCTCTATTATTTCAATCTCGTATAGCGCGCGGAAAGAATGAACACCTGTATCTTTCCGTACGAGCTCTGATTTCGCTTATTTTATCTCGGTGATCGTTCCTCCCTATATAGATCAACAAAATATTTTCGCATTCGGAGGAGAAAGTTGGTGATTGGAATTTCGTGAGAAGTTCCGACGCAACGAAAAACGCCTTTCTTTTAATGATGTCCAACCCAAATCCTGTATCATTTCTGTGACACCCTCAACCATATTTCGCGATAATACAAAACGTGCTGCCTTTCTTTGAACTTTTTCGATGTACTCCGTCAATCCTATCTGGTAAGGATCCCACACGGCGCAGCAGTATTCTAAAAGAGGACGGACAAGCGTAATGTACGCAGTCTCCTTAGTAGGTCTGTGACATTTTCTAAGTGACCTGACAATAAATCGCAGTCTTCGGTTAGCCTTCCCCACAACGTTTTCTATGTGTTCCTTCCAATTTAAGTTGTTCGTAGTTGTAATACCTAGGTATTTAGTTGAATTTACGGCTTTTACTTTCCTTCCCCTATCCCCCAATATCGATTATAATGAATTTGCGTGGGGCTCTACAACTGCTTGTAGTATAACTGAATGAAAAGGTTTATAAATATAAAACATTGTACCAGAATTTTCTGGGCATGTTAAACGAATGTGTTTTCTGTCAGAGCCACCGCCTGCATTTAGAGTGTTCTGTGTGTTATGTAATTCATCCACAGTATTTAGAAAATCACCTTCAGAAGGCATTCTCGTTTGGAGTGGACGGAGGTAGTCCTACAGCACTTTTCTAGTTCATTCCACAAGTCCTACAATGCCTATGAATCCTATTGTGACTGTCAGAGGCATGTCTAAAAGACTACTGGTTTCCAGGAAACTGTAACAATTCTCGTTTCTCCAGCTGCCGATACCCCTTAAAAATTACATTATTCAATTGAAAAAAAAAAAAAATCGGTGGTATATCGCGCTAGATAAGAAGGTTATGCACAGTAATCATATGGCAACATACTCTCCACCTTGCATGCTATCATTTGCCAAACTCTTGTTTGGATATCTCAAACTCTTTATGAGATATAAGGATGTTATGAACACTGCATTCTCACTTTATCGTCTCGGCGCGCGGAAGGCAACGGAGTGCGCTTATATATATACATTTTATCGAGGACGGAGTGAGTTATAGATCTCATCCCAAATTTAAAGAACAGTTCAGCATGTCAACCCTTTTCCAGGCGGGAAGGTTTGCCGGTCCGCGGCACGAATCCTCCTGGCGGATTAGTGCCGATGTCCGATGTGCCTGCCAGTCTGTGGACGGTTTTTAAGGTGGTTTTCTATCTGCCTCGACGAATGCGGGCTGGTTCCCCTTATTCCGCCTCAGTTACACGATGTCGGCGACTGCTGCACAAACACTTTCTCCACGTTCGCGTACACCATAATTACTCTACCACGCGACCATTTGGGTTACACTCGTCTGGTGTGAGACGTTCGGCTGGGGGGGGGGGGGAGGGGGTGTCCACTGGGGGACGAACCGCACAATAACTCTGAGTTCGGTGTGGGGTGGCGGTGGGGTGAGTGGACTGCTGTAGCCTGTTGTGGGGTTGTGTACCACTGAGGGCTACAGCGGGAACAAAGTCTCTTCGTGTCGTTTCTAGGTCCCCAGCTCCATAACATAAAAAAACATGTCAACCCTTTCAGATGATGTGATTCTGTTTGAAGCCACCTAGAATTTTCTCATTTAGTGGCGAACGAACAGGAGCTGAATCTGCAGCCATCCTTTACGTCTCCAGTAGATGCAATCTTGTTGCGGTTGCAACTTGAACAACTTCGTATGTTTCAAATCTTAGCAGTTAGACCAACAAACGTAGGAGCCTCTTTTGTATGTAGTGCACGATGGTCTTTGTTTTCAAATTGTGATTGAATATGTCGCTATAACGTATGTTTTCCACATGAATAAGAGAAAACTGTCCTGTTGAAAGTTATGCTCTGTATATTGCTACAGCAATTAAATTTACGAATTATTTTCATAATTATTGTGGTGGTTCGTTTCGAAACCACTGTAACGGCAACAGGAGTAGCTGTCACAGGTTATTTTATTTCCAGTTGCAAACGATATACTTCGGCAAAATAAAAGAAGAGGAAATTCTGGCTTGCCTTTTGGAAGGGATTTCTTTTGATGCCGACTCAGATCGACAGTAGCAGTGAAAATGGAGTTGATGTGCTAGCTGAAGACAGTGATCTAGATTTTCGAACGAAAAAATCTGTTTTGTCTTCCATTATTTCAGAGAGTGAGGGCGAAGAACAATTGGCAAAAGAATGTGAAACTGTAGTTCCAGTTGGAAAACATACAATAGGAGCAAAGCATCTACCAATACACGACATCTCAAAGCACTGTGTACACTGTAGCACAAAGAAGGAACATCACAGAAGCTGATGCAGGTGTGCTCTCTAGCAAGAAGCCCTGTTCCAACTGCAGAAAGGAACTGCAATTTTTTTGATGGAAATTTGAAACCACCTCGTATCTGTTCAATTAATGTATTTGTTTTTCACTTTGTTCTGTTCTAAATGTATGTCTAATAATGTCGTAAGAACAGAAAATAAGAAAAAAATAGTTTTTAATATTTCAAGTCTGAAAGGGTTAGGTAAATTTGGTATACTGCAACTGAAACGTCCCCTTTGAACAATTATACATGACTGTGCTTAAACTGACACACAATATTTTTTAGCGCAACGCAATCTGACTTTCAAAAACCCCTACAAAAGAATGGCCCTGACTACCATTAACCTATACCTTTCACAAATCACTTACCTCACAAAAATCTTCGTTACTCGAACTACTGCAATACAGCGAGCGCCACTACTGCCAGCTAAATAAAAGATTCAAACTACTGAAGGCTCTAACTACTGATAGGCATAGTTAGCAAATGAAAGATTTTGATAGAGAACAAACAATGTATTTACCTTAATAGTCATAATATATATAGCACTTCATGATATCCAGTATAACAAATTTCAAAACTCCGCCATCTCTCTCCCCACATCCACCACTGCTGACGGCTCACCTCCAACTGCGCAACGCTACGCGCTGTTCACATCCAGCTGCCGCTGCCCAACACTACAATGGCAGACAACAATGCAAACTAGCCACAGACTGCACACAGCACAGCCAGTGATTTTCATACAGAGCGCTACGTAACGTTGCCAATAAGAAAACATAAACAGCCTACTTACACAACATATGACCTAACGTGCACCAAACGCAAATTCATAGCGACCTCAATTGTCATTAAAAACGAGCTGTGAGATGCAATTTTTTTACTGACTAGTTTCTCCAAAATCGTTTCGAAAAGACTGTAGAAGTAGATGGCCAGCTTGCGCATTTGCCGTCCCCCATTTGAGCGAGTCTGCCTTCTGCCAGCCGGCCGAAGTGGCCGTGCGGTTCTAGTCGCTGCAGCCTGGAACCGCGAGACCGCTACGGTGGCAGGTTCGAATCCTGCCTCGGGCATGGATGTGTGTGATGTCCTTAGGTTAGTTAGGTTTAACTAGTTCTAAGTTCTAGGGGACTAATGGCCTCAGAAGTTGAGTCCCATAGTGCTCAGAGCCGTTTGAACCATTTTTTTGCCTTCTGCCGCGCGGCTTCCTGGCCCCACTAAACCTGTACACGAAGCGGCTCTGCGGAAACAGCACGACACGCAACACTGCGCAGCTCCTCTATAATCCCGGACTTACACTGCGGTCTCAGTGGCACCGTCGGTGGATTCCGCCGACGACCGATTGTTTCGAATCAGTACGCCACTGGGCGCACGATCACAATATAGCCCACCCCATCGTCCGAACGTACATATTTCGGACCACAACCAGTGAAATTCAAATCAGTTGTTTTCTTTCGGTCATAATGGCCGACAAGACACGAAACATGAACTGTGAGAAACTGATAAGTTTAGCCAAAGGCCTAGCTTGGGGTATCCTGGGCATAAAAAGTATCGTAGATGGCGTACATTTCGAATGTATCGACTGAGAATCGCAAGTTTAGTGGAAACCACAAGTGGACAAAATCTTTACCGGAAATTTTTTGTGTGAATTATAACCTGGAAAAGTAACTCGTTCAAGTGACAAGGATGGCTTATCTTTTGCTTAAAGTTACTGCAGTGGATCTTTTAGGGTTGTGGTAGGTCTACAAATTATTATTACTGCTCGTGTGTATTGAACCGCCGGCCGGTGTGGCCGTGCGGTTCTAGGCGCTTCAGTCTGGAACCGCGTGACTGCTACAGTCGCAGGTTCGAATCCTGCCTCGGGCATGGATGTGTGTGATGTCCTTGGGTTAGTTAGGTTTAAGTAGTTCTAAGTTCTAGGGGACTGATGACCACAGATTTTAAGTCCCATAGTGCTCAGAGTCATTTGTGTATTGAACCAGGAACCTAGGAACGACGGAGAGGCTGTGTCCCGTCATAGCCCTCAGTGGTTCACAACCCCACCACAGGCCACAGCATTCCACCCACCCCACCGCTGCCCCACATCGAACCCAGGGTTATTGTGGGGTTCGGCCCCCTCCAGTGGCCCTCCCCCCCCCCCCCCCAGTTTCAACTCATACCCTCATACCAGACGAGTGTAACCCCAAATATTTGTGTGGCAGTGTAATTATGGTATACGCATACGTGGAGACAGTGTTCGCCCAGCAATCGCTGGCATAATGTAACTGATGTGGAATAGGGGGAAACAGCCCGCATTCGCCGAGGCAGATGGAAAACCGCCTTAAAAACCATCCACAGGCTGGCCGGCATACCGGAACTCGACACTAATCCGTCGGGCGCATTAGTGCTGGATACCGGCACGCCTGCCTGCTCGGGAAGCAGCGCGTTAGATCGCGTGGCTAGCCGGGCGGGCTTTATTACTGCCCACTGGCGTTTTTTTATGGCAGTAGTATGGTGATTCTGTTACAGAGTGGTGATTCTGTTATGTGGAGTGGTTTGTGGTGTATGTTATGTGTTTACAGTTCTCAGTGTTTTAGTTCATCAGAATACCTTACAATGAACTTTCGTGTTTGTCTTTCACACGTATACTGAATAACAATCACTGAAGGTTATTTGACGTATGCCTGCACAACGTTAAATAAATTCAGATAACAGATTTAGATTCGGGCCCCTACTTGTAGATGTGTCACTCGGGTCTACTAAAATATCTGATTGTCACATGAATGATGCAGTTATGGTTCAAGTAAAACTAGAAATGACACTTTGATATTTGACATCTGTTGTTTACATCTTTCTAATAATTAGGCCTATATCACGCCCTGGAAAGTACAGTTTGAAATTTTTTATGTGGTTTGTTGGATGTCATTTACGATGCCTAAGTACTAGTTTAAAATCTAATATTTTCCCTCTTGCACCTCAAAAACCTGTTCTACGAAATTTTTAATTTATTCTAGACTGAATTTTGGAGCTGTGCAAGTGTACTAAAAGACGCTGTAATATTGTTGATTTTCTTTAGTGCAAGCAACACTCAATCTGAAATAATATTGCCCCAGGAAAAATGGTACTTCCTTTCTCAAATCCACTGGGTAAGTGTTTAGAGAGCTGTGAAATGTACTAAAAACTGATTATCGGAATATTCTGCCAGTACTGCATTAATTTTCACCGTTTTTAGAATAAAATTAGCTGTTGTGAAAGAAAAATCTACCTTTCATTAACTGGATAATATTTGCTTACTTACACACGTATTTTATCTATGCATCACATAATAGAAACATGTACTTTCAACAAGTAAATTAACCGTTATCTGCTCATATTTCATTGGCAAAAACTTTACACGCCGAAGTCACACATCCTGCCACTGTAACATAATAAAATACACTCTGAACAACCCGTTTTGGAGAGATCATTATTGCGGTGTATCACGGAAACTACATGATTTCGTAATACATGTGTTTTAAATACGATAAACTTCAATTATGGCCTGTTAGTTTCTAAAGTCGTCGGCCGCGGTGGCCGTGCGGTTCTAGGCGCTGCCGTCCGGAACCGCAGGACTGCTACGGTCGCAGGTTCGAATCCTGCCTCGGTCATGGATGTGTGTGATGTCCTTAGGTTAGTTAGGTTTAAGTAGTTCTAAGTTCTAGGGGACTGATGACCTAAGATGTTAAGTCCCACAGTGCTCAGAGCCATTTGAACCATTTTTTTTCTAAAGTGGTTGTCCCTTCTGATGCTAATCACTGGTGAGAGAAGGAATGTGGCGTTTCTAAGTTAAAGCGTTTTTAACTTTTGTGACATGGTTTTTCTCCCTTCATCTCGTATATTCGTAAAACGTGCCTGGTAACTTCAGTAACTCAGGGTAGAGTGTACAGTACTCGCCACATTCTTTTCGAGACAGATACAGCTCATTTATACGCATCTTTTAATAGCAGAAGTCGCTCTACAGTACTCGTCTCCAAGCAAAGAGGCATCGTGGTATCTATCCCGTCCTTGGAGGTTAAAATGTAACCTACTTCATACATAAAATAGATTTTAACCTAACCTAACCCCATCGATCCCGCCAAACACTTAGGAATAAGATCGGACGCTCAGTGACCAAGCTGTCAACCGATGTTATCGGGCAACCTTTGGCGACTACGCGTGACGCAGTCTTACTCGCTAACAGGATCGAAGACTACCAACAATGCACGATAGACGCTCGAGCTTGTAGTCGCCTTAGACTGTTAGTATTCTTTTCATTGTCGTAATTATTATAATAAATCAATGCAAATATAGCATGTTCGTGGTATTTGAGAAAGTGTAGATTCGCTTGTGTTACACTAAATAGGCATCGAATGAAAAAGCAATGCCGGCCGAAGTGGCCGGGCGGTTAAAGGCGCTGCAGTCTGGAACCGGAAGACCGCTACGGTCGCAGGTTCGAATCCTGCCTCGGGCATGGATGTTTGTGATGTCCTTAGGTTAGTTAGGTTTAACTAGTTCTAAGTTCTAGGGGACTAATGACCTCAGCAGTTGAGTCCCATAGTGCTCAGAGCCATTTTTTTGAAAAAGTAATAACATTATCTTACAACAATTTTGGAATGGAGAAAAGCAGATGAATTTACGCTAGTTTACATCCTTTTATGCGCCGTCTCGTCACATAAGACTTTTCATGCCAATTACAGTAAACCCGTCGCTTTGTTTTTCTACGTTTGACTTTGAGGGAAATTTCATTTGTTATTCCCCCATTCCCTCTGAGCTCGAAGCTCGAATGTACCGTGCTTGATTCGTTCCAAAGAACTAAAGGTACCCGGCCGTGATGGGCATGCGGTTCTAGGCGCTTGAGTCCGGAACCGCGTGACTGCTACGGTCGCAGGTTCGAATCCTGCCTCGGCCATGGCTGTGTGTGATGTGCTTAGGTTAGTTAGGTTTAAGTAGTTCTAAGTTCTAGTGGACAGATGACCTCAGATGTTAAGTCCCATAGTGCTCACAGCCAGGCATCTAAAGGTAGGTACATGTTGAGATGACACAATAACGGCAAAGAAACAAATGAAGAATAATGTTTTCACTGCGTAAATACATTGCACAGGTTGTCAGTAGGTACAAGCAGTACCACTTGTTCCAGATTCGGCCTTTCTTCAGTGGATAACTGGGAGAGGTTTAGGGATCAAGAAAAGGAGAATAATCTATCAGTCTCGTCGACTTAATTTACTGGTCACAGATACAACTCACATGGGGGCAGGGGTTTGACGGGAGTGTGCTCACTATATCACTATTGGAAACAATAAAGTGATCAGTTGGGAGTTTAACGTTGCAATTGGAAGGGGTGCTGTATTAAATGATAGTTGTAATTTCAAATTTCGACAGGAACTGATACCATCACGGTTGTGTAATTGCTGACCCCCTACAGGTATATTAATTGTATTTTTTAAAGCACCACAGAATTTTCAAGCTGGTTCTCGCTGCTGCACCAGGAAGAAGAAGAAGGAGGAAGGGTCTACCACATTATAAGATTGTATTGTATTGTATTGTAACCAGGGACCTAGAAACGACGGAGAGGCTCCGTCCCCGCCGCAGCTGCAGTGGTCCACAACCCCACGACGACTACCGCAGTCCACTTCACCCCTCTGCCGCCCCACGCTGAACCCAGGGTTATTGTGCGGTTCGGCCCCCGGTGCCCCCCCCCCCCCCCCCCCCCAGGGAACGTCTCACACCGGACGAGTTTAACCCCTATGTTTGCGTGGTAGAGTAATGGTGGTGTACTCGTACGTGGAGAACTTGTTTGCGCCGACATAGTGTAACTGAGGCGGAATAAGGGGAACCATCCCGCATTCACCGAGGCAGATGGAAAACCGCCTAAAACCATCCACAGACTGGCCGGTTCACCGGACCTCGACACAAATCCGTCGGGCGGATTCGTGCCGGGGACCAGGCGCTCCTTCCTGTCCGGAAAGCCGTGCGTTAGACCGCACGGCCAACCGGGCGGGCACATGATAAGATAGTAATAGCAACGAATACCACTGCCACCTTTCTGCTGCAAGACACAGTCAACTGCACTGTATTGAGAAGTAGTAACAACCACAATACGTAAACCACATTCCATTCCATAGGAGCAGTCGTCATAGTTAGGCGTCGGAGAACACTGAAAAACTCGTACATCCCATGTGTTCATATCCCACTGCTCATATGCAGTGTCCCAGGCCAGAGGTTGCGCAGTGCTAGTTGTTACTATGGACACGCAACACAGCGATGGCTCAAATCAAATGGCTCTGAGCACTATGGGACTCAACTGCTGAGGTCATAAGTCCCCTAGAACTTAGAACTAATTAAACCTAACTAATCTAAGGACAACACATACATCCATGCCCGAGGCAGGATTCGAACCTGCGACCGTAGCGGTCGCGCGGTTCCAGACTGTAGCGCCAGAACCGCTCGGCCACCAGCGGCCGGCTAACACAGCGATCATGCCAGGTCTGCAACCAGACTTGTCCCACAAGAGAGAACCATTCGGCTGTGGTGGGTGTCTGGGAGGACCGGAGTGGTACGAATTTGGATGTTATCAACAAGTCCAGTGCCAACATTTCTCAGTTTAGATCTTGAATCTTCTCAAATATCCACGTAAAAATCGGAAAATACTCGCAACACATGCGATCACAAAGGCTGCCCAATACATATTGGGTGTTAGTTCGCTATTCACCCGCCTAGAGTGCGACATGGTGCAGTCAACTGCATCCCCGTACCCAACCCGACTGGTCTGGGAGGCTCAGCAGTGACCTGCCCTTTAAGCCAGAAACGTCCATTCATTCTGGCTACCTCCACCATGCGGTCCGTCACAAAACGGTGTCGCCCTAGGAAACCAGCCACATATTCGTCAGTTTGATTACTGTTAAATATTACGTTTGCAGCACCAATCTAGTGACATTTAACAATGAGCGAAGTATCGGAAATACCTCCTGCTGACGACTGTGGCTCTGGAAATATCAATTTCTCACGCAAATCTATATCCTCCGTATGACTGGACATAGTTTTCCGAGTAAAATGTTTTATATCATCAACTGCGACATGGTCGCGTGTACAAACAGTGATTCAACACTGTCAAATGTTTTTTTTATTTTTCCGGTCTTTGATCACAATATCAGTTCTGTAGATGATGACCGGATTCAGTCCGTAATGACCATCCTCAGATCTACAATATACAAATACATACACCTAATGAGCAGTGTGTCTTTCAACTCAATACAGCAATACGTGTCACACTATACTATCATACAAACAGGGAAATACATAGATAAAATATGGTAAAACGTACATTTTTTACACCATGACCTAAAGTGATAAACGCAGGTTCGAATCCTGCCTCGGGCATGGATGTGTGTGATGTCCTTAGGTTAGTTAGGTTTAATTAGTTCTAAGTTCTAGGCGACTGATGACCTCAGAAGTTAAGTCACACAGTGCTCAGAGCCATTTGAACCATTTTTGAACCTAAAGTGATAAAGCCATAATGGCATCGTCAAAATATATAAATATAACCAGCACAGCATCGTCATGGGTATCTAAAATAAGGTGTAGAATAGGCCACATCGTCCACACAGTCATTGTTGCAACTGGCTGCTGAAGTACAGTAGCTACTGTACCTATTCTTCACCTTATTTTAGATACACTCCTGGAAATGGAAAAAAGAACACATTGCCACCGGTGTGTCAGACCCACCATACTTGCTCCGGACACTGCGAGAGGGCTGTACAAGCAATGATGACACGCACGGCACAGCGGACACACCAGGACCCGCGGTGTTGGCCGTCGAATTGCGCTAGCTGCGCAGCATTTGTGCACCGCCGCCGTCAGTGTCAGCCAGTTTGCCGTGGCATACGGAGCTCCATCGCAGTCTTTAACACTGGTAGCATGCCGCGACAGCGTGGACGTGAACCGTATGTGCAGTTGACGGACTTTGAGCGAGGGCGTATAGTGGGCATGCGGGAGGCCGGGTGGACGTACCGCCGAATTGCTCAACACGTGGGGCGTGAGGTCTCCACAGTACATCGATGTTGTCGCCAGTGGTCGGCGGAAGGTGCACGTGCCCGTCGACCTGGGACCGGACCGCAGCGACGCACGGATGCACGCCAAGACCGTAGGATCCTACGCAGTGCCGTAGGGGACCGCACCGCCACTTCCCAGCAAATTAGGGACACTGTTGCTCCTGGGGTATCGGCGAGAACCATTCGCAACCGTCTCCATGAAGCTGGGCTACGGTCCCGCACACCGTTAGGCCGTCTTCCGCTCACGCCCCAACATCGTGCAGCCCGCCTCCAGTGGTGTCGCGACAGGCGTGAATGGAGGGACGAATGGAGACGTGTCGTCTTCAGCGATGAGAGTCGCTTCTGCCTTGGTGCCAATGATGGTCGTATGCGTGTTTGGCGCCGTGCAGGTGAGCGCCACAATCAGGACTGCATACGACCGAGGCACACAGGGCCAACACCCGGCATCATGGTGTGGGGAGCGATCTCCTACACTGGCCGTACACCACTGGTGATCGTCGAGGGGACACTGAATAGTGCACGGTACATCCAAACCGTCATCGAGCCCATCGTTCTACCATTCCTAGACCGGCAAGGGAACTTGCTGTTCCAACAGGACAATGCACGTCCGCATGTATCCCGTGCCACCCAACGTGCTCTAGAAGGTGTAAGTCAACTACCCTGGCCAGCAAGATCTCCGGATCTGTCCCCCATTGAGCATGTTTGGGACTGGATGAAGCGTCGTCTCACGCGGTCTGCACGTCCAGCACGAACGCTGGTCCAACTGAGGTGCCAGGTGGAAATGGCATGGCAAGCCGTTCCACAGGACTACATCCAGCATCTCTACGATCGTCTCCATGGGAGAATAGCAGCCTGCATTGCTGCGAAAGGTGGATATACACTGTACTAGTGCCGACATTGTGCATGCTCTGTTGCCTGTGTCTATGTGCCTGTGGTTCTGTCAGTGTGATCATGTGATGTATCTGACCCCAGGAATGTGTCAATAAAGTTTCCCCTTCCTGGGACAATGAATTCACGGTGTTCTTATTTCAATTTCCAGGAGTGTATATGTGGCGATGCTGTGCTGATTCTACTTATATGTTTTGACGACGCCATTATGGCCTTATCACTTTAGGACATGGTGTAAAAAAGGTGCATTTTATCGTATTTTATGTATGTATTTCCCTGTTTGTACGATAGTATAGTGTGATACGTATTGCTGTATTACGTTGAAAGAAACACTGCTCACTAGGTGTATGTATTTGTGTATTGTAGATCTGAGGATGGTCATTACGGACCGAAACCGGTCATCATCTAAAGAATTGATATTGTGATCAAAGACTGGAAAAATAAAAAAAAAAACATTTAAATGTTTTACATCCCTTCCAGTTTTCGATGCATTGAAATCGCAACTTTCCACATCAAAACTATACCCCCCTTATGACTGGACATAGTCACACACTCGTCATATTCTTTATGAATACTGACCACAGTAACTTTATACTCCAACACATACACATTTCCGATTATCGTTTATAAGTGTGTAGCATCCGAAAAAGGTATGGCATATTCACACACATGCTGGCTAGGTGTCTCGATTCTCCTCAGTTCTAAGAAATTATTTAACATTTATGTCTTCCAGCCAATCAGACTCGTGAACAGATTGCAGGTATTTTTTAGTCAGCGCTACTGGAAGGTGCTGCGTACCGCCAATACTCTCTTAAACAAGTGTTGTAAAGCACAGGTGTCCAGCAGTACATGATAACCAACACCGCTCTGGCCAACGAAAGGGCTCTAAAGATATGACCGATATGGTTTGGTGCACTGTAATAACTAGCGCAGTCGATAGTGCGACAAAAAAAATGAGGATCTGCTTAGGAGAGTTGATGAGAGGACGTTCTGTGTCTCCATGATTCTGCAGCCATATTGCCTGCCACGTTTTTACACTATAGCAGATCCCATTGAACCCTTGCATTCGTATATTGTGCAGGTGTTCACTAAATGAGTCTGTCACCACTTATGGTCACATATACTCGTCAATGCACTGAAATCACATTTCTCCATGTCTATCCTCCCCTAACGGCTAGACATACGCAGCTTTTTACATGAAAAGCAGTATGACTACTTCCCACACGTTTCTGGTGATATGTCGGAGCATTAACCACAGTAACGTTATGTTCCAATGCATAACATCCCCAACAAGTAGTGTATCATTTATAGGTGTATAGCATACGAAAAGATTATGATATGTCCACACTCAGACCAGCTGGATGTAGTTTCACACTGCCTGCCGTAGTTTCCCAGTAGCAAAACCCTCCCGCCATATCGTAGTTATCATGTATTTGTCGAGAAATAAAGGGCATAGTTACAATTAGAAAGCCCTCACGCCTTTGATTTATGCTATACACCTTCTTGTACGATAGTAGCCGTCGGAAAGAGTAGGAAGAACTGACACACTTAATGTAGAAAGACTAATTTGGAAGAGTGAAGCTAACTTCTACGAAAACATCACCTCAGACACCCAGACATCTCATTCCCCCCCACCCCCGCACCATTAAGCCAGATGTCACGATTTCGTCATTTCTACAACATTATTTAACATGTGGTTCTTCCATATAATCAGAATCGAGAACAGACTGCCGGTACTCTGCTCTTGGGATGTCGTAAAAAAGTGGATCGGTCTCCAGATTTCACCAAGAGTGCAGCGTCATCATACATTGATGTGATAGATAGTGGCTATTCGTATATTCCCACCAACACTCTGTCTTTGAGGTATCGCTGAAATGATCCATGGTTCAGTGGATGGTGTGTATGTTGGAGTCCAGTAAAACTGTAAACTTGGCCTACGATACTGCTATCGATGACAAATGAGCAAACTGCCAAGATCGGAACTCTACAACAACCATTTTTGCCGTATTTTTCCTCAATTTGTATAGTTTCCATCAGTTTCGCAATTTTCCCACGTTTTCCACATTTTGTAAATACTATTTGCTAGAGCTTAAAACACTTGAACAGTCTTGCACAGGGCCAAACACAGATTTGGTAGTTGCATGTTGCAGTCCCCAAACTTGTAATACAATGTTCTTTAACTGTTGTTGTTGTGGTCTTCAGTCCTGAGACTGGTTTGATGCAGCTCTCCATGCTACTCTATACTGTGCAAGCGTCTTCATCTCCCAGTACCTACTGGAACCTACAACCTTCTAAATCTGCTTAGTGTATTCATCTCTTGGTCTCCCTCTATGATTTTTACCCTCCACGCCGTCCTCCAATAATAAATTGGTGATCCATTGATGCCTCAGAATATGTCCTACCAACCGATCCCTTCTTCTAGTCAAGTTGTGCCATAAACTTCTCTTCTCCCCAATCCTAATCTAATTCCCTCAGCATCACCCGACTTAATTCGACTACATTCCATTATCGTCGTTTTGCTTTTGTTGATGTTCATCTTATATCCTCCTTTCAAGACACTATCCATTACGTTAAACTGGTCTTCCAAGTCCTTTGCTGTCTCTGACAGAATTACAATGTCATCGGCGAACCTAAAAGTTTTTATTTCTTCTCCATGAATATTAATTCATGCTCCAAGTTTTTCTTTTGTTTCCTTTACTGCCTGTTCAATATACAGATTGAATAAAATCGGGGAGAGGCTACAACCCTGTCTCACTCCATTCCCAACCACTGCTTCCCTATCATGTCCCTCGACTCTTATAACTGCCATCTGCTTTCCGTACAAATTGTAAATAGCCTTTCGCTTCCTGTATTTCACCCCTGCCACATTCAGAATTTGAAAGAGAGTGTTCCAGTCAACATTGTCAAAAGCTTTCTCTAAATCTACAAATGCTAGAAACGTAGGTTTGCCTTTCCTTAATCTAGCTTCTAAGATAAGTCGTAGGGTCAGTATTGCCTCACGTGTTCCGATATTTCTATGGAATCGAAACTGATCTTCCCCGAGGTCAGCTTCTACCTAGTATTTTGCAGCCGTGACTAATTAAACTGATAGTTCGGTAATTTTTACATCTGTCAACACCCTCTTTCTGTGGGATTGGAATTATTATATTCATCTTGAAGTCTGACGGTATTTCGCCTGTCTCATACATTTTGCTCACCAGATGGTATAGTTCTGTCAGGACTGGCTCTCCCAAGGCTGTCAGTAGTTCTAATGGAATGTTGTCTACTCCCGGGGCCTTGTTTCGACTTAGGTCTTTCAGTGCTCTGTCAAACTCTTCACGCAGTATCATATCTCCCATTTCATCTTCATCTACATCCTCTTCCATTTCCATAATATGGTTCTCAAGTACATCACCATTGCATAGACCCTCAAAGGTCTCTTTAATTTTCCTGTAGGCAGTATCTATCTTACCCCTAGTGAGATATGCCTCTACATCCTTACATTTGTCCTATAGTCAACCTGCTTAGCCATTTTGCACTTCCTGTCGATCTCATTTTTGAGACGTTTGTGTTCCTTTTTGCCTGCTTCATTTACTGTATTTTTATATTTTCTCCTTTCATCAATTAAATTCAATATTTCTTCTGTCACCCAAGGATTTGTACTAGCCCTCGTCTTTTTACCTACTTGATCCTCTGCTGCCTTCACTACTTCGTCCCTCAAAGCTACCCATTCTTCTTCTACTGTGTTTCTTTCCCACATTCCTGTCAATTGTTCCCTTATGCTCTCCCTGAAACTCTGTACAACCTCTGATTTAGTCAGTTTATCCAGGTCGCATCTCCTTAAAATCCCACCTTTTTGCAGTTTCTTCAGTTTTAATCTACAGTTCATAACCAATAGATTGTGGTCAGAGCCCACATCTGCCCCTGGAAATGTCTTACAATTTAAAACCTGGTTCCTAAATCTCTGTCTTACCATTATATAATCTATCTGAAACCTGTCAGTATCTCCAGGGTTCTTCCATGTATACAACCTTCTTTTATGATTCTTGAACCAAGTGTTAGCTATGATTAAGTTGTGCTCTGTGCAAAATTCTACCAGGAGGCTTCCCCTTTCATTTCTTACCCCAAATCCATAGTCACCTACTACGTTTCCTTCTCTCCCTTTTCTTACTGCCGAATTCCAGTCACCCATGACTAGTAAATTTTCGTCTCCTTTCACTATCTGAATAATTTCTTTTATTTCATCATACATTTCAACCTACCCCTGCATTACCTCTATTTGATTTTGTGTTTATAACCCTGTAGTCACCTGACCAGAAGTCTTGTTCCTCCTGCCACCGAACTTCACTAATTCCACTATATCTAACTTTAACCTATACATTTCCCTTTTCAAATTTTCTAACCTACCTGCCCGATTAAGGGATCTGACATTCCACGCTCCGATCCGTAGAACGCCAGTTTTCTTTCTCCTGATAACGACATCCTCTTGAGTAGTCCCCACCCGGAGATCTGAAAGGGGGACTATTTTACCTCCGTAATATTTTACCCAAGAGGACACCATCATCATTTAACCATACAGTAAAGCTGCTCCTCTCGGTAAAAATTACGGCTGTAGTTTCCCCTTGCTTTCAGCCGTTCGCAGTACCAGCACAGCAAGGCCGTTTTGGTTAGTGTTACAAGGACTTATCAGTCAATCATCCAGACTGTTGCCCCTGCAACTACTGAAAAGGCTGCTGCCCCTCTTCAGGAACCACACGTTTGTCTGTCCTCTCAACAGATACCCCTCCGTTGTGGTTGCACCTACGGTCCAGCTGTCTGTATCGCTGAGGCACGCAGGCCTCCCCACCATGGTTCATGGGGGGTTCTTTAACTAAGGTGTACAAAGTTTATTGTAGTCACATGTACAGATAAGTTATAAAAATGTATAAGGTGACTGCCAATAGCTTTGGGGTCGAGCTGGCCTTGTGATCAGATATATATCAATTTATTACTCTACAGTTGGTGGTCATCCACATTAAACAATCTGTTCCAGCTATCTTATCGGGGTTCATGAAAAATTACTGTCTTCCTGATCCCCAGCGTATCCACGTCGGTTTCTTCTCGTATTCACACACACACACACACACACACACACACACACACAGAAAAATTGCGCAGCTGTACTAGGTGTTGACAACTGTACTGCACTTCCAAGCAGTTTTAGAGTACATGGCCAGAAGTCATGATCACATGACATAATATCGGTTAAAATGACGAAAATTGGTGGAAAACACGTATAAATTGAGGGAAAATACTCCAAAATGTGGGTAAATTGAGGGAGAATAAGGGATTACTTACATGTCTGCTTGGCGCAGTAAAATGCGTGTACATGGGAATGAGTTAGATTATGGGAGGGTAGTTCAAATGGATTATTTCCAAGACATCAACAGTCCAGCATTTTGAGAAGGATTGCACATTTACCAGGTATCCACTACTCTGTTCAGGACAAAGGAGATGTTAGTGTGGTTTCCAGTGGCATGCGCCAGACGCTCGCTGGGCACGAAGTAGCCATTTGAGAGACAGAGAGCATGTGTTTCGACAAGAATTTCCCAGATATCAATATCAAAGGGTTGTCCGACAGGAAGTAACCGAAGGGGCGAAGGGGAGGGAAGAATGGAAGGGGAGAAGGGGATTTGAAGTAGGAGAGGTGGGAGGTTGCTTCTCCCAGCGTCCTCTGCCAGTGGTGTTGTGACCTAACTAAGTCAGTATCTGCACAGCAGGGGGAGCACATAGAGCAGCTGCTTCCACTGCCCTGGTATGGGAGGCATGCGTTTGGGAGAAAAACATGAAGTGATTCTGATATCAAAGGCATGCTGACATCTAATACTTTATTCGGAGATTAAGTAGCAGGTGACCAGGAGCTGCTACCGATGGCATCCCAGCACTTTTGCACTCGTTGTCTGGTGTTCAACACACGTGCGGCTGCGACTCCATCATTAACTGATAGTCTGGGGATGGCATGCGTGAAGAAGCAAATGTGTGCAACTGGAAAGTTTTTTCATCACCAGATATGTTTAGCACGATCTGTAATTGTGTAATTATGTGCAGTGAGTGTTTTTAGCCAATTTCATGATGTTATTGCTTGTGTGATTGGAGTAAAAGCGATCTATTTGCATATTTACTGACTTTTTTTCGATATATTTTACAAGATGTGCATCTTCCATACTTAAATAAACAGCAGAGAATGATGAGCTCTTCCCGCCAAATGAAAGAGAGGTCCAACTCCTGCGAATTGGTATGCAAATTGATTTTTATAAATTAAAAAATATACTATTATGTCCTCGTCTGTGTAATTGAATTTCTTGTCATGGGTTCCTTCTGCATCACCAGCTCAGAGACCTTTCTCGCCAGTTTTTCTGGGAGGGGTGGGGAGAGAGGGGGTGAAGGGATGAGGGGTAGGGAGAACGTCATCTGGCAGTGGCATTGTGCTCTAGCTCAGTCAGTCCCTGCACATGAAGATGAGCTCACACACATCTTTTCCCTGCCAAGTTTGAGAAAATTTTCCAGCAGGATAACACCCATAATTTCCAAAAATAAATAAAATGGCGACCTGTTCAATTAAATTAGGTCTCTTCTGGTAGCAGCTCGTGTTCAATGACAGAATACCGAGATAGGGAGGGAGCAAGGCTGCAGATTTCCCTGTGGGAAGGGGGAAGGTGAAATGTTTGCCAGAGCTGAACCGTAGATTAAGGGGAACAATGGGTTAAGATGAGGTGAGGGGATGATAGGGAACAGAATAACAGGTTAAGGGGAATTATCCCAATTTCGCATAACAAAAGGTTTGCCCCTGAATGTATGCAACCTGCACTAAGAAATGCCCCAAAATTTTTCCCCTGAATGTATGCAACCCTCACTAAGTTACGCCCCAGAAACCCCTTGCCCCACCACTTGCACCATCAAAGTTTATTTCAAAACGAACTGTAAAAATATTTAAATCAAGTTCAAATAAATTTGTGTCCCTAAACTTACTATCAAAGTTTTTAAACAGAGCCTGCAGCAGAGTAACAAATTCATCGAAATATACGATCGATTACTCCTTTCTAAGCTGCATTTCATTTATAACTGCCGCGCAGAGTAGCCGCACGGTCTGAGGCGCCTTGAGCCGGCCGTTGTGACCGAGCGGTTCTAGGCGCTTCAGTCTGGAACCGCGTGACCGTTACGGGCATGGATGTGTGTGATGTCCTTGGTTAGGTTTAAGTAGTTCTAAGTTCTAGGGGACTGATGGCCTCAGATGTTAAGTCCCACAGTGCTCAGAGCCATCTGAACCATCTGAACCATTTTTTTAGGCGCCTTGTCACCGTCCACGCGGCTCACTCTCTCCAATGTTTGTGTCCTCCCTCGGGCATGGTTGTGTGTGTTGTCCTTAGCGTAAGCTGGTTTAAGTTATACTAAATAGTGTGTAAGCTTAGGGACCGATGACCTCAGCAGTTTGGTCCCATAAGATCTTACCACAAATTTACAATTTCCATTTATAACTAGTGTAACTTTCAAAAAGTCTGCAAATCACCCTTTTGCTTTTTCCACAACTGCATTTCTCTTTTAAAACCTGAAACGATGTCAGAAATGTCGGTAATTATTCTATGTCTACCGTACGAAGTTGTACTCAAGACAATAAGGATCATTGTAAGGTCAGTTAAAAACGCAACATAAAATGACCACATGGTGTCATTAAACTCTTTAACTGGCGTTCCTATCGTGTCCAAGAATAACGCTATGTATTTACGCAAATTGTAAAAACGTTCTAAAACAACACCTCGACTCAACCAGCGTACTTTACAAAAATGTGGCACATCGTCCTAGTTACACTATAGCTCAGCCAAGGGGCATTTAAACTGCCGATTTCCCAAATCGTGCGATATCAGTTTATTAACGACTTTCATAACAACGCTCGTGACGTCACTTAGTTTGACACATTTTGCGAGCAGATTAATGCGGTACAGGACGCAGAGTATCACTGGTATTTCCTGCTGGATACCAACTTCTTTCACCTTTTTTCTTATTGAAGCAACGACATCATACTTGTGACCAATCATGTGACCAATCAGGAGCTCCATTTGTTCCATCTCCATCTATTGCTACAAAGATCATATACGTAAATAACGATTTCTAAGCAAGATATATGTCGTCGACCGAGTTGTATTGAGCACTGGCAGTAAATCGAGAAGTTCCTCCATGACGTTGAACTCAGCGTCAACACCGCTCATAAATACAGCAGTCACTCTGAGCAACGTTCGTTACATCCGTTCTTTCATCAAAAGCCAAAGAGGAAAAAATTAAATCTTTGGTATTACCTTTCAGTTGCATTTCCACGTCCTTTACCATTTCTTTGGTGCGTCTGCAAACTGTTCTTCGTGAAAGGGGAACTGTTTCGAGAACAGAAAGAATCGCTGGACACATGATTGCTGCAGCAGCAACAAAAGAGTAACAAATTCTCAACATCTGAGGGACGGGCTGTTTTGACTATATTAAGCGCTATGTGATAACTCACTCTCTTTGCTCTACCATTGTGAATGATACCGTTTTTTTTTCCTATAAATACAAGGGTGATGTGAAAAGTCCTCGAAACGGAATAGAAAAGAAGTACTTATATCACTGAAACTATTTTATTTTTTAATGTAGTGTCCTTGTAGATTCACGCACTTGGTCCAACGGTATTCCAGGGCTGTACTCCCTTCTGCCCATGCGCGAGTTATCACTGCCTAGCGCGCATGCGCGGATTGACGGCAGTTTAGAACTGCTCTCTATTCTGGCGTGCTGATAATGTGTCTGCTAATTTATGTAGTTTCACCTGTTCTACCGATAGAGAGCTGTCGCGCTAGACCAGTACCGCCCCCGGCGGATCGTTGTGTAATACAATGTAGTACAGCCACGTACAATACTTCGCACACCCCAGTTTCACCGTCCACAAGCGCGAGACTAGTCAATGGCAGTACTGTTGTACACACCACCTGCCTTCCGAAAGACGAATGATGTACAGACTTGCACAGCTCCTGGACACTTGCTAGCAGGCGACAAGACAGATGCTGCCATCTGCAGATGATGCAGCAGCGAGAGTTTTGTTCAGCCGATAATATAAACAACATTCTACATATCGTAAATGCCCTAGGAAACCTAGAAATTCAAGCTTCTGATTTTTGTTGCACTGTATGTTTTGATGATTTCATATTACCTACACTGCTATTGAAACAGGGATGATTGGGGTACGGCAAGAAAAAAGGAATAAAAGTGAGATAGTGTTAATACATTCATCCTTCTTTACCTCCTCTGCATTACTGCAGATGACGTGTCACTGAGCACATTTGTACTGTGCATGCAGTACACGTGAGGTGCCTAGTTGTTTCCACTGCGCTGTGTGGAATACATAAGTTCTTGTAAACTTCTCTAACCTGCTGTCTTCATGATGATGATGTCCCCAGCGCAGAAAACAGCACGCAGGTCGTGGATTCTTGTTCTTGAGGCTGAAATTAACTTCGCAAGGAACTGCTGCTACGAATAAACTCCAACTCATTTGGGATGCCACTCGCGTTTTTATTGATAACTATTCTTGATCACAACGTATTGAACATATCTTTCCACAGTCATTATATCTGGCTAAAATAACATGAAATACATCCTGCCACCGACAACATGTCTGTCTACTGGAACGGTCAGAACTGGAGAATAAAATTACATGAATCAAATACTACTGTTACAGACAACATGTCTGTACCTAGCGACGGTCGTAACTTTAGTAAATAAAATTGCATGAAACAAAAACTGCTATAACACACAACATGTCTGTCTACCGGAACGGTCAGAACTGGACAGCCGGACTGCCCGAGACACTTCGCGCGCCAAGCCAGCAAGGCATGACTCGAACGCCACCGAAGTGCATCGGCAGTAATATCGTCAGTCTTTTGTTTTAGTAATACTTTGATTTTAATAATTTTGAAATGACTGATAGCTGACTGTTGAGAGATGTTTATTTAAAAAATGAGGTAATTTGGATGACAGGTTTAATTAATAATAGCAACTAAAGTTTAACGTTTTGGCACCCTACCGCCGAACACAGCAGCCAGTCACAGAGCAGCGGCATCATGCAGGTGGTCTTTCTCACGGGAATGGTACCGAATCTAACATCTGTCACCGGTACTTATCCCACATTGCGTCATCTCTATGCTTCTTGCGTCTCCACTGCCCTGGGAATAGCTTCCTGGAGCCTAATATGATGGCTGAATAAGCCAGAAATATTTCAATGGTATCAGAGCAAATAAATCGTAATTACATCATTACCCTGTAACGAACGACTTTTGCTCAAGTAGAAAATATTCCAAAACATTTCTGTATCCCATTAAACACATTATAGAAAAACACAGAGGATTTAGTGTAGTAAGCCAAATGACCTTTATCGACCTCGAGAAGGCTTTTTGACCATGTGAGCTGTGATAACCTATGGAAGATTATACCTGAATGTGGGTATCCTTGTTACATAAAAGACGTAGTGAAAAGTCTTTACAAAACTGCACGTGTTATAATAAACACAGGTAGGAATTGATTAGAAGAAATAGTTGTTAACCAAGATATTAGACAAGGGTACGGACTATCATCTACCATTGTTAATATTTACACTGGCTTCATTGGTCACAAATGGGAATGTAAAGCAAACAAAGGGATTAAGATAACGAATGAGGAATACCTGAATGTACTTTTGTTTGCTGATGACAACGTTATTATTCAAAAGAATGAAGATAACCTCGAAAGATCAGTATACCAGCCGAACGAAATTTGCAAGAAGCACAACTTTGAAAAATAAATAATGGAATTCGGAGGAATATATCCAGTCAGATCAAAAATATTTTTGATGTTTCAGTTTCAGAGCAAGAGTCCCAAATTTATTATTTAGAGTGTGCTACAGGTTTTGATTTTGACTCTGATACTGAAAATGAAATACACAAATTCCTAGCTATCTGTGGTATCATTAGCAGAACATTGGACCATAAAGTACAAAAAGAGACCATAATGAAATTTTACAAACTAAAGGCAGTCCCTGTGTTATTCTATGGAATTTCAAGCTTGGTTACCACAAAGAAACAAGAAAATAACATTGAATCAGAAGAGATGTGGTTCCTAAGAAATACAAAGGGCTGCACAAGAACAAACGTGATTAGAAACGAGGATATTAAAACAGAATTAAATACTTTCAACGTGAATGAAGAAATTCAAAAAGATCGTGAAGATTGGAGACAACACCTTATGAGAATGCCAGGTGGCAGAATTTCCAAGGAGATCTTGAGCCACAAACCGAATGGGAAAACAGATATTGGAAGACATCGAAAAAGCTGGGAATGATTTTGTTTGTGAGTTCGGAACAGGGAACAGCCTAATCCTTGGAAGCAAGAACATGATGATGATGATGAAAATTTTATATCTATCAAGGCATGGAAGATAGTACAGGTTTTTCGATTTTTAGCAGCATTTAATAACTCGTTAAATAAAAATACAGTGACATGGCTCACGTTAATATTTACTGTATTCTATGTAAGTTGATTTTATACCAAGCAATCGCACTGAGTAAATCTGTAAGAATTATCTGTTCTAATTCCATAATAAACAAAGGAACCACATAGTATGAACACGCTTGCTTATAAAAAGCAATGGTGTTTCGTGCTGGGTTAGTAAATACTGCAAATGCTGAAAGGGGGCAGTCAGTCCACCTTTCGTATAATTTTGTGGTTTTGTGATTTAGTGGAATTATCAGGCTCTTGTGTTCTCTCTACGTGCATTTTCTCCTTTTTCTATCCCAGATAGGAAGACAACGCTAGGAAACGAAAACGAATGTGCTTTACTTTCATTTCTTGTTTCATTTGGCATTCATCACACCGTGTAGGGTTATCGGCCCGCCTAACGTTTGGAACAAAGTTTGGAGGTCTCAATGACGAAAAAAGTTTAGAAAAAGTAGGAACCCTTTATTAAAACATTTTTGCAAAAAAATGGCAAATGAAGTTAACATAAAATAAAATGTTTCGCTTGCTAAGGCAATAAACTAAATAAATGTCTGATGGTCCATTTTTTATTGTGTGATAACACATCTTACAGGTAAGCTGGGATTCATCGTCGTCAATGTCTGTCAGTTTTGAGCCCATTGCATCCACTGCTGCCTGAAACGAAAGTCGGGATGGTGAGCCACATATCTAAGGAGCCAATTTCTCCAGTCATTTTTAATTCGTTGTGGAATGGGTGCGGGCATCCGTTTCCTTCTGCGAGCTGATACGCTGATCCGTGCAGTTCTTTCATAGTAATATCAAAATTTCACTTTTGCAGAAGCTTAAGATATTTAACGCGTTCTAACTATTGCTCCTTATCGAAAACACACTGATATTTTCAGGAGGTTGTGTCAGCTGTTGAAAGGGTATTGTCCTTTCGCATTTTTACCTATCATTTTAAAGTGGGCAAATGCGCGACAAATTGTTTCGATGCTTCTTCGTGGGTTATCGTTTTATTAATTACCTATTCAACAGATTATTCCATGTTTTTCGTGGACCAAATTTGTCTCTCCGTTTACCGTACAAAATGACGTACCATCTGCAAACGAAAAAGGCAGACCATGCGGTAGAATTCGCCAAATGAAGAATAAAAGGCAAGCGGGAGGAACGGACCATACCAGTGGACCATTCCGCCCCAAGCGCATATCTACTGGGAAAATATTCAGTAATCACTGTAAACATTTTTCCCCAACTGCAATGTATACAGAGGTAGCTAAGAACATGCTGATTTAGAGGAAGATTGTGAAGAAAGAAATATGACAGTTGTGAATGGTCCGGAAAGCTATAATAGAATAGTGAATTCACTCACTTTTATAGACAGACTACGCAAACTTGCTAAAACTTTACAGTCATGGTTTGTTAAACACTCGTCAGTCTGAGCACACTCTAGCGCTCCTACTCGAAATTAGATGCCTCCGGTAGTCCACTCCGTCCCGCGCTCTCCTACCGGTAACTATCTGTCCTAAATATGGATGACTGCGGGATTGACGACCACTACGGTCGCAGGTAGGAATCCTGACTCGGGCATGGATGTGTGTGATGTCCTTAGGTTAGTTAGGTTTAAGTAGTTCTAAGTTCTAGGGTACTGATGACCTCAGCAGTTAAGTCCCATAGTGCCCAGAGCCATTTGAACCATTTTTGAACTGGAACTGATCGGCTGTCGGAACTCCTCCGTCTATTAGGGGCTGCTCATGCATGATTGTTTATACTTTTGGGCGGGTTTAGTGGCATCTCTGAGCAGTCAAAGGTTCTGTGCCTGTGATACAATATCCGCAGTCAACGTCTGTCTTCAGGAGTTCTGGGAACCAGGGTGAAGCAAAACTTTTTTTGATGTGTGTGTATAGTTTAACATGGTCGCTTTCCTCCTACGGTACTTTATGTCACGCGCGTTGTAATCTGCAGAAATGATTTATAATTCCAGTGGAAACGATCAGTGTGTATGTCTGGCAATTAACTCACTGCATATAATTTGCAAACAGGTGTATGGTACCGTTAATAATCTTCACTCACAGACGAGTGACACTTGTTCTGCTTCGTTTATTATACAGCAACTCAAGATTTTAGTGAAATATTTATTGATAATAGTCGGTTTTGAGAGTTCTCTACATTAAATTATATAAAATTGTTGCAATTACATAACGTAGTTACACTGTCATATCAGGGGGGGGGGGGGTATCGACCTGTTAACATCCAGGCTGTGCTTCTCTGAATTCAATGTCTGTAGCCATGCCTTCTTGATAAGAACTCCAGGCACTAATGGCGTTCTGTGGTATAGCCATCCATCCAGGACTCACCTGGTTCCAAAGTTCATCTATGGTGGCTGGCATTGGGTCACAGCGCTGCACCTGTCGTTTCACCATATCCCACACATTTTCGATTGGCAACAATTCTGGTGATCTGGCCGGTCACGGAAAAAGGCTGACATCATGTGACACCAAGAACGCATGTGCTCGTGCACCAATATGTGGTCGTGCATCTTCTTGGTGAAAAATGGCGTCTAGGGTGTTGTGCAGAAAGGGTATGGCTACGAATCGCAGGATGTGATCCACGTAGGTCACACCGGTCATAGTACCCTGGACAAGCACTAGTTGTGATTTGTGATTGCACCTAATACACTACGTTATCAAAAGTATCCGAACACCTGGCTGAAAGTGACTTACAAGTTCGTGGCGCCCTCTATCGGTAATGCTGGAATTCAGTGTGGTGTTGGCCCACCCTTATGAACAGGTGCTCGATCGTGTTGAAAGACGCAGTCGCCATCCTCGGATTGCTCTTCAGCAATGGGAAGCAAGAAGGTGCGTAAAACATCAATATAGGCCTGTGCTGTGAGTGTGTCACGAAAAACAACAATGGGTACAAGCCCCCTCCATTAAAAACTCAACCGCACCATAACACCACCGCTCCGTATTATACTGTTGGCATTACACACGCTGGCAGATGACGTTCACCGGGCATTCGTCATACCCACACCCTGCCATCGGATCGCCACATTGTATACCATCATTCGTTACTCCACACAACGTTTTTCCACTGTTCAATCGTCCAATGTGTACGCTCCTTACATCAAGCGAGGCTTCGTTTGGCATTTACCAGCGTGATGTGTGCCTTATGAGCAGCCACTCGTCCATGAAATCCAAGCTCTCTCACCTCCCGCCTAACTATCATAGTATTTGCAGTGGATCCTGATGCAGTTTGGAATTCCTGCGTGATGATCTGGGTAGATGTCTACCTATTACACATTACGACACTCTTCAACTGTCGGCGGTCTCTGTCAGTCAAGAGACGAGGTCGGCGTATACGCTTTTGTGCTGTACGTGCCCCTTCACGTTTGCACTTCACTATGACATCGCAAACAGTGGACCTGGGGATGTTTAGAAATGTGGAAATCTCGCATACAGACGTATGACACAAGTGACACCCAATCACCTGACGACGTTCCAAGTCAGTGAGTTCCACGGAGCGCCCCATTCTGCTCTCTCACGATGTCTAATGACTACTGAGGTCGCTGATATGGAGTACCTGGTAGTAGGTTGCAGCACGCTGCACCTAATATGAGAAACGTATGTGTTTGGTGGTGTCCGGATACTTTTGATCACATAGTGTGGCACCCTACTCCATAAGGCCTTGAGTTGGCGCTGTATGTCTTGCGCGAATGCAGTCACCGTGGTGCCGCTCCCCTTGTGTGCGGTGAACCGAAACGCGATCATCATTTTAAAGCAAATGGAACCTGGATTCGTCCGGAAACACTATCTGATGTCATTCCTGTCCCTAGCGGCGTCGTTCCATACACCATTGGCGTCTAGCGTGTTTCAGCACATTCGTCAAAGGTAGCCGGAGAAGTGGATGACGCGCATGTAACCCATGCTGTAATATGCGGCGACGGACTGCGACCACTGATAGTGTACGATGTGTTACACTGTTTCACTGCTACACCAGAGCCGAGGAGGACTCAAGTCTACGAAAAAATTCCATTCGATGTTGATGTTTGGTTTGTGGGGCGCTCAGCTGCGCGCTTATGAGCGCCCATACAAATTCTCAACCTTCGATCAGTCCAATCCCGCCACTTTCATGAATGATGAGGAAAACGCGAACACTCAGTCATCTCGAGGCAGGTGAAAATCCCTGGTCCCGCCGGGAATCGAATCCGGGACTCCGTGCTCGGGAAGCGAGAACGTTACCGCGAGACCACGAGCTGTGGACAATGTCACTCGAATGAGTGTCTATCCTCTCAGGCGGTGGTCCCACATTACATCGCGTTGTAAGGCGTTCAGTGAACCATTCTGCGCGCACGTGCTACACTAACGAAACACTCCGTCCTACACGAGCAGCAATTTCCCGGATGGATGCATCACATTCTTTCATGCCAATAATGCGCCCTCTTTCAAACTCACTGATTTGACGGTACGGTTCGCGCATACGTCTGCAAGGCATCCTGCACGTCTGCTCAAGTGGTTCAAATGGTTCTGAGCACTATGGGACTTAACTTCTGAGGTCATCAGTCCCCTAGAACTTAGAACTACTTTAACCTTACTAACCTAAGGACATCACACACATCCATGCCCGAGGCAGGAATCGAACCTGCGACCGTAGCGGTCGCGCGGTTCCATACTGTACCGCCTAGAACTGCTCGGCCACTCCGGCCGGCTCTGCTCAAGTCACACTGGTCTATTACCTTTGGCTTATATCGGCAACCACAGCCGCAGGCACATTTTTCCGATTGCGCAGCGATATCGATGTTGGCCTTGAATCCGCGTGCCGACATGCTAATCATTTCAACGGTACATAATAATGTACCGGGTGATCAAAAAGTCAGTATAAATTTGAAAACTGAATAAATCACAGAATAATGTAAATAGAGAGGTACAAATTGACACACATGTTTGGAATTACATGGGGTTTTATTAGAACCAAAAAAATAGAGACGTTCAAAAAATTTCCGACAGATGGCGCTTCATCTGATAAGAATAGCAATAATTAGCATAACAAAGTAAGACAAAGCAAAGATGTTGTTCTTTACAGGAAATGCTCAATATGTCCACCATCATTCACAACAATAGCTGTAGTCGAGGAATAATGTTGTGAACAGCACTGTAAAGCATGTCTGGAGTTATGCTGAGGCATTGGCGCCGGATGTTGTCTTTCAGCATCCCTAGAGATGTCGGTCGATCACGATACACTTGCGACTTCAGGTAACCCCAAAGCCAATAATCGCACGGACTGAGGTCTGTGGACCTGGGAGGTCAAGCATGACGAAAGTGGCGGCTGAGCACACAATCATTACCAAACGACGCGCGCAAGAGATCTTTCACGCGCCTAGCAATACTTTGTTTCTTTTTCGGTTCTAATAAAACCCCGTGTCATTCCTAGCATGTGTATCAATTTGTACCTCTCTATCTACATTATTCCGTGATTTATTCAGTTTTCAAATTTATACTGACTTTTTGATCACACGGTACGTGTCCTGTGTATATGAACACCCTATCTCTAGTCGATCAAGATCTTCTGTTTTTTCTGAACATGAGTGTACTTTACCGGAAGGTTCTATCCTCCTTCTCTGATACTGATTTTACGTCATCGTTCCATTTCATAGTATTACCCCTAAGGTCTTGTGTGATGTTCGCCGCTAGTTTTGTAATAGATAATATCAGGTTATTCCTCTATGTTATATCTGATGTGTTGGCAGAAGAGCCAACACCGTGTTGCTAGAGGAGGCCGAAATGCACGCGTTTAAGCTCACGCAGACTGGCGTGAGGTCTGGAACAAGGTAAAGTAGTTGAGTCTAGTAAGAAAAGAACTTAGTTGCTGGAATACTTAACTTTAATCCATAATTGGAGAACATCGCTCTTGATGATACATAAATTACAATCTCAATATAAACTGGTAATGGCGCCTTGCTAGGTCGTAGCAAATGACGTAGCTGAAGGCTATGCTAACTATCGTCTCGGCAAATGAGAGCGTATTTGTCAGTGAACCTTTCCTAGCAAAGTCGGCTGTCCAACTGGGGCGAGTGCTAGGACGTCTCTCTAGACCTGCCGTGTGGCGGCGCTCGGTCTGCAATCACTGACAGTGGCGACACGCGGGTCCGACGTATACTAATGGACCGCGGCCGATTTAAAGGCTACCACATAGCAAGTGTGGTGTCTGGCGGTGACACCACAATATCCATTATCATACACTTGAAGTTAGCATCTATCATTATACACAGAGGAAGTTTTGTCCTGAGTTTGACGCAATCCATTATGATTTTCCAATGATGGTAGGTTCCTGTGCACAACAGGATCTTCATGAAACAGTCTTATACTGCTGCTAATGGTATATGCTGAATCGTTTGTGTGTGTTGGGATGTGAGAGATTCACCATCCAACATAACACGCCCTGTTCTATTAGTTAAATATTCCTTGACGAAGGGCTTCAGATGTTTCAAACAGAATCGGTTTAGAATATCTCAGACTCATTCCGTACGCTGCATTCATGATGACAACAGCATCTGGATGTTTCACACCACACCATAAGATTTTCTCTGCCTTATATATGTTTTACCCGCTCAAGATTCCATTCCACAGATACAAAACCAAGCGAACTGTACAATAGATGTAGACGTCCGTTGATCTAGCCGGAGATGTGGTTCTTCTCGGTCGGCTGGTACTTCGATCGGCTGTGCAGTACAGCGGCTTCGGTGATATCTTCTCGGAGACTCTGCTATAGCGGTGGCCATTAGCAGCGGACGAAGACTGGTCTGCCTTTTTTTTTCTTTATTGATTTTCAATTTCCCCCGAAGGGGGCGGGCTGGCAGCAGCTTACTACGCTGCTCTACAGCCTACAGACTTTTTTTTAAAAAAAGGAAGAAGAAAGAAACAAGGAAAAACAGGCGATAAAATGGTGACTTAAAGTGTAAAATGGCGTAAAAATGCGGAAAGTTAAAACAGAAAGCAAAAGGGGTTGGCAATGTTGTTAAAATACACAGGAATCAGACAAGTAACATAGTAGACACACAATTAAAAAACATGGCGACAGTCTGGTTTCTGTTCGCAAGAGATAAAAAAAGCACACCCAGCGACAGTATGATGGCTGTTCGCTACACTTCCCAAAAGACACAACACGGAGCACTCACTGGAAAACCACACCGTAAAACACTGCACGAAAATGGCGGCACAAAGATGGCACTCCCGATCCAAGGCAGAAGGGGGGGGGGGGACCTGGAGTAGGGGTAAAAACAAGGAGGGAGGAGAGGAAAAAACGAAAAAGGGGGGGGGGGAGTCTGCCTTCGACCGGCCGGGCCTATATAGTGATCTGGAGCCAATAGAAACCCGGCGTAGGAATCCGTGGATGGATATGTAGCGGCGACCTCTGCAAGGAAAGGTTCCTATTAATCGACTGGGATCTTCGGCGTGTTTACCTGATGTCTTCGCCTGTTTGGCTGTTGGTTTGTTTCCCTCATAGTGTGGCTGTTATGCGGTGCCGCCTGCCATTTAGGGGAACCCGATGGCAGTACACGAACCATTACATTTGAAGACCATTCGTTTGCTATAGTGGAAAACTTAGCTGCAGCCTGTGTTGATATTGGTAACACAGACTAACACTATCTATGATTCTACAGGCATCTTAGTGATTTTCTTTAAAATGCCCTGATATGCATATGCCCTGATTAAAGAACATCTGCACCGTACCATTTTCATGACGCATTTGGGGAGAAGCCAGTCGTACATTACATTTTGTATGTGGAACCGGTTACAATTGAAATACTGGCCCAATCGCTAGATCGCTTTCCGTTTGTAAGAAGAATGAATCGGGTGTAAGATACTATCTGCACCGATATCATTAGAGACATGGTGCTATCCCAAGGCTATAAAGTGTTATTGACCAAGACTTTGATCTGACAGCGTTTTAATCAGCGGCACCTTCAATTTTCTCAACTGTCTTCATATCCATCCGACGACACACACACACACACACACACACACACACACACACACACACATACGCACACCCGCGCGTTTGATAGAATCTGAACGTCAGTTACGAGAGTCAAGTGAATTTGTTTTACAGAGGGAGTCGTGCTGGATAATTTTCCAGAACGTTATGTATTGGTGAGGTGCGGAGTGATACGTCTAATCACTAAGGTGAGAGCATGATCCGTTTACTTTGCGGAAAATTGGACTCTAAAAAAGCTAGATGTTAGATAAATGGAATACTTCACATCTGAATGTAAAGTGCGCAGTATGCAGAAATCTTGTGTCTTGTATCATTGTTACCTATTCTCATTTGAACAGGACAACTAATCTCGAACACATAGCTACTACATGTACTAAACCTGCACGAAACAGCGTCACTTTTCTGAGCCCAGCATTTTCATACTAACTCCGTGGTTCCTTTGTTTTTATGTGAATGGAAATGGTATTTGTTATACCTTGACACGGTACGATGCTCAGAAAACGATTATCTCAAATAGAATTTCGTAAATGTTAACGTGTGCCATGTCACTGTATTCTTATTTGATGGGATATTAAATGCTATTCAAAAACATGGAAGGAACAGTAATTATCTCCCTGTCTCGATAAATACAAAATTATCATGTATAGTTTCTACTTCAGCATACCGGCTCGTTACAGTGTAATAATGTACTTACGATTAACACTAATGAGCCAAAACATTATGACCTCCTCTTTAACAGCTTGTTTGTCCGTCTTTGCAATGAAATACATCACTCATTCTGGGCACCAGTGATCCGACAGTTTGTTGGTAGATATGTGGACGTATGTAGCATTAGATGTCTACGCACAGGTCATTTAATTAACGTAAATAACGAGCCGTTGACTTGCGTACGCGTTGATAGTGCCCAGATAGGTGCCATGGGATTTACATCAGGCGCACTTGGTCTCCTAGACATTAATGTGAGTTAACTATAATGCTCGAGAGACCACTGTAGAGGGTCCTGGCTTCGAGGCATGGACAGATCTTGGAAGGAGAATCAGCATTGGTCGTATTTTTTTGTTTTATTATCCGCAAAATCGATTTTCGGTCACTTAGTGACCACCCTCAGTGCTAGCAGTTACAAATTTCACTTAACGATCAGAGAGTATAAAAAAGAAAATTACAACTACACCTGCGTATGAACATAACAGTTGGTAGGAACATACCTGTTAGATACAATTAAAATTGTTAGGCACTGGTATCAACAAGCTTAGAGCGATCACATAAACTGAGGCCGCTGTTTACATGCACCTGTTCAGCAGACGCCGGCCGAAGTGGCCGTGCGGTTCTAGGCGCTGCAGTCTGGAACCGCGAGACCGCTACGGTCGCAGGTTCGAATCCTCCCTCGGGCATGGATGTGTGTGATGTCCTTAGGTTAGTTAGGTTTAAGTAGTTCTAAGTTGTAGGGGACTAATGACCTCAGTAGTTGAGTCCCATATTGCTCAGAGACATTTGAACCATTTTTTGTTCAGCAGACCTCGGTGTGACAGGACTTGGAACGCCCTCTATGTGACATGTGTCATATGAAGACTTAATATTACTGGTTTTGCAAGATATTAACACAAAATAACTCTTGTGCATTTGTGAATCATGAAGTAATTCAAATTTAAAATGTACGTAAAACACATAGCATAGCAGACGAAGGGGGAAGGAAACATCTAAAATACATTGGCGTATTATTTTTTTTTTAAACCAACTTACAAAACATAAAACAGATCGATAATAACTTGTCAGAGTGCAGGACAAGTGAAAGAGAAAAAGACAATGAAAAAGAATAATACATGAATAACGTGAAATTAGGTATAACACAGGTTTTTAAAAAACATAATACCCACCATCTGGCGTGGGTTGTTAGAAGTACAACGTTCGTGATATACGTAAAATGTTACGTTAAGACTAAGGAGTCAAATATATAAAAAATAGTAATAGCACGGAAATGTCATTACGTAATAATTAAAATGCCGTGAAACACAATGTTCATTACAAAAAAGTTTGTAGGTGTGGATAAACAATTTTGTCATCATATTTAACCGACATGATGATGTACCTCTCGTTTGTCCCTTTGGACAAGCTAGCATTATTATAACAATGGTTATCCGCTTTCGCATAAGCACTGGGTCAGAACCCACACATGCATGACATCAAATATACGCGGTTGCTTACTGTAAAACATAGCACCCACCATTTGGCGTGGGAAGTTAGAATTATATCGTTCTTGGTTTACGTAAATATTACGTTGAAACTGAGAAGTCAAATATATAAAAATAGTAATAGTACGAAAAATGCCACTAATTAACAATTAAAATGCCATTAAACAATATTCATTAAAAAAAACACAATACGCCAATGTACACTCCTGGAAATTGAAATAAGAACACCGTGAATTCATTGTCCCAGGAAGGGGAAACTTTATTGACACATTCCTGGGGTCAGATACATCACATGATCACACTGACAGAACCACAGGCACATAGACACAGGCAACAGAGCATGCACAATGTCGGCACTAGTACAGTGTATATCCACCTTTCGCAGCAATGCAGGCTGCTATTCTCCCATGGAGACGATCGTGGAGATGCTGGATGTAGTCCTGTGGAACGGCTTGCCATGCCATTTCCACCTGGCGCCTCAGTTGGACCAGCGTTCGTGCCGGACGTGCAGACCGCGTGAGACGACGCTTCATCCAGTCCCAAACATGCTCAATGGGGGACAGATCCGGAGATCTTGCTGGCCAGGGTAGTTGACTTACACCTTCTAGAGCACGTTGGGTGGCACGGGATACATGCGGACGTGCATTGTCCTGTTGGAACAGCAAGTTCCCTTGCCGGTCTAGGAATGGTAGAACGATGGGTTCGACGACGGTTTGGATGTACCGTGCACTATTCAGTGTCCCCTCGACGATCACCAGTGGTGTACGGCCAGTGTAGGAGATCGCTCCCCACACCATGATGCCGGGTGTTGGCCCTGTGTGCCTCGGTCGTATGCAGTCCTGATTGTGGCGCTCACCTGCACGGCGCCAAACACGCATACGACCATCATTGGCACCAAGGCAGAAGCGACTCTCATCGCTGAAGACGACACGTCTCCATTCGTCCCTCCATTCACGCCTGTCGCGACACCACTGGAGGCGGGCTGCACGATGTTGGGGCGTGAGCGGAAGACGGCCTAACGGTGTGCGGGACCGTAGCCCAGCTTCATGGAGACGGTTGCGAATGGTCCTCGCCGATACCCCAGGAGCAACAGTGTCCCTAATTTGCTGGGAAGTGGCGGTGCGGTCCCCTACGGCACTGCGTAGGATCCTACGGTCTTGGCGTGCATCCGTGCGTCACTGCGGTCCGGTCCCAGGTCGACGGGCACGTGCACCTTCCGCCGACCACTGGCGACAACATCGATGTACTGTGGAGACCTCACGCCCCACGTGTTGAGCAATTCGGCGGTACGTCCACCCGTCCTCCCGCATGCCCACTATACGCCCTCGCTCAAAGTCCGTCAACTGCACATACGGTTCACGTCCACGCTGTCGCGGCATGCTACCAGTGTTAAAGACTGCGATGGAGCTCCGTATGCCATGGCAAACTGGCTGACACTGACGGCGGCGGTGCACAAATGCTGCGCAGCTAGCGCCATTCGACGGCCAACACCGCGGTTCCTGGTGTGTCCGCTGTGCCGTGCGTGTGATCATTGCTTGTACAGCCCTCTCGCAGTGTCCGGAGCAAGTATGGTGGGTCTGACACAGCGGTGTCAATGTGTTCTTTTTTCCATTTCCAGGAGTGTATATAAAAATAGTAATTGTACGAAAAATGCCACTAATTAACAATTAAAATGCCATTAAACAATATTCTTAAAAAAAACACAATACACCAATGTATTTTAGATGTTTCCTTCCCCCTTCGTCTGCTATGTGTTTTACGTACATTTTAAATTTGAATTACTTCATGATTCGCAAATGCACCCGAAGACTCGACACGTTTCTATTGATCGACGATCGAATCCCGATGGTCCCGTGCCCACTTCCATCGTAACTGACGGTGTTGTTGGGTCAACATGTGGACACGTAGAGGTGGTCCACTGCGGAGCTCCATGTTCAACAATGTACGATGGACGGTATGCTCCGAAACACGTGTGCACGCACCAGCATTGTGCTCTTTCGGCAGAGACGCCATAAATCACCATCTATCCTACTTTTAACAGCAGACAAGCCTTCGAACCCCACGTTCTGTGAGGAGTCGTGGAAGTCCAACCATTTAGCGTCTAGTGGTAGTTTCACTGTCCGTCTACCTCTTTCTGTAGATTCTCACGAGTGCAGCACGTGAATATTCGACCACGTTTGCCGTTATCGAGCTACTCATGCGTAATGATAATCCATCCCTTGTCAAAGACCCATACCGCACTCGGATTCCTCATTTGCAGCCCATATCTTCGCTAGGGAGATCCCCGTCAGTGTCTGCTCCGCTTACATACACTACTGGCCATTAAAACTGCTACACCACGAAGATGACGTGCTGCAGACGCGAAATTTAACCGACAGGAAGAAGATGCTGTGATATGCAAATGATTAGCTTTTCAGAGCATTCAAACAAGGTTGGCGCCGGTGGCGACACCTACAACGTGCTGACATGAGGAAATTTTCCAACCGATTTCTCATACACAAACAGCAGCTGACCGGCGTTGTCTGGTGAAACGTTGTTGTGATGCCTCGTGTAAGGAGGAGAAATGCGTACCATCAAGTTTCCGACTTTGATAAAGATCGGATTGTAGCCTATCGTGATTGCGGTTTATCGTATGGGGACATTGCTGCTCGCGTTGGTCGAGATCCAAGGACTGTTAGCAGAATTTGGAATCGGTGGGTTCAGGAGGGTAATACGGAACGCCGTACTGGATCCCAACGTCATCGTGTCACTAGCAGTCGAGATGACACGCATCTTATCCGCATGGCTGTAACGGATCGTGCAGCCACGTCTCGATCCCTGAGTCAACAGATGGGGACGTTTGCAAGACAACAACCATCTGCACGAACAGTTAGACGACGTTTGCAGCAGCATGGACTATCAACTCGGAGACCATGGCTGCGGTTACCCTTGACGCTTCATCACAGACAGGAGCGCCTTCGATGGTGTACTCAACGACGAGCCTGGGTGCACGAATTGCAAAACGTCATTTTTTCGGAAGAATCCAGGTTCTGTTTACAGCATCATGATGGTCGCATCCGTATTTGGCGACATTGCGGTGGACGCACATTGGAAGCGTGTATTCGTCATCGCCATTCTGGCGTATCAGCCGGCGTGATGGTATGGGGCGCCATTGGTTACACGTCTCGGTCACCTCTTTTTCGCCCTGACGGCACTTTGAACAGTGGACGATACATTTCAGATGTGTTACTACCCGTCGCTCTACCCTTCATTCGATCCCTGTGAAACCCTACATGTCAGCAGGATAATGCACGACCGCATGTTGCAGCTCCTGTACGGTCTGCTCTGGATACAGAAAATGTTCGACTGCTGCCCTGGCCAGCACATTCTCCAGATCTCTCACCAATTGAAAATGTCTGGTCAATGGTGGCCGAGCACCTGGCTCGTCACAATACGCCAATCACTACTCTTGATGAATTGTGGTATCGTGTTGAAGCTACATGGGCAGCTGTACCTGTACACGCCATCCAAGCTCTGGGTGACTCAATGCCCAGGCGTACGAAGGCCGTTATTACGGCCAGAGGTGGTTGTTCTGGGTACTGATTTCTCAGGATCTATACACCCAAATTGCGTGAAAATGTAATCACATGTCAGTTCTAGTATAATATATTTGTGCAGTGAATACCCGTTTATCATCTGCATTTCTTTTTGGTGTAACAGTTTTAATGGCCAGTAGTGTAATTTCGTTTCGGCGTCACGTGACCGCAACGCCACCAGGCGGCATCCACTCTCGCGGTGGGCAGTGGTCATATTTTGGCTGATGAATGTATTTCGTCTGATCCCCTAACCACAAACGTTTCAGTAAGAATTGTCAGTAATATTTCTGTTCAATAACGCCCTATGGAATAATTTTCTGGTGTAACCCATTACTTACAAAAAAGTATTAATTGCACAACAGCGATCAATAACAATAATATGTGGTGTTGACCCATGGAAAACATGTAGGTACCTTATTACACAGTATTAAAGCTGTCAATGACTCAGAAATGAGTTCAATATGCAGCAGCTAAAATTTTTGATCATTTGCCCAATAACAGAAATTGTCTGACAAGTACCAAAGCAACTTTTAAATCTTACTTTATGTCTCATGGACAATTCCTTCTAGTCTACTGACGAAATTCTAATTAAAAACTGGTATCCAGTTGGAATAAAAGAACTTGTTTTTAGGTGGGTAACACTAATCATTTGTACATATCCTGTTAACTCCATATCATTTCGATAACACAAATCGTTCAAATGACCTATGGAACAAGTAACCAACTAACTAAGAACCAACTGATCTTAGTTTTACACACAGAGCAATTTATAGAGGAATTTTTTCATTTTCCCTCCATTTTTACGTTGGACAAATGCACAGTCTCGGACTGCGATATCATAGGAAGTCCTCTGATCTTGGGGGCAAGTGAGCTATTAGATTTTTACTTTGCACAATTGGCCTGGTTTGAACTTTACACTTAAAGTCATTGGATTATTTGATTTTCCAACCATTTCTGAATTCACCGCCATCCGCCATTTTTACATGGGGCAGTTGGGTTATGAAATTACAAGAGTGGGAGAATCCTTTAGAAAAGGTCGTAAGGGGGTGTAGTAGGTCAGTGGGGGAATCCTTTTTCTGTGCCAAGAAATGTCAAGGGCAAGTGGACTAGTGCTGCCACTGTAGACTCACCATCTTGGATTCTGGCATCAGTGTCTGTGCCAGTATCATGTCTGGAGGTGACCTTGAAGATCACCTGTGGGCTAAATCCGCCATCTTTGATTGTGGAAGATCACCGCCTTTGAGTTTATATGTAGGACAACTGGTTTCGTTCTGCAATTTTGTATTCACCATCTTAGATTGCCAGGTTACTTTGGCATTGATCTTGGAGGGTTTGGGAATGGGTAGGGGGAGGGCAGTGGAAGGGGAAGAATACATCTTTCCTTCGTTCAAGATGACAGAGGATTCATAAACTATGTCAGTCTCTTTTGTCTGCACCAGAACATACACAGTACCTCTAGTGTTGAACAATCCAAAGAACTTTTTGAATCGTTTATGCTATGAACACTGTGAGCTACTTGTGACTTATGCCTTTAATTCCCTAACATCTTTAGTTCTTCTAACAAAATGTTGTCAATTCCAGAGTCAGATGCCATATGTAGGATACAGAAACTGTTATAGGTGCTGTTTTGTTATTTATACAATATAAAATTTGTTGAATGATTATGTCAATAGCATTATCACTTGAGAAACAATTCTTAAATGAATATTGTGATTACTAAGTTTACTGTTGTTACCCGATAAGAACCGTATTCTGGGTAACATAGCCCTCTTAAAGACTGTAGAAAATGATGTGAGTATTGAGATTGTTCGATAATTATTGCATAAGCTCTATCACCTTTCTTATAAAGGAATTCAACAAGTTTGTATATCAATTATTATGGAAAAACATTCTGCCTCTGTGATATATTAAGTATTTCGGAAAGGACGGTACTTATTAGTTCCCAAAAGCTTAATATCTCGTTCAAAATATCATTAACACTTTGTGAGGTTTTATTTCCTAGATAAATTATTATTTTCTTTCTTCCAGAACGGAAAGCGTGCGGAATTATCAAGACACTTAATTTTCTTGAAGTTACTTTCTCTACATATTGCACTAATTTTGCTGTTTAATTCAGTGACCATGAATTAAACATCAAAATTAGTGCAATATGTAGAGAAAGTGACGATAAATTAAAGAAATTACTAATGAGATACCTGCTACATGTGAATTATCATTTATAGAGTTCTCATTCAAATCAGCAGAGATGTTATCTTGTTGTGCTAAGTGTCATCCTCTCGATTGTTCGACTTTTTGAACATAGAATTAATTTTTATACCTGAATAATTAATTTCAGATATAATGTTCTAATCTCTACAATCTTAAAAAGTTTCTTAATATCTTCTGTATCTTTTTTGGTGTATAACTAAAGCACGGTTTTTATTTATTCTTGTTAACATATGAATTTCTTTTTCCCACTGAAAAGATGCCCTAATCCCACAAGTAATCCGAGGAATTTTAGATGTTTTCTTAAAGACTTCTGTAATTAGTTTACTGATTAAGCTATTTTCAATTATTGATACAAACTGTTCGTGGATTATGTTAAATTTGACATTGACATTTTATTCCTCATACACCTCATCCAACTCCAGCATTTGAATGTAATTTTTAAAATATTTTATCCTGAAGTATTTAATTATGGTAACTGGCTGCCATAGTGATGTTTCAGTCCTTTTCGGAAATAGATTGTTAATGATTTGACACAATCCGGAAAAAATTCAAATGGTTCAAATGGCTCTGAGCACTATGGGACTCAACTGCTGAGGTCATTAGTCCCCTAGAACTTAGAACTAGTTAAACCTAACTAACCTAAGGACATCACACACATCCATGCCCGAAGCAGGATTCGAACCTGCGACCGTAGCGGTCTCGCGGTTCCAGACTGCAGCGCCAGAACCGCGCGGCCACTTCGGCCGGCCGGAAAAAATTGTTCAGTACGTTTTCAAATAATCAGGCAGATATTCAGGATAAATAGACTGTTGCGATGAGTGTGACTACTTGCAAGAGTTCACATATTTCGCACAAAATTATATTAAGCTTGATTTCAATAAACAGCTTGCCAGCAAAAACATTTGTCAGTTTCGTCGAAATAAAGAAACATTGTGATTGTAATTCGATGGCATGGCCTCACTGGGCATTTGAAGAAAGGGAGGAATGAAGATAGATCGAGAATGGCACCCAACAATGTGATGTCATATAAGATTACATCCTTTTCAACGAAACCATCCTGGTATTTACCTCAAGTGGTTTAGCAAACTAAGTGAAAACTTATACGTGTATTGCCAGTCGGAGATCTGAATTCCAATAATGCTGGTACAATGCCTTAACCACTTCACTTAGTTCTTTAAATCAGGCATCTAAACTAGTTTCTCTTCAATGAGAGTGTTTTCGATACTTCACGCATGGTACGATGAGAAAGATTTTTTCGGATTGTATTTGAACTGAGTTTGCGACATTTCAGGTATAGACTGCTCTATCTATTATATTTTCCACAGCTGCAGTTTCAAGTATTAAGCCATTTTTAGGTGGTTAATGTGCTGTGATTTCAATTCCTTTACCACTTCAAAATGGCTTAAAAGTCGAAATTGCGATGGTGAAATATAATAAATACCGTTTGTCCATCACAAAAGACTGTCATTGGAAACATTTTTAGAAATATTGTATATTTGTCATGCTCAGCTGGAAGATAAATGGTTACAACACATCTATTGTATCATGGACTGACTTTCCACTGATAAGTGCAATAGAATAAACATTTGTGACAAATAAAAACAGTGTGATGTATTGGAAATCCGACCCAGAGCAGTACTATAAAATTTTAACACCCTGAATTTGCATATATCATTCATTCTCTTCAACTTAATGGTCTAGGTCAACATGTGCAGTTTGACCAGGTGGTTCAGCTGGAAGAACACGGCCTGCGATCAGCAAGTGACTGTGTCCAGATCCCATCCAGTCTCACTGCCTTCGTTTACCACAAATACCTATCGCAAAAATGCTCGAAAAAGCTATGAAGCTAATAAGCTACACTAGAGGCATCTGATACTCAACATTCGGAGTGTTTCGTCGCTGATTGTGTTTGAAAGTTTCAAGATGTCTGAAAAGTCTAAGCATAGGACATATAAACGGGAATTGTCAATGTTCTTTGATTGATTCTTCAGTTTATCAGTAGGTACATTGCACAGAACAGAAGTAAATGTGTGACTCTAAGGATTAAAAAAAAAAGTAGACTAGTAGCCAAAATAGATGTGCAGAAACACGATTTGTCCTGAGACTGGATCAGAATGTAGGGCAGAAACGTGAGTTGTAAATTTGAGGACTGTTTAGGATATACGAGGTCGTGATGAAAAGTAATGTCTCCAAATTTTTTATGTGAAATCTCTTAAAGCTTTTTAAATAAAACTAACGTTATTAACATTCTTCATTGTCATTTTTTCTGTGTTCCGTCTTTCCCTTAGTTGCTTTAAATTCGTGGAGGTAGGTACCGTCTATGCAACTAATTGAAGGCAGTTTGTATTTTGCCATATGCGTTTTGCTTCTTTTATTTGGGAAGTATCATCAGTGGCCTGTAATACATGTTTCCTTTTCTACATACAATAAACGTATTACGTGGTAGATAGGATATACTGCTATATTACATTTTGTCGTGTTTTTCTCTTTTCTAGGTCAGAGTCGACTTTTGTAGCACAAATGTCGTAATGTGAACTTATCGTTCGGTGTTATCTACGATTTACAGCGCAGTTAACTCATGTGTGTGGTCCTGGAGATGTATGCGTTAGTTTCCATACTCCAGCTGGTCGATTTATGGCGTTCTTTCACCCACGTTTCTCACATCGCATATATCACTTGCACTTCCCATTTTGAGACCAACATACGTATGTTTTCGGTGTGTAGTGTTGCCAAATTTTGCTGTTGGTTTAATTGTCTTTTGTTGTGTTGTGTTGTGGTTTGACGTTTTTCATTCGTGCGTGTGTATTTTGCTGTGTGTAAATGTGTTTCTTTTTTTATTGATACTTGTGTGTGTGTGGGGGGGGGGGGGGGCAGGGAGTGGGAGAGAGAAGGGGGGAAGGAGATTGATTACATATTTTTCCTTTTTCCCTGGTTACATTTCGGTTTGTTATTGTTTTTGTTTTCGTGGCTAGCATAGCATGATCAGAGATTTGTTGCTTATACGGATTTGGTCGTTGAGTATCTCATCTTCCACTGCAATGGCTCTTTGTATGTGAAAGTTTTCTTGCACTGTCAGGAGCTTTTTGCAGTCATTCTTTACTCTGATAACTGTCATGTCACATTTCATGTTGACTGGTTATGTCCATGTTTTATCATGTGTTCCGTCAACGTATAATGGCTATTTTTATATTTCTAACTTCTTATATGTTCTTTTCGTGCTTGTCGTCCCCAGATATATTTATTTACATTTTTGCCACTCTAACTGGTGTATACCCACTCCTTGGTATTTATCTGGTTAGTCTGTTGTTTGTAAATGTGATTGTAGTGTGTTTCTTGTTCTGTAAGGTTTGTTTAATCCCTGTTTCTTAAGTAAATTTGCTATTCTGTGTGTTTCTTTGTGTTTGTACCATTTTTTTCTGTTATTCATGCCATGAGGGTTATCGTTTTGTGTTTCTGTGTGTGCTGTAGTGTCTGTGGGATTCTTTGGTGTTTGTGGTCTTCGCTTGTTTCGATTTTTCTTTATTTTGTTTCAATTTCTTGGTTGAGTTTTTGTACTATATGGGTGTTTAAACCATTGTTGTGGGTATGAGTTTTACTGTTTGTAATTCTTTTTCATAGTTTTCTTTGCTGAGTGGGATGTTATTTAGTCTGTGTAACATTTGTCATAGGGCCGCAAATTTTTGATTTAGTGGGTGGTTGAATGAAGCATGTATAGTTATGTCTGTGGTAGTTGACTTTCTGAAGATGTCAAATGTGTGTTTATTGTTGTCTCTCTTTATAGTTATATCCAAGAAATGTATTTGCTTTTGTGTTACTTTTTCCATGGTGAATTGAATACTTTTATGTATGTTGTTTATATCTGTATGAAGTTTATCAGTTTCCTCTGTTGGTTCATCTACCATACAGATTATCTCATCTACATAAATGTACCAGTAAACAATTTTGTATCCTTTCTTTGTGATGACTGTATCAAAGATTGTGTTTTCTATGTTTTCTTTTCTCATATCTATTCCATATTACTTTGAAAACTACTACAAAAACTGTCAGTATAATTTTCCAGTTTGTATGAAATCAGAAGCGACGCAATAAACAAACTACTTAGGTGACAACAGAGCATGTCATGTAATCAAAGAGCAGCAATAAATGGAAGAAAAGACAACATCCAGCGTTGCTCTTCTTCGGAACTATCCGAGCAAACCCCAATGATTTGTAGAACGAAACACCATGCAAGAGTTGCAAATTTTACTTTTTGATTCACTCGACGACTAGTTTCGGGTCAAGGCCGAAACTAGTCATCGAGTGAATACAAAAGTACAATTTTTAACTTTGGACTGGTTTTTCGTTCTACTGAGTAACAGGAGTTCCTGACCCACAGCTACTCTAGCATGCTGGAAGTTCCCTGTGATTTGACTTACAGTGCCGTTCTTCGACATTACGTTGTCTGTTATTTTTGAAAAACCGCTGTGCGCGCGTGTAACAGAAGCAGATGTGACGAAAGCAGACGTACGACTGTAATCTGCCGCGCAGGGTTCATATTATGACACATTTCATAGATGAGGTCGTTGTCAGGTATATGTATAGAACATATTCTAAAGTTGCAATGCCTTCTATGTTTCTGAATTAATAGAGATTCCCCTAAAATTTTCTTCATTCATACGTAAGCAGAAGAGGCGGAAAGAAATGAGGTTAATACAGCCAAATTCGATATCTCTTCTCGTCTTGAGTTCTTGAACAGAGAAGGCATGAGTAAGGAAATCCTATTGGAAATCAGCGGCCTGTTTGAGGATCGAGGAAGGAGTAAGTTCCATTCATAAAAAGTTGGGAAGCTTCGAAGAGATGAAATCCATGGGCAACGATCTCTCTCAGACCAGCTGTGCTCGCCAGATGACGAAAGCAAAGCCTGTGGCCGGTACCAACATAACCTTCGCCTTGTTTTTAATGCGGCCTGTCTTATTGCTCTGCATTGCTTAACATGGTACTGATGACTTCCACACATTTTTATCGTCCTACAGTAATTTTTTCTGAATGAATCATGCGCTTTATTATCACCGGTGACGTTTTCAAAATGCGGTTGTGTGTGTTTTTGTCGTTCTAAACATTGTTACCTACTTTTCATCATTTTTTGCTGCCAAGTAAGTAATATAAATGGCATATATAGGGAAAAGGGAGCGAGACAAGATTACTCAAGTACTCATTATTTCACCGGGAAGTGATACAACACATTGCCGATCTCATTTGCGTTCATAAATTGTACGTCTTCGTTTATACGTGTGTCATTTGATCCCATAGACGAATATTTACCGTAGTAGGGTAAAATCCGTTAGTCGTACCACAACCCCTAAATCGTACTCCTGTAATATCCGATCCCACGCTTATAATATGCGACATCAAGTGGTGTAAAACAGAACTAAATTGTCGTGCGACTAAGTAAAATCAAGTGTGTGGACCACTAGCTGTCGTGACAGAAAAATAACTAGCAAGTAAGTTTGTGTGACTGTTTTTATTTTATTCTATAGCTCAGTTCAAAGTAATTTCTGATAAGAATATGATGAGAAAGTGTTTGTTTTGTATCACGTCTATTTTGTGGTATTCTGCCATTCATTTAAACATAATCAAAAAGTTCAAAAATTTGAGATCATTCTTGTAGTTCTGATTTGAAACGGTACAGTACTCAACACCTATCCCGTACCTGTAGCGAATTCATTAATCGTATCGGTACAACTTAAGCGTTGATGGAAATTACATACCAACTAAAATTTTTTTTGTTTCAGCTAATCAGTATGACGAAGAGAGCGTACAGTAACTGGAAGCAGAAGGATATGGACGCAACTTTACTGAAACATCGGAATGGTGAAATTGGATTTAATGAAGCCTATACTGCGTCGTCATTTGAAGGGTTTATACAGAACACGAAAATTTGGAAGACCTACTGATATGACAGCAGAGATGGAAGATGAATTAGCTGAGCATTTAATTAATTTAGTAACTATTACTGAATTAAGAAAACTTGCCTAAAATCTTTGCTAAGAACTATAATTGATCACATCGCTTCAGTAAAGAAAGAAACCAAGCCGACAAAAAAATTGGTATTTGAGTTTTACGATAGATAATACTCCTTTGTCCTTGCGAGTCCTAGAAGCTATAACGATGGCATGCAGGAAAGAGTTTAAAAAAGAGCGTGCTAATGATTTTCTTGATAAATATGAGGAAAAACTAGATGAACATAAGTTCGTTACTGACCAGATATATAACGTGGATGAAATTGCATTGTTCATTGTTTATAAATCTTCTAAAGTAATTACCCGAAAAGGCAAACACCAAGCGGGCGCAATCATAAACAGAGAAAGTGGTCTTAACAGCGACATGTGCTTGTGCAATGAGTGCAGCAGGCGAATTCATATATCCGATGTTAATATTTAAGCGTAGCAATACCAGTGATGTCTTAGAAATGGGAGTTCCACCAAACACAGCATTTGATAGCACAACAAATGGATAGATAACATCAAAACCGTTTATTCGATGGCTAGAACATTTCATAATATGTACAGAAGTAGAGAAAAGGGGGCAGAAACAAAATTTACTTCTACTGGGTTGACATAGCACACAAACCAAAAATTTAGAGACAGTTCAGCTGGCTCATGATTATGATATAATCACACTATCATCCTCTGTTCACACGACTCATAGTCTACAGTCACTGGACAGATCATTCCTCAAAACAGCTACTGTGAAGCGGCATCTTCATGGCTACGTTCAAATCCTGGCGGTGTCATAAAGCAAGCTAATGTTGCAGGACTCCTGGGTAATGCGTGATAGAAATGTCGTCAAAGGAGAGGGCTTTGTAGCTGCTTCTTTAGATATTGTTCAGCATTCAGACAATGAATAGGCTCATGGAACTGAAGCAACAACGCGAAAATCTGGAAGGCCGCTTAACATTACGACACCACTCAGTGATCAGTCTGGACCTTGTACAGTGTCTCAGAAATGTTGACCCGAAAACAACACTGCAACAGTTGACGAAGTTAACAGTCATCAAATAAAGTCTTGCTTGAACACTTTATCTTCTATCCCTCGTATAACCACAGTTATTAAAAAAGATACGAAACGACGTAAACCAACAATCAAATTAACATAAAGTCCCTACACAGAGGAAATATAAGCCCAGGAAAAGGCAAATAAAAAGAGGAATCCTGGGCAAAAACCAACAAAAATGTGACAAATAGCTGAAAACTTTCACAATAATAACAAAATAAAGGACAGATTGAAGTGGTTATGTCAGTTGTGTAAGAAAGTACGAGAAGAAGACCTTATTCATTGTATGAAATGTAAAGGTTGGGTGCATGACCTATGCTCTGGCGTGTAAAGTAAAATTAAGTAATATTTCTTTGATATCTATGTTCAAACCAAGTGATTTTCGCTCCACCAATTTCATCAGTTTAATTTGTTAAGTATTTATGTTTTGTTTCCTGCGTGTAATTTCATTATGTGTGACAATGGAGCTAACGACATGTTTATAGACTCTTTTGACGTTTTGTTATATTATTCCGTGGATTTATTATGTCGTCGCTGATTTATTATCTTAAGTACGACTTATGCTATAGGGGGTGCGAATTAGAAAATGAGGAGCCTTAAACGCACCGAAGGTACAGATTTCAAAATCTTGAAAACTCATTTTGAGAAAATATTTTTGTATTTGAGTGGAAGCTGATTGATAGCTTAAAAAATAAAAATTCACTGTAGGCAGGACAAGTTGCGTTATTTAAATTATCCTACAAAATACAGTAATTATACCTTAAGGGGTACGACTTCAGTAATCTTAACCCATATACCTATTGATGGAGACAAACGAAATGTTGGATTTTTGACTTAGATGAGCTGCTGTAATAGCACCTGCGATACTAGCGTTGTCTGTAAGCTCGTTTCCCTGTTAGAAATACGTAAGTAGTTTCGTCTATCGATAGTCAACTGCTTCAGTGCGTGCTGTTACACATTTCAAGACACTGATCAGCCAGAACATTATGAAAACCAGCCTACTATCGATATAAACCCGTCCAGGCGATAGCAGCGTCACCTGGCGGGGAATGACTGCTAGTCAGACACACGCACTGTGTATGTAGTATCAGTGAGCGTGCTGTCCGTGTGTAGAATGGGGAAGGCGCGCCGTCTGTCTCAGTTTGACCGAAAGCAGATTGTGATGGCTCGGAGGCTCGGCAAAAGCATTCGGAAACTGCACGACTTGTTGGATGTTCGAAGAGTGCTGCAGTGACTGTCTTCAACACATGGCGAAATCAAGGTGAAACGACGTACAGGCATTGTGGGATTGGGTGACCACCGCTCATTACAGATGTCGGACGTCGTTCATCATGTTTGGCACAAGAGAAAACAATATGAAAGTCCGTCGTAGCACTAGACAACAGAGGGTGTTATAAAATAACGTGTCGATAAAGAATGAGATAAACCACGTTGAGCAATTAGCAACTACCAGTAGTTTACCAATGACTAGAGGGAACTGCGTGGATCCACAATTATTAACCAGTTTAGCGAATAATTATGAAACAGAACAAACGAATGGTAATGAACACGCAAATTCCGAAGTTCAGCCGGTCGGCGATTAGTCGCCACAGCTTAGCGAAGTTTATAGAAGTCGCCACAGTCGTGTGAAATTTTACAGCAGCTGGTAACAGACACGTCAGAATCATGTTTTACATCAATGTCTTTTGAATGAACACAATCCACGTCACCTTCAATGAACAATTGTATGGAACCACACTTTGTAAATCTGACCAATTTTCTAGACTCAATTAGTGAGTTGCTTACAGAAACACAAGACGAAATGAGTAAGGAAATCGACAAATCACAGGAAGAAATGAAATTGAAAATGCATAGTTTATCCATAGAGACTAGGAAAGAAATTCAAAATGACTTCCAACCAATAATTACCAGTTTTGCAACTAGAATACGTGACCTTGAGACAGAATACGAAAACATGAAAACAAATTAGCGTAATGACAAGGACGAATTTTTCGCTAAAATCAAGACTAGAGTTCCGAGTGCAATAGCTACACAAATAAAAGAACAGAACGAACAGCTTAACACATAGGTAAAGGAAATTAGCGAACAGGTGGAAACTTTGACGTTAACTTGTGAATAACAAAAAGAATAATTAATCACAATTAAAGAAAATGTTGATGACCTTACTACGAAAATGGCAAATTTGTCAACCAGTGCAGATACAGACACAAATGACACAGTGCTAGTACAATTTGCAGATACAGAAAAATATCAGCCATTAATAAATTTTAAGGACAACCAGGAGCAAATTAATCGTGAAAATAAGCATTATAGGAACACTATGAATTAAAAAGTCGAGTGTATTGAAAGAATTTGACCGTTTACATTCATATTCAGAAAGCTTTGGTAACCATACAAATTTATGGCATTTATGTGAATTTCCACGAGAACAGTACCACACATCCAGATATGACGATGAATTGCCGACTTGGTGCAATAGACAACAATCTGGTTAACACAAAAACGGTCACTACGATTTCAAACACATTTTGACACGACGTAAATTATAAATTTTCAAGAACTGCAGTAACGTAATTCATTCCGAAGCTTGGATTGATCTACTTTAGCACCAGATTGGTCACTTGAACACAAATTATAATTCTTCTGTGGTTATTTAGAAAATGAGCCTGCAACAAGAATGCGCTCAATAGTGAAAGATTTTCAAAGCGCAAATGTTTCTAGAGAGCGTTTTTGTCAGCCTAGTGCTCCCAGACCACACAAGATCGGGTAAAACCTAGCATTATAATGTTATCAAACTTTGAACAGTCGGACGTCTCTAGCCCAGAAAAATACTTTAAGATCATGCTACACAGCAATCAGTACTTATCAAACCCATGTTGTTCGTCAGAGCTAATTCGCATTTGTTTTATAGTTACTTACACATTGGAAACGGCAGACGGCAGTCGTAAAGCTGATTTAGAAGCATTCCAAACGTTACCTCGGGGACTGGAATCTGACAGTGACAGCAGCGTAACGAGAACACACAGTAACAATCACAGTAGCAACTACGACACGCAATATGCTTTTGTACCTCGTGAAAACAAAAACTGGGAACTCGCCTGACAAACACAACTACAGAAACAATTACAAAAGGCGCAATCGACATCGTCCATATGACGTACAGTTCTAGCAGTTGACTAATTATTATTGTGATATAAATAATTTCCGGAACTCTGACTACATCTACATCCACATCTACATCCATACTCCGCAAGCCACCTGACGGTGTGTGTCGGAGGGTACCTTGAGAACCTCTATCGGTTCTCCCTTCTATTCCAGTCTCGTATTGTTCGTGGAAAGAAATATTGTCGGTATGCCTCTGTTTGGGCTCTAATCTCTCTGAACATAAACTCTATGTACATAATAACAGCCATCACAGGAATTACTGTAGTGAGAAAAGGCATAATCATATTTATCATAACGATCAGAATAATCACTGACAAGACACTAAATCAGATGGTAATCATGAAAATTCTCATGGGCTCAATTCAGGTAGCTAAAATTCGCAAAATACATGGCACAACAACAATTATGAAAATAGCAACCAACACAGTCACGATAATCTACATTATAATTCGCGGTGGCAAAATTCTGAAAGGGCACACACAGTGCGACAGATAGAAATAACTGAAGTCAGATCACCAAATCTACGAGATAATCAAAGATTAAAGAAAATCAGGACTGTTTTTAATTCACTCTATTGGCCTCAATCCAATGCTTTAGAATTCCTTATAAGAGAAATTAGCAAGCTGTGCAGAATATATTGCCATCGTCAGCACAACACTTGGGACAAACACATTCACAAGTTCCAAAGGATTCTCAATGAGTTACCACACAATTCTACATCATTATCTCTGTTACTTGTATTCAAAAATCAACAACCACCAGATCGTATCAGGGAGTCAATTCCATTTACAGCTTCGAAAAAATTACGTCATAAGAAAATAGTAGATATAACGCTAAACAACATCAAGAAGGCTGCAGAAAGGAGAAGGAAATCTCAACGAGGACAGGCAAACATCAGAAATCTACAGGTTGGAGATAAATTCTGGTAAAATCTTATCCTCAATCTTGTAAAAGCCAGCATCTTAGTCACAAATTCGTCCTTGTATATAAAGGACCTTACAGGATTCGTAGAATTGTACACGACAATGTTGTGGAAATTAAAACTATTCGCACACACAAGAGCACCAGACTTCGTCAAATTTCGCATATCAAACCATATATAGAATAATTCTATTCACTAAATTTGTACTCAGATGATAGAACTCCATTTTACCTGAAACTTCCTGGCAGACTAAAACTGTGTGCCGGACCGAGACTCGAACTCGGGACCTTTGCCTTTCGCGGGCAAGTGCTCTACCGACTGAGCTACCCAAGCACGACTCACGCCCCCTCCCCAGAGCCTTACTTCGGCCAGTATCTCGTCTTCTACCTTCCAAACTTTACAGAAGCTCTCCTGCGAACCCCGCAGAACTAGCACTCCTGAAAGAAAGGATATTGCGGAGACATGGCTTAGCCACAGCCTGGGCGATGTTTCCAGAACGAGATTTTCACTCTGCAGCGGAGTGTGCGCTGATATGAAACTTCCTGGCAGATTAAAACTGTGTGCCGGACCGAGCGTGAGTCGTGATTGGGTAACTCAGTTGGTAGAGCACTTGCCCGCGAAAGTCAAACGTTCCGAGTTCGAGTCTCGGTCCGGCACACAGTTTTAATCTGCGAGGAAGTTTCATATCAGCGCACACTCCGCTGCAGAGTGAAAATCTCATTCTGGCTACATTTCACCTATTTCTAAAACATTTCTTGTATTACAGCACATAGCAACAGTTGGCGATACACAATATCTTTGCATCGCACGCCAAAGTGACTCTTGTCGCACGGCAGGCAACCTTCGACAAGAATCGCGTGATTCTTGTTGGGTAGCAAACTCCATTTGTCGCCCAACATATCGAGCGATTTGCTGCCACAACACGTACGTTAAACTAACTGCTACGAACTTCGAAATTTCGTCTAGAATCCGAATAAGAACAAATAATCTCTAATTAAATGAACTTTGACAGTATTTCCTTAAACCAGTTCTCGTAGGATATCAGTAATGTGTTGTTCACTTTCGAAATATTTTTGGCTGTGCACAGTGATGGTAATACAGAGACATATAAACTTTTTCTACTACTTTTTATGTGATATACAGACTGCGATGACGATAACTATGTTGCCTGGAAAGAAGAGTAATAGGTATTTTGATGTAAGAAGTTTTTCAAGATCCATTGTGAGGTAGTGAAGCTGTGTTTACTGGCGTGAAATATTTACAATTATAGCTGTGAGGTGTTGTTTATGTGGAAATAAGTGGACGAAAACAGTGCAGGGAATTGTTATTTGAAGTGTGTATTGAGAGAAAGACACTGAATATAATTATGTTGTAATAGGATAATGAGATTTCAGTATGTTCAGAGCATGAGATGATAAGTATGAGATTTATGATGTATACTGTAATAGAATGAAGCAATAATTATGATGGTTAATGTTGAGAAAGAGTAAGTGGGTAACGGTTAGGGCATAGGGACCCTGTTTCTTGTTACACTCAATTTTTATGCCATGTGGATGTATTTCTTGTATGTAAGCTAAAAGGTAAGTTTTTGAAAAGACATGACTAGACGACAATACTGAATGAAGCTAACGTGACTTGAAACAACATAGTTATTTCTTTGATATGGAATTTGTAATTATCTGATGCAAATTATTTAACCTTTTGCTAAACATAGTGCAATTTTTTTCATCGGAACAACAATATTTAACAGTTATACGAATTTTATAGTAATTCGACAAATGTACGTTTTTGTCTCTATTTCTGGACGAAAAATGTTTTGCAAAGATTTAACTATGCATTGATTGCTACTTGCGCTGTGACACTCTCTTTTAGCATATGGTACCTCAATGAACGTTTTGTGACTTGTCTTTGCGAGACTGTCTATTTCTTGTTCATACTGATGAATGACTTTTTTCTGGTTTGTCTATAGCTACAGGCATCAAAATTAGCTTCTGCTAATTCTGTAAAACTAATTTGCCTTTCCTTTGTCTACCAGATAAACTTTACATATGTATGAAGCGATGTCACAACAATATTGTCCATTAGTCGAGGTGTTTGGGAAAGTTTGGAAGTGAAGGTGAAATTCATGAATCGCGAGGTGACATGGATAGACAGTGTACATAGAATTTAAAAAAAGCAGTAAGAGAAATGAGATGCAGGAAGTATATGGGATACTAATGATAATTTTTCTTTTTTAGTTTTCAGATTTATTTTTCTGCCGTGACATAGGAAAAGACTCTTTTATATATACAGGTTGGTCCATTGATCGTGACCGGGCCAAATATCTCACGAAATAAGAGTCAAACGAAAAAATTACAAGGAACGAAACTTGTCTAGCTTGAAGGGGGAAACCAGATGGCGCTATGGTTGGCCCGCTAGATGGCGCTGCCATAGGTCAAACGGATATCAACTGCGTTTTTTTAAATAGGAGCCCCAATTTTTTATTACATATTCGCGAAGTACGTAAAGAAATATGAATGTTTTAGTTGGACCACTTTTTTCGCTTTGTGATAGATGGCGCTCTAATAGTCACAAACATGTGTCTGAACACTTTCTGTTTCCTTAAATAACGTAACTACCCGGCGAACGGTCCGGACACTTGGATGATGTCGTCCAGGATACCGAGCAGCATACACAGCACACGCCAGTTGGGCATTTTGACCACAATAGCCATATATCAACACGATATCGTGTTGGTAAACGGTCCATTTTAATACGCGTAATGTATCACGAAGCAAATAACGTCCGCACTGGCAGAATGTTGCGTGATACCACGTACTTATACGTTTGTGACTATTACAGCGCCATCTATCACAAAGCGAAAAAAGTGGTCCAACTAAAACATTCATATTTCTTTACGTACTACACAAATATGCAATAAAAATGGGGGCTCCTATTTAAAAAACGCAGTTGATATCCGTTTGACGTATGGTAGCGCCATCTAGCGGGCCAGCCATAACACCATCTGGTTTTCTCCTTCAAGCTAGACGATTTTCGTTCTTTGTAGTTTTTTTCGTTTGATGCTTGTTTCTTGAGATATTTGGCCCGGTCACTACCAATGGACCATCCTGTATAAGCGCCGCGCCGCCTAGGCACGGAGGGACTGGAAGACGAGCCGTCATACAAACGCTATAACAGTGACTTATGAACTGTATTGTATTGCTAGCAACAAAATTGTGTATACCGAAGGACATTATTTGTATGTCGCCATTTGATTGCAACACCTGTGCGGCTGGTACCGGCGGAGGTTCGAGTCCTCCCTCGGGCATGGATATGTGTGTTTGTCCTTAGGATAATTTAGGTTAAGTAGTGTGTAAGCTTAGGGACTGATGACCTTAACAGTGAAGTCCCATAAGATTTCACACACATTTGAACATTTGATAGCGACACACCTTTGTGAATACGCGACGTATTGTCAATTTAACTTACTGTTATAAACGCCATTAATACGATTTGCTTCAATTTTTGTCCAGCGATCCTAGAAAACAGCTTCATAGGCACCCTATAGTAGACGAGTGGGCAGACACAAGAACGTCTTCCTGAAATACTTGAGCCACATCCTCCAATACAGTGTTGACAGGGAGTCCCTCTACCTCCTCGCTTAACGTCGGTACATCAGCGGCGTTTAGTGACGCAAATGGTCATGGGTGCAGGAGCTGACAAGGGTCCCTTCCAAGCACCGTCGCATGAGTGAAATAATCCATGCTTTAGCGTGATGCACTATCACCTGATGGAAGGGAGAGAATGCCATCAAAGTGCACTCATGTGGGCTGGCATAATAGAAGCCCATGGTGCTAACATGCCAAACCCATATCCCATCAAGACCATACATAGAGCGAGTTTCATACTGGATAGCCACCAGGATAGGGTTGATGTGTCGGCGGAGCGACGTCGACAACAAAGGGCCCACATTTTCTGAGTGATTCACTGGCAGTCAAGGACAATCAGCTGGGCAACATTTAATTTCTGTGGGCCATGACTGTGCCACACCAATTGGCGGGCGAGAGCCACATCGTAGATGTAGGTCTTCTGGTCAGGAAAAGCCGGAGGCTAACCTTCAGCATGTTGAGTGTCACCATCAAGGGAACGTGTGAAGAAGACACAGTCAAGGCGACTGGACGAGTGCGCCGTGTACTGTGTGAAAGCTGGGCAGGTGCCATGAGCCTTCGTCCATGTGTTGATAAGCTGAATTCTGTTGGTGATGACAGAGACGGCCGCACATGGGTAATGTCATGGTAGTTGATCAGTTGGCCTTTGTGTCTAGATGAAGCCCCTACCGAGGACCAGATCACCTAGGGGGACCCTCAAAAAGCAGCGTTACCTCTTCAGCAAAGAAGGTGTGTCGTTCACGACGTCATTTAAGATACTGACACTCAACAGCGTGAGAGAACCCTAGCATTAAGAAGGTACACTACATCTTCAGCAGAGAGCCTTGCATGGAGGAGGATGGCCACTCTGCTACCATTGTCAGAGGCATGGGAGATGTGGGCCATGTAACCAGTGGGAGCGGAGAAATCAGCGAGGACCACTTCTTGGAGGATAATGATGTAATTACGATTTATTTGCTTTGATATCCTTGTAATATTTCTGGCTTATTCAGCCATCATATTAGGCTCCAGGAAGCTATTCCCAGGGCAGTGGAGATGCAAGAAGCATAGAGATGACGCAATGTGGGATAGGTACCGGTGACAGATGTTAGATTCGGTACCATTCCCGCGAGAAAGATCGCCTGCATGATGCTGCTGCTCTATGATTGGCTGCTGTGTTCGGCGGTAGGGCGCCAAAACGTTAAAATTTAGTTGCTATTATTAATTAAACCTGTCGTCCAAATTACTTCATTTTTTAAATAAACATCTCTCAACAGCCAACTATCAATCTGTCATTTCAAAATTATTAAAATCAAAGTATTACTAAAACAAAAGACTGACGATACTACTGTCGATGAACTTCGGTGGCGTTCGGGTCACGCCTTGCTGGCTTGGAGCGCGAAGTGTCTCGGGCAGTCCGGCTCTCCAGTTCTGACCGTTCCAGTAGACAAACATATTGTCTGTTATAGCAGTATTTGTTTCATGCAGTTTTATTTACTACAGTTCCGACTGTCGCAGGGTACAGACATGTTGCCTGTAATAGTAGTATTTGATTCATGTAACTTTATTCTCCAGTTCTGACGGATCCAGTAGACAGACATGTTGTCTGTGGCAGGATGTATTTCATGTTATTTTAGCTAGATATAATGACTGTGGAAAGATATGTTCAATACGTCGTGATCAAGAATAGTTTCTCGTGTCTATATCAATAAAAACGCGAGTGACATCCCAAATGAGTTATAGTTAATCGTAGCAGCAGTTCCTTGCGAAGTTAATTTCAGCCTCAAGAAAAAGAATCCACGACCTGCGTGCTGCTTTCTGCGCTGGGGACATCATCATCATGAAGACAGCAGGTTAGTGAAGTGTACAAGAACTTATGTATTCCAGACAGGGCAGTGGAAACAACTAGGAACCTCACGTGGACTGCATGCAGAGTACAAATGTGCTCAGTGACACGTCATCTGCAGTAATGCAGAGGAGGTAAAGAAGGATGAAAGTATTAACACTATCTCACTTTTATTCCTATTTTCTTGCCGTACACTGTGAAGGTGGGCCATAATCTCGATCCGCTCCTTCATCGACTTCGTGAGCCCAGGACATCGAAACCGGTGGCTTGCGAATGTCGCGCCCACTGGGGTTAGGGATGGTGGCGCTGTCGCGGTGGGATCAGGGGAACCTCCCTCCACTTGATGCATCATGTTAGGGCGGGATTGCGGGCAGTGGAAAGGACACGCCACAGATGGGACATCGGGAGCGGCCGTTCCTGTAGTCATGGCGCTCAAAGGCAAGTCACTATCTGGTGCACTACCCATGATGTCACACTAAGGGCATTCGACCCCACTTCTTCCTTTTTGGGGTGATTGCTGCTTTTAGAGGTGCTGTCCCAGGTTGTAATGTGGCCGTTCGGTGTCCGACGTCATGTCCGTCTGAAGGAAAGCAGAGGTAGGCACCACACTCGGTTCGATGGCGATCGTGTCGGGAGCGCCGTTCATCGAGCTCTGGAGAGTTGTGAGTCTCGTCGCCATCAGAGGAGATGGTGCCAGCGAGTTCCCTTCCACACCATCGTTTGTGAGGGGGAGTGCCATCGAAAATAACAGGCGCACTCTAAACTAACGTTTCTGTGCTGCGCACAGCTGAGGCATTGCTGTCTGGTAATGAAATGACTGTAGCTTTGGGAGCTGCATCATCGGTCATGATCTGGAGGAAAGGGTATTGGAGACCATCGGGCCTAACACGGCCCTCTTGTCCACATCCTGCACATATCCACAATTGGCCATCATACATGTACACATTTGGACAGTTCGATCTTGATCTGTAGAACACCATTTATCACGTGGTCTGTCGTGAGCGGCTGCCATTTGCCAAGATGCGGTCCACAACGTTGCCTTAGGGTCCGAAGGATTCATCGACCACGTCTAGGGACACCTCGAAATGTCAAACACCCTAATTGTTCGAAGACCGAAACCAGCGAGGTCTGCGTCACCTCCTCTATATGCCCGTCAGAATGTTGTAATTTTAGTCTTTGTGCGTTCCGTCGGACTATGTCTTCGCGTGCTTCCTCCATCGTCATTTTAAAGTAGACGTTTCTGCCGGTTATAGAGAAGTAGGTGCCTACCTCCACTTATTGTGGGTTCGGGCGGGGCTCTTCGCGAATCAATTGTTCGATTTCATAAGCGCGTGATCTTGTATGTTCGGCTTGGAATGTATCTTTAAAAGTCACCTGGCAGTGAACGTGCGCTGTGGGTTGCAGTATTTATGGACGCTACATAATACAAATACCGCGAGGCGGAAGTAAATAACTCCATTAGCACATCGCTGCCCGGCGCGCGAGAGTGCCCGCAATCAACCGCGGGTGAAACGTGACTGGCCTTTCGACTGTTTTCTTGTCTGCACTGAAGAACTAGCAATAACTGTGACATCTATCGGTAGGTCATTCCTCCTTCAACGTCCTTTGCATGCAGGCATAAGCACCAATGAGGAGAAGTTACATATGCAACTTTTATACTGCGAATTGTGGCAGGAGACGCATTGCGAAGGAATGTGGGATCAGCCAGACGAGTGTTCAAATGGTTCAAATGGCTCTGAGCACTATGGGACTTAACATCTGAGGTCATCAGTCCCCTAGAACTTAGAATTACTTAAACCTAACTAACCTAAGAACAGCACGCACATCCATGCCCGAGGCAGGATTCGAACCCGCGACCGTTGCGGTCGCGTGGTTCCAGACTAAAGCGCCTAGAACCGCTCGGCCACTTCGGCCGGCCCAGACGAGTGTCATTCGCATCTTGAATCGATATACGAGGGTTGGAACTTTAATAGTGGCAACTATTTATATACAGCTCGTACAAAACAGATACGCGTTTCAAAGTTTTACTGACCTTCAACGTAGTCACCAGCATTGTATATAACCCGTTGCCAGCCATGTGGAAGTCGTAGGATACTCTTAGCAGTGCCAGTCGTGTTCGAGCGGCGCAGACTACTGCCCGACGAATTTGTAGCAGTTCTGAAGCGAATGCCGTGAAGCGTTTCCTTCACTTTAGAAATACAGTTGAACTTACGAGGGCTTAAGGCAGGGGAGTGCAGTAGGTGGTATAGCACTTAGCAGCCTCATTAGTCAGACAAATCAGTAACATTTCTTAAAAGACATCATAGTCGCCGTTGACTGTATGAAATATTTATTATTACGATTGCAATTTCGGCCCTAGGGCCATTTTCAAGTAACACTACAAAAGTTAAATTCCGTTACTTGAAAATGGCCCTAAGGCCGAAATTGCAATCGTAATAATAAAGATTTCATACAGTCAACGGCGACTATGATGTCTTTTAAGAAATTTTATATGACTGTGAATCCGAACCCCGAGAAGTTAATCAAATCGGTAACAGCTTGCACTGTACATGCTTAAGCATTGTCCTGCAAAATGATGGTCAGGCCCTACAGAAAGTTTCATCACTTATGTCTCTAAGCTTGTCACAGGTTGTGTTCCAAAAATGAACAGCATAGAGACAGAAGTGATGAAAAATGGTTCAAATGGCTCTGAGCACTATGGGACTCAACTGCTGAGGTCATTAGTCCCCTAGAACTTAGAACTACTTAAACCTAACTAACCTAAGGACATCACAAACATCCATGCCCGAGGCAGGATTCGAACCTGCGACCGTAGCGGTCTTGCGGTTCCAGACTGCAGCGCCTTTAACCGCACGGCCACTTCGGCCGGCTACAGAAGTGATGACTTATTGGTGAATCCCAGTTGTACTTTTATGATTAATATAACGCCTGTATATTCCCTAACTCGATAAGAAACATTCGTTTAGTAACCGTCTATGGGAAAAAAACAATAATCTGGTATCTAACACAGGGCGCAAACCTTTACCTTTGTGCAGCTAATCACTGTGCCACGAATATAGCTGACCATATCGCCCGCTAAAAGGAATCTACTTAGGTAAAAAACTTTGACCGTCGTTTTCTCAGAAAAGGTCAAGTATCTATGAATATGACGAGCCAAGTATTCGCTTATTTTGAGCCCTCTTCCACTAAGCGAGATTTCTGGGAAAACGGGTTAAGGTATTTGTGGTGTTCTCCTCGTTAGCGGCGTAGGCCTACGTTGCTGCTTATAACGACGGAGACACGCATGAAAGCTCTGATTGGCAGTATTTATACCACGATAGCTGAATCTGGCTACATTGCTTTTCTATTTTTGTACATTTCTCGTATTTTTTTACGAAGAGTTTCAACCTCAAAATTAACCCGCGTATCAATGTCCTCGTGTTTTCAAGCACTTTCGGATGCTGTTAAAAAGTATATCATTCTATTTTAAAAATCATACTTGCTTCAGTATCTCGATCGATACAAGGTTTAAGGCACTCCATCACACAAGAAAGTACATGCTCCGTAGCGTACTATCATCTGTTGAAAACATCGTTTCGATACCTGGAATCGTTCACGGAATAAATTACGTGACTCACCCTGTATATCTAGGTTGCAGGCACAGACTATTGTACTTGACGTGGAAACTTTAACAAGCATTGGTGGTTCTCAGTCTATTGCAATCTTTTTCTGCACACGTGAGGTGGAGTAAAGAGAGCTTTTCCGTGTGTATACGAGAACATGTAAGTATGTAATAAGTAGTAGCGAAAGGTTTGTAGTGTTTCACACACAAGCGCCACTGACATTAAGTCCTTAAGAACAGTCACCAACTATATCAGAATCCTGTACTGGACAACTAAATGTATAAAACAAACACTTTCCGATACCATTTCTCCAATAGTGGTGATATGCAAGATCCCATGTTTGTATCTTTCGCCACCAGCTCTGTGTTAACTGAGACAGATATTCTTGGATTCATACTTCAGTCCATACTCCACTTCCAGCTTTCGTAATGTTTTCCTCAAAGTCTCAAAATATTGTTTATGGAGATAATTTGAGGCTACATTGCCACATTATCGTTCGACAGAGCAAAAAACTATTGAAGTGTAATTTCGATTAACAAACTAATGCTCCCAAAAAGCTGACAAAATAAACTTTTTACCGTTCTTGAAAGTCCCATCAACATATAATGTGTCACACTAAGAATTTTGAGGCTTTCAGCTTCTCAGAAAATTATAATGTTTTGGGAGCATCATTACGTAACGAAAAGTCCGTCCTATCTGTTGCACCTCTAGTGGGTAATTTCGGAGAGTTTTCCACCTAGCTTATTGTAAATGGATTCCCATAAGCTGTCAGCACCCATAATGGTTATTTCTTCAGTATGTCGTCACTTTAGATGATTACACTGAGGTGGAAAAAGTCAGGGGATACCTACTACACTACTGGCCATTAAAATTGCTACACCACGAAGATGACGTGCTACAGACGCGAAATTTAACCGACAGGAAGAAGATGCTGTGATATGCAAATGATTAGGTTTTCTGTGCATTCACTTCACACAAGGTTGGCGCCGGTGGCGACACCTGCAACGTGCTGACATGAGGAAAGTTTCCAACCGATTTCTCATAAACAAACAGCAGTCGAAAGGCGTTGCCTGATGAAACGTTGTTGTGAGGATTATAAATGCGTACCATCACGTTTCCTACTTTGATAAAGGTCGGACTGTAGCCTATCGCGATTGCGGTTTATCGTATCGCGACATTGCTGCTCGGCCGGTCGGTGTGGCCGAGCGGTTCTAGGCACTTCAGTCTGGAACCGCGCGACTGCTACGGTCGCAGGTTCGAATCCTGCCTCGGGCATGGATGTGTGTGATGTCCTTAGGTTAGTTAGGTTTAAGTAGTTCTACGTTCTAGAGGACTGATGACCTCAGATGTTAAGTCCCATAGTGCTGAAGAGCCATTGCTGCTCGCGTTGGTCGAGATCCAATGACTGTTAGCAGAATATGGAATCGGTGGGTTCAGGAGTGTAACACGGAAAGCCGTGCTGGATCCCAATGGCCTCGTATCACTAGCAGTCGAGATGACAGGCATCTTATCCGCATGGCTGTAACGGATCGTGCCTGAATCAAGTGCAGAACAGGGAATCAGTGATCATAAGGCCGTTGTAGCATCCCTGAATATGGAAGTTAATAGGAATATAAAAAAAGGGAGGAAGGTTTATCAGTTTAGCAAGAGTAATAGAAGGCAGATTTCAGACCACCTAACAGATCAAAACGAAAATTTCTGTTCCGACACTGACAATGTTGAGTGTTTATGGAAAAAGTTCAAGGCAATCGTAAAATGCGTTTTAGACAGGTACGTGCCGAGTAAAACTGTGAGGGACGGGAAAAACCCACCGTGGTACAACAACAAAGTTAGGAAACTACTGCGAAAGCAAAGAGAGCTTCACTCCAAGTTTAAACGCAGCCAAAACCTCTCAGACAAACAGAAGCTAAGCGATGTCAAAGTTAGCGTAAGGAGGGCTATGCGAGAAGCGTTCAGTGAATTCGAAAGTAAAATTCTATGTACAGACTTGACAGAAAATCCTAGGAAGTTCTGGTCTTACGTTAAATCAGTAAGTGGCTCGAAACAGCATATCCAGACACTCCGGGATGATGATGGCATTGAAACAGAGGATGACACGCGTAAAGCTGAAATACTAAACACCTTTTTCCAAAGCTGTTTCACAGAGGAAGACCGCACTGCAGTTCCTTCTCTAAATCCTCGCACAAACGAAAAAATGGCTGACATCGAAATAAGTGTCCAAGGAATAGAAAAGCAACTGGAATCACTCAACAGAGGAAAGTCCACTGGACCTGACGGGATACCAATTCGATTCTACACAGAGTACGCGAAAGAACTTGCCCCCCTTCTAACAGCCGTGTACCGCAAGTCTCTAGAGGAACGGAGGGTTCCAAATGATTGGAAAAGAGCACAGGTAGTCCCAGTCTTCAAGAAGGGTCGTCAAGCAGATGCGCAAAACTATAGACCTATATCTCTGACGTCGATCTGTTGTAGAATTTTAGAACATGTTTTTTGCTCGAGTATCATGTCGTTTTTGGAAACCCAGAATCTACTATGTAGGAATCAACATGGATTCCGGAAACAGCGATCGTGTGAGACCGAACTCGCGTTATTTGTTCATGAGACCCAGAAAATATTAGATACAGGCTCCCAGGTAGATGCTATTTTTCTTGACTTCCGGAAGGCGTTCGATACAGTTCCGCACTGTCGCCTGATAAACAAAGTAAGAGCCTACGGAATATCAGACCAGCTGTGTGGCTGGATTGAAGATTTTTTAGCAAACACAACACAGCATGTTGTTATCAATGGAGAGACGTCTACAGACGTTAAGGTAACGTCTGGCGTGCCACAGGGGAGTGTTATGGGACCATTGCTTTTCACAATATATATAAATGACCTAGTAGATAGTGTCGGAAGTTCCATGCGGCTTTTCGCGGATGATGCTGTAGTATACAGAGAAGTTGCAGCATTAGAAAATTGTAGCGAAATGCAGGAAGATCTGCAGCGGATAGGCACTTGGTGCAGGGAGTGGCAACTGTCCCTTAACATAGACAAATGTAATGTATTGCGAATACATAGAAAGAAGGATCCTTTATTGTATGATTATATGATAGCGGAACAAACACTGGTAGCAGTTACTTCTGTAAAATATCTGGGAGTATGCGTGCGGAACGATTTGAAGTGGAATGATCATATAAAATTAATTGTTGGTAAGGCGGGTACCAGGTTGAGATTCATTGGGAGAGTGCTTAGAAAATGTAGTCCAGCAACAAAGGAGGTGGCTTACAAAACACTTGTTCTACCTATACTTGAGTATTGCTCATCAGTGTGGGATCCGTACCAGATCGGGTTGACGGAGGAGATAGAGAAGATCCAAAGAAGAGCGGCGCGTTTCGTCACAGGGTTATTTGGTAACCGTGATAGCGTTACGGAGATGTTTAATAAACTCAAGTGGCAGACTCTGCAAGAGAGGCGCTCTGCATCGCGGTGTAGCTTGCTCGCCAGGTTTCGAGAGGGTGCGTTTCTGGATGATGTATCGAGTATATTGCCTCCCCCTACTTATACCTCCCGAGGAGATCACGAATGTAAAATTAGAGAGATTCGAGCGCGCATGGAGGCTTTCAGACAGTCGTTCTTCCCGCGAACCATACGCGACTGGAACAGGAAAGGGAGGTAATGACAGTGGCACGTAAAGTGCCCTCCGCCACACACCGTTGGGTGGCTTGCGGAGTATGAATGTAGATGTAGATGTAGATGGGGACGTTTGCAAGACAATAACCATCTGCACGAACAGTTCGACGACGTCTGCATCAGCATGGACTATCGGCTCGGAGACCATGGCTGCGGTTACCCTTGACGCTTCATCACAGACAGGAGCGCCTGCGATGGTGTACTCAACGACGAACCTGGGAGCACGGATGGCAAAACGTCATTTTTTCGGATGAATCCAGGTTCTCTTTACAGCATCATGACGGTCGCATCCGTGTTTGGCGACATCGCGGTGAACGCACATTGGAAGCAAGTATTCGTCATCGCCCTACTGGCGTATCACCTCGCGTGATAGAATGGGGTGCCATTGGTTACACGTCTCGGTCACCTCTTGTTCGCATTGACGGCACTTTGAGCTGTGGACATTACATTTCAGATGTGTTACGACCCTTCGCTGTACCCTTCATTCGATCGCCGCGAAACCCTACATTTCAGCAGGATAATGCACGACCGCATGTTGCAGGTCCTGTACGGGCCTTTCTGGATACAGAAAATGTTAGACTGCTGCCCTGGCCAGCACATTCTCCAGATCTCTCACCAATTGAAAAGTCTGGTCAATGGTGGCCGAGCAACTGGCTCGTCACAATACGCCATTCACTACTCTTGATGAACTGTGGTGTCGTGTTGAAGCTGCATGGGCAGCTGTACCTGTACACGCCATGCAAGCTCTGTTTGACTAAATGCCCAGGCGTATCAAGGCCGTTGTTACGGCCAGAGGTGGTTGTTCTGGGTACTGATTTCTCAGGATCTATGCACCCAAATTGGGTGAAAATGTAATCATATATCAGTTCTAGTATAATATATTTGTCCAATGAATACCCGTTTATCATCTGCATTTCTTCTTGGTGTAGCAGTTTTAATGGCCACTAGTGTAATATCGTGTCGGAACTCCTTTAGCACAGTGTAGTGCAGTGACATGGACTCAGCAAGCCGTTGGGTGTCCCACTGCAGAAATATTGAGCCATACTGCCTCTATAGCCGTCCATAATTGTGAAAGTGTTGCCGGTGCAGGATTTTGTGCACGAACTGACCTCTCGATTATGGCCCATAGATGTTCGATGGGATTCATGTCGGCCGACTTGTGTGGCCATATCATTAGCTCGGATTGTCAGAATGTTCTTCCAAACAATCGCGAACAATTGTGGCAGGGTGACACGGCGAATTGTCATCCACAAAAATTCCATCGTTGCTTGGGAACATGAAGTCCATGAGTGGGTCCAAATCGACCATTTCCAGCCAGTGATTGGTTCAGTTGGACCAGAGGACCTAGTCTGCTCCATGTAAACACAGCTCGCACCATTATTTCGCCACTATCAGCTTGCACAGTGCCTTGAAGACAACCTGGGGCCGGCCGAAGTGGCCGTGCGGTTAAAGGCGCTGCAGTCTAGAACCGCAAGACCGCTACGGTCGCAGGTTCGAATCCTGCCTCGGGCATGGATGTTTGTGATGTCCTTAGGTTAGTTAGGTTTAACTAGTTCTAAGTTCTAGGGGACTAATGACCTCAGAAGTTGAGTCCCATAGTGCTCAGAGCCATTTGAACCATTTTTGACAACTTGGGTCAATGGCTTCGTGGGGTCTGCGCTACACTTTAGCCCTATCATGAGCTCTTACCAACTGCATTCGGACTCAGGTGATCAGGCCACGGTTTGCCAGTTGTCTAGTGGTCAACTGATACGGTGACGAGCCCAGGAGAGGAGCTGCAGGCAATTTCGTGCTGTTAACAGAGGCATTCGCGTTGGTCGTCTCCTGCCATACCCCGTTAAAGTCAAATTTCGGCCCACCCTGCTGACGGGTACTTTCGTTGTACGTCCCACATTGCTTCTTGAAGTTATTTCATGCAGTGTTGCTTGTCTGTCATCACTGACAACTCTTGGCAAGCACCGTTGCTCTTGGTAGTTGAGTGGAGACTGTCAGTCACTGCATTGCCCGTGGTGAGAGGTAATGCCTGAACTTTGGTATTCTCGTCACACTCTTGACACTGTGGACCTCGGAATATGGAATTCGCTAACGATTTACGGAATGGAATGTCCGATGTGTCTAGACCCGCCAGGATAGCCGAGAGCGCAAATGCGCTGCTTCCTGGACTTGGGTAGGCGCGCCGGCCCCGGATCGAATCCGCCCGTCGGATTACCGACGGCGGCCAGCCTGGATGTGGTTTTTAGGTGGTTTTCCACATCCCACAAGGTGAATACCGGGCTGGTCCCCACGTTTCGCCTCAGTTACATTACTCGCAGACATCTGAACACGTTCGCACTATTCCGTGGATTACACTAGACACAGACAGTTTGGGTACACTACTGCCGTCCTGGGGGGTACGGGGTGGCGGCAGGAAGGGCATCCGGCCACCCCTTAAAACTAACCTTGCCAAATCCGTTCCTAACCATGCTGACCCTGCGAAACCGCGGGACAAGGCACCAGCAAAAGAAATAAATAAAGAAAGAATGAAAGAAAGAAAGAATGTCCGATGTGTGTAGCTCCAACAATCACCAGTCGTTCAAAGTCTCTTAATTCCCGTATAGTGGCCATAATCTCGTCGAAAACCTTTTCACATGATTCATCTGAGTACAAATAACAGGTTCTCCAATGCATTGCCCTGTTATACCTTTTGAACATGATACTACCGTCATCTGTATACGTGCGTGTCGCTATCCCATGAATTCTGTTTTTTCAGTGTATTTTGTGAACAGTTTTTTATGCCAGTGTACATGTCGCTTTTATATTTGTTCCGTTAATTTACACTAATAAAAGAAAGAAAAGGACTGTAGACGACATATTCTAATAGTTATTTCAGTGCTGTTGCTGCTCTGCATAACTGACTAACATTATACGAATTCCGAAAACTTAATGAGGCAGAAACTATGTAGAACCAACTTCCTAAACTTTGGTATCGAAGAACAAAAATTAAGAGTGATTCAGTGCATAATACAGCATAAGACCAGAGACTGGTGACACTGTTACTATTGAAAGGTATGTGCTGAGATTCGATCAGGATAGAGCCAGTGAAAAATGTCGATAGCTCCCAACCGCAAGGTTGGACGAGTAGTACATCTTCGGGTAGTAAGATCTTTGACAGCTAACAGAGCTAGGTGCACGCGGTAAGAGTTTGGGTAGTGGTGAAAATGGTTCAAATGGTTCTGAGCACTATGGGACTTAACATCTGTCGTCATCAGTCCCCTAGAACTCAGAACTACTGAAACCTAACTAACCTAAGGACATCACACACATCCATGCCCGAGGCAGGATTCGAACCTGCGACCGTAGCAGTCACGTGGTTCCGGACTGCGCGCCTAGAACCGCTAGACCACCGCGGCCGGGGGGTAGTGGTGAGGAGATGCGCACAGACGGCAGACGTTTTTCGAGTCGGAGTTAGATGCCTGCAGGAGGCAGCCGGGTCGTGACAGCATCAAAGTAAGAATTGGCGCTACGCACATAATAAGCTATATATTGAGCGAAACTCGGCACATACCTGGGGAAACTAGAAAGAATAATTAATAAAATAGGTTTTCTTTGGTTAAATAATGTCTAAAAGCTAGATAGAAATCCCACTGTTGATGCAATAAGCGTTTTGTGAAACTTTCTCGTAAATCCATGCTACAGAAGTTTTTTTTTAGTTTTTCACATGTGCCTTAAAAGTTTGAACAATAAATATTTTTAGATAAAATTAGAGTTTCATCTCACACCTTATTGTCGTTCTCCGCATCCTGTTCTTGCATTGCACCAAAAGGTACATTAAAGTGAAGTTCCCATGAGTAAAGCTAATAATTTCATTTATCAGTCCCCTAAAACTTAGAACTACTTAAACCTAACTAACCTAACGACATCACACACATCCATGCCCGAGGCAGGATTCGAACCTGCGACCGTAGCAGTCGCGCAGTTCCGGACTGCGCGCCTAGAACCGCTAGACCACCGCGGCCGGCGGGTAGTGGTGAGGAGATGCGCACAGACGGCAGACGTTTTTCGAGTCGGAGTTAGATGCCTGTAGGAGGCAGCCGGGTCGTGACAGCATCAAAGTAAGAATTGGAAAATTATTCAGATCAGGACAGAATTTTTATTAAGTAACAAACAGGGCCAAAATGAGTAAAGTTATCTAGAATGACAATTTTATGCCATTGCACTACGGCTGAGTTGAATATATGTTTTATTATCGGCTAAACGGGAAGGAGTGCACGAGCTAAGTCCACAGACGCAGTCAGATGCAGGTTGGTGACTTTCATTTATTTTTACCACTAAACCTTCATGCAGTCAGATGTGTATTTTGAGTATTAATTTTCCAACAATATTTCCATTCAGTCAGATAAAGTTCAGTTCAGTTAAATACGCAGTCAGACGCAAGTTTTATTAAAGACTAAAGCAGTCACATGCAGTTCAGTCTAGTTTAAATAGAGAAGTTTTATTAGCAACACTTTCACTATGTCTAGGTTAATAGGATTATACATGTTGTAGTTGCTCTCTACATCTAGCTCAGAAATTGTGCTCACTCAGAAAAGAGCAAATAAAACAGTACAAAATTACAGCCATGAATAAAATAAGTGTACGAAGACATCAGATACATCTGGAATACCTCTTTTCCTATATTCACCTTCATCACATTTCGGCATGCAATTTGAGAACATCTAAGTCTGGTGGAAGCGACAGCAAAAATTGTATGTCCGTGTTTAAAATACGAGAAATAAAATGTGTCAATACATTCATGAGACAAAAAAGGTGCCATTATAAAAATAGACTTTTCATGAAGGAATCCGAAGGAAAAACTAGACAACATCAATAAAATACAAAGTCTTTTCCTTGTTCAGCGAAAGTTTTAAAGGTAAATCGCTTGATAATTGTTTTTACGCTTTGTTTTTGTAAGTATTACAGCTAATAAATTATATGAAAACAAATGCAAGAATAAAAGAAGTAAATAATAAAGCAAGACAGAGAGAGAGAGAGAGCGTATTTGGGGAAGGGGCGGTTCAAAATGTTTCAAATGGCTCTGAGCACTATGGGACTTAACTTCTGAGGTCATCAGTCCTCTAGTACTTAGAACTACTTAAACCTAACTAACCTAAGGACATCACACACATCCATGCCCGAGGCAGGATTCGAACCTGCGACCGTAGCGGTCGCGCGGTTCCGGACTGCAGCGCCTAGAACCGCTCGACCACTCCGGCCGGGGTAACGGGCGGTGTAGAAGTATGGTCATATGGGAAAGTAAAATTACAAGAACATAATGTTGCCTAATATCACTGCATGTAATTGTGATCGTTTTTGTTGACATGATGTATATGTGAACTTCCTTCACACTGTGCATGGTCGTGAATCTGCATTTTATTAGTACGAAAATTGTTGATTGGTTGGTTGTTTCGGGGAAGGAGACCAGACAGCGAGGTCATCGGTCTCATCGGATTAGGGAAGGACGGGTAAGGAAGTCAGCAGTGCACTTCGAAAGGAACCATCCCGGCATTTGCCTGGAGCGATTTAGGGAAATCACGGAAAACCTAAATCAGGATGGCCGGACGCGGGATTGAACCGTCGTCCTCTCGAATGCGAGTCCAGTGTCTAACCACTGCGCCACCTCGCTCGGTCACGAAAATTGTAACACGAAAACTAACGCATAAGGCATTTTAGTTTTGGAGCGGTGAAATCCCACGTGGTGTAAAAAGTAATATGGTGCTGGCAATTAGCGCTACAGGAGACTACGCAACAAAGCATAGGATATGCGTTCGAGCAGGGCGGAAAGCTGCAGCCGCTTTAAAAATTGTTCATGCGCACATGCGCAGTACAATATGTTTTCTAACGCATAGTGGAGGTTTTCTGATCGCTGCCCGAATGATCCTTACACGGAAATTCATCCGAGAGGACCGATCAACTCACTGGAAGGCGGCACGGGATTTTTTTTTCGGGGAACTAATAAAGAGAGTAACAAGGAGTAAAGTTTGTCAAAGTACAGGAGTATAGGGATAGCGTTAACAGCTCCTGGTCGGGTGTGGATGGCCACAGGTGTGGATAGCGATTGCGGACTCCGGTACCGCTATAAGTTTTTAAAAGTATTTCTTTTCGCTGTACTTGCGGTGTGCGCCGCAATCACTTTATTTGGTTCAAATGGCTCTGAGCACTATGGGACTCAACTGCTGAGGTCATTAGTCCCCTAGAACTTAGAACTAGTTAAACCTAACTAACCTAAGGACATCACACACATCCATGCCCGAGGCAGGATTCGAACCTGCGACCGTAGCGGTCTCGCGGTTCCAGACTGCAGCGCCAGAACCGCGCGGCCACTTCGGCCGGCCCTTTATTTGGTAGATATAAGTGACGGAAGAGGTGTTCGTCTAATTTTATTGATTGTTTCAATCTTTTGGCGTTACTACGCCTGCAATTAGTCGGTACCATGAACGGAGTTGACCTGGCTCACGTGGTGAACCTTTTGTAGTGGGACTGGCGACCGAATTAATTTCAGTGAGAGGTATTGGTGGACGGTGTTGGAGGCAGCTGAACACGAGTAGCTCCAGTTACGGGTCTAAATTGGGGGGTACTGCGTCACGACTTTCCGGTCTGAATGGTCTTGTAATTTTTGATTCTCCTTGGAACAAAGGATGCGTAACGCTTTGTCGCGCGACATCGCGTATAAATGCGCATAGCTAGTAGTCCGTTCTCTCGGCGCGTGAGTTGCAGTCACAGAAACTGTCGCTTGCATCGCGGCTGAGCGAGTTGTGCGAAATATCTCACGCGAACACATTCCGGAAGCAGCGCGAAATTAGGACACAGCAAGGTGGGAAGCGCAGAAACTACGCGAGAAAGCGACACGGTAATTAATAACGATCCAAACATCTACATCTGTAATCAGCAGAACACCTGAAGCTGCACGCTGGGAGGCGCCTTTGTTACCACCACGATTTCCTCCCATTCTCTGTTCCATTCGCGAACCTTGCGTGGAATGAAGGACTGTCTATAATCTCCCGTATGAGCTCTGACTTTCTTGTCGTAATCACTGCGCTTGGTGTGTGTAGGAGGAGGTAACAATTTTCCCGACTGCTCTTGAAACGGACTCTCTTTGAAATTCAATAGTAAACCTTACTGTGAGGCATAACGTCTCTCTTCCAGCGTCTGTCAATGAAGTTTGATGAATTTCTTCCGTAACGCCCTCGCACTTGCTAAACGAAGTCATGAAGTAACATGCCTCTCTTCTTAGGATTTTTTTCTCCTCTATGTATCCCATCTGGTAACAGTTCTGTACTTAGAAGAATTGGTACTTTTTCCAGCGATAAGAGCGCTATAACAGATCCCCTGAGAAAGGAAGCAACAGAGGAAATTGTTAAGGATGTTTTTCAAATAATTTAACTGGTTGTTGGAAAATTGTCTCTCCCTGAATTTTGATAAAACACACGCCATTCAGTTCTTTACAACAAATAGTCATACCTATAGCTGACGTAGCACACGATACGGTGTCGGTAAACAGGGTAGAATGCTCCAAATTATTGGCTGTACGTATTGATGAAAACTTGAACTAGCAGAAGCATGTTACTGACTTTCTCAAACAATAATTTGAGCTACTTTTGAGCTTCTACATCTACATCTACATCTACATCTACATCCATACTCCGCAAGCCACCTGACGATGTGTGGCGGAGGGTACTTTGAGTACCTCTATCGGTTCTCCCTTCTATTCCAGTCTCGTATTGTTCGTGGAAAGAAATATTGTCGGTATGCCTCTGTTTGGGCTCTAATCTCTCTGATTTTATCCTCGTGGTCTCTTCGCGAGATATCCGTAGGAGGGAGCAATATACTGCTTGACTCCTCGGTGAAGGTATGTTCTCGAAACTCTAACAAAAGCCCGTACCGAGCTACTGAGCGTCTCCCCTGCAAAGTTTGCCACTGGAGTTTATCTATCATCTCCGTAACTCTTTCGAGATTACTAACTGATCCTGTAACGAAGCGCGCTGCTCTCTGTTGGATCTTCAGTATCTCTTCTATCAACCCTATCTGGTAGGGATCCAACACTGCTGAGCAGTATTCAAGCAGTGGGCGAACAAGCGTACTGTAACCTACTTCCTTTGCTTTCGGATTGCATTTCCTTAGGATTCTTCCAATGAATCTCAGTATGGCATCTGCTTTACCGACGGTCAACTTTATATGATCATTCCATTTTAAATCACTCCTAATGCATACTCCCAGATAATTTATGGAATTAACTGCTTCCAGTTGCTGACCTGCTATATTGTAGCTAAGTGATAAGGGATCTTTCTTTCTATGTATTCGCAGCACATTACACTTGTCTACATTGAGATTCAATTGCCATTCCCTGCACCATGCGTCAATTCGCTGCAGACCCTCCTGCATTTCAGTACAATTTTCCATTGTTACAACCTCTCGATATACCACAGCATCATCCGCAAAAAGCCTCAGTGAACTTCCGATGTCATCCACAAGGTCATTTATGTATATTGTGAATAGCAACGGTCCTACGACACTCCCCTGCGGCACACCTGAAATCACTCTTACTTCGGAAGACTTCTCTCCAATGAGAATGACATGCTGCATCCTGTTATCTAGGAACTCTTCAATCCAATCACACAATTGGTCTGATAGTCCATATGCTCTTACTTTGTTCATTAAACGACTGTGGGGAACTGTATCGAACGCCTTGCTTAAGTCAAGAAACACGGCATCTACCCGGGAACCCGTGTCTATGGCCCTCTGAGTCTCGTGGACGAGCAGCGCGAGCTGGGTTTCAGTCGATCGTCTTTTGCGAAACCCGTGCTGATTCCTACAGAGTAGATTTCTAGTCTCCAGAAAAGTCATTATACTCGAACATATTACGTGTTCCAAAATTCTGCAACTGATCGACGTTAGAGATATAGGTCTATAGTTCTGCACATCTGTTCGACGTCCCTTCTTGAAGACGGGGATGACCTGTGCCCTTTTCCAATCTTTTGGAACGCTACGCTTCGTATAATTGCTAGTCTTGGAAACAAACAAATTAACCTCCTCCTAAATCATCACTTAAAAAGAAAGTCTTGTCTGCAGAAAAGCGTGTGGCAAGAACAATATAAGTAATATGTGGTGTTCACCTACCGTCGTGTACCCCATATGGCTGTGTGTAATGTTATCCATGTGAAAGAGTGAAAAAGTTTTCTAAATGTTTAAATTCGTATAACGAAGGTGGGACTTGGGTACCAGCCCAGAATTCTCCTAGTAGGATGTGGGAAACCGCCTAAAAACCGCATCCAGGCTAGCTGGCACACCGACTCTTGTCGCTATTCCGGTGGCCATATTCGATCTGGGACACCAGAAATCTCCCTGCTCTGGAAGCGGTGCTGTAATACGCACTGCTATCCAAGCAGGTGAATGATTTATTGCATATGTAAATAATTAACTTATGAGTAACACTAAATAACCCCTCCCGGTTGGCTGTGCGGTCAAACGCACTGCTTTCCGGGCGGGAAGACGTGCCGGTCCCCGGCACGAATCCGCCCGACGGATTAGTGTCTCTGGAACCGCGCTGCTGCTACGGTCGCAGGTTCGAATCCTGCCGCGGGCATGGATGTGTGTGATGTCCTTAGGTTAGTTAGGTTTAAGTAGTTCTAAGTCTAGGGGACTGATGACCTCAGATGTCCTATAGTGCTTAGAGCCATTTGGATTAGTGTCGAGGTCCGGTGTTCCGGCCAGTCTGTAGATGGTTTTTAAGGCGTTTTTCCATCTGCCTCGGCGAATGCGGGGTTTCCGTTATTCCGCCTCAGTTACGCTATGTCGTCGATTGCTGCGCAGACACTGTCTCCACGTACGCGTACACCATAATTACTCTACCACGCAAACGTTTGGGGTTACACTCGTCTGGTGTGAGACGTTCCCGGGGAGGGGGGGGGGGGGGGGGTAGCAGTGGTGGGTCCACTGGGGGTCGAACCGCACAATAACCCTGCGATCAATGTGGGACGGCCGTGGGGTGAGTGGACTGCTGTAGCCTGTTGTGGGGTTGTGAACCACTGAGAGCTACAGCGGGGACGAAGCCTCTCCGTCGTTGCTAGGTCCCCAGTTCCATACAATACAATACTAAATAAGCAGTCGAACGAGTGCTTTGCAAACCACTTCTTTCCTGTATGAATTTCATTTTCCTACGATTCTTCCAATGAATTTCAAGCTCGTATCTACTTTTCCTGCACCTAGTTTTAAGTGGTTATTCAACTTATGATTCTCTGAACATTTACTGTTAGATTTTTGCTGTTGTTCCCGTTCCCAGTGGTTTACCGGTAGTAGTTTAATCGAACCGTAAGGCATATTTATACACAGTATGTAACATTTATTGCTTTCATGGCCATCTGTTGTTTCCTCCGCAAAGCGCCAGTCCTCTGCACATCCTGCATTTCAGCACAGTTTCTTGGCGTTGAAACTTTCCAATACAACATAGCATAATCCACTAACAATCTCATCAAACTTTCGCCAGCGAGTATATCCTGCACAGTAGTGCCTCTGTAACACTCCCTCCGATATTCTCTAAGTTTTACATATGACAGTTTCGTCCCGTTGAGAACGGAATGTTGAGTTCTCCCTTTAAGGAACTCCTGAATCCTCTCTCAAAGCTGCTAAAATATTTTGTAACCTCGTAGATTGCTCACTAAACGACAGTATGGAATACCTTTCGGAAATTTACGCTACACACCACGACTTTGGGCGTCACTATTATACCGTATGACCAAACCGTTCGTCGCTTCTTCAGCCCTAAGTATGACTATAAATCCCTACGTGAAC